>NC_085141.1:217369782-218569782 GCF_024139115.2 Armigeres subalbatus | reverse complement strand
GGAAGTGGCATCCAGACTTGGAGCGGCAAACCTGTCCATAAACTTAGAAAAGTCACACTTCTGTGTGGCTGAGGTGACCTATCTAGGCTATATTCTAGACCGCAACGGACTGAGGCCCAACCCAGACCGTGTGGCCGCAATCGTCAATTTTGAACGTCCGTCTTCGTTGCGAGCTCTAAGGAGATTCTTAGGCATGTGTAACTACTACCGTAGATTTTTGTCTAACTATAGTAGTTACACACAACCGTTGACAGATCTTCTTAGAAATAAACCGAAGACGATCTGTTGGAACGACCAGGCTGAAGAGTCGTTTAAGAAAATTAAAGAGCTTTTGATTAGCGCCCCTCTATTAACAAATCCGGATTTTAACCGGCCCTTTGTGATTCACTGTGACGCCAGCGATTCAGCCATCGCCGGCGTGCTTACGCAGACGCACGAGGGTATTGAGAAGCCCATCGCATATTTCTCCCAGAAACTAACCACCACCCAACAACGATACTGTGCAACGGAAAAAGAGGGCCTGGCGGTCCTGAATTCCATTGAGAAGTTCCGTTGCTACGTGGAGGGCAGCAAATTTACGGTCTACACCGATGCATCAGCGCTTACATATATTATGCGAAGCAATTGGCGGACCTCTTCTAGGCTATGCCGATGGAGCATTGAATTGCAAAAATTTGAAATGGACATTTTACATCGCCGAGGGATCGATAACATTGTTGCCGATGCCCTGTCGCGTTCCGTGGAGGAGTTACAGAGTTCCGATGACAATGGGTGGTACGCTGACCTTAAAAGGAAAGTAAAAGCTGACCCAGAAAAATACAAAGATTTTCGAATCGACAATGGTGTCCTAAAGAAACTTGTTTCATCACAAGATGACTTATTAGATTATCGGTTCTCGTGGAAAACCTGCGTTCCAGAATCTTTACGAGAATCTATTCTAGTTGAAGAGCACGACGACAAATTGCATTTAGGAGCTGAGAAGACCGTGGCTTTAGTAAAGAAGAAATACTTCTGGCCAAAAATGGTTGAAGATATTCGGAAACATGTTAGGAAATGCTCTTTCATGTCTATTCTGCGTCTCGTGCGAATCGACACGAGTCGAGTCGTACGCGTCACCTGATTCCCGTAGTCGAATGAAGTGACAACTGTCGATGTGGATGAACCTCGATGAACTCTCAGTGCATTCTGATTGTCGTTCTATGTCGACAAAAGTCTGACTGGAGCGAGGATTTCATGCGAGATTTGTCGGTACGTCAGAAGCAAACGAGAATGGTCGAAACGAAAAAATCCGGATTAATCCACCTAGTAATACTAGTGCTTTTCTCGTGCAGTATACAAAGTAATAAAATAAGAACATTGGAGAGGATGAATAATTATTTCCATTAATTTACATCTGTTTACTTTGCTAATATGGATGGGGGATCGGATGAGGGAAAATTTTGTCGATGGGCTGAGGGCGAGAGTTTTTCGAAGGAGAATGAAGTAAACCGGATATTCCATGATGAAGTTCTTACATGTGCTGATTAAACTTAAGTGTTTAAAAAATGTTTATTTGTCATTTGGGAGTACCCTTCTGAGATTTAGTGATTAAAAAACATTTAGTTTTGCGCAACATTTAAACCGTTAATTTGGGTAATAGAAATTGGTATCATATTGACTCCAAACTCAAATAGCCGTAACTAATAATGAATTAATCGATTTTCATTGCCATAAATGAAGGGTCTGGATATAAGTGAGTACCGGTGATTTTTGTAATTTTACTCGGCAGCTTTGGCGTTTCCGGTATCACGCTGAGAGTAATTATACCCTGAACTGGCGTACATTAGCGTAGTTCCCAGTAAAACAATGTTTTTAGCCTGGAAAGACTCATGAAACGAAAAATGTAATTTAAATATCCTCGAGAAAATCCTCTGATTTTTTTTCATGAAAAATTCTGAATTTCTGCGTTAATTTCTTGGGAGTTTTTTGGTTTTACCAGATAAATTTGTATCTCCGAACAACCTCTTAGGGTAGTGAGCTCGGAAAACTATTTAAGATTTTCATGCAAGTTACATCTAAAGATCAAAGAAAAAAGATACTGAATTTCTACTTAGTTCCACAAAACTCTCAGCATGTTAAATTGAAAATTCTTTGAAGGGTGCTTTGTCAGAAAATTCTTCCATCCTTGAAAATTCTTCCAGGAATTCCTACGGTTTAGGAGTTCTTTCCTGGGAAATCCCGAAGAAACTTCTGGAGGAACTTCCAGTGGAATTCCTGGAGTAACTTGCGGAGGAACCTCCGGAGGAATTCCTGGAGGAGCTTCCGGAAAAATTCCTAAAAGGAACGACTTGCTTAAGATATTCTATAAAAAAACTCTGGAGCAACTTCTGACGGAACACCTAGAGGAATTTCCAGCCTGGAGAAATTTCAAAGGGGAAATTCCGGAAGAATTCCTGGAGGAATTTCCCAGTGAAATCCAGGAGGAATTCCCGAAAAAAATGTAAAGCAAGATCCGAAAAACATCCTACATAATTTTTAAAGGGATTTCTTAAGGATTTCCTGGGCGAATTTCTGAAGGAATTCCTGGAGGAAGGAAGAAATTTCTGAAGGAACTCCTGGAGGAATTTCCGAAGAAATTCTTAGAGGAGCTTCCGAAACAATTCCAAGATAAATTTCCAAAGGAGTACTACATCAATTTCCAAATGAAATACGTGAGAAATTACTGAAAAAAAATCCTAGAGAAATCTCCGAAGTCATTCCTGGTGAAATTTCTGAAGCAATCGATGAAACAATTTCCGACGAAATTTCTGGACGTATTTTCGAAGGGATTGCTGAAGGAATTTACTACGGAATTCTGAAGCAACTATCCTGAGGAATTCATGGAGGAACTTCCCGGAGGAATTCCTGGAGGAATTTTCCGGGGGAATTCCTGGAAGAGCTTTCCGGCGCAATTCCTGGAGGAACTTTCCGGAGGTATTCCTTGAAGAACTGCTAGAGGAATTGCTGGAGCAACTTCCGGAGGAGTTTCTGGACGAACTTCCGAAGGATTTATTAAAGGAACTTCCGGAGAAATTCCTGGAGAAACTTTCGGAGGAATTCCTGGAAGAACTTCTGGAGTAATTTCTAAAGGAACTTCCAGAGGAATTTCTGGGGGAACTTCCAGAGGAATTCCTGGAGGAACTTTCGGAGGGATTTTAGGAGGAACTTTCGAAGGAATTCTTGCAGGTACTTCTGGAGGAATTCCTGGAGGAACTTTCCGGAGGAATTCCTGGAGGAACTTTCGGAGGAATTCCTGGAGGAACTTTCCGAGGAATTCCTGGAGGAACTTTCCGGAGGAATTCCTCGAGGAACTTTCCGGAGGAATTCCTGGAGGAACTTCCGGAAGAATTCCTGAAGGAACTTCCGGAAGAATTTCTGGAGGAATTTCCGGAGGAATTTAGATAAATTAAGGTATTACTGGAGGAACTTCCGGAAAAAAACTGGATGAACTTCCGGAGGAATACTTGGTGGAACTTCCGGAAGAATTTCTGGAGGAACTTCTAGAAGAATTCCTGGAGGAACTTTCGGAGGAATTCCAGAAGGAACTATTGGAGGAATTCCATATTTTCTTTCTAATAGCTAGTTCAGAAGGAATAAAAAATGTGAAAGGCTTCCGAATAATCCCTGCAGAAGATTGCCAAATAATATTGCGAAAGGCTTCTGAAATAATCTTGCCGAGGAATCTTGAAAGAAACCTTCAAAAAATCTCGAATAACTCTGAAAGTACGCACGGCTAAGGAGGGCCCGAATGGGATTAAAGGAGAAAAGTTCGAAATAGTTCCAGGGAGAATTTCTGACCAAATTCCTAAACAATTTTCCGACGGAATTTCTGAAGCAACTTCCGGAAGAATTCCTGAATAAATTTTCGACGGTATTCCAGAAGGAACTTCCGGAGGATTTCCTGGAGGAACTTCCGGAGGATTTCCTGGAAGAACTTCCGGAGAAACTCCTTTCTGAAAAACAAATCCTGGAGGAATTACCAAAAGAACTTCCAGAGGAATTCCTAAAGGAACTTCCGGAGGAATTCCTAGAGGAACTTCCGGAGGAATTCCTAGAGGAACTTCCGGAGGAATTCCTAGAGGAACTTCCGGAGGAATTCCTAGAGGAACTTCCGGAGGAATTCCTAAAGGAACTTCCGGAGGAATTCCTAAAGGAACTTCCGGAGGAATTCCTAAAGGAACTTCCGGAGGAATTCCTAAAGGAACTTCCGGAGGAATTCCTAAAGGAACTTCCGGAGGAATTCCTAAAGGAACTTCCGGAGGAATTCCTAAAGGAACTTCCGGAGGAACTCCTAAAAGAACTTCCGGAGGAATTCCTAAAGGAACTGCCAAAGGAATTCATAAGGGAACTTCCGGAGGAATTGCGAGAGAAACTTCCGGAGGAATTCCTAAAGGAACCTCCGGAGGAATTCCTAAAGGAACCTCCGGAGGAATTCCATAAGGAACCTTCGGAGGAATTCCTAAAGGAACTTCCGGAGGAATTCCTAAAGGAACTTCCGGAGGAATTCCTAAAGGAACTTCCGGAGGAATTCCTAAAGGAACTTCCGGAGGAATTCCTAAAGGAACTTCCGGAGGAATTCCTAAAGGAACTTCCGGAGGAATTCCTAAAGGAACTTCCGAAGAATTTTAAAGGAACTTCCGGAGGAATTCCTAAAGGAACTTCCGGAGGAATTCCTAAAGGAACTTCCGGAGGAAATCCTAAAGGAACTTCCGGAGGAATTCCTAAAGGAACTTCCGGAGGAATTCCTAAAGGAACTTCCGGAGGAATTCTTAAAGGAACTTCCGGAGGAATTCTTAAAGGAACTTCCGGAGGAATTCTTAAAGGAACTTCCAGAGGAATTCTTAAAGGAACTTCCGGAGGAATTCCTAAAGGAACTTCCAGAGGAATTCCTAAAGGAACTTCCGGAGGATTTCCAAAGGAACTTCCGGAGGAATTCCTAAAGGAACTTCCGGAGGAATTCCTAAAGGAACTTCCCGAGGTATTCCTAAAGGAACTTCCGGAGGAATTCCTAAAGGAACTTCCCGAGGTATTCCCAAAGGAACATCGAAAGAATTCCCAAAGCTACTACCGAAGGAATTCCTAAAGTAACTTCCGGATGAATTCCTAAAGGAACTTCCGGAGGAATTTCTAAAGGAACTTCCGGAGGAATTTCTAAAGGAACTTCCGGAGGAATTCCTAAAGGAACTTCCGGAGGAATTCCTAAAGGAACTTCCGGAGGAATTCCTAAAGGAACTTCCGGAGGAATTTCTAAAGGAACTTCCGGAGGAATTTCTAAAGGAACTTCCGGAGGAATTCCTAAAGGAACTTCCGGAGGAATTCCTAAAGGAACTTCCGGAGGAATTCCTAAAGGAACTTCCGGAGGAATTCCTAAAGGAACTTCCGGAGGAATTCCTAAAGGAACTTCCGGAGGAATTCCTAAAGGAACTTCCGGAGGAATTCCTAAAGGAACTTCCGGAGGAATTCCTAAAGGAACTTCCGGAGGAATTCCTAAAGGAACTTCCGGAGGAATTCCTAAAGGAACTTCCGGAGGAATTCCTAAAGGAACTTCCGGAGGAATTCCTAAATGAACTTCCGGAGGAACTTCCAAAGGAATTCCTAAAGGAACTTCCGGAGGAATTCCTAAAGGAACTTCCAAAGGAACTTCCAAAGGAATTCCTAAAGGAACTTCCAGAGCAATTCCTAAAGGAACTTCCGGAGGATTTCCAAAGGAACTTCCGGAGGAATTCCTAAAGGAACTTCCGAAGTTATTCCTAAAGGAACTTCCGGAGGAATTCCTAAAGGAACTTCCGGAGGAATTCCTAAAGGAACTTCCCGAGGTATTCCTAAAGGAACACCGAAAGAATTCCCAAAGCTACTACCGAAGGAATTCCTAAAGTAACTTCCGGCGGAATTCCTAAAGGAACTTTCGGATGAATTCCTAAAAGAACTTCCGGAGAAATTCTTAAAGGAACTTCCGGAGGTATTTCTAAAGGAACTTCCGGAGGAATTCCTATAGGAACTTCCGGAGGAATTCCTAAAGGAACTTCCGGAGGAATTCCTAAAGGAACTTCCGGAGGAATTCCTAAAGGAACTTCCGGAGGAATTCCTAAAGGAACTTCCGGAGGAATTCCTAAAGGAACTTCCGGAGGAATTCCTAAAGGAACTTCCGGAGGAATTCCTTAAGGAACTTCCGGAGGAATTCCTAAAGGAACTTCCGGAGGAATTCCTAAAGGAACTTCCGGAGGAATTCCTAAAGGAACTTCCGGAGGAATTCCTAAAGGAACTTCCGAAGGAATTCCTAAAGGAACTTCCGGAGGAATTCCTAAAGGAACTTCCGGAGGAATTCCTAAAGGAACTTCCGGAGGAATTCCTAAAGGAACTTCCGGAGGAATTCCTAAAGGAACTTCTGGAGGAATTCCTAAAGGAACTTCCGGAGGAATTCCTAAAGGAACTTCCGGAGGAATTCCTAAAGGAACTTCCGGAGGAATTCCTAAAGGAACTTCCGGAGGAATTCCTAAAGGAACTTCCGGAGGAATTCCTAAAGGAACTTCCGGAGGAATTCCTAAAGGAACTTCCGGAGGAATTCCTAAAGGAACTTCCAGAGGAATTCCTAAAGGAACTTCCGGAGGATTTCCAAAGGAACTTCCGGAGGAATTCCTAAAGGAACTTCCGAAGTTATTCCTAAAGGAACTTCCGGAGGAATTCCTAAAGGAACTTCCCGAGGTATTCCCAAAGGAACACCGAAAGAATTCCCAAAGCTACTACCGAAGGAATTCCTAAAGTAACTTCCGGCGGAATTCCTAAAGGAACTTTCGGATGAATTCCTAAATGAACTTCCGGAGAAATTCTTAAAGGAACTTCCGGAGGTATTTCTAAAGGAACTTCCGGAGGAATTCCTATAGGAACTTCCGGAGGAATTCCTAAAGGAACTTCCGGAGGAATTTCTAAAGGAACTTCCGGAGGAATTCCTAAAGGAACTTCCGGAGGAATTCCTAAAGGAACTTCCGGAAGAATTCCTAAAGGAACTTCCGGAGGAATTCCCAAAGGAACTTCCGGAGGAATTCCTAAAGGAACTTCCGGAGGAATTCCTAAAGGAACTTCCGGAGGAATTCCTGAAGGAACTTCCGGAGGAATTCCTAAAGGAACTTCCGAAGGTTTTCCAAAGGAACTTCCGGAGGAATTCCTAAAGGAACTTCCGGATGAATTTCTAAAGGAACTTCCAGAGGAATTCCTAAAGGAACTTCCAGAGGTATTCCTAAAGGAACACCGAAAGAATTCCCAAAGCTACTACCAAAGGACTTCCTAAAGGAACTTCCGGAAAAATTCCTAAAGTAACCTCCGGCGGAATTCCTAAAGGAACTTCCGGAGGTATTCCTAAAGGAACATCCGGAAGATTTCCTAAAGCTACTTCCTAAGGAATTCCTTAAGCAACTTTCGAAGTAATTACTAAAGGAATTTCCGGAAAATTCCTGGAGGAAATGTCAGAGGAATTCCTGGAGGAACTTCAGAAGAGGACCTCGGAAGAAATTTTTTTGAGCAAGAATTTTCGAACTTCTGGAAGAATTTCTGAGGAGGAATTTTAGAAGACACATTATCGAATTGCAGGAGGAAATTCATGGACAAGTTTTCGAATTCCTGGAGAAATTTTCAAATGAATTTCTGGGGGAGTTTCCGGATGCCTGGAGGACTTTCCGAAAGAACAACGTTTTATCTGTAGTATCTGTTTTCCCTCAAATTATAGTGCTGATTACTGACGCCTGATTATCAACGGATCGATACACCATGCCTGGAATGTAACTATGTTACGTCAAAACCAGGTGTTCTAAGTTCTCCAAACTTTAATAGTCTCGAGTTTAGATCAATTGCTCAGGTTAACCACACCTGATACAAAACCTACAAAACCGACAGCAATTAATAATGCAAATTCACAACAGAGTTACAACGATATATGTATGTGAAATATGTGATATAAAAATATGAAAACATAAATGTAAAACCATTAAATACATTAAAACAATCCTGCTACAAATTCCTAAATAATCCAGGTGTATTCTTAAAGGTTCATATTTGAAATTCCTGAAGAATCCTGGGAAAGGTCTTTGAATCCTTTCAGTAAAATTCTACAAAATCATTCCGAAGAACCCGGCGAAATATTCACGAAGTATCCTGTAAAAAGTTTCAGTAGAATTTTATGAAACATTTTTCAATCTAGAAAAAACCTTTCAATCTAGAAAAAACTTAAAATGCTTCAAATGATTCCTGAAAAATCTTGTAGTAATGCGATAAATGCTTTCAGAAGACATCCGTAGAATGTATAGGAGCATGGAAAGACAAGCAATGTCGCAATAAGCAAAAGATGTTATGTGATTAGGTTGTTTGGTAATATTTATTATAGATAGTTATATTAATGGACATGTTTAATAACTGTTAGATATTATTACTATAGTCTTCTATTTATATTTCACAATTTATCAATATACCGACACGATCAACTTCTATCTCATAACCATTGGACAAAGTAGAAAGCATTGCAGATGTTTTTCATGGTTATAGGTCAGCATCAACAATTCTTCTCGGTAGAAATTCTTCTGCAGGTGTGGTATTCGAACGTCCAGTCCGCACAGCTCTTGTTACTTCCATCAAATCATTGCACTTCGAAAGCAGGGAAGCAGAGCGAGCATTTTAATGCGAAGCCCGGATCACTTTCGGAGCAGTTAGCACATTCGATCATACAAATCCCCAGCCTTGTAAATCCACCATCATCACCCAGTGTACCGCGAGTTCCGTGTACCTGGAGGAACAATAGCAGTTTATTGAAAGTGACGTGGGACCAAATTTGCTCCAGATCTCTGCCCAATCAATATTCTCGGACGGGTTTGACCTGAAATAACGTTAAATCACAAAATACAACACCCAGTACAAGTACCTAGAGATTCGTTACCTGACTTACCTGACGAAAACCATCGTAACAGTTTATGCAGAAGAAAGCGACAAAGGCAGTCCACCAATGATGAATTTACAAACGAAATCCGGTACGAGATCGATCAGCTACAGAACCGTAAAACTAATTTTTATTAGTAACTAATAATTACCTATTATCAGATTTCAGCTAAACACTTCAAAAACAAATCTCTATCACGAACAAAAAAGGGCGTGTTTCGAATCACTCTTTTTTCACAAAAGTTGTTGCAAAATCTTCCAAAAAATCATGTGATAATTTTAAACTGGCGGAAAAACGCATACATGATTATTACAGCATGCATTGATGGCTTTTTCATTGCGAATATATCTAATAAATAATACTTCTAAACATATTGTAAATCAACCATAATTTGCTTGGCCCTTATCATGAAATACGGATAAACTTATCCCAGTTTGACGTTTCTCAAAATGAACTTCGTTTGGATGCCGGTTCATTCTTCCTCCCGATACGAAATGAACGTCTCGCCTCGCGCGAGTCGACATTTGGAATAGAACGAGAAGTGTCACACGACAACGAGACGAGAACTGTCGTTTCGTCTCGTGCGAGACGCAGAATAAGCGTGTTTATGTCACCAAAATAAGCCAGCCAACAGGTCACAAATTCCCGAGCCTGGCCGACAAAGGCTAACTAATAAGCCGTTTCAAATCATCGCGTTAGATTTCATTCAATCGCTTCCCCGCAGCCCGAAGGGCAATACTCACCTCTTGGTAATCATGGACCTGTTTTCCAAATGGTGCATACTTACCCCGGTAAGGAAAATCTCTGCGCCGATAGTCACCAAGATTCTAGAGGAATCCTGGTTTAGAAGGTATTCAGTGCCCGAATTTATAATAACGGACAATGCATCAACCTTTTGTCTCATGAGTTCAAAGCTTTCCTGACCAAATACCAGGTTCAGCACTGGAAAAATTCAAGACATCATAGTCAGTCCAATCCCGTAGAACGGTTGAACCGTACTATAAACGCGTGTATCAGGTCCTACGTAAAGAGCAACCAGAAACTCTGGGACACGCGTGTGTCCGAAATCGAACACTGCCTAAACATCACCCCTCACATGTCTACCGGTTTTTCGCCCTATCGGGTGCTTTTCGGACATGAAGTAATCGGATCAGGAGAGGAACATAAAATGGATAGGGAACAGGAAGAGGTATCTGAGGAAAGAAGGTTGGAAAGGAAGGGGAAAATCGACGAGCAACTTTATTCTTTGGTCACTAAAAATCTGAAAAAGTGTCATGACAATAACATCAAAACCTACAATCTTCGGTCCAAACAATTTGCGCCGGTATACTCCGTCGGTCAGAGGGTATTTAAACGAAACTTCCGGCAGTCTTCCGCCGCGGACGGGTACAATGCCAAGCTAGATGCGTTATATGTCCCGTGTATCATCCTAGCGCGAGTCGGTACTAGTTCATATGAACTGGCCGATGAAGCAGGAAAGCCTATTGGCGTATTTTCAGTATGCGACTTGAAGCCTGAAAATTAAAATAAAATCGCCTTAAGTACAATCTTCAAGTGAGCCGTTTTGATTAGGAAACACTCACCGTGACAGAGTCGTCCGGACGACCATCGAGTTTTGCTCAATCCTTGATTCGTCGGTAATATTTCAGTCAACGTTTTAGTCAGCCAAATCTCGTTCGAACCAAACAAAATATATCTGGTGCGGTGAATTTCCTCCTCTGAAAGCATCGTCTCTCCATCAGCAGATCACACAACAGTCCAATGGCAACATAACCGGCTAGAGCTATTCCGATCGCGGATATAAGCGCGCCTTGAGATCCTGCTATCAGATGACACTAATTTGCCCAATTCACCGGAAAACTCGCGGAAAACCGTAAACAACGCGAAATTACAGACTGCCCGCATGCACGGTCGCCGATATTCGCGTCGAGAGATAAACAGAAGCAGACGGTTTGACAGTTCTCAACACAGTAGTGTTGGTATTACTTTTTGAGTTCCCTTTTTCTTCATCGTGAGAGCGATGAAGATAAACAGGCATTTCAAGGAGGACCTAAAGTAGGTTAAATTTAACATAAATCAAGATTAGATTAATGTTGTAATTAAAACAACCGAAATACAGATAAATCATTTGATACTATCGCGGATTCGAATGCATACTTGTTTTGCATTTCGTGGAGGGGGACGGTAGGGTAATGTAACCTGTGGTTTCATTTTTTGTATTTGCTGGCTCCACCACAAGTAATATTTTCCCTCCACCAAGCCCACTGTACATCTCACCTTTCAATCGGTAATGGGTGTCACCTTGCCGATGAGAAAAGTGAATACCAATTTGTCACTCACACCACCGACACGAATGTGTTTACAGCGGTTTGAGTGCAAGGAAAAAACAGTAAAACTTGCCAGACGTTAAATGCTTGCCCACAGGGACCGCCAGTTGGAAGGGTTGCCAAACTGAATAGGAACCATTAGGGTTCGGTTATTGTCGGGTTGGTCGGATTCCAGATAAAATGGCTTAGCTACACGATCAAGCGGTTTATTCGTTTCTTGATTTCACCAAGAATAGAAGTGCACGACGGAATAAAGTTAAAGTTAACTGTAACCAAAAATTTGTACATTAAAATAGTGAAAGTGACTAGTTGATTTATCTAGATCGAGAGGTGCACCAAGTAGAAGAAGTTGCCCTAAAAGTAAGAATCCGCAGTGCGGTTAATAGTGAAACAGTAGTGTTCTTTGTATAATTTATTGTACTTATTGTATGTAGATCCATTGTGTAAGTGTAACAAGCATCTCGAGGAACAAAGAAACAATTGTAGTTCATTAAGAAGAACAAGAAGAAAAAAGGTAAATTATTATTTGTACTTGCGGTTGTGGAGTTAAGATAATACCAGTGACGTCACCAGGGAACTAATGCTAGGGGTAGGTCCAGCAAGTGGGCCTTTTTCTGTGTATTTTTGCTTTTCTCGAATAGCAGAGCCAGGGCAAGGTAGTACGGTGGTGCGTAAGGCAGATTCCCAGTGGTTCCCGAACTAGTTACAGTCCGGCATCAACTCGTTTGTCGAGCAGTGCTTTTGGTGAATGCCAGCGTAATCGGTGGATATTATTTGGAGTCAGGGATCGCCCTGCATTCCTGACGAAATCGTCAAGCCATCTGACGTCTTTCGGCCATCGCCATCGTCGCCGGAGACGCGAAGTTAAGCACGCCATCGCCACGCCATCGCCATCGTCGCCGAAGACGCGTTTGCAAACCACGCCATCGCCACGCCATCGCACACCTATCGGCCATCGCCATCGTCGCCGAAGACGCGTTTGTAAACCACGCCATCGCCCACCTTTCTGCCATCGCCATCGTCGCCGAAGACGCGTTTGCAAACCACGCCATCGCCCACCTTTCTGCCACCACCATCGTCGCCGAAGACGCTATCGCGAGCAAGCACGTCACCGGTCGAGCCCTAGAACAGCCATCGCCACCACACCACCATCTATCGCTAACATCGCATGTACCGAGATCGCACCCGTGTCAACGTCCAGAACCTCGAGTGGCCATCGCTATTGTTCATCTGAGTTCAACCACCGACATCGCCAAGTGGGTTCACGATTCCGCCAGTGCCGGCGGTTAGCTTTCAGCAGTCATCGTGGGTCAAGTCCACGCAACGTCGATCATCGCACGCTCATCAAGAACCGGTGGCGAACGGTGGTTCTCAACTACCATCAGACGGCCCGCGACGAACCGCACGGTAGGACCTCCGTCGATGCACCGTGGCACTGAGAGAAAATCATCCGGACTGAGAGAGAATGTCAAGAAAAACCGCAAGTACCCTACCCTAAATGACGTCACTATGAAAACTCTAAATAAATTAGCATGCTAAGATGAAGTACGGTGTCGAGTACATTAATTGAGAGCTAGGCCTTGATTGATTAGTCTTTTCACTATATTTTGTAATTTCACCTCGTTTTCGGGCTCACAAAGGAGCCGCCAGTCCTCGCTTGTTGGGATCCAGGGTGAATACACTGCTTGATCAGCTTTGAGCATATTGAATACGACCCAGTTTGCCGATCGTCCCACCATAGCACGCCGGTGGGCACGTGTCGTGATACACACGTGCGTGTATAACTCCTGCTGCAGGTAAGTTCGGTTGTGGGTGTGTAGTGGCAAGAGAAGGTAAACGACCCTGTTTTTGTCTCCCCATCCTAGCTTCAGTGTAGCTAGCGGGTAACAGCTGGTATACATACTTAATTGATGTAAGGTCCGACTTGTGATTCATTTCATTGCAAGCTGACCCAAGCAACCAGAAGTTCGGATAAGAAGGGCTATTTTGGCTTAATCAGCTCTCATTTTAAGTAATTTTTTGTATGTAACGGAACTTTAAGTGAACTTTAAAGTTCCGTTAAGGATGCTTGGAACTTGATGTGAACCAATTAGTTCGGTTAAGAGTAAATTTAAGTAAAATCTGAACTTCTGGTTGCTTGGGGATATTCCTCTTAAATATTTCTAAATATCTGCTGTTATTTTCACAATAAAAAGATATAAGAGCAGCTATAACAAATGGAGGGGGCTTTGACGTAATATTACGATTATAAATAATAGTGCCTGAGATTTGCTGCGGAGCTCGTAAAAAGTTCTTGATTAGGACAAGTGCGATCAACAAGTGGATAACTCCAAAACGAAATAACCGAACAGTACTATTTTCAATAACAATGATAGACCACCTGATACGACGACTTTCGTTAGCGGACAGAGCGATTAATCATTAGCATACATTTCCTACTGAAAGCGTCTTAACTTTCCCGAATCCATTACCGCTGCCGTATACGTAATGTAAAAAAAGCGTTCATGGAGTCGTGAACTAACATGTTCACGGTATACTTTGAGTCACGGATTCGGGAACAACAGTCACCTTCTCTGTAACGTTCTGGAAAACATCACTGATGGTGTTCCTGAAACCATGACTTAATTCACGGTCTACTTCTGCACTTCCACAGTTATTAACTGGGATTAACAGATCTCTGTAAACTCATTCAACAAAACGACTCGCATGCAACTCATCCTACCACGCAACGCATTGACGGTGTGGCAAGCCGTATTGGTGGAGCTATCGATCTCTGTGCTGTCCCATAGTGACGTCAAAACTCGAACCGAATGTCATTTTGTAATGCCCGTATCAATCCGCTTGGATCGCTAGGATCGAAGCAATTCAGCACAATTTTGTCAGATATGCCTTAGGGGTCGTACACATATTACGTAAGCATTTATGGGGGGCGGGCGGTTTGGTCAATATTTTACGCTCCATATAAATAAAAAATCATTTGTATGAAAAAATCTTACATTGGCCAACCCAGAAAAATTGCTTACGTAATAAGTGTACGACCCCTTATGTGGTCTCCTATAGCGTGATCCTGTTTGCCACGAAATGAAAATCGCTGCAGACTGCTGGGAATAGAAAACCTTGAGCAAAGAAGGGAATGCTCACAATCTGTTTTTGTCAGGAGACAGACCCGCCTACCATCTTGTCCCAGCTGGGATTCTAAGTTCATGAGCGGTGTATTCAACAACGAGAGTTCCGGAGACTTGACACGGAGACTTGACTTCGTCTTCTTTTTCTATGGCTTTACATTACAACTTGGCCTGATTTTTAACTTAGTATTCTATTAGCATTTCCTCAGTTTCTAATTGAGTGCTTTTCTTTGCCCGCCATTGCATGAATATGTATCTTGTGTGGCAAGTCTCCAATTAGCCTTGCGTGCAAATATGTAGGATTGGGCAACATTCTCGACTCCCTGGGCATAGTCTATCCATTGCACTTGCCACACAAGATACATATTCATTAGGGTGTCCCAAAAAAAATCGATGTTTGAAAAGTCATGGTGCTCAACCCTGAAATGAAAGATATACCTGTCTGGATAATTTTTGTAGAACAAACCGAATTTCTAGAAAATCGTTTAGAGGTCGCGCCAGATCGATTTTTGAAAAATGAGCTTTTTTAGGTCAAAAATCAAATATTGGGTCCTTTCACAATTTTTTTTCAGGGTCACCCATTCGTTTTATATTTTTTTATTTTTCTGTGGATCTTTGTCCATATTCTCCATGAATTAGTTTTTGGTATTATACGTGTTTACAGTCTGCAGAACTTTTTAAACATCGAAAAAAGCACATTTTTTTGACTAATTTTTGAAGTTATTTCATCCTTACACAAAAAATATTTTTTTCTCGCTCAGAAAAACTTACATACTTCAAAGAGATATTTATAAGGAGTATTTTCATAAAAAAAGATCCAAGAAATGTTGTTCCTGGGCTGAGATATTGCAGTTTTAGTAAATAGTCAAAAAGTGTACAAATTCGGTACTTTTTCTTCACATGTTATAATTTCATCAAGATTGCACCAATATTTTAATTTAAATTAAAAACAATTCAAAAGCAAATAAATGGGAATATTTTCTATGTAACATAGCTTTTATTTCCGATGGAGTTGGTTACCTGAATTACAGGATTTGGTCGGAGTATATGGATGGAGCCAGTTATAAAATGATATCAAATCCAACAGTTAATATGTAGCAATATACAAATAATACGGTTTACTATGATCTCTTTATTAGTTTTGATTCAATCATAGGATGCTTTTCACGGTATACAAAAAACAAGGCAGGCTCAGCACGTATGTAAACATTCAGTTTGAATGTAAACATGTGTCGTCACTACTATCTTCGCACAAGCTGAACTGAGACGATGCTCTACGGTCTCAGCATGCTTACTTTTGTACTCTAACATGTGGCGTCACTCTTGACGTGTCACTTTTCTTACAAGCCTACCTTGTTGTCTGTATACCGTGATGCTTTTGACATGTCATATGACAGTCAAACAATTTTTTTCGTCGTTCCAGTTCGACAGCTTTTTCATCAGTTCACTTGAGATATTCGAAAAGTAAAAACGGAAAAATGACACTTCAAGTGAGACGCATATTTTATCACCACATGTTAGAGTACAAAAGTAAGCATGCTGAGACCATAGAGCATCGTCTCAGTTCAGCTTGTGCGAAGACAGTAGTGACCACACATGTTTACGTTCAAACAGAATGTTTACATACGTGCTGAGCCTGCCTTGTTTTGATTACATTGATGATTACATTGATGAATAAAGTGGAATGTATTTCTTATTTCACGATAAAAATAATGAAATAGTATGTCTGAAACTTGATTATGCATATGTACAACATGTGATAGATTTAGTTCGGAAAAGGTATTGAAGGTTAACCGCCCCTTTGGTGGGGTTTGATCCCACGACCCCAGTTCGCATGACAGGTGCTTTCCCTACTAAGCTACGAAGGACCTCCGTAGTCCACCGTAGCTTAGCGGGTACTGATGAAACCAAATTCCCAGCACCAGGTACCAGCCGAACTGGGGTCGTGGGATCAAACCCCACCGAAGGGGCGGTTACCCTCCAATACCTTTTCCGAACTAAATCTATCACATGTTGTTGATATGCATAATCAAGTTTCAGACATAGTAATTAATTTCCACTCCGGGTGGCCCAATACCCGGCATATAGGCAATTAACTTTGAATGTACTAATGAAATAGGTTAGATGTATACCAGTTGTGGCTATAGCACCAGTTGTCGCACTAGTGCTTTCTATATCAAATGGCCGATCAAGTCACCGCAAACCAAGTTCATATCGATAAAGCGTATTCATATGATACGATAACACCTTTGATTTCCTCCTAAACAAGCAAAGCATAATTGTAAAAATTGATTTTGGATAATTTTGGACGTCCTTTGCACCAGTTGTCGCACTAGTGGTCCCAATTTGGCCAATCCCATAAGAAAGCAATGGGATTTGCCAAATAAGGAACCAAAATTAAGAATAGTGCCGTAACTGGTGCTCGCGTTCCTATTATGGATTAATCAATTTTGAGGATTATAACAAATTTTATTGTAGTTTTCACAGCTGTTCTAAGGAGCAGGAAGTAAAACCTTTCGCTTGATATATAAAGTCCACCCACATGCCTTTTACTTATTTAAAAAAATAGTTGTTCCTATGTATGGCGACAATTGGTACACCCACTCGAAACTAAAATATTTAAAAATGACAATAATTGAAAAAATGATTACAAATTTGAAATTCAATCGTAGTAGTCATTTAAAATGCTAGCATACTAAGAAGCTAATGAGAAGAAATTTGAAATTCAATCTCAGTGGGCTGAACATGCGAATTATCCTTCGGTATTCTGCGCTTGTTTTCGTTGGTAAAAGGCAAGTCGGAAGACGGATTTGCTTGGCTACGACATATACAAGTTGGATAAATTTGTTATCATGGCTTGTTATGATTCGGAACAGTTTTTGCCTTTCTTTTATCGTTGTTCGTTATCTATTGAGAGCGATTTCTGCAATCCCTGTCCCTTTTTCATGAATATAAGTGGTAAAAAATCTGCAGATAAGAATAACAAAAATCTAAACAAGGAAAGAACATTAATATAGTGTTATTTTAATTATTTCCAAGAATATGGTTGGCGCATAAGAATAAATGACAAATCTAATCAATTCACAGTCCTTTTTGATCGAAATTGATTAAAATGACGCTAAAAGTAGCCTCACACTGCGGGAATCTTGTCCATTGATTTTGTTCCCATGTGCTCGAAAAAAAAAGCGGATGCAATTTCGTCCAGATTAGACAAAAAAAATCTTACAGCTCGGATTATCGGAGATTTCCGCCGGATTGTATTTTGAATCGGGTCGAATTTCTAATTTTTCATAACGGAATCCCATAAATTCCGTCCACACACATGAGAGCAAAATTTGTAGACAAGCTGCTGATGTGTAAACTAGCGGAGAACTAGAGGACCTTAAATCTAGCCTTTCATCCGACCAAATTTTCCCTCGGTTTGAAACTGCACACTTAAAAATCATGAAATCTACAAGTAACTGAATTCTTGATACAACTTAACATTTCGATACTTAATTAGCAAAGGGGCATAAAATTACGTTTATTTTAACATATCCTTGAACTGTCATCAAGGTTCTGATTTGTGGGATCCATTGCACGTAAGATTACACGAACCTACATAAAGATCTGCAGTCGTTCAATCAGTAGTTTTGATTTTCGTTTTGTCGGTGCGTGGTGTGAAAAATTTAATCCGTATCAGTGCTATTCTGCAGGAGTTTCTCTCTAAGTTTAACGAGTATTTGGATATTTCTAAAACAAATGATGATAAGGAAAAGTATATGCATTTGTTGTTTTTTTAGTGCTCATCTAGAAGTGCATCCATTGTGTGCTTCTAGAAAATGAAAATATATATCGGGTGTGTCGTGACCCTTGTGACGCTTGTTTATAATCAAAAGCAGTGCATTCAATTAATCACCAGACTATGCTGTGGCTGGTCGACCTCTGGAATATGTTTTTTAACAAATGATTTTATCCGCTCTTGGTGTTAATCAGTCTGGTTAAGGAACAATGTTAGTGCTGCATCTTAAAGTGACGTTGATTTTAGGCGTATGAGCGAGTAACAGACGAAATTTAAACGAAGGTAGGTAGCCAGTGCGAAAATTTTCCAAAAGGAAAATATGTGCTGTATTTATCACTTGAAAGGAGCATCCGTGATGTGGCTATAGCAAATCAAAATTAACTACACGTCATGACGTAGGAGTGAGCTCACTTTTACGTCATGACGTGTATTTTTTTTGGGTTTTTACCGTCATGTAATTTTAAAGCCTGACATAAATTTATGCTAAACGCGACGCTCCTTTTATGTGCATGATAAACGACATAATTTCACACGAATATTTTTAAGTGTGTGTCATAAACTCGATTTTGTTTAGTTGATCTATAAATTATTTTTTCAGGCCGCCGTTTTTTTACAGTACATGATATGGAAATATTCAGAATTATTCAGAACGTCTTTGATTGATTCTTAATGTTTCAAAAAAAATCAAATGATTGAAAAGTCGATTAATGGAAAATACAAAACGGCATAAGCATTCTTTTAAAAGCAACACTAATAACATAACATCTAACGGGTGGCGACTAAAAAATTTGGGATGAAAAGAATAGCTCGGGAATCAAACTACAAAGAAGTACAGTTCAATCTGATACATGTTATGTAAAGAGTTGTCCTTAGTCTTCAAATTTAGACTAATGAATATTAGCATATGGTCCGTGGTTCGCCGTGCGGCGCAACTTAGTTTTGCTGGTATGACATGTCCGCTGTACGGATCAGCCGTATCGATTTCCAGAATGTTGCTTCTGATCCTGCTTATGAGTTGTTCCGTGTTTCTGGCCTTACAATCACCTTTGTATACAATGGAGCTCAGTAGACCAAACAATGCTATGACAGTTTTCGAAACATTTTCAAGCCTAAAATGTTCGACCGTGTACATGATCTTTATTTGCTTGAAAAATTTACAAATACCCCCCCCTGCCAATTACAAAATGTTTAGAATTTTGTCGAAAAAAAATGTTCGTACATTTTAAATATTTGATTATACTCGAACACATGTTGCGAGCGAATCGGATAAATTAAAGTATCAGGAAAGTTGTCATTAATGTATACGTTTTAAAATTAATATTTTGGACATAATTTCTGTTACTATTGTCCGATTACGCCAGTTTCCAATAGCAAACAATGGGACAATCAGAAGGATTAGCTTCTGAATGTCATAACGATTCCCCGTAGATAGACGTTAAAGCTCATACATTTGAATTCTTCTTTTTCTTTTTTTTTACCCGCCACTCTCCCCTACACCAAGAAGCTCTGGGACGAGCCCCCTGGAAATGATCGCAACTAACTCAGCTCAACTGGCAACAAACAAGCAAGAACAAAATAAAACTACATGAATAAGAGCTGAGTGTCAAAAACGCAAATGGAATAACAAGAAAAGAGAGTATATAGTTAACTAGAAAATACGAATCCCAGTGGAGTCTAAACTCCTTTTAAGGGATTCTTAAAATTCTAATTCATAAATGAAATTATTAATTATCACTAATAAAGGAAATTACTAAAAATGACATGCAAAGATTTATCGAAATTAAACTAAACAGCTTGTAGTGGAGTAAATGGCTTAAAGTATAAATTCATTGATGTTTTCTTTCAAATACAGTTTAACTTTCAATTTGAATTGACATTTATTGGTTATTAGTTTCAGCTCATTTGGTAAACTATTAAACTTTGAAGGACCTATATAGGATATTCGACGCTGGCCATGGTTTGAAAATGCTCTAGAAAGTGCTAAATTTCCAGTTTGTCTTGTATTGTGTGGTACATTTACAGAATGCAAGCTAATGTTTGAATGTATTCTATTATTGATTATATTATGGACCATAACGAGACTTTGAAGTTCACACAATCCAATAAGCGGTAAAATTGTATGTGAACTGCGACCGTACAAATCAATGGTTGGGTGTAACGGTGGCAGCTTAAAAATAATTTTAAGGCACCTATTTTGCAAAGTTTGGAGTCGCAGTAGTTTAGACCTACACGCACGACCCCATACTATAACTACATACTGCAATTGAGAGTGGATATGAGCATGATAAAATTTTAATAAAACGTGCTGAGGAACAAAACAAGAAACTCTACTAACAACTCCGCATAATGTGGCTACCTTTCTCTCGACGTGTTTTATATGTATTTCCCATGAAAACTTGGAATCTAGATGTAAGCCAAGATATTTAAACGAGTCGACTTTCAGAAAAATATATATAGCTCTTTTAGTGGAATGTATTCAACCGTCTAAGAAGAATTAAGTACTGTCCATTTAATTCCACCAGTTAATTTTCGTTATCTTTGCAGATACGTATTTCGACCACAACTGTGTGGTCGTCTTCAGTGTCTTGTACTTGACTCGACTAGTCGAGACAGTACTTAATTCGTCTTAGACGGTTGAGTCGACTTTATCAATTACAATATCACCGAGTTTGGGGTCATCATGAATCGGTAAACTCTTTCTAGGTGACTGAAAAATCATGTATTTGGTTTTATTAATGTTCAGTGACAACAGGTTACTGGCAAAAAAGATTTCCATTTTTTCTAAGTCCTGATTAATATGATCGATGACTGTGGTTGGACTGATGTCAGGATAGAATAACGCCGTATCATCAGCAAACAGCCTAGGAGTTCCATTTAGTCGTAAATTCCCAAGATCATTAATATAGATGAGAAACAGTAAAGGACCAATGTTACTGCCTTGTGGAACTCCAGTTGAAATTTGTTCTATCGCACTCTTGTGATGATTAATGTAGACATACTGTTTTCTTTCACTTAAATAGCTTCTTAACAGATTATTGGCCACACCTCTCACACCATAGGAGCACACTTGGTCTGCAAAATATCATGGTCCAACGTATCGAAGGCTTTTTTCAAGTCAATAAATAGAGCACCAACAATCTTCTTGCAATCTACCTCTTTGGTTATAAAGCCCACAAGCTCTACCAATGCCGTTTCAGTAGTGCTACAAGATTGTCGAAAACCATACTGAAATTTATATAGTAGATTATGTCGCCCAAAAAAGTTTAACAACCTGTTGACTAACAATGCCTCGAACACCTTACTGAACACAGACAGCGTTGAAATGGGACGATAGTTGTCCAGTAAACAAGGGTCCCCCGACTTAAAAATTGGCGAAACTTTTGCTAGTTTTAGGCATTCGGGATACTGCCCGGTTGAAATTATTTTATTGAAACTTTCACTTAAAATATTAGAAAAAACGGAAGCATTAGTTTTAAGTATAAGTGAAGGAATATTATCTGGTCCAGGGGCTTTATTTGTCTTCAAATCATGAATGATATTAAAGACCTCATTCGGAGAGCAAGGTTGCAAAAATATAGACTCTCTAATTGAATGTAGCTGTTCTATAGGATTCTGTATATCAGTTAATGGTATACTATTGGCCAAATTTCGCCCTATGTTTGAAAAATGGTTATTGAATAGATTACATACTTCCAAATTATCACTAATGATACTACCGTTCACATTTAAAGCAATTTTATTTGCAGTTTTAGACCTTCCAAAAATTATATTAATATGCTTCCAAAGTTTACTATGTGTAGTGTTATTCAGAATGTTTGCATAATAAGTTTTTTTTGCAATATTCTTAAATTTCTCAACCTTTTGGATACATGGTTTAACATGGATTTTGCATGATTATCTTGGGGATTACGTTTAACTTTTTTCAGGTGATAGTTTTTTATCTTAATGAGTTGCCATAGACCTAGGGTCATCCAGGGGCATTGAGTTACTTTAATTTTGACAAGTTTTGTTACAATAGTAGTGCAATCTTGTAATAAATTGTTGTATTGTGTGACTATGTTAGTTAGGCAGGAGTCAACATCATTTACGCAGACAATACTATCAAGATAGGCTTTGAAATCGGCATTAAGTTGATCGTGATTTATTTTTTTTTTACTAAGTTCCATTCGGTCATTCCGCGCATTTATTTTAAGACTAGTTATAATGGGAAGATGATCACTAATGTTGCTGAAAATTGTATCATTTTGTAGCGCCGAAGCATACCCAAGCGAACAAACTACATGATCTAGTATATTGCAACTTACCGGTCTAGTGGCAAAAGTATTAGTACAAAGATATCCGTATGACTCAATTAAATTCTTGTATTTAACAACAACATTATTGTTTATTAAATTAATTGGTATGTTTATGTCTCCAACAATAAACGTTTGACAAGTTTGAGACGCTGTAGAAAGCCAATTTTCTAACATCACTAGAAAATTATTGAAATCAAACGACGGAGGGCGATAAACGCCATGAACATTATAATGAAGACCGTTCAGTTTAGGCCAACATGCATATGGTGAAATCCATCCATGCAAGTTTT
The DNA here is from genome assembly GCF_024139115.2 of Armigeres subalbatus. NCBI lineage: Eukaryota > Metazoa > Arthropoda > Insecta > Diptera > Culicidae > Armigeres > Armigeres subalbatus. The sequence goes on along the minus strand of NC_085141.1, from coordinate 218,547,026 downwards.
TACATGTATTTGATGTTCAATTGAGTTTCTAACATATAAAGCCAACCCCCCAGAAGAGGAATCCCAACAAAAAAAAAATTGACTTGTAACCGCGAACATTGAAAAGTGAGCCGTTAACCTCCTTAAGCCAAGTTTCACATAACACAATAAGATCCACCGAAACACACAAATTATCCAAAAATTCTAAAATATTATCAAATTTATTAACAGCATTAATACCTCTAACATTCCACTGTAAAATTCTCAACATATTCGAGCCGTTTGCTGTGACATTTTCATTGAAGTCGTCTACACAGTCATGGAAGAAATTCTTTAAATTATTCATTATTGAGTAAAAGTACAAAACCAATAAGACAAATAACAATCACAAGTATTGAAATAATGTTTTTAACAAAGTCGACTTATTGCACATTCGAAATCGTAACGGTTTTTTATTGTTATAGGTATCGCGTTTTCATTTAGTTTCATAAGTATATGACCGCACCTGCCAGGCCAAATATATTTTATTTTATATTTTTGTTGTACACTACGCATTTCATTCAAAAGCTCTATCGTCGATGAAGTCAATTCATCACGAATAACGATGCGAGAAGGCTGGCCGTTTATACGAAGTGAGTTATCAACAGCGGTGGACATAAGCTTTCCAATCTGTTTTTTTCGTAAAAAATAGATTCTTTTTCAACTTTGGAATTAAACACAACTTTGATTGGTGCCACATTATTAAGATTTTTAGGAGAGTACAGTCGTGTTGCTGAGATAATCGAGTGATCATTCAGAATCACCCCTATTGTTTGTACTGTTTTACGAATTAGACCAGTAACGTTTTCATTTGGTTTAAATGGTAGTCCAAGAAACATAGTATTGTTGGAGATAGCATCATTCGCTGTTTTGTTAAAGGCATTTTCAAGTTTCCCAACCGTGGATTTCAAAATTAGTTCTGATTCTTTGAGAGTATCAATTTGTTTTCGCAGAGTAATATTTTCAGATTTTAACTTATTCAGCTCCTGGACCATCATATCAAATTTTGAAGCCAAATAATCTTGCGATTTCTCAATTGCAGTAGCTACGGACTGGATTTCCCCTCTGACTGTTTTCATTTCATTATCAATTTGAGGCACTATGGACTTTATTTCAGCACTTACCAGGGTTGTCAATGTTGTTTTTATGGCCTGCTTTTGAATTGCACATTTAGATAGCTCAGCACATTTTGTAACACAATAATAGGTATTCTGTTTCATTTTATGTTTTGCTTTTGCCGAAATATTCTTGCATTTGAAGTGAGTACTTATGGAACAATAAGTACAAGTAATAGAGCTATTAATATCGAGAATTGGTTGTATGCAAACCGAACACAAACTGGTGGGATTTTCCATCCTAACACAGAAAGTTAAACTATATCTAGAGAAACACTACAATTCACAAATTAACAAATTAAAAAATGAAAATAAAATTAAAAAGAAAATAAATGATTATGATTATAAAGTAGTTTACAGAAAACTTTAAAATTTATACAGCAACTAAGTAATTAATAAATAATAAATAATATACACATAGGGTAAAGGAACGGAACAAACAGATTAAAATTACTGATAAATGGAAAAACGCCAAAGTTGTTCCTATTTTGAAGCCGGACAAAAATCCAGCTGAGGCTTCTAGTTATCGCCCAATCAGTTTGCTTTCTTCAATAAGCAAACTGTTTGAAAAGATTATTTTAAATAGAATGATGGTTCATATTAATGACAATTCTATTTTTGCTGGTGAGCAATTTGGTTTTCGCCATGGGCATTCAACCACTCATCAGTTATTAAGAGTTACGAACTTAATTCGGCTCAACAAATCTGAAGGATATTCGACTGGAGTTGCTCTTCTTGATATAGAGAAAGCATTTGACAGTGTTTGGCATGAAGGTTTGATTGTAAAATTGGTGAATTTTAATTTTCCTCTGTACATCATTAAACTGATCCAAAATTATTTATCAGATCGCTCACTGCAGGTAAACTATCAGAATACTAAATCTGATAGATTACTTGTAAGGGCTGGTGTCCCCCAAGGCAGCATACTGGGGCCCATATTGTATAACATTTTTACTTCTGACTTACCTGATTTACCACCAGGGTGTCAAAACCCTTTGTTTGCAGATGACATGGGTCTTTCAGCCAAAGGGCGAAGCCTTCGTGTCATTGTAGTAGATTGCAAAAAGTTTGGATATTTTCTCCACTTACTTGCAAAAATGGAAAATTTCCCCGAATGCTTCCAAAACTCAGCTTATAATTTTCCCACATAAGCCGAGAGCTTCTTATTTGAAACCTTCTAGCAGACATATTGTCACTATGAATGGGGTTCCAATTAATTGGTCTAGCGAAGCTAAATATTTAGGACTTCTGCTAGATCAAAAATTAACTTTAAAAATCACATTGAAGGCCTTCAAGCCAAATGTAACAAATATATTAAGTGTCTATATCCACTTATAAACAGAAAATCAAAACTTTGTCTTAAGAACAAACTTTTGATTTACAAACAAATTTTTAGACCTGCCATGTTGTATGCTGTGCCAATATGGACTAGTTGCTGCAATACCAGAAAGAAGGCACTTCAGAGGATTCAAAATAAAATTTTGAAAATGATTCTGAAGTTGCCTCCGTGGTATAGTACCAATGAACTTCATAGAATTTCTAATGTTGAGACATTGCAACAAATGTCCAACAAAATAATTTCCAATTTTAGACAAAAATCGTTGCAATCTTCTATTAGTTTAAGTAGAAAACATTGTAATTCCTACATGGTTCAATTCAACCAGAGGAAATATTCTAACTGCCAGAGGCAATTGAAATGTATTAATAATAACTAAAAAGTAACATAGCAAATAAGGATGATAGTGTTAAGAAAACACGGAACACCTAGCCTAAGAGATGAATGCATGTATTAGATAATTAGCAAATAAAATTAGTTAAAAAAAAAAAAAAAAAAAGATTAAAATTACTCTAAAAACAATGAATAAACCTCTAAATAGAATGAATGATATTAAGATTGTTTTGTTGTTCTATTTAAACCACTCAAATAGTAACACAATATACAAACGCAAATAACAACAAACTAACCAATGAATCACTACAACATGGATTAGACACCAGACTGTCTTCTGTCTTCCAGATTTAAAGGTCCCACGATACTACTTATCATAACAAGCAGCTGTTGTCGTTCATAGATCTTTCCGTTCGATTATTAAATTTGCCTCTTTCCGACCACAGCCGCCTCATATACACACAAGCTGTCTGAGCACAGTGTCATGTATTGAGGATAGGCCCTTGCCGGCAAAGCAAAACCACCTTAGAAGTGTACGATCAGAACGTACTAGATCAGCGAACAATTCGAGCAGACTTTCATCACAACGTTCGAGCCACGGAACAGAGTACGAATACTCGCGATAAAAAAAAGAAATGAAAACAGATCCAGGTATATAATCGAATGTAGTCAACAGTCGCACACAACAGCAGCAGCAGTCACACAATCACTCCACATTCAATGTAGTTTAAGTAGTAGCAAATAGGCCAACAAAATTACACGAAAAATGTTTATACTATCAACTTTATGTTCAATTATAATAACACCAGCGTTATCTTCACAAAGAAAGCAATGTTCTACAAGTTTTTTTGAGTAATAATCTCCGTTTGTTCACAGTAAAAATGCAAATAATAACGGAGCGCGAAATCACCGTTTAATCCACTACAAGCCGTGTTGCCAGTTTTGAGAGTAGAATTGAATTCTACTATGTAAATTTTATTTCTAAACTTTATTTTCGTGATTTTCAAATCCAAATACTAGTTGACGTTTTGCCTTATCGCCTTCTACCTTACCCACCGAATCGAAACATTTTGACATGTATCAAATCACTGAATAAAGCGCAAAAAAATCAATTCTCAATCACTTACTCACTCGCTCACTCATGTTTCCTGAGCACCCCTTGGGGTGCATAAGGTCAACGAAAAAGATCTCCATCCTGGGCGGCTGCTCGCTCTAGCCTTGACCTGGGCATGATTTCTTTCGTAACCCCAGAAAAAGATTTATTTCATAATCGCAGGATCCCTTCCGGAATATTTACCGTGGTTTTTTTTTTAATACAGAATTCTCTTCGGAAGATTCCAAAATTTATTCAGTTCGAAATCCCAAAAGGATTCGGTTCGAAATTAGAAGACTAGGGCTGGAATTTTTAACGGATTCAGCTGGGAACCACAAAAGGATTCGACTCCGAATCCCAAAAGGATTCCGTACGGAATTCCAAAAAGACTCGATCCCGAAGATCTAATCCAAAAGGATATGAAATCCCGAATCAATTCAATTCGGAATTCCAAAGAATTCGGTACGAAATGCCAAAAGGATTTGAATCGCCATTTTGAAAGACCTCACTACGGTATTCCAAAAGAAGGCGATCTGGAATTTCAACAGAATTCGATTTGATACTCCAAAACGATCTATTTTGCTATTCTAGAAGTGTTCGATCCAAAATACCAAAGGATTCGAATCAAGATATCAAAAGATTCGATACGGAATCTCGAATGTTCAAAATCTCATCATGATAACCGTCCAAGATTCCTCAAAAGATTTCTACGAGAATTCCTGGAGGAATTACTGGAGAAACTCCCGCAGTAGTTTTCGGAGGAATTTTTATAAGATTTGAAGGTTTTGGGTTGTTTGTCATTGCAATTTAAGCGCCATATGTACCCCCTAACTGATGAAAAATCGGATAATTCACCCAATTTTAAAGTAATATTTTAGTAAATATATCTAACTCCATTCATACAGCTAAAACATATTCATAGTGAAACATGTATGTATGTAGTTATCCACCATCCTGGCTTGAGTCTAACATATTCAAAAATTGAAAGGTAGTAAAGCATGCTAACCATGAACGATTACCACCATACACAAAAGGAAGCTGCTACCTAACTTGATTGCTTACCTGATGAAAGGAAAATGTAATCAGATGGAATGAAGCCTATTCATGGCAGGTGATTCATTGGCAGGATGATTCCCCATACACAGGACCAACAGCTCAAGACAAATCGCACCCGTTACAAGACATGCTACATGCCATAAATATAAAATGTAAATATAGTATTTTCAATAAATAAAATTCCATTTACATATTTCAGCAGCATGCCGAGCCCAGTTGGGCCGGAGAAGAGCAAGTGTGAAATTGAAATCGAGAGCCACCCTCTCGGCCGGTTCGTGTCGACTCTTGATCGAACCGAGGTTCGAGTGAAAAGTGGTGGCGAAAATTTCGCAACATTCAAATGAGCCGCCATAAATCTCCGGCTCTGCAGAAGCGCTGAAAGTGGGAATTCGTATCGTTTGATCCACGTGGCCGTGGCAGCCCACGTGATAGAACTAAACGAGTCGTACAACCCATATGGGGGATGTGATACCCTGTGGTCCGAATAGGGCTTCCCTCGAAGATATCTATAAGTATGTATGTAGGTGTAAAGAGTTGCGGCAGACTTTCCTCGAAGGAAATAAAAGTTTCCACCGATACAGATAAGATGAGGGTGACACGTCACAGCAGACTCAAGATGCTGTCGTCCCAGTGTGAAGGATAACACCGTGCACCACCGTGCCTTCCGTCGTTGATTTGAAAGCATGCCGCACTCACCGAGGGATGGGTCAGCCGTCTTTACACATGTGGTGCTAAAAGCTAAAGTGAAACGTGCTGTGGCGAATCCAGACAAGTATGGTGTTAAAGCGTGAAACATTGGGTCAATCACTCTGTAGGCACACAGAGCTTTTCTGTCAAGCCACATGACTATGGTATATTTTGTTATTCAAACAAAAATTGTGTCACTTATAGATATATTTATGTATGTGGGAGAATACAGTGAATGAAAGTTGCTGGGATTTTCTGATCTAATGGAATCAATATCAAATAACAACTTCAATAACTACCTGACTACTATCATTAGAACAATTAATACTTCTACTATCTTCTGGATAATGAACAGAAAATTTATTACGAATTAAATAATTGTCAAACATGTTTATTACGCTCTCACTAAACTAGTTATTATTATTTATTTCTTTGCAGGTATAATATACTTTTAGTTTAGTCTGGATAATTAGTAAAAGCCTCATGCAACCCCAAAGTAAGTACACATTCCATTCTACATTCATAATTTCAATATAGTACTGCTAAATTGTACCATGCGGGTAGCATGGGTTGACCCACTATCTACAACGTCCTTCTATTACAGCCTTCATAGAACTTATTCATAAACACCATGTAAATCTTGTATTGGTAACGATTCAAATACTTCTCTCGAGTCTGATAAAAGTAATAAGCAAGGAAACGATACAAGAAAACGCGAACGACACAGTACTCGCGGAGCAGCACACTTACCTCTTGGTATATCCTATTGGATTCATCTCGCTTTGTTTTGATTTATTGCCGGAAATTGATTTGATTTCTTTCTCCGACTTTCATCCTTTCGCTACGATGCTGGCCGGGTGGTGGCGCGACCCCTTCGCATGTCAAATCAACGAATTTGTTCAATTTCAACAGCAATAAAATTCTCCCAGTGGAACAAATGGGGGCAATTTGAATGTTTTTACTACTTGTTTGCCCTTTCCGTCTTTATTCAAGACAGATTAGAACCTTTGATTCGTTGACAGCGATTGGGTGACAACCAAATGAGTGGGAGTTGAAGAACTATTCGCAATGCTTATAATGATTTTTGGAAATTTTAAGATGGAATTATTGGCATTCTGAAGAGATCGCTCGAACAGGCATAAAGTACCTTTTGGCAGAAATCTATTTGTAATGTTATTTTATCATTACTGCTAAAAGGTTGTCCACATTGCATCCCATTTGCAAGGTTATTTTTTTTAGTAATATGGCCTCAGCATGTGTTTCATTGCGATATTTTCAGTAGTTTCGAAAATATATGATGTTCGCCAAATTTTGGGAGAGCATCAAGCTTATTCTTCGGGCCGGTTTACACTGCAGCATTTTTCCAGTTTTTGTTTTTAATTTTTGAAATAGTTAGAAGCGTCAACAATATGGGTTCTTTGAGTTAACTATACATGAGTCAATTAATCGGCTGAGATAATAAAACGAGATTTTTGTTTACGGGAGAGATATGAAGCAGAAGAATGTTGAATCAAGTATTGTATAATGAGTGTATTTAGGAAAAAGCATTTGGATGCGATGAAGAATTAAATATAAATAGTTATACATACGTAAATCATTTTCACATTTTGCATCAGTCATTTCGACCGTTTAATTAGGAAATTATTTAGGCCCGGTATGGTTATCTAATTAATGGCTGTCATCAACCTGCAAAATAATCAAATGATCGTCATCCGTCATCCGTGAATGACAATCGTAAATAGGCGTGAGCCAATTACTTTGCAGATGAAGTAGTATTGTGTAGATCAGTGTTTCCCAACCAGTGGTCCGCGACCCCCTAGGGGGTCGTGAGACAGTACCAAGGGGGCCGGGGAACCTTTGCAAAGAATGTACATTTCTGTGGTTCAACTATTATGGACATATTTTTAATATAATTATATTATTTTTTGTGTATTTATAAATATCAATTTATTAGTTTTACTCAAAATCAGGAGATTTGAAAGAAAAGGTTTTAATGACTCTAAAACTCCAACCAAAAGTGTGTACATCATAGCTACAATACATTTTTTTTATCTAATGGCTTTCAGTAGGAAAAAGTTGTGTGAATTTGTACTGACCCTAGCCGCACACATGCTTCACATATGTTACTGCAACTCAAGTGTAATCAAATTCAGTAACAATCAAGTTGCTGTAAGCTTCTCTTGTTTGGCTTGTGCTGCTCAAGGATGGTGCACCAGCAATGCTTGGGATAAAATCAGTATTTCAGAGAAGATTAATAGAAGCAAACTGTACTGATTATAAATCGACTGTACGTGAGAATCTCGAGCTTTAAGAATCGTGAAGAAACGTGAACTTGCCTAATTATGGATCGACTGTACGCTTAAACTATATTTGTTGAACGGCTACTCACTGACACTGACAGACATCGTTGGCGAACTTAATTCGCTGAACTTGCAGTTATAAGCAATGTAAACCTTGATTCTATTCAGAGACAATTTGCAAGCCAAATCTGGTGACGCAAAGTTAATGTCGGATATATTACAAAGTTTAATGAACTGTGCAGTTTGATTGAAGTAGAATCAACTTAGATGCGGATCTCGAATTGGAACTCAGGGCTCATCTTGACTCACTGCAGAAATAATTTGGTTGATATTTTCTTGAGCTTATTTAAGAAGATGCTTCATTAGTTCGCAATTCGTTTGCGTTTACATTAGCTTGCGGAATGGTTCATAGTATCTTTAATTCGGTAAAAAAAAAACAGTTTTGATGTGCATTATTCGAAGTATATCTCAAAGTCGTGTTTCAAGCTTCAAGATTCCAAAAACGTTTGCTTCTACATAACTTTGCGAGAATGGATTTTCAACACATCTCACGATAAAGACCAAAGGATCAGAAACAGATCAAACATTGAGGACGGTTTGAGATTCGCAATCTCGTATATCCAAACAGGTACCACAAATGCAAGTACAAATAGCATACTAAATGAATCACTGGTGAAGAAAAAAATATAAGAAAGTTAAAAACATATTAAAATAAAATTATTTAAGAATATATGTTTGAATTTGATTTCAGAGCACCGTGGGCCACTTGTCGAATCGTAAAGGGGGTCACGAACCCGAAAAGGTTAGGAACCTCTGGTGTAGATTTTTTGGAAAACCTGGAAAAAGTTAGGACGACTATAAAGCAGAATATGGATTGTAGAACATCTCAATGATGATGCTCTTTCAGGACTTCGATGGATGAAATAATTTCTGATTTTTTTATGCTGAGCGAAGCGGCCTCTCCTTATTTGATTCGCCTTCCACTCCTATTGAACAAGACGGAACATCATTCAATTACCTGCCTTTCAGGACAAGGCAGCGAGTTCGATGATTATGAAGATGATTGGTGAGCTTTTAATGAGGAGATGCTGTGCTAATAAAATCCTGAAGAAGAAAATGACTTGCCTAGATAGGAACTTCGTCCAATTATCCGCAAGTCATTCGGTCGAAAGCTATTTGGCCGAACAAAAAAAAGGCCGAATCCCATATGACCAAAATGGGCTCAAGAAGGCATATCTGTAGAATAATAAGATGATAACAATACATAACCTAACTGATATGAGGGGGCCTATGGACCATCATTGGTGTTGAACTTAATCTGTAGATTAAAAAAACACAGAAATAAAGATTAAAAAAAAAAAAAAAAAAAAATATGGACCATCACCGAAGGCCACTAGGCCAAAAGTTGTATGACCGAATATACCATTTGGCCGAACAGACCATTAGGCCGAAAGGGTCATATAACCGAGTAGGTCATTTGGCCCAATAGGACATTTCCCCGAATTCGACATTTGGCCGAATTCGACATTTGGCCGAATTCGACATTTGGTCAAATACGACATTTGGCCGAATACGACATTAGGCCGAATAAGATATTTGGCCGAATAGGAAATTTGGTCGAATAGGACATTTGGTCGAATGGGACATTTGGCCGAATAGGACATTTGGCTGAATTCGACATTTGATCGAATACGACATTTGGTCAAATACGACATTTGGTCGAATACGACATTTGGCCGAATATGACATTTGGCCGAATAGGATATTTGGCCGAATTGGACATTTGGCCGAATTGGACATTTGGCCGAATTGGACATTTGGCCGAATAGGACATTTGGCCGAATAAGATATTTGGCCGAATAGGACATTTGGTCGAATAGCACATTTGGCCGAATAGGAAATTTTGTCCAATAGGACATTTGGTCGAATAGGACATTTTGCCGAATAGGACATTTGGCTGAGTTCGACATTTGATCGAATACGACATTTGGTCAAATACGACATTTGGTCGAATACGACATTTGGCCGAATATGACATTTGGCCGAATAGGATATTTGGCCGAATAGGATATTTGGCCGAATAGGACATTTGGCCGAATAAGACATTTGGTCAAATAGGACATTTGGTCGAATACGACATTTGGTCGAATACGACATTTGGTCGAAAACGACATTTGACCGAATACGACATTTGGCCGAATAAGACATTTGTTCAAATAGGACATTTGATCGAATACGACATTTGGTCGAATAGGACATTTGGCTGAATAGGACATTTGGCCGAATTCGACATTTGGTCAAATACGACATTTGGTCGAATACGACATTTGGCCGAATACGACATTTGGTCAAATACGACATTTGGTCGAATACGACATTTTGCCGAATAGGATATTTGGCCGAATTGGACATTTGGCCGAATAAGATATTTGGTCGAATACGACATTTGGTCGAATAGGACATTTGGCTGAATACACACTTAAAATTCGAAATTTTACGATTGCAGAAAATCCAACAGCCGGGATCTCGGCAATAATTTCGTAAATTTTTTACCGAGATTTAGGTAAACTTTACCGAGTCATCGGTAACCGTTACCGAGATCTCGGTAAAATGTCAACTTTGCTGAATTTCAGTAAAATTGTGACGAAATTTCGGTAAAAGAATGACCAAATTTCGGTAAAACAAATTACCGAGAATGTTGGCTGTTGGAATCTCGGCAAAAATTTTGCTGAGGTCAGCAAAATAATTTAAGTGTGTAGGTCATTTGAAAAAGAGAAATGAGAGAGACCTTCACTCACTAATTTCTCACTTCTTACTTCTCACTGTGAAAAGTGAGTAGTGAGAAGTGAGACGTCTCACCACTCACTTCTCATTTCTTACTGCTTACTGTAAAAAGTGAGAAATGAGTAGTGAGACGTTCTCACTTTTTGAGAAGTAAGAAATGAGGAGTAGGAATTGAGATTTCTCACTGTGAAAAATGAGAAGTGAGAAGTGGCAAGTGAGACGTCGCACTACTCACTTTTTACAGTGAGTAGTGAGAATGAGAAGTCAGAAGTGAGACGTCTCACTTCTCACTCCTCTTTCTCACTTCACAGTGTAATAAGAAGCGCGAAGTGAGTAATGAAACGTTCCACTACACACTTCGCACTACTCACTTTTCATAGTAAGAAGTGAAAAATGAGGGGTGAGAAGTGAGACATCTCACCACACCCTTTTCATTTCTCACTGTTCACTGTAAAAGGTGAGAAGTGAGTTGTAGGACGTCTCACTACCCACTTCGTGCTTCTCACTTTCTACAATCAGCAGTGATAAATGAGAAGTGAGAAGTGAGACGTCTCACTACTTCTCATTTCCACTGCTTACTGTAGAATGAGAGAAGTGAGTAGTGAGACGTCTCACTTCTCACTTCGCACTTCTTACTTATTACACTGAGAAGTGAGAAATGACCTTAAGGGTGTACGGAATCAAATTGCGACACACAGAACTACTCGCCAAAAACAAGTCTATTAACAGATTGTCATGAAATTGGCAGGGACACTAAAATACGATACATATGTAAGCATATGCATATGCATCTCCAAAATTATTTCACTTTAATTCCTTAATACATCTAAATGCTGGGACCTTTTTCTCAAATGAACTCATAAGATTTTGTACAAATCCTAAACCAACATTTTTCTGCTTTAAATCTTTTTCAACAAACAAATTAACTCATTTTGTTGTCACAGTCGATTATTTGACTTAACTAATGTCAACTTTGCCGATGAACGCATGTTTTTGACGCCTCTAACTATTACAATAATCGAATACAAAAAGTCAAAAAAGTGCTATAATGTAAAATAGCCTGAAGAATGAGATTGATGTTCTCCCAAAATTTGGCAAATATCAGTCCTAGTCCTAGTCCTAGTCACCTATTCAGCCAAATATTTTGTTTGGCCAAATGTTGTATTCGGCCAAATGTCCTATTCAGCTAAATGACCTATTTGGTCAAATTTCCTATTCGGCCAAATTTCCTATTTGGCCGGATGACCCGTTCAGCCAGATGGGTTTCGGACTAATGGTTTGTTTGGCGTAGTAGAATTCGGCCAAATTGGATTTCGACCGAATGGGTGTCGGCCAAACGACCATTCTCCGTCGCCCGTAATTACCACTTAAGCGATTGCAAATTTTTGTTCTTGAGGACATCCAAAATATCAACTGTGATGTTATCTCACTTTCGTGTTCATGTTGTCCGATTGTAGAGATTGCTTCGATCATTTTTCCACAGTCCCTGCGAAAATTAATTTAATGTTTCACTGTTTCTCAAACCGAGAGACTGTTATAGTAGATAAGGCTTTGGAGTCATTATTAGATGGCATCCAGCCGTATATTTTACCACTAAACGATGGCAGCTTGACTCGTAGAATCCACCAACACAATCACAGTTGACTTCAAACTCCTGTCTCGTTTCTTCGTTTGCTTTATTAACCCGTTTTCTTACTTGAAGCTACGCTTCTCAACTGTGGCTTCCAAATCAGCTCAGTTTTCATACGGATATCGAGGAACTGGTCATATACCCTCAAATGTCTCAAGACGTACACTGACCTGTATTGCATCTCTACTTGCTTGCTTGCTTGAGCGCCAAACTGCTGAATTGCTTTTAACGACTTCCGGAGCTGATGCTTCTTATGCTTAATCAGCATTCTGTTCGTTTCTCACTTTACCAGTGAAGTAACAATGTAACAATGTTTGGGAAACGCTGTTCTCATATTAAATGAACTCCAAGACACTGGTCAAGCCAAGTTCTCAACACTGCAATATCTTGGATTGGATCAAAGGATTGACAGAATGGATCATCTGAGTTGACAGTAGCAATGATAACCAACGTTGGAACCAACGAAATCATAAGAACCAGTGAAAACAGAACTACTGCTCGAAAAATAAGATGGACTCACATGCAACCAATAAAGGTATTTGTCATGTTGTCACAGAGTTTTAGGCAGCAACACACGCACTTTAATCCTTCCTCGGTTCGTCACATAGTCGTCTATCCTGGTCCTGATCTGCTTGATTCCCTTTGCTTTTTCATCCTAAACTCGGCCTCCGTTCTGTCCCAGGATCCACCAATCAACATTATCTTCCAGCTTCGCAAATCACTTTGTTGCAGATTGTCTTAGTTCTGGCATGATGGTGCAAGCTCACATCGAAAATGGTGACACTTTCACCGATCGTCACAAAAGTGTCATTCGTGGGCATCGTTCGTGAACGCACACCTCTCACTAAATTGTTCACCGTAACGTAAAATGTCTGAAAATCTTTACCGGGAACGTTCATCCGGTTCGAAGGACCAAATGTTCACGCGACACATATTCTGAAGTTTTGGATACTACGGAACACAGTTTCCCAATTAGTCCTTGATTTCCCACACGACACACTTGGACCCAAAGTTTACTTTCAATACGCCAACAGAAAATTGAACAGTTTTTATTAAGAAAAATTTACTATATTAAACTTTGTTACCGCGACGAAGGTTTACTACGTGATAAACGTTATGCCTCGGTCTATGTGCAGGACCATCTGATTGCCGATAGAGAGGTGAAAATAATAACGAATAAGCGACTAACTTTATCTACATTGATTATTTTTATATAATAACGGATATATCATATTATGTATCATCAAATCTACATCACTATTATCCAGAAACCCGAAAATTAAATACAACTCAAGCGCAATAGTTATTTATTACTTGTCATAAGACGAGTTGGTACTATCCCATTTAGTTCCACCACTTTATTGTACCATTGACAGATTCATATATTATTTTCTATATATAAAAAGAAAATTTATTATTTAAAGTGTATTTCCTTTGAGGCAATATAACTTACGAACGGGTTGGCCGATTTGTACGGTTTTCTCACCAATCAATTCGTCTTAGCATCCGCTGTGTTTGTATGAACGGAAAAGCGGGAAATTTTATATAATCATGTAAATGCAACGGTCTGGTGTGTTGTAGATAAAAAAAACCATGCTTGCACTGAAGTCGATTTAGAATGCGGCGCTGCAATGGGCTCATCTATTGACAGCAAAATAATACAAACCCGAGCAAGATCGGACGGGATCTACTAAGACGAATTTCGCGCCAACTCGACCAGCGGTTGGCAGCACCATATCAAAACCGAATGTAACTTGGTGGGCATGAAGATATGGTATTTTTCCAAAACAATCTCTGCTAATTTCACGACAGTCCGCCATACAACACTTTTTTGTAAGTCTTGTCATTTTACATCGTCAGTTTCATCGATTTTAGAAAAATCAATGAAAAAAATTTGGCCCTCATCAATTGTTACTCTTGACAATTTTTGAAAAACTAAGTATGCGGAGTGGCTTAGAAATACCATATCTTTATGCCCGCAAAGTTTCATTCGATTCTGAGATGGTGCTGCCAGCCCCATAGAAGGGTTGGCGCGAAATTCGTCTAGTATATATGACGCTACTCCGCTACACAGATTTTACTTACCATTTTTTTCGAAAATATTTTTTCACTCTGAAATATTGGATTTAAAGCTGGATGGTTTTAAATCTTGCGCACTGAAAAGAATAATAAACTAAATTCTAATAATTGTCCTTTATTCTACATTTATGAAAATTTCAGCTCAAGGCTGGAGTGGCTCATCTCTGATGACCCAATTTAGATTTTTGTGCAAAATTAAGACACCTTTCTGTTGAATTTATTTGAAGCTCATTCTTCGCTTCTAATAATGATTCTTAATCTGAGACGAAATTATTTTGGTCTATTTAAACAAATAAAAGTTCGTCGGAAGTGTATGCAATTTGTGTTTCTACTTGCTGATTAGTATTCATTACTTCAGTTCAGTTGAGAGATACAATAATTTCCATATTGCAATAACTACTCGCAGCACTCCGAAAAAGTCTGAATTTCGCACCATCTGTATGCAAATGTTCCGTCAGACAACCCTCTTCTCAGCATAAGAAATTGATTTCATTTTATTGTATTCAATTGTGTTTTATTTATTGCATCGCATGAATGCCCCTCTTGCTGCAAAGCACATTTTCTACATTTTGTTCAACCAATATGGCAGTGCTGTGGTGCCACACCACCTAAGTACCGAAGCAATCTGCATCGTTTCCGGAAGAGAATTTGTCCCACTCTGTGCCCTCCAGAACTAGAACCACCAACCAACGATCGCGCACCGCACCATTCAAATGATTACCTTTTCGATGTTGCCGTAGTCGCGCTTGTTCCGCGTAATTTCGAATAAATCCCGGCTTCGTTAGCCGACATCAGGGCGGCTTGTATGACATTGTGTTCCCAAACCACCTTTCGAAACTGTCACCAGCTGTGTGGGGCTGCAAATGGCTCTGTTGCTACTTGCTGCATGCAGCAGAGGTACCACGCTCGGGACCCACATCGAGAAGGGGGTTTCGGGCGTTGGTCGTTGCTGGTTGGGAAAACAAGTTCATCAAATCTGGTGCGAACAGTTTCACCGCAACTGGAAGGCCCACGATTCGCTGACACAGCCAATGCATATGGCTTATGCTCACAATATGCTGGGAAGTGCAGAGGAAGCTCTCCTCATGTGTCGTGGTGCAGCATATTTCAAAACGTTTAATTAAATTCAAAATTATGTGCTTGTTGCGAGCATTATCTATGGTTTTCGGTGGCGAATTAAAATAATGGCTGCTGGGTAAATTATTGGTTTATGTGAATACAATCCAACAGCATGGCGCCACAATTGAATGATTCAATATAATCAGTTTGGTTGCTTTTAGTCAGAGGATGGTTTAGGAGTGGCTACTGATATTCATGGAAATTTAATTGAACTGTTGGGCTATAGTAACCAAATCAAACTTTCATTGTTTGTGCATGCACAATAGTTTATAATCCAATTACGTCGGTGTATCTTTTCACTGACACCACCTGGAACATCGCCTCAATATAATATACCTACAGTATTGTATTTGCTGACAAGCTTCATTTTGCGTTTCCAGAATAAATGCAACTTCACGGTTTTCTTTGTTTGTAAAGTTTTGAAAATTAAAACCACTAATTCGTCATTTTACATCAGTGTTATATTTTAGCAATCTTCGACCATTCATCGAATAACATTTGAACTCTAAATTAGAAGCGCACTAGTGGAATCGTTCTCAACAGACTAGAATTTGAAATTAAATCGAGATTTATTGCAAATTTACTAGAAGGATTTCTAAAAAACAGATTTGTGACAAATGTTTCAAACCTATTTTCAAGAATGTATACTGCTGGATTGGTAGTTAGAGATCCAAAATACATACAAATACAAATACAAATACATCATATGATAAATAATCATCAATCATACACATATTTTGTCGATATTTAATCATATTCGTTAATCGTTATTCATTATCGAAACTTTTTATTTATTAATCATAATCGTTAATCATTGTCAATAAGGTATTTAATTGTTAATCTTAATCATTAATCATTGTCGACAACTGGTTAATCATCAATCATAATCTTTAATCACAGGGTTAAATCATTTAATCATCAGAAAAATATATAAAGCTGTTTTAGTGGAATGTATTCAACCGTCTAAGACGAATTAAGTACTCTCCATTTGATTCCACCAATAAATTTTCGTTATCTTTGCAGATACGTATTTCGACCACAACTGTGTGGTCGTCTTCAGTGTCTCGTACGTAACCATTACCGTGAATTTTAATGCAATTTTTTTTTCGGAGACGAGCCAGCCTAGGGCTGAAAAATGCTATTTTTGTATTAGAATCAATCTTCTTCTTCTTCTTCTTCTTCTTATTGGCAACGTACATCATGAGGCTAGCTCGATGATACTTTTATGCCCAGGAAAATCTAGACAATTTCCAATCCGAAAATTGCCTAGACCGGCACCGGGAATCGAACCCAGCCAGACCCAACCCAGAAATGTGAAGGGGAACACACTGTGAAACGTGAGACGTGCGAAGTTAGAAGTTAGAAATTAGAAGTACAAAATGAGGAGGGCAAAGTGAGATTTTTACTTCTTACTTCTCATTTTTCTTCTCACTGAGAAAAGGTTGACGCGATTAGGGGTGAGAAGTAAAATGTGAGTCATTAGTCTTACATCCCATTTCAAATATATAATTTTTCACGTCATATCTCTCTCACCTTTCGCAAAATTAAACACTACTTAACCAAACTATTTTTATTTTTATACACTATGATACCGTATTTATAGCATTTATAGCTATCAATCTCCAGTATCACACAAATAAATAAAATGGTAGGGACACGGCAGGTATTTCCGTCCATCGTCGTAGGGGCTAAAACCAACGAAAGCAACGTACATTTGCTAGAATTCCACTATAGCAGAACGTTTCTCCTGAGATTACGATTTTGTACGTATGAGTTTTACAAAAAAGCGTCTCTTTTATTGGTTTTCGAGACTATGACAAACAGACGAAAATACCTGCCGCGTCCCTATCTGACTTCGTTTGACAAAATTTCGCTATTTAACAATGGTCGACGACAACGACGATAAAAGCTCCCTGACGATCGACCGTGACTAGTTGTTGTGTAAGCTGTGCAGTTTATCACACGAGGACATGTTGATGTGCTGCGCTTTGTAATAGAGATCCCGGTCGCCGAAGTTGCGGGCCTTCATTAGCATGGTTTCCTTATAATTTCATTCCCGAAAGCACGAGTGCTTCAGATTGTTGAGAAACTCTTCCTCGACGGATACCTCGAGACGACCTACGGATCCTTGATACTCCGAGTGCTAATTTTCTTTCACATAGTACGGGATCTTAAGTTGATTGGCCTTGCGAGCAACAGAGATTTTTTTGGCTAGGCTAGGTGCCAGACTGTAGATAAGAATTATCGGCAACAGATTGATTAGTGCTGCATATCCCGGCTGCGTCTCTCTGTGCTGTTGCTGATATTCAGCCCGGTGGAACCGGCGCTGCCTCAAGTAAACGTGCTGAGTGGGAATATTACCTCCGAAGGACATGTTGAACAACTCCTCGGCCGTCAACTTTGTTTCGAAACCACGCGAATAAGCGTACTCGTACAGGGCACGGGTTCTTCTGGTCGTGGTCGGATGTTGCTCATCGGCGCCGTACAAGTCATCCCAAGTAACAATTTCCATGCTTCTTGGATTTATCTAATTCTTATTGCGGACTTATGACAGCAATCACGAAGCTGATTGCTCAGTTTTATTGGCGCTCTTATTGCTATCAATAAACCTCCCATAAATCTGCTGAAAATGCTTCAAACGTCAAATGCCTATTGACCATATGAACAGATCTATGGTAGTGATAAAGAGCGTAATAAATCCAATTTTCAACGCTCGAATAAAGCTACAATTTTTGGTCATAATGTGGTCAAATTAATTATCCTGTTCGGGCTGCGTCCTGACAGCTCGAAGAATTTTTCACTTTTGACTGTTGTTGTTTGAGCTATGTATGACCCGCTTACTTCGATTTGGCAGCACGGATGTGGGAGCTTTGCAGAAAGGAGAATTTTTAGCGCGCATGAAGCTGGGAGAAAAAGCTTTGTGTGCGATCAGTTAGCATTCAGCGTCCGTCGCGATCGGGAGCAATTTATAATCGTTATTAATGTTACCAAATCTTTGTTAAAAAATGGAGCAGTAAATCTAGTGTTAAAATTAAGCTAAGTGTTTTATTTAAGAAGGATCTCCGTATTCCACTTCGTACCTACCCCGATACAGTCCGCTACTCGACATAAAATGGTCCTTCGAGCCGGATGTTCGATAGATGTTGAGCGAAGTTGAATTTCGGAAGAATTGATTCGGTCGAAAAAGTGAAAGTTCAGGAAGATTCGGCCGGAAAAGTGAGAATCCTGCCATAATTTGTTGAAAATCTCATAAAAAGTGAAGAAACGTGGTGATGACGCCATCTTGGCGAAAGTGAAGTGGGAACAAGACGCCATTGCGTTCAAGTGCTAGATGAGCGTGGAAGACGCCATCTTGATAATTGGTGAAGAATAGTGAAATGAAGTGAGACCACGAGAGCACCTTCCGCCCAAGCATCGTGATTATAGACTTGGCTGTTTTCCATGTTTGGTTCGGGCAAAAGGCTCGAAATGTTCCGGTGAATCTCTGGTCATGACTAAGAAGAAGGAAAAAACCCCTCAAGTGGTAGCGGCACAAGGCCAACAGACACCCAACGTTAAGAAGAATAAGAAGCAAACCAACTTGCAGGAAACGATGGCGCAGGCTGAGCAGACAAACGTTCTCGTCCATCGTCGCGGTTTGGCAAAAGGTAAGCTAACTAGACTTTTCAACAAACTATTCCTTGAAAACGAAGAAGAACTTCAGTTAGATGAGGCTGAGGTGCGACACTACATAAAAAAGGTAGAAGCAGCGCACAAAGAGTACAACGACCTTCATGAAAAAATCCTTGCGTTAGTCCATGTCGACGACAGGGAAGAGCACGATCAGCATTATGTTCAGTTCGATGAACTACAAGATGAGATCTCCATTAAGCTGGAAGAGCAGTTGGCCAAGTGCTCTGCTACTGCATTCGCGTCTAGAGCTACCTTTGCCCCATCTCAACCTCATGCTCCCATATTGGTTCACCAGCCTCTGAAAATTCCAATTCCTACCTTTGATGGCCGCTACGAAAGCTGGCCAAAGTTTAAAGTAATGTTCAAAGACCTGGTGGACAATACTCCTGATCCTCCTGCTGTCAAGCTGTACCACCTGGATAAGGCTTTGACAGGCAGTGCTGCTGGTATAATTGACGCAAAGACCATCAGTGAAGGAAATTACAATCATGCTTGGGAGATACTTGAGGAAAGGTATGAGAACAAACGTCATGCCATCGATAAACACATCCATGGCTTATTGAATCTCAAAAGGATGTCCCGGGGAACCTACGATGAGCTGAGAAATTTGCTGGACGAATGCTCGAAACACGTCGAAAGTTTGAAGTTTTTACAACAAGAATTTCTAGGAGTATCGGAGCTCATTTTGGTCCATGTGTTGGCATCCGCCTTGGATAAGGATATCCGACGTCGTTGGGAACACACGGTCAAACACGGTGACCTACCCGGGTATAATCAAATGATGAAGTATCTCAAAGAGGAGTGCTTCACCATGGAAAGATGTGATGGTCCATCCATGAAACAGGGGTTCTCACAACCGAGACCAATCAACTCTGGAACTAGGACAAGCCAAAAGTCTTTGGCAGCTGTAACGAAGGAATCGGAGTCAAAGTGTGATTTCTGTGGGAAAGGGCACCTAAACTTTACTTGTCCGGAGTTTAAGGGATTAGCCGTTCAACAACGTCTTGCAAAGGTCAGGGAATGCAATGTGTGCTTCAATTGTCTGAAGCGAGGACATCGAGGTAGCAACTGCTCGTCGGATAAAACTTGCAATCGCTGCAAGCGCCGCCACCATAGTCTGCTACACGCCGAGGACAAGTCGAAACCAATAGTGATTGAAGCACAATCGAATCCATCGATCCAACCGATCTCAAAGAAGGAAGATCAGCAGTTGAATCCGCCCGAAGAAGCCACATCTGCCAGCTGTCGCAGCGATAATGTACCCTGTCATCGAGTGCTTCTTCTAACAGCTGTAGTGAACATTATTAATAAAAACCAAAAAACCCACCCGTGTCGAATTTTATTAGATAGCGCCTCCCAAGTCAATCTTATTTCTTATCGTATGGTCCAAGTTTTGGGAGTGAAGAAGTATCCGTCCAACATCGTCGTAGCAGGGATTAATGACACCAAGAGTCAAATGTCAAGCAGCAGTATAGTTCATATCCGATCGAGGTATTCCGGTTTTAGTGCCAACGTGAAGTGCTTGGTGACTGACAAGGTTACAGCTGATTTACCATCGTCAACGGTGGACATCATAGATTGGGAAATTCCACCCGGAGTCCAACTTGCCGATCCATTGTTCTACCAATCTGGAAAGGTAGACTTGTTACTAGGCAACCAATTATTCTTGAAGCTTCTATTGCCTGGTGAAGTTCAACTAGCGGATAATCTTCCATGTCTTCGAGAGACTCGGCTTGGTTGGGTCGTCGGTGGTGTTTGCAATGACGCGAAGTATGGTCCCGTAGTTTATTCGCATTCACTCACACTTGACGAACTGAATCGCTGCGTTCAAAAATTCTGGGAAGTTGAGGAAATATTGAGTGCGGCTCCGCCATCAGAAGCTGAAGACTGTGAACGACATTTTCAAGAAACTCATCGTCGAGATGAAACCGGGCGATTTATCGTTCAATTGCCTTTGAAAAAGGATGTTGCTGAGTTAAGTGATTCCCGTTCGATGGCTCTTAAAAGATTCTTCATTCTGGAGAAAAGACTCGAACAAGATCCTGAGTTGAAGCGACAGTATGCCGAGTTTATGGAAGACTACGAGCGGCTCGGGCACTGTGAAGAGGTCAAAGAAGGCGATGATCCCGAAGGTGTTAAATGGTACCTGCCACATCATGCCATCTTACGTCCGTCGAATACCACCACTAAATGCCGAGTGGTATTCGATGCATCCGCTAAAGTGAAGGGCATATCTTTAAATGACATCATGATGATAGGGTCTTTGAACCAGTGTAACTTGGACGAGATTGCACTTCGTTTTCGATTTCCTCGCTACGTGTTGACTACGGACGTAGCAAAAATGTATCGTCAGGTGATTCTGGAGAAGGAACATAGGCGTCTGCAAAGAATATTCTTTCGCCTGAATCCATCGGACCCGCTTAGAGTGTTGGAGTTAAAAACTGTTACGTATGGTACAGCTTCGGCACCATTCCTTGCAACCAGAGTGATGCTACAGTTGGCACTTGATGATGAAGACAAATATCCACTTGCAGCAGAGATCATAAAACGTTGCTTTTACGTGGATAACGCACTTTTTGGCTTTGATGACTTGGATGAAGCTCGTGAAGCTCAGTTGCAATTGATCCAGCTCTTGAAGGCAGGTGGTTTTCATTTACACAAGTGGGCATCAAACTGTAAACAGCTTTTGAGCACGATACCACTATCAGATCGTGAAGAGTTGGTCAGCATTGAAGGGATGGGTGTGAATGACGTCATCAAAACGCTTGGGCTGCTGTGGAACCCGGCCGATGATAAATTGATCTTCGTTGCAAAGCCGTCTCCTGGCATAGATAAACCGACGAAGCGTCAAGTGCTGTCGTTGGTTGCAAGCATGTTCGATCCGTTGGGACTGGCTGCTCCGGTGATTCTCGTTGGAAAGATGCTAATGAAGAACATATGGAGTGAGCAGATTGATTGGGATGAAGAATTAAGTGAAGAATTAAAAAAGTGTTGGAATTACTTCCTAAAGTGCTTGAGTGATGTGAAGAATATCCAAATTCCTCGTCAAGTAGTGGCACAAGGTGCAATCGCTTTCGAACTTCATGGATTTGGTGATGCGTCTTTGGAGGCGTACGGAGCTTGTGTCTACATAAGATCGATTGTTCCTGGGGAGCCATATGAGGTGAAGCTTTTGACTGCAAAGTCGAAGATAGTGCCAAAATCGGTGTTGACGATTACGCGTAAAGAACTCTTAGCGGCGTTACTGTTATATCGTCTAGTGAAGAAGGTGATGACCACGTTGAATATCTCCTTCCGGCGTGTTATACTATGGTCGGACAACCAAATAGTCCTTGCGTGGCTAAAGAAGAAACCAGAACAATTAGAATTGTTTGAAAGAAACAGAGTGTGCGAGATTACCTCTAACGGTTCTGACTTTGAGTGGTGTTATGTGAACACTACACATAATCCAGCTGACATTGTGTCACGCGGGCTTCCTGCTGAAGAGTTAGTGATTTATGGTGGAATTTTGCGGAAAAGTGATTCCAGAACCATTGCTGGATGAAGATATTCCTGAATTAAAGACCGCTGTCGTCTTGGGCACGATGGTGGAACTGGAATGGTTACCTGTGTTCGAAAAGTTTGAAAGTTTCCGTAAGCTTCAGCGAGTAGTTTCTTTTGTGCTGCGTTTCTGTCGGAACTGTAAGGAGAAGAATAAGCAGAAGCGTATCATTTCATCGTTCCCAACTATAAGCGAGATGCAGAATGCCTTGAAGGTAATTGTACGTGTGGTGCAAAGCCATGAGTTTCCAGCGGAAGTTTCTAATCTGGAAGCAGGTGAGTTCCCCAAGAAACTTAAATCATTGAATCCGTATCTCGACGATGGGGTTTTACGAGTGGGTGGTCGTCTACGCCACTCAAATCTACCGTATACGACCAAGCATCAGTGGATTTTGCCAAATCGAAGTTCCGTAGTAGACAGCCTCATCAGGTGCATCCATCGTGAAAATTTGCACATTGGCCCGTCTGCCTTATTAGCTACTTTGCGCAGACAATTTTGGATTGTGCATGGTCGCTCTGCGGTGCGTAAAATTACACGTGGCTGTGTCCGATGTTTCAAGGTCCATCCGAAGGTGGCTGGGCAATTTATGGGAGATCTTCCATCAAGCCGTTGCGATCGAGCCCCGGCATTCCAGAAGGTGGGATTAGATTTTGCCGGTCCCTTTCTAATCAAGCAAACACATAGGAAGGCTGCACCAGTTAAGGGATATGTTTGCGTGTTTATCTGTATGGTGACAAAGGGAATCCATCTCGAGGCTGTCGAGAATTTGACTTCGGATGCATTCCTCGCTGCACTTCATCGATTTGTGTCTCGTCGCGGCATTCCGGAAGAGGTGTTTTCGGACAACGGGACTAATTTTGTTGGTGCCAAGAAGGAATTGCGGGAGTTGTCCAATCTGTTTAAGGAGCAAGCAACGGAAAGGAAATTATTTGAATTTTGTCAACCACGTGAAATTAGTTGGAAAATGATTCCACCCAGTTCACCTCATATGGGTGGGTTGTGGGAAGCTGGTGTGAAGAGCATGAAGGCCATATTGAAGAAAACATGTAGCACCGCTTCCCTAACCATGATGGAATTTTCGACATTGCTATGCAAAATTGAAGCTCTGCTAAACTCTCGGCCACTTTATGCTCATTCGGAAGATGCTATGGACCCGGAACCTCTCACTCCCGGTCATTTTTTGATCGATCGTCCGTTAAATGCAATACCGGAACCGACATACGAAGAAATACCAATCAACCGTCTATCCCGCTGGCAGTATGTACAAAAACTTCGAGACAACTTTTGGAAGCGTTGGTACCGAGAGTACTTAGTAGAGCTACAGGTAAGAAGCAAATGGACGAAACAGGCTGCCAATGTTCGTCCGGGGATGGTGGTAATGATAAAGGAGGACAACTTACCGCCTCAAGTTTGGAAGATGGGAATCATTCAGAAGACGTTTCCTGGAGCGGATGGATTGACACGTGTCGTCGATCTACAGACTCGATCTGGAATTCAAAGACGGCCAATACATAAGCTGGCGCCGCTTCCAATCCTGGATAATTGAAGCCTGCTTGAAGCCATCGCCGGGGGAGGATGTTCGGGCTGCGTTCTGACAGCTCGAAGAATTTTTCACTTTTGACTGTTGTTGTTTGAGCTATGTATGACCCGCTTACTTCGATTTGGCAGCACGGATGTGGGAGCTTTGCAGAAAGGAGAATTTTTAGCGCGCATGAAGCTGGGAGAAAAAGCTTTGTGTGCGATCAGTTAGCATTCAGCGTCCGTCGCGATCGGGAGCAATTTATAATCGTTATTAATGTTACCAAATCTTTGTTAAAAAATGGAGCAGTAAATCTAGTGTTAAAATTAAGCTAAGTGTTTTATTTAAGAAGGATCTCCGTATTCCACTTCGTACCTACCCCGATACAGTCCGCTACTCGACATACCCCCATAAGAATATTTGTATTGCGAAGAGTTTATGACGGTGTTTTATAAAAGCAAAATTTTTCTGATCAAATTCTAAAACGGAAAAGCATTTCGCAATCAGTGAAATATATCACTGAAATGCATGATTTAACGAAATTTTCACCGCTTATCATACTTTTTCCGATAAACAAATTTTATTAATTAATAGTTTGAGCAAAATACTAAACGATTTAGTGGACATCCTAGATGTTGTGGTAATCAATATTTTCGATTTATTTCCCGGAACTACGTTATATGGCCGGCGCGTGGTGTTCAACCTTATTTTTTTCACAACATTTGACCATAAAATCGGAAGCGCACTTCTTTTTAATGGTAGTGAATCGAAATAACAACCTGAAATAAAATATTATTTTGTTGTCATCATCATAATTTTCATCAACAATCCATTTTGTTATTATTTTTTTGCAAAGATTTGTTTCTCTTTTTTTAATGCAACATTTTGACAGCTGCCGCAGCCAAATTCCCTTTTTTGCGGGTGGTTTAAAAAGGGTTTCTAAATGCATTTATAATAGGTTTAAAGTGGTTATCTGGAGAGGGTTACTTGGCAATATCTTACTCTTATAGTGGTCATCAGAAGGTTGCCGTGTATTACTCGGTTTTATTGTTAGGGTTCATTCACAAATTACATAACGCTAAAATAGACCATTTTCAACCCCCACCCACCCCCTCGTAACGTGTTTTGCATGGAAGGGTTCTAAAATTTGTATGGACCGTAACTTGCCGTAACGCTCGGACAGACACCCTCCCACCCCCTAAAGCGTTATGTAATTTGTGAATGGGCCCTTAGATCTTATAAATTGATCTTGAAAACCATTCTTAGAGCGGAATAAAACTTAAAATGTTACTTGGGATACGACTTACGTTTCTCGGCATCGGTCAATATGGCAACCGCATTTCCGATCGCTTTGAATGCCTCTGCCGACCCCGGGGACTTGTTCTTATCCGGATGCAACGGTAAGGCCATTTTCTTGTAAGCCTTCTTTATGTCCGTGTCGTTAGCTTCCTTCGTAACTCCTAGCACTTCGTAGTAATCTTTACATTTTTTTATCCGTTTGACTGCTTCCAGCTGTTCCGGTGTGTAGTCCACTTCGAGTGCGGACTCAGGTTTCGGTGCACTCGCTCTCGCAGCCGTTTGTCGTTGCCGCAAGCCATCGTCCGATGCATTTCCGAAGGTACGCTTCGTGTATGCACCACTGTCCGACATTCTGCCTACGTGCCCGGCCTAACGCAGTCGTCCGATTTTCGCGGTGTGAACAATGGAAGGTTTTCCCAGCAGCAATCACGCAAGAACTCGTGGTTCATTCGCCTCCTCCACGTACCGTCCGCCATCTGCACCCCACCATAGATGGTACGCAGCACTTTCCTTTCGAAAACTCCAAGTGTGCGTTGGTCCTCCACGAGCATCGTCCAGGTCTCGTGTCCGTAGAGAACTACCGGTCTAATGAGCGTTTTGTAGATTGTCAGTTTGGTACGGCGGCGAACTCTTTTCGATTGGAGCGTCTCGCGGAATCCAAAATACGTATGATTTCCAGCCACTATGCGTCTCCGAATCTGCTGGTATCGTTTTCTGCAGTCACCAGCGAGCCCAAGTACACAATTTTTTCTACCACCTCGATTTCGTCACCACCGATGCAAACTCGCGGTGGGCGAGCCAAACAGCTGGGAAGACTTATTGAAAATCGTGCCACTCGTGTTTATCCCTGCTCTTCGTATTACCCCTTCCAAAGCGATGTTAAACAGCAGACACGAAAGACGATCACCTTGCCGTAACCCTCTGCCTAACTCGTTTCGAAGGGACTCGAGGATGCCCCTGAAACTCGAGCTACGCACATCACCCGAACCATCGTCGCTTTGATCAACCGTGTCAGTTTATCCGGAAATTCGTTTTCGTGCATTATCTGCTATAGCTGGTCCCGATCGATTGTATCATATGCGGCTTTGAAGTCTATGAATATATAAAGCGTGGGCACGTTGCATTCGCGGGTATACCCCGTTAGGCATAAGTACGTTAGGCATAATGGACGTTAGGCATGAAATGACCCAAAGAACAGCCTATGATATAAAGAAGGCAGAATTATGCTAAACGTTCATTATGCCTAACGTATGTTATGCCTAACGTCCGTTATGCTTAATGTCCATTATGCCTAACGTACTTATGCCTAACGTCCTTACGCCTAACGTCGCGGACCCGTATTCGCTGCATTTCTGCAGTATTTGGCGAATGGCGAACACCTGGTACTTACGTGGTGGAGCGTTCGCCCGTAAAACCCGCTTGGTACTGCCCCACGAGCTCTCTTGCAATTGGTGCTAGTCGATGACATAAAATTTGGGAGAGTACCTTGTAGGCGGCGTTCAGCAATGTGATTGCGCGGTAGTTGCTACAATCCAGCTTATCACCTTTTTTGTAGATGGGACACACGACACCTTCCATCCACTCCTGCAGCAAAACTTCCTCCTCCCAAATCTTGGTAATGACCCAGTGCAGCGCTCTAGCCAGTGCATCACCGCCGTGTTTAATTAGCTCTCCTGGTAGTTGGTCAACCCTAGGGGCTTTGTTGTTCTTCAGCCGGCCAATATCCTGCTGGATTTCTTGGAGATCCGGAGCCGGTAAAATTATGTCCTGCGCGCGTTGTCCCAGGCTCATCACCATACCGCCATTATCCTCCATGCGTCGATTGGTAGACCCAATCATACGTTGGCGCATCTTACTCAGCACTATGAAGTCGGTTCCCAGCTCGTTGGTGGTGCCATAGCTTTTGTAGAAGGTAGCCACTCGATGCCCGCTTTTCCTCACTTTCTGTCCTGTTTAGAAAATCTCCTGCAGCGCCACGACGTCGAAGTTCCGGGATGTAAATTAATAATATTATAAAATAAAATATAATATAATGAATGACCTGTGCGTTATGCTGCTCTCATTCGCCGACGATTTGAAGTTTTTTCGCGTCGTAGAATTCCCTGATGACTGCACCGCCCTGCAGGAAGATATCAACAACATGATGATCTGGTGCAGCGATAATGGCATGCGCGTGAACAACAATAAGTGCAAAGTCATATCGTTCACTCGTTCCAAGAACCCAGTACACCACCAATACATTTTAGGAACGGAAATATTGCAACGAGTTACTTCCATCTGCGATCTTGGAGTCATCATCGACAGTAAACTTCAATTCAAGGAGCATGTAGGGATAACGACTGCCAGAGCTCTGTCAACCTTAGGGTTCATTTGCCGTCACGCCTCCGAATTCACTGACATATACGCATTGAAATCGCTTTATTGCACATTGGTACGTAGCGTTCTAGAGTATGCTGCTCCAGTTTGGACTCCGTACCATGTCTCACACATACTTTCCATCGAACGCGTCCAGAAAAAGTTTGTTAGATTTGCACTGCGGCTGTTACCCTGGAATGATCGAAACAATCTTCCTGCGTATTCTGAAAGGTGCCAATTGATCGGCTTAGAACCACTATCTACCAGACGAATAAAAATGCAATGCTTATTTATCTTCGACGTCATCGAAGGCAACATCGACTGTTCTGAGATCCTTGGGCAGATACCGTTTTACGTTCCCCCCAGACGATTCCGGAGCTCTAACTTACTGGCCGTTCCGTATCACCGTACGCATTATGGTTATAACAATCCATTAGACTCCTGCATTCGCTCATTTAACTCTGCTTCAGATGTTTACGATTTTAATATCTCCAAACATGTTTTTAAAAGTCTGATGAACGGAATTTTTTAGTTATAAGATAGGTTATATTAGGAGATAAGTACAGTCTGTACGATGTAGTGTCGAAGACGGTGATGAATAAATAAATAAATAAATAAATAAATAATATAAAATTAATTCACTTGCAAATAAATACCACTTGAAAATTGTTTTTTGCCTGGGAACGTCTTACAGCTGGTAACTAGTATTTACACTATTCGAAGCAAGACTACACCAAGAATACTGTGCAAGATATGAACAAACTAAAGGTTATCAAATAACTCCATTATTTCCAAATTTGAATATTTTTTCTCACTTTTCAAGAACGAGACGAAAGCAAGGAAAAAAATGTTTCTTGTTTCTTATTTCTTACTTCTCTCTTTCTCATAAATGAGCTGATCAATGAGTAAGTAATTAATGCGAAGTAAGAAGTGAGGAATGAGATGGCAGAAGTAAGAGTTTTGATCATTCGATCCATAATCTTGGTGAAATGATCCATGCATTTGGTAATATGATCCATAGATTTTTTTTAATCATCTCATTTCTCACTTCTTACTTCGCATTAATTACTTTCCATTTCTGAATTCTCACTTCTCACTGTGAAAAGCGAGCGAAGGCATATTTGAGGAGAACAAATGAAAACTACTGATTGATGGATGGTTGGATGGACTGATGGATGGTTCGGCATAGTCATGAGCTTTTAGATGCAAAATTGGATGTGTTCGAAATCACGATTGATTTGAATTGTTCATGAGTATTAGGCTTTCGAATTTTTCGAAACGTCTGATTTCTCAAATCAATCCATTGTTACTTTTTACGACGCCATGCAAAATCACAACAAACCGTCGACCAAAATAACAACCGTCGACAATTGACCTTTCCTGGCGAAAAAATTCAATTCGCTCAATCGATTCTTTATTTTATTTAAGGTCAACTCTCCCAAAGACCCCGTATGTTTCACGTATTTTGAAAATTTAAATCAAAAAATCGAAATAGTGCTGTTTTTGAGGATCGGCCTAAAATTTGCACAACTTTGAACGAACTTGGGGTAGATTTTTCAGGCCGGGTGATACGGGCAGCACTTTTTCGGTTTTTGTTTTTATTTTTTAATTGTTAGAGGCTTAAAAAATATAGTTTCTTTGCGAACGTTGACCTTAAATAAGCCAAAGAATCGATTGAGACAATAAAACGTGATACAATTTTTGAGGGGGAAAGGCCAATTTCTGAACCACCGCACAATTCTACTTCTTTGTGAGTAGTGCAGAGGCGTTTCCGTAACCTCAATCTACCTGTGCACTGCATTTAAATTTAAAGATTTTTTGTTTGGAAATGCATAGAATTACTAGATTTTTATTAGCTTAAGCAACTCTGATAATTTTATTTTACACTTGGGCTGTAAAAATATCAAATTTTCCATTTTTGGTATCAGTGCACAGGTAAAAAGTAAGGTTACGCGACGCCATTTGAGTAGTGTGAAATGATAAGTGAGAAGTAGAGGTGTGCGCCGGCCCAGAAAACGTCGATGGAGGCGTTTGTCATAATTTTGCTCGACGGTATTTTCGGCGTCACGCTGTTAATCATGTTTTGTGGCAGTGCAAGCAGCAGAAATTCTCTGAAACTTCATCGGGGAGTTCTTGGAAACCCCCTCGGCAAATTCTTCGTCAAACTCTTAGAATTTTCCTTGGGAAACTCTTTGGAAGTTCATAAACAAAACCCTCCGGAGTATCATCAGTAAAAGCTTAGGAATTTCCTCAACAAATTCTTCGGGATTTTCTCGGCAAATTCAAATATTTTCCAGAAATTCTTTGAGGATTTCTTCGAAAATTCTTCGGAAATTTCTCGGAAAATTCTTCAGGATTTCTTCGGAAAATTACTCAAAATGTCCTCTCCTAATACTACGAAATTTCCTCGGCCAGTGCTCTGAAATTTCCGCGACAAAAAGAGAGATTTCCGAGATTTCCTCGGGAAATTCTTCAAAATTGCTTAAACAATTTCTTTGGAAATTTCTCTCTCTGTAAATTCGTCAAAATTTTCTTTGTAATTTCTACAGCAATTTTTCTGAAAACTCTTCGGAATTTCCTAGAAAAATTCTTCGTAAGTTTCTCGACAAACTCTCCGGAATTTCAACGGCAAATACTCCGAAAGTTACCACGGAAATTCTTCAAGGTTTTTTTTCTGGTAATAATTTGGAATTTGGTTTCGGAAAATTCGCCTTCGACTTTTTTCTAGAAATTCTTCAACATTTTTGGGGAAGTTCGCCAGGCACATTATTCAAATTTTCTTTAGCATATTTTTCAAAATTCCCACAGAAAGTTCTGCTGCGGAAGTTTTTTGGCATTGTCTTTAAAATTCTCTCGACAAATTCTTCAAAATTTCCTTGTGATATTCTTTGGGATTTCCTCGGCAAGTACTTCGAGATTTCCTCGACAAATTCCGGCATATTCCTTAAAATATTCTCGACAATTTCTTCATAATTTAATCGGCAAAATCTTCCTCAGGGCGGAATTTCATCGAAACTTCTTCCCTGAATCAAAATGGTGGTTAACATTAAAATCATCAAATAATCCATACACTTTATTCGTTGGTTAGTACGGTGATCAGAATATCATGAAAAGATGAATATGATCAATAAAAGAAGGCCTCTTGATTCATAACTTTGAATAAATGTACCAATATAATCTTAAAATTGGAAATGTATTAAAAAATCGTGAATCGTTGTTCCAATCTATGGCCGACGTTTTGTCTGTGTTTCACGAAAATCTGTCCACATAAACATTCCTTCTTCGAACTTTAATCTGTGCACCACAGCTCGCTTCACTTGAATGGATCACCACACGATAGAAATTACAGAATGATCCAAATGAAGCACAGAATTCAATATCACAAAACATTTTTCATCAATAGATAGGTTCTCAGTCCATATAACCGGCATAGGTTATTGTGAACAAGGAAAATGGTTCGATAGTCTTTTGCAGCCAATGGCAGCAGCAAGTGGTTCCCCATATTCTGCCACAGTATTTATGTTGCTAAATACCGTTCCAGGCGACCTACGCATCCCTTTTCACCGCAAGCACCGAACCAAGAGCCTTGTCCCTTGCTTCGGTGGGACGGGGAATGAATTATGAAAACGAAACAATAGAATTCACGATTTATGAGCTGCACGGTGCTGGGTTGAGAGATTAAAGTGTATCCAACCGGCAACGATGATGATGATGACGACGATGAGCGAGGGGGAGGACAACGCACGATGCAGTCACAACAGCTTCGAACGACACGACGACCGGTGAGATTGTTTGCAGCATCCTACAGGGCAGGTGAAATCCAGCCATTATTTGGTCTCTTTTCACGCAAAGCCAAGCTGCTAAAAGTAATCGAGAATCCAACGACGGGGGGTTATTTTGCACGATGAAAAGTGAATATTTCTGGACAAAAGCTGTTTCTATCTTTATGAGATTTAAATTTGAGTTATCAAGTACTATAAACTGGAAACAAATACAGACACTTATAGAATTACTGAAAGAATCTTTGAGATCCTTCATTTATAAATAATTTCTTTAATTCTAGACCAACATTTGAAAAGGGCGTAACAGCCAAAATTTGATCTCTCCGGTATTTTGTCTATGTATGTAGATAAGGAATCCGAAAGAATAAATTTTGGCTGTTACGCCCTTTTCAAATGTTGGTCTAGAATTATGAGAAAATTATTTTTTTTGGAAGCGTTTTGCAAATAAAAATCGCAATCATTTAGAGTTCCATTGATTGATGTGCTCATAGTTTTATTATTTATTGGTAGATTCTTTTTTCTGAGCAATTTACCATCATCTTGTTACCCAGTGTCCATTGATATAGAAGAAAGTCATAAACAACGACTGTTCACATTTCTATTTGCCAAACAAGAATCCATTTCCGAGCCTATTCTCACATTCATAACAATACACCATAGCTGACACTCTTCGGTACCGGCTGGCAACCACAGAAAGCAATTATCACCTCGGTACAAATATGTTAATGATCGCCACTGTATTTAATTGATTGTCCATAAACGCCAGTAGGAATGAATTTTTATTGCTTTGGCAAACTTTTGTTTTCGCCCGCAGAGGCGTTAGTCAGTCCGGATGTCGGCATTGAAATGGAAAGGTTCCGCAAAAGCGGTCCACCAGCCGGCGGCGTGGCGGCTGAACGTCATTTAGCAAAAGGACGCCAGACCAATTGGCGACAGATCATGCCGGCCGGGTTCGGCTGAGCTGGCGGTAATTGGTTTTGGGGTGCCATTAGTTGTCCACAGAATCCGTCTTGCCGTTCCGGTTTCGTCGTTTGGTGCAATTGTCGTCGGGATGGTTCACCCACTGGTCGAGAATATCTCGTTAACGGACAGAGTTTTATGATGTCAGCAGGTCGAACTGAACGGCGGTGGCGGTACGATGTGAATTAATTTTTATGTCGGCGCAATTATTTATCCATTGTGTGTGCGCAATCGACGGTGGCCAAAGGGGCGGCTTTGAATTGATTTTAACTTGCCATTTTATGGAATTCGGTGAACTGTATTTGCAAGCTACGACGAATAAGATTCAGGGACATGTTGAATTTTTTCGCCGACTTATCTCTGCAAAGTAGTTTTTACCTAAATTTATGTTTGCTTACATGGTTAGTATGAAATGAAACATTTCTTGCTTAACTTTTTAAAAGGACCTAATAAACATTTTTTTTGATAATTTAATTTGAATATTGCAATCAACGGACCAATATGAATTATTTTGATTACAGTACTCAAATTAAATCATGAAAAAATGTTACTTAGGTCCTTTTGAAAAGTTAAGCTGGATTTCCTCGGAAAAATCAGACGAATTTCCACATTCATCGATAGATAGGCTCTCAGTCCATACTACAAACGTAGGTTATTGTGAACAAGAAAAATGGTTCGATAGCCTCGGAAAATATAAAAAAAATTGCTCCGGAATATTTCAGGGTATTTTTAAATAAATTTTTGATAGGAACTAAAAAGTATTTCTGTAGAAATCAAAAAAAAAATGATTATTTTTCTGGTTGCATTTCGATGAATTATTTGCAAATAATTTTATTCGGATTGAAATCGCATTGAAAATCAATAGCAAATACAGTTCTTTGTTCATGGAATAGAAACATCCTAACTTCATCCACTCCTAGACAACATTCGAAACAAACTTTACCCAGTACAGAGTGATAATGAAAACAAAACCTAATGAAAAAGGGGCTTTGTTTATTCAAATAAATACCCACTTGCATTGCGTCGTTTATCGAACCCAACTGGATGGATCTAACAAACAACTTTTCCTCTCGCCGCCTCCCATTGCGACCAGTTTGGCTCTTATCCCGTCCGGTGGAAATCCATACTTACCTGCTGCTCATGGTAACTCACCCTTGTAAACGTATGCCCTTGCTGTGACTGTGCAGAGCAGACCTACGAATAAACCCAGCTGGGCAGGAATGTGCGTCCGAATGTGGGTGGGATGGGTGTTCATCGTTCAGCATCGAACGTGCCATGGTCACAGCAAATATGATCTATGGCCGTGCAAACTTCAAGTATCCTGCGTTCTGCCTGTCGGCTGACGACTCGCATTGGGGACTGCAGCTCCGCCGGTATTGAACCTGCAGCAGCAGCAGCAGCACGAGGGGAGCTCATGATGAAATTTATTAAGCCGTAATAACTGTAAACAAACGTCAGGTTCTGGAGAGCCGGTCCGGGTGAAAGTCCTCAAGTTGAAAAGTTTGTTGGAAACAGAAATGGTTTGAATTTTTCATTTCCGGTTCGGTGGATATGGATCAGTTTTCAATAAATAATCTCGCCTATTAAAGACCTACTCTGGCGATGGGGCGTTGTCATCCAACGCAACGGGATGGAGTTTGGGGGAATGTCGAGATTTTAATATCATAGCTATTTTTGCAAATATATGGCAACTCCGGGGGAGACCTGCGTTGTTAATTATACCTTCCATCCGGGGAAATGTTATCATCGTCCGTTATTAGCAATTCGTTTGGCAAATATTTAATAAATATCGGCAGGCCTTCGGGGAAGCGTTTATGAGCTGATTTACGCATAGCGGTCGGTTTCGGGCCAGCAACTGTCGGCGTTATGAAAATGTTGACATACGGACTTGACGTGATGCCCAGACTGTGGATGTTTACGAATATTGATGTTTGCCCTGAAGGGTGGTCTGGTGGGATATCCGTAATAGCAACTTTGTGTTTTTCCTTCAACTTTGTCAGATAGTCTAATATTTAAGATGCATGATCACTAATACTGTTTAAATGTAATAAATGATATTGAATTTATTAAAACTTAATATACTAAAAGTAATGTACCCCGTTTTGCATAATACCTTTTGGCATCATGATTGTTTGGCGGTCGTTTGGTATAATGGTCATTTGGCATAATTGTTATTAGAGCTGTATGATTGATGAATAAGAATTGTCATTGTTTCCACCACCACCAAGGATCCAATAATAGAAACATTTCAAATGTTGACACGCCTATTTATCAGCATTGTATTAATTTGGTGGCCAGTTTTATTTCCCATGAAAGGGTAGTTTTTCAAACTTGCTCATGGTGCATTTCTCCTTTTTGCATTTCATTCTCCTTTTTTTGCATGCATTTCTCCTTAGACTGGGTGAATTTGCTTCAAAATAAAGAATCAAAGAGAGGGAAATGCATGCTTTTCTAAAATGAATCATATAATATTTTACCATCTACCGGGCATATGCCTTCTTTGAAAGTAAACCCAAAAACAAATATTACAAATCAAGCTCTATCTGGTAAAGATCTTGCAAGATAGAATTCTCTTAATCGCCTTCTCCTCTTTTAAATAAAAGTGACAAGCAGAGCATTTCTTTGGAGTTTATCACCTCAGAATGCAAGTTCGTATTGTTTTCTATCGTGCTGAGGTGATGAACCACAAAGAAATCCACTGCTTGTCACTTTTATTAAAAAGAGGGGAAGTCGGCGAAGAGAATCCTCTCTTGCGACATTTGCCCTTATTCCAGATAGAGCTTGAAATATTATATAAAACGTAATACGAAAAATGTATGCTTTTACTCAGATACTTTATTTGAATAATACAAACAGTTGTATTAGAATCTTTCGAAGTTGTATATGCCTAGGCTGACCATACGTACCGTATTTAACGGGACAGTCCCGTTTTTTAGACCTTTTTGTGCTGTCCCGTCGTAATCTAAAAAATCTTCAATTTGTCCCGTTTTTTCATTGATTCTACATTGATCATACATAGAAAGTGTTTTTTTTTTGCGTTTTTATTAGATATATTTACAGTCCTCGGCTTGCTCATCTCTCAACAAAGAAAGTGGTCGAAACCCATAAACAAAGTTTGAGATGTTATGCTATTATTTTTGTTTTAAAAAGAATGTTATCTATGTCGTTTTGTATTTGACTTTTCTTAAGGTTTGTAACAGTTAATGACAACAGGTGCTTCTCCGGGAGATGCATTCAATGATGTTGCCTGCTTATTTTGAAGGCATTAAAATTTGGCCAATTTCATCAGTGGATTGAACGGAATTAATTAGCAAGAATTTCCAGAAAATCAGGTCTCAACGTCAATAAAATGAAGCGTAGGGACAGACATCCTAATTTTCAGATTAAGTTCATTTTCGATTATTGTTTTGAAATCCTTCGAAGTAGGTAATTAATTTTTTGTTTCAAATCTTCCTCTACCACATATTGTTCAATCTTTTGTTGATGTTTCTTCGAAACATTAAGAATCATTCAAAATCTTTCTGAATATTTCTGAATGTTTCTAAATCATCCACTGTAAAAAAAACGACGACATGAAAACATAATTTATAAATTAACTGAACAAAGTCGAGTTTAAAGCAGATTCAAAACGAGGGAAGATTTGGTTGGATTAAAGGCTAGATTTGAGGTCCCTACGTACTTTAGGGCGAGATCACACATCATGAGCTTGTCTGCATATTTCACTCCCATGTGTGTGGACGAGATTTATTGGATTCCGTTATGAAAAATTAGAAATTCGACCCGATTCAAAATACATTCCGCTAGATGTCTCCGAGAGTCCGAGCTGTAAATTGGCCAGGATTTCATAACTTTTCGCGACGAAATTGCATGAGTCTCACTTTCTTGGGAGCACATGGGAACAAAATTAATGGACGAAATTCCCGAGGTGCGCGGTATTTTAATATCATTTAAATAAATTTCGATCGAAAAGGACTGTGAATTGATTAAATTGGACCTTTATTCTCATGCGCCTACCATATTCATGGAAATAATTAAAACTACATTTAAATAATGTTTTTTCCTTGTTGAGATTCTTGTTATTCTTATCCGCAGATTTTTTCCCACTTACCTATATTCCAATATTCATGACATGGTTTTTCAAAAATTGTCAAGAGTAACATTTGATAAGGGCCTAATTTTTTTCCATTGATTTTTTTTTAAATCGATGTAATTCTAAAATGACAAGACCTACACAAAAGTGTTGTATGGCGACTGTCGTGAAATTCCCAGAAGTTTTTTGGAAAAATATCCAAAAAATAAAAAACCGATTTCTACGCTGAAAAAAATTTTTTTTTGAAAATTAAAATCGATATTACAAAAAACCTCATCTCAGAAATCGATGAAATTTTTTCTGCAGATAGGTCAATTATCTAACTTTTCTGGAAATAATGTTCCTGTGATATATTGAAGGAAAAAAAAGTTTTTCTAACAAAAACTTTTTTCATGTCCATATCAAGTGAAAATTTATCAGCGTGTTTTATGCCTGCAGTGGCAAATATAGGTCCAACAGCCTATCATCAACCAATGACACATTTTGGACATATGGAAAATTTGTTTAGGAAGCAATTAAGCATAATCTAACATTAATGTAGACCAACATTTGAAAAGGGTTTATATTTTCTCTGACTTTTTGTATCGAAGTTACTTAAAAGCAATTGGGTTCACAAAAAAAACAAATAATTGCGCTGAAAACTGGCAATGTTGCCGAAACGAAACTGAAGTGATATTTAATTGTAATAGTGGGAAAGAAGATGTTATTTTTCAGTAATGGCTAACCACTGATCGGTATAATTTAGAAACCGTTATAAAGGCTGTAGATAAATTCGTATCGTATTTTATTGAAAAAAATGATAAGCTTCTAACTCATGACATTATTTGCAAACAGCAATACACTTTTTTGAAAAACAAAAAGAGTACTTTAGGTCAAAGGATTTCTCTGAAAATTATTCATTCATTATCCAAAATGCTGCGCAGGGTTATCATTGGAATAATTCCCAGGCAACAATACATCCACACACAAAACGCGATGCGAGACTGGACACAACACTTATGGTTCTTACAAACGAAAAAGATTTTTTTTTTTGATTTACCTTTTTGTCGATCGGTTTCGGGCTCGATGTTGCCCATCTACAGGACGTGGTCCAACTGGTTACAAATGGGGACGATTACACTTTTGTACTTGGCACAGTACACGTCAAAAAGAGATGGCATGGCAGATGGCATTGTAACAGTTGGACCACGTCCTGTAGATGGGCAACATCGAGCCCGAAACCGGTCGACAAAAAGGTAAATTTAAAAAAAAATCCTTTTTCGTTTGTAAGAACCATAAGTGTTGTGTCCAGTCTCGCGTCGCGTTTTGTGTGTGTGATATAGTTCTTACTTTAGCACAAATCTATATATATACAAACAATACATCCATTTTCTTTAAAATAGGCCTGCCCAACCTTTTCACGCCACGGGCCAATTTTTAGAATTCACACTTGCTGGCGGGCCAAAAAATATTCGGTACATATCTTTTTTTAAAATTTTCAAAATTATCAGTATTTTTTTTTTCATTATCTAAAAGCACTAAACTCGATCGTGGCATGAGAAATCCATTTGAAACATTTGAGGTAAATTATTCAAATCGATAAACGGTGTTGATAAAATGGGAATTTCGTTACTTTACCAGCATATTTGCATGAACTGTTTTCAACGGGATGAGAGAAATGTACCAGATTTCAGCAACCCACTGTTCCAAAGTGCTTCGTGTTCAAGTCATTGAGATGTTTGGTGATATCTGCTAGAAAAGCCAAGTCACTCATCTATTCAGGATCATTCAGCTCGAGTACTGGGTTTCCTTTATCTTGTAAAAATAGTTCCATTTTCCTTTCGAAAAAAATCTCTCAAGCATGGTACCTTCGCAATAATACAGGAAGTCTTCGTATTCGTTATTTCCGTCAACGTTAGAATTATCACAACGCCATCATTATTTCCTGCCATTGATTGCTGGTGCTGCATCAATCGTAAGGTCACTTAGTTTTCCAAGAAGAAAAATAGTTCCTTCGCACAGGTCTTATCAGCCCTCAGGGTTTCCCGTTAGTTGTTCCCTGTATAGGTTTCGAAGCTGCCAATTTCTGTGTCATTCGAAAATGACCATGAATTCCTCTTATAGATACAGCCAACGTGACAATTTCATTTTATCATTATTAGAGAAGCTTGCAGCCCTAGGCTGGCTCATCTCTATGCCACGTTTTTCACGTCAGTATTTTCATCGTTTGCGAGAGAATTTCACGTAACGTAGCTTTGAAATCTTCTGCGAGAACTTTTACTCTTCACCGTGTTCCGCACAAACTAATGCTTCTGAAGGAGGCTATTTCCTTGAGACTTACGATCTTGTAAACAAGAACCGAAATGCTTTCCTTAACAAGCTCTCCGTCCTTGAAAAATTTCATCCGTTTTGCCAAAATCCTACTAACAGCAAAACTGGCCCGTACTGCATTTTCTGACTTCGTATTTTCTTGAGTAAAGAGAGTTGTTGTTTCTATAATCCATTGTACCAATAATTTAAATGAATGAATGTAATGCGATTGAGCGCCCTACCTTTGAAGTTCTACCAACTTTTGTTTCGTACCTGAGCCTTCTCAAATATCATATTTCATAGAATGCTTGGATTCAGATTTTATTTTTTCAATTTAGCAAAACTTTCTGAACAAATTGAGCAAACCGGTCTTCCTTTTTTCAACGTGAAAGTGAACTACTCGTGCCAATCTTTATTGGAAACGTTTCAAGCTTTGATTTAAAACTTATGTATTAAATAATGAATAATAAAAAAGAGCTTCCCGAGCCAGCTAGAAAAACTGACGGGCCGAATTTGAGTTTATTTTCACTTATTTTCACTACTTCACTTTTGCCAACAATTGACGTACATATCAGCGTTCGTGAGTGACTGATTGTCGGGTTTGAACCTTCTTTTTGGGAGATATTTAATTGTCCAGTAATATAACAAAGTTTTCAGATAGGTTCTTCGCACTAATAACGACACTATTATTGATTGAAATTGACATGAGTGTGCGCCCAAGTTCAAACACACGGGTTAAGGCATGGAAGTTTAAACGTCAGGTTGTACACCGCATGCTGTTCATGTTGGTCCAATGGTTTCACTACTTGAGCAGTGGTGATGGCTTAGTGGTAACTCGTTTGAGGCGCATTCGGAATACTGGTGTTTGAATCCTTTTTTTTACATATATTTCTATAAATGATAATTTAGATTCTCTGCACATCTATAGTTATGAAGAATCAAACATATTTTGCATTAGTTCCGAAATCGATGCTTACACAGCTATTATGCCAAAAGACCATTTAGCCATCATTAAACCAAACGAGCTTTATGCCAAACGACTTGAGCGTTCTCATTCTGAAAATATTTGGCTGTAAGCAAAATAATATTAGAAAAAGTTGAAGCTGTAGAAAAAACAACGCGTCAAAAAAGTCCATCATACGATATATTTCAAAATTCAGCCTCTGGAAAATGTTTTCGAGAATAAGTGAGTCAAACTCTGATTAAATGATAAAAATAGTCCCTGGTTACAAGTGGGTCTCCTCTGGCCTTTTTATCCACAATAACTCTTCTTTCAACACCTTCATAAATTCATGTTTTCATTCACTTTATTATTCTTCTCGGACATAGCCGCCACGCGGTTTAATGATCATTCAGCACTTCCCCAGTTATTACATGGAAGGTTTTTCATGCAGCGTACACACGATCAAGCACTTCTACCCCTCGTTAAGTCAAGCATCCACCATGTTCTACCAAAAGTAGCACAAACACTTAATTTATTTGACCAACAATATCAAATACGAACGACCGAAGCGCCAACTTGAGCAACAACCATCAAAAAATATATAGTTGCAAACCTGTTGCAAGCAAATCGGTTAAAAATTACTATATGAACAGTTGTCTAATATTCCCCTTAGCTTTTGTACACACACATACACACGGACAGATAGTCATTTGCTCAGCTCGTCGAACTGTGTCGATTGGTATATAATACTATGTGTCTCCGAGGCTCCTATAAAACAGTTCGTTTACGGAATGAGTAGATAGCCTTTCGGTACAACTATGTTGTACGAGAAAGGGAAACACCCGAATTCATCCTCCGAGGTGATAATAATTGTTTATTCGTCTTCGATTGGATCGTACAGACTACTCTTAAGCCCTAAACGCAATTCAGTGGAACGTGATGATACCTTTCTCAATTCCATCTGTTGCATTTGACTTAGTGTGATAGAAAATCAACTGCACATTTGGACCCTGCCTGATTCTTATCGTGGTATGTAGAAAACTTCAATTATTTATTCAGATTGCTTCGTTGCTGGGCAGAAAATCGAAGATGTACACAATTCTGGATTTCGGCAGTTTTCTCCCTCTTTTTGCCTCACCACAGCGGCTTTTCTCAGCCAGACCTCAGTTGCCCGCACGGAGAGTTGGGGAGTTTTTGTAGAACCTTCCCAAATCGGCTTTCCGTTTTACATGGTCGGAAGAATAAACTCGTTCTCGAGCTGATCTCATTTATCACTACTAACTTCAAACTTCTCACTTTTCACTGTAAGCATTGAGAATTGCGAAGTGAGAAGTGTGAAATGGTTGGACGTTAGGCAGAATAACAGCGAATTCGACAATGCTTGTTCTCACATATGGTCCTCTGCTAATCTTCAGTTTCTATTCATTTCACAATAGCCGTTCGCTTGCAGTGCAATCTAAGCTGTATATTCATTAATTTCTACTCGTTTCGCTTTCGAGTAGTATAATTATCACCTAAAAAACACAATAAATTAATTTCGCGAAATGAGCAGTCAGGAATGATGAATGAGAAGTGAGACGTCCCACTTCTCATTCCACACTACTTTCTTATCATTTCTCAGTTCTCAGTGTGAAAAGTAAGAAGAGCGAAGTTAAAAGTGAGCGCCTCCTTTTTCACTAATCATGTCTTACTTCTCATTTCTCACGTTTCGCTGAGAAAATTAAAAGTGAAGAAAAATTTCACAACAATCATTTCTTTTTTTTTTTCATTCTTACTTCACACTTTTCTCAGAGGCGTAAGGCGAGAGAAGTAAGGCGTCCTCATTTTTCACTTCTCACTGTGAATCATGAGTAGTGCGTAGTGAGACGTGAGACGTATCACTACTCACTTTCAACTTCTCAGTTTTACAGTGAGAAGTGAGAAGAGAGGAGTGAGAATTGAGACGTCTCATTTCTCACTCCTCATTTCTCACTTCTCACTGTAAGACGTAAGAAATGAGTAGTGAGACGTTTCACTTCTCACTTCGCACTACTTACTTTTCACAATGCGATGTAGTGAGAAGTGAGACTTTCCCACTTTTCAAATTACCTCTTCGGACAAATGTCCTGCTCGGCCAAATGACATGCTCGGTCAAATGACCTATTCAGCCAAATGGTTATTTTGGCAAAATAAACTGTTCGGCCAAATGGCTTATTCGGCCAAATGTCTTATTCGGCTGGATGACCCGTTAGGCCCAATTGACCTTCGGCTAGATGGGTTTTGACCTAATGGTTTGTTTGGCCTAGTGGCATTCGACCAAATGGCGATGCGATGTGAGAAATACTTGTTTACAAAAGCAGTATCACCCTTTTGAAATGATGGTGCTGAAATGATGTTTTCGCTAAACGATTCTTTTGACAAATTAACCTATTCGGCAGATGACCTATTCGACCAAATGACACATTTGTCAAAATGACCTATTCGGCCAAATGTACTTCCCATCTAAAGCGGGAAGCAGATGAAATACAGTACAAGTAGGACGCGAATGATCCACAAAGACTGCGGTGGGCCGGCCACGTAGCCAGAATGTCGAATGATATCTCGGTTGAAATGGTTGTTGATAGCGATCTGGCGGAAACAAGAAGGTAAGGTGTGCACACTGTGCAGTGGCCTTGGTGGATCGATCAGGTGGAAGACGATTTGTGGACCTTCGGCAGACTGCGTGACTGGCGACATACAGCCATGGATCGAGCTGAATGGAGACGACTGTTATATACTGCACAGGCCACTACGGCCTTAGGCTGAATAACAAATAATTATAGATGAAGGAAGAAGCCATATTTCTCACTTATGAAATCTTTTTTTTCTGATTTTCAACTTGGCAATAGGACGAGACCAGTGGCATTCTAGCTAAAAATCCGCTTGAGGCCCTTTCAAATCATTTCAACAACACTAGTACACCTGCTGGTATAAATTGCGATATTGACACTATCAGGCGAGAGGTGGCGATGCTGCGTATTTATATCAATGTGATTTTGCATATACAGCAGTGACAACTGTCGTTGAATGGCGTAAGTTATGAATGTTACTTTTGTACACTCTAGGTGGAGAGCAGTCATAAAGAAAATTGTAGTAAATCCCTCGAGTTTAGTATGGAGCTGTGATCAGATCTCATTTATTGCTTAAAGTTGCAAAATGCAATGAAAGTATAAAAAATCAGAAAAATATTTGTAGTTTTTCTACCTAGGTCACATATCGCTGTGATGCGTAGTTAGTGAGAACGGGTGATTTGTCCATACAAGAAAATTAATTTAACTACAAATGTTGTGGCGCCATCTCAACCAGCACCTTTGGCCCTGTCCTATTCGCATGGCCAAGAAGTGAAAAACGATAAGTGAGAAGTTAATAGTAAGAGGTGATTATTGAGGAATACGAAGTGAAAATTGGGCTTCACTGTTCATTACTCACTCCTCATTCAACAGTGCGTTTAACTTCTAGCAGCTAGAAATAAGGAAGGGAAAGTAAAAAATTGAATACAATCAACACGTCAACTTTATAGAACACTTTCTTAACTGAAAGTCAGTTGTTGTTGCAAAGCGATTTAACTTTCGTAAGTAAAGCTTTAAGAAAACAAAAATGCTCAATATTGATATTGATGTTATTGTTTTAAATTGAGTTTTCCACGATTCAGTACTATATTATTAACTTTTCTTGCGTTTCGCAACAAAAACGATCGGTTGCCGTGCTAAATTTCCTTTCTTGCCAATGTATTCATATATTTCTAGAGCTTAATGGGCAACGTTGCGGA
This sequence comes from Armigeres subalbatus, assembly GCF_024139115.2. Lineage (NCBI taxonomy): Eukaryota > Metazoa > Arthropoda > Insecta > Diptera > Culicidae > Armigeres > Armigeres subalbatus. The sequence goes on along the minus strand of NC_085141.1, from coordinate 218,503,239 downwards.
ACGGGTTTATAAAAAGTTACTGCTTTCATATTAATTTTCATACAAACTTTAAACTGCTCGTGCTGAGTCAAATTACAACCAAACTAGCAAAAAATTTAGGAGGATTAGAAAGGAGCGAGAAAGTTAATATCTCTATTGTGCATAGTTAATCACTCTATTGTGCATATAATCAAAGAATATCATAAAATTTAAACCTTTGGGGTTGTATGTTTATTTCGAAGATTTGCCCAATATTGACTGTTGCGTGGAGTATCTTCAAACCTCTGAACTTTTTTACTTTTAAGTAAGATTCAATTTGTTGTTTGGGCGTAAAATGTTGCATTTTGTTTTCCTCAGGATACAATAGAAAAATTAGAAAAATAGGATACAATAGCTTTTTCTTCTTATTCTTCTTATCCATCAACAGGGTTAAGATAGCCCTAATGATGTTAATAATAATATAAAACAAAATAAATAGAGATACAAATCAGGTCGGCAAATAAAAGTAAAACAAAATAAAAATAGAACAGAAATAACAATCAATAATCTACAATCATCTTCACAGTATCACGGAGACCTGTTAGAAAAGAATGACGAAAACTTATGACGAAGCATATCACGTGTACTGTTGAAGTCGAACAACGGTGCCACTCTATTGAAGATCCGTTGTAAGCCACTAACCCCTCCTTGCAGGCCATATTTAACTTATTTCGTCTTCGACTGGGTCGTACAGACTACCACTTAAAAACTAATTACATCAAAAAGACAGTATCATTTGATTTCATCCACAAATTAAAGGAGAGACAACAATAAACATATATTACATTGTCAGTATGATTTGTATAATAACATAACTAAATCGTTCTGTTTGGTGGTCTCCAGGCTGGATAAGAGCAATCTTTAAACTCACGGCATCGTACTCCTATTGGCCAATTCGTTGAGTTCAGCGCTGTATTTCGATATTGTGCATCGACAACTACTTTGAATGACACATATTCTAGAGTGGATATGCTCTTCCACGGCGAAATCAAGCATTTCATATTTATTACTCGATCGGCTCCAATTGCTCCACAAACCATGAGCTCCATTTCTTCATTGGTGACGTCATTCGCAATGTTGGTAATGAAAAGTTGCAGATTTGTATTGGTAGGAAGATCCGTGGCAACGATTCTTGATGAAGTTATTGGGGGCGAGACTAAAGGCGAAGAAATTATAGCTTGACGAAGGGGCTTAGGGTTGTCTAATCTTGCGGTGTTAGATGAATTCGACAACAAGGATTCCATCATTCCACTTATGCGTTCCACTTCCGTCTTCAATTGAACGACCTCATCTTTTGTTGCCAATAGGACAGGGCCAAAGGTGCTGGTTGAAAGAGATGGCGCCACAACATTTGTAGTAAAATGAATTTTCTTGTATGGACAAATCACCCGTTCTCACTAACAACGCATCACAGCGATATGTGACCTAGGTAGAAAATCTACAATTTTTTTTTCTGATTTTATATACCCTTATTGCATTTTGCAGCTTTAAATAATAAATGAGATCTGATTACAGCTCCATACTAAACTCGAGCGGTTTACTACAAATTTTTTTATGACTGCTCTCCACCTAGAGTGTACAAAAGTAACATTCAAAACTTACGCCATTCAACAACAGTTGTCACTGCTGTATATGCAGAATTACATTGATATAAATACACAGCATCGCCACCTCTCGTTTGGTAGTGTCAATATCGCAATTTATACCAGCAGGTGTACAAGTGTTGCTGAAATGATTTGAAAGGGCCTCAAGCGGAATTTTAGCTAGAATGCCACTGGTCTCGTCCTATTGATTATTTGTCGGTTCACTTGAATGCTGTTTGAAGCGTCCGTTTTCGATTATATGCCTACAGGAGTCACACATCCAAAATATATTGGAATGCAAACAAGCACATCCTTCATCGTACGTTAGTCCGACGCATTTTGCGTGAAAATAGTGGTGTTCTTCACAAAAACCGTCACACGATACAACGATAGACTCTACGACACTACCCATAATTCCATTACCCATAATGCCATTACCCCGAAGGCCACTACCCCGAACGCCACAACCCCGAATGAGTCACTACCCCGAATGCCATTACCCCTAATGGGACACTACCCCGAATGAGCCAGTACCCCGAATTAGTCATTATTTCAAGTTAATACTTCATTTCAATGAAAAAAATGTTACTCAATAAAAGTTTATTCAAATTTCATATAAATGAACAATAATTGGAACTGAAACTATTTTAATGCAATGGAACTAAATATTCTTACTAAGTAAGATCCCGTTCCACTTCGTATGGCACTCTTCAGGATTCCTGAATGGCAGGGGGAGATTATGCAGCACGTTTTCATGCACAATGCAGAGAGTTGGAGGCAATTGCGGTCCACGTCAGCATGGTTACTAGGGCAACTAGGTAGAAGTTGTTCCTTGGTCGCTGTAGTAAAAGCAACGGATTCTGGATGAAGCGTGGTCTAAATCTCAAAATCGACGAGGGGGTGAATGGGTGAGTAAGAGTGAGTGAGTTAGAGTGAGTGTGTGAGTGAGCGAGTAAGAGTAAACGAGTAAGAGTGAGTGAGTAAGAATGAACGAGAAAGAGATAGCGAATGATTGAAAGTTGAATGTTGATGAATGAGTTGAAGTGGACAAGTGAGTAAGAGTGGTTAAGTGAGTAAAAGTGGGTGAATGAATGAGAGTGGGTGAATGAGTAATAATTAGTGAGACAGAGGAAGTGAGTGAGTGAGAGTTTGTGTATAAGAGTGAGAGAGAGGAAGATCTTTTTCGTCTTCGGGAAGTTGCGTTGACTTAAAGAAGGCATCATCTCGTTTCCCCTTCTATCGAGCAGACGTTCCTTTGCACCATCTCCTCTGTCTGCCTTATACCGGACAAACGCGTCCATTTAAAGAAGGCATAATTTCTTCTGTGTGCCTTATACCGGGCAAACGCGTCCATTTAAAGAAGGCATCATCTTCTCTGTCTGCCTTATAACGGGCAAACCCGTCCATTTAAAGAAGGCATCATCTCCTCTGTCTGCCTTATACCGGACAAACGCGTCCATTTAAAGAAGGCATAATTTCTTCTGTGTGCCTTATACCGGGCAAACCCGTCCATTTAAAGAAGGCATCATCTCCTCTGTCTGCCTTATACCGGGCAAACGCGTCCATTTAAACAAGGCATAATTTCTTCTGTGTGCCTTATACCGGGCAAACGCGTCCATTTAAAGAAGGCATCATCTCCTCTGTCTGCCTTATACCGGGCAAACGCGTCCATTTAAAGAAGGCATCATCTCCTCTGTCTGCCTTATACCGGGCAAACGCGTTCATTTAAACGAGGAATAATTTCCTCTGTATGCCTTATACCGGGCAAACCCGTCCATTTAAAGAAGGCGTCATCTCCTCTGTCTGTCTTATACCAGGCAAACGCGTTCATTTAAACAAGGCATTATTTCCTCGGTGTGCCTTATACAGGGCAAACCCATCCATTTAAAGAAGGCATCATCTCCTCTGTCTGCCTTATACCGGGCAAACACGTCCATTTAAAGAAGTCATCATCTCCCCTTTCTGCCTTATACCGGGCAAACGCGTTTAAAAAAAAGATCATATTTACCCTATATGCCTTATACCGAGCAAATTCGTTCATTAAAACAAGGCAGCATCTCCTCTGTTCGCCTTATACCGGGAAAACGCGTTCTGTTGGAAAAACAGGATCTCTTACTCCATTTCGTAGAATAGTACTTTTCCAGGTCATAATGACAGGAATGACAGTTAAAGCTAATTAGAAGAAAAATCAAAACCGTTGGTTAAACTGGTTGGTTAAAAACTGTTGCGATTCATCGATATCTGTTGGTGTTAAACATAATAATAGAATACTACACTGAGAAAAATTCCATGGTAACGGTTACTATTTTGTAGACTACGCCATGTTTTTAAAACAACCACAAATTTTCAGTTAAATTAACCACGCATTCGGACAAATTCACCACTGATTCAGTTCATGCAACAACATTCCACCAAGACCACAGTTGATTTTTACTGCGCGCATGGTAAAATCAAACGGGTTTGTTGTCTGCTGAAAATCGTCGGTGCGTATTCTTAAATTAACCCTCGGAATGGTAGTTTCGACCGCAACATTTTTTTGCGTGTATAGATTCTAAATGTTTTCGGGGTAATTGTCTTTCGGGGTAATGGATTTCGGGGTAGTGTCCCATTCGGGGTAATGACTTTCGGGGCACTGTACCATTCGGGGTAGTGGCCTTCGGGGTAATGGCATTCGGGGTACTGGGATTCGGGGTACTGGGGTGGAGCCACAACGATATCCTCAGCACAGAATTCCTTGTTGCATGTAAAACAGTGATCCGTCATGGTTGTGTATTGTTTGAAGTAGATAGCACCACTCACGCTACGAAAGACGAGATCGCATAAAAGAGGTAAACAAATCAGCTTTTCAGCAGCTCATATGAAACAAGTTGGTAGCTCGTTATGGCAACGGCGAGGGTATTTATGCAGACGGTTTTATTTTTATATATTTAGTACGTCTTAGAGGCAACCGAAGCATTACGTTGTTGCGAAGCGTGCGTTGCTGAACGTTAATATCAATTCACCCCAAGATGGCTTCACAATCAATTCGACCCTGAAGCGTGTCAGCCATCGTCATTGCCCTTGCTGTATCTCTTTAAGCAAGACCATGCTGAGGGTGGCTGGGTTCGATTCCCGGTGCCGGTCTAGGCAATTTTCGGATTGGAAATTGTCTCGACTTCCCTGGGCATAAAAGTATCATCGTGCTAGCCTCATGATATACGAATGCAAAAATGGTAACCTGGCTAAGAAACCTCGCAGTTAATAACTATGGAAGAGCTTAATGAGCACTAAGCTGCGAGGCGGCTCTGTCCCAGTGTGGGGATGTAATGCCAATAAGAAGAAGAAGAAGAAGATGTATCTCTTCTGGTGCGGAGCAGCTCGAGATCTAATAAACGACATCTGCTCTCGTAGCTCGGCAACTGGAACGGATCCCTCCAAGGAAGCTTTCAAAGTGCGAAACAAAGGAAGCGATGCTGGACGGATTCTACTCTATCAGATTCATTGTTGTAGGCCGGACTTCACACAATATATATCGGTAAAATTTTTCTGCCACCCAACACTTCAAAATGCCCTTCTAATAATTCGTCGGAACTGAAGTTTCGTGCCGTGTGTTTTCCCCATCGGCTAAGCTTGAAGATCCCTTGAACAAAAGGCTTCAAATTTGAGAGTGATCGAAGTCAATTTCGGGTCGACTAACCCAGCAACATCTAAACACGAAAATAACGAAACGACCACATGAAAATCCTTAGCAAAAAACTAATTTCTTTCTGGTACTCTACCGCATACAGAAAAATATTTGGGAACTACTGATCTTGTTTATTCTATCATCCCACAGAGGTGGCAACTATCGCCAAGCTCAAAACACAAAGCATTCATTCACAGCGGTTTTATTGGTAGATACCTTCTTACATTTCTTCACTCGATCGATCTCTTTCGCTACATGCTCGCCTAGGTCTTTCCTTTCCTTCTACGCTTGTTCGCTCTCTACGGGCGATCCCTATCGTGTGTGTTCTACAAACAGGTTTACTCTACTTCCCTCATGCGCTCCTAGCAAAGAATCACTTCCGCGGCTACGGCTACACTTTCTGCATCACGATTTCGGTATCGGCGCTGCAGCTACCTATTTCAGCCACATGCTGCGGTGGCGGTGTTTAGGGGAGACGAGATTTAATGGGTGTACGGTACGGAGGTTTGGTCAATGGACTCCATTCATACACGGTCGGTTGATGGACCGACTATTGTTCGTGCCTTTCGGTCACATGCGCATGGACGACACAAAAACAATAAGCATGCTTGCCTGGTACTTACGCGACAACCTAGGAATTACGTGCGGGTGTTTCGATGGGTGTGGCGGCGGCACCGAAGCTGCTGAAGCACACTACTCCGGTCCTATACGATCGCGGCTGCAATCAGACGATGCGATTTTGCCCTCTCTCCACTGGATACGCGGACTTATGCGCGAACGCGACACGTGCGTTAGATCGTCCCAGCTCGTCTTCGGTTGCTGTTGCTGGCTGACGACACGGTTTGTTGGTAGCGCCCTGTCTGTCCAGGGTGCGGAATTAGTGAGCCGGCCACGCGTGTCCCGCGTATCCTCCGAAATCGAAAGGTGGGGTAAAGAGCGATCTCTGACTTTGGGAGATGTGCCGGCAATGGCCTCCGCGGCCACGAATCCTATTAAAGACAAGCTCAACACACGTGCTCCACTTTTTGCATTTAAAATCCACTGTCTTACCTCTTTTACAAAGAAACAACACACACTTGCCGCCTACTATTAAGTCCGTTTTGTCTATACGGAACAATTAACTTGGGAAAGGGAAAGTTTAATTAGCAAATCTACTCAAGAAAAACGAGGCGAACCGGTCCAGGGCCGAAAACCTCATTAATAAAGATATTAATAATAATACTGAAGAATTTCACATGGTTTTAAGTACCTAATTAAGCACACCACGACACGACACACTGAAGCGATCACTCTTGCCTCTTCCACAATTCGAAACGAAGTGGACGATCAAAGCCTAAGAATGTCCACAGATACCGGCAAATTTCCAGACTTTCGGTTTGGACTAAGTCAAATCTCGCGAATGTCACATTGTTAGAAATGTACTCTGAAACATTAGATGGCCTGATGACCTCTCTTTCTTCTTCTTCTCCTTCTTCTTGGCATTACATCCCCACACTGGGACAGAGCCGCCTCGCAGCTTAGTGTTCGTTAAGCACTTCCACAGTTTTTAACTGCGAGGTTTCTTAGCCAGGTTACCATTTTTGCATTCGTATGTCATGAGGCTAGCACGATGATACTTTTAATCCCAGGGAAGTCGAGACAATTTCCAGTCATAGAATTGCCTAGACCGGCACCGGGAATCGAACCCAGCCACCCTCAGCATGGTCTTGCTTTGTAGCCGCGCGTCTTACCGCACGGCTAAGGAGGGCCCGCGTACCATTGCCTTACCTCGTGAAAATGTCTTCTTTTAAAGAATGGATCGTTTCCCCCATTATCTGATTCGAGCAAATACATTATTAAAGAAAGAATAATAACATTATTTATCTGAGAAACCATCCACTAAAGAAGAGACACATTTACAATTGCATTATTGCATTATTGCATAGCAAATGTATTATTTTTAAAGAAGGAATCACAATTACCATTGCTCCATTCCAGACCAGCGCCTGGAATGTCCTATTTGGCCGAATAGGACAATGCTTGTGGAGAACCAATGCGCACTTGGAGTTTTCGAGAGGAGAGTGTTGCCATCTAAGGCGGGAAGTAGACAGTACAAGTAGGACGCGAACCACGAAGACAGCGGTGGGCCGGCCACGTAGCCAGAATGTCAAATGATAACTCGGTTGAAATGGTTCTTGATAGCGATCCGGCGGGAATAAGAAGGCAAGGTGCGCAGTGACCTTGGTGGATCGATCAGGTAGAAGACGATTTGTGGACCCTCCGCAGACTGCGTGGGCCATAGACCGAGATGAATGGAGACGACTGTTATATACTGCACATGCCACTATGGCCTTAGACTGAATAAACAAATAATTATAGATGAAGGAAGAAGCCATATTTCTCACTTCAGAAATCATTTTTTCTGATTTTCAACTGGGCAATTCGCAGGGCCAAGAAGTGAAAAACGAAGTGAGAAGTTGATAGTAAGAGGTAATTATTGAGGAAAACGTTTAACTTCTAGCAGCTAGAAATAAGGAAGGGAAAGTAAAAAATTCGTGAAGAGTGACGTTCCATTTTCCACTTCTTACTTCTCACTTATCACTAATTACAACTTATTTTTCATTAACCGTTTTTGACTCCTTGCTTCTGACAATGGGACATGAGAGGAAAGAAATACAAAAAGAAATGAGGAGTAGCAGTACGACATGAGAAGGCAGTAAAATAAGAAGTGAAGAGTAAGGAATGAGAAGAAGTAATGAGGAGTGAGAAGGATGAATGGTGAGAAGTGAAAAATGAAAAATAAAAAGTGTGAGGTAAAAAGTAAGGACTTGTGATTTTTCACAAATAAGATTTTTTAAACTCTCCAAATTAAGGGACAAACAATAAAAAATTATATACAATGAAGCCGGGGATACGTTCTGCTTAAATTAAAACCGCTTTTATAAAAAAAAACGCATAAAAAATTTCTTTTCGAAAATCGATTATTTGTTGTTTTTAACGGGTTTCCAGAACAGAAAAACCACGTTAATTCCAAAATTCGCGTAAAAATAGAAAACTGTGAAGCCGGTAATCCGCGTAAAATAAATCGCGTTGAAGGCGAACCGCATAAAAAGCGTAAAAAGCTACCCCAGTACATATACAGTGTTGGATCAAACATGTGCATCTGATATCTTATGAAATTTATTCAAAGTCTGTACAATAAATCTATTTAAAAACAAATAAATGGTATCATCTTTACAAGACACCGGATAACATGTCTTCAGAGCCGTAGCGTGGACGCTCAGTGCCCTTGTCGAAACTTTTGTTGGGTGCCCCTCTCTTACAAAAATAAAATATGTGCAGTATGTTTTATTTAGAGAGCAGTTTGGATCTTACCTTCAAGAAGTAGGATTCAAAGGTTTGATTGTTCAAACATGCTTGTTAGAAAATTCCTAGAATTTTATTTTTAATTCAAAAATATCTTGAAGATTTAAGTTAAATTGCTTGAATTTAAGTTAAATGGGTTAATGAAAGTCAAATCTGAAATGCATCGATCTATAGTCTGAATCGCTAACAAACCAATCCGAATCTATACAACTCAGGCCAAGAAATGTGAGGAGTTAGATGGTCGATGTCCAAATCCGTTATCGGACTTACAGTCGAATAAAGAAAACCTTATTTTGGAAAGTTGGTAGCCGGAATCGTTATTAGTTCAGTTTTGTGCTGTCGGAAAGTTAATGAATCAGTGCGGACGAGAAGTGAATCAATTAGGGCGCCACCAAACGTCTTTCGTATTGGACGCAGAACTTTCGCAAGATCCGGATGTTTAGCTCTGTTTTGTGCGGTCGGAAAGTAAATCAATCACTTCGCAATCGATCGTGTTTTGAGTGCTCGTTTTCTCATGTTTTCTCGCAGAACGATTGCTCAATCATCCAGATGCTTAGTTTTACTTTGTGAGAGTGGAGAAATCACTTTGACATATCTTTGTGCAAAATAATTATTTTGTCGCGACTTCCTAACCAGCTATCCCTTTCCCGTGGCGTTCACGGAAATGCAGAGGATTCCTCGATCTTTTGTAGCAGTGGGTGTCGAACTGAATTTCCGTTCCTTATCCTTTATCATCTGTGAAGACGTGGCCGGCATCCTTATTAGGCTTGAATTAAAAAATCTCCAAAGTTTGTAAAGTAAGAATGTTTTTTCTAATCCCAAGAAGGCTATTCAATTGGTGAGCTGTGCATATTTGTTGTTTTTCGGTCAATCACGACTAGCAACTACGAATTGTACAGTCAATCAAGCTAAGCTAAGCTAAGATAGGTTGATAGCCCGAATCGCTATCGAAACTATTCGGATCAAGAAAAAATCACTGGACTTGAAAAACCAACTCTGGAGTAGGTCTGTCAGTGGATTGAATACGCCATTCTACATAGTGTGGATAATGAAATCTAACTCTGAAGTGTGTTCACCGATAATCGAAGTCTTCATCAGAGTTAGTCGGATCATCTGGAATATGTTGTTTGGTGGCTGAAATCGACATCAGGCCATCACCAAAGTGGGTTGGTCGATGGTTGGAGTCACCTTCGGATGGATGATTATTATTTTAAGAAAGGTAGAGGATGATAGTTGTCAGAGCCTAGACCAATCCATGAGACGAGTTGATGTGGAAGAACAGACCATTTTTTTAGTTTGTTAAAAACTACCCAAAACATCTGTCACACAAATTTTGAACTTTGTAGGTCGATTTGTTATTTATCGGTGCCTTAACTAATGAAATTAATAAATTTCTCATAGCGTTTTTATTGATTTCAGCGCCCCTAGAGACTGGTGCCCTTGTCGGGGCCAACCTGGCCTACGCTACGACGCTGCTTGTCATTTGTATCATGTAACAAGTAGAAGCACATGAGCAATAATTTGTGAATTTATTACCCGCGGACATGTTTTTGTTGACAAGCGTTATTTTGCGTTAGTCGAAACAAATAGACATTCACGATTTCCTTTGTTTGTTCATTACGTTTTGAAAACCAAAGCCACTAATTTGTCATTCTTCATAAATAGTATTGTATTTCAGGCCACATTGAAAATGGTTGGATCTAAGATACTGTCAAAAGCTTGCCAAGCATGGGGGAGGCAATATTATGATTTGAAAATGTTGCAAATTTGCGACCCAAAACATTCCACAAAAATCGTTAAACGTCGTTTTCAGGGTAAAAACTAATCGGTTGAATCTCACTTTTTTAAGGTCCTTAAACGCCCCTGGGGCAAAACGACCTTTTGATGGTTTAGCGATGTTTCAGAGCAATTTTCAAGAATGTTTTCGGCCGAAAGGGTCGTCTTGCCCTGAGGGTTCGTATTACCCCCACTTTTCCCCTACAAGCTTAATTCCTATCATAAACATCATAGATGATTTTTCCTTTTAGTTTGTTCGCTTTAACTTCTCCATACCGTACTAACTTTGTCTATTCTTCTCATTGTTTCTCTTTCTAGATTTCCGTCTGTGATGACTACAGCTTACCGATAGACTTTGTCAAAAAGAGACCGTCCAGTTTCGATCCCTGCCTAGCCGAGCGTTTGCCAGACAATTGGGCATCACCCAGTCCTCAATCGGAGCACGTAAGTACTGCAATGCGAAGCGCGAGAAAATTTCAAAGTTCGCGCCCCAAGCGAGGTGGTGAAACGTTGCCTTAATTAATGCAGAAGGAAAATAGGCGAAGCAAATTCGCCATCGAAGCTTTTAAAACTCTCTCTGCGTTAGTTACTTACGAGTGGAGGATGTCTGTTGCCTAGCTTCATCGTCATCGTCATCATCAAGGATGGATGGGAGGTCGATTTTTTTCTAGGGGACTACCATTTCAACTGCGTTTTAATCATAAGCACTCGACTTTTCCACCGTTTGTTGCTGTTCGAAATGATTTTCCTTACTGGAGGCTGTGGAACATACATAGAGGGCAGCTTAGCACACCGCCGAACGCAAAAACGATGAACAGCCTCCAGTGAAAGCAATCAGAGTACCTTACAAGAGAATCGTCCCTCTTTCTCTGCGTCGCCTGAGCTCCCAATGGATGTTGGAAATAGCGCCTGTGGTGCGAATAATTACTTTTTAAATGGACAAAAAATTGAACTACCATAATTTAATTCAATTAGAGTTTAATTAAAACGCAAATAAATTGCACTTCTCGGCTGACACATTGACTGGAGGGACTGTATACTGGAAATTGGAGGACATGTCCTTAGATGTGGAACATGAATAATTGTACAAATAAGTAGAATTTTTTTTCCTGATTCGTAAATGTATAATTTCCTAACTATATGAAGCAAATTGCACTTGAAGAGGGAATTGATTCCATCACTGTTTTTGTTTGTACAAAAGTGCCAATGTATTGTGACACAAATCGGCAACATCGGCAAACCATCGATTCGAGTTACATTCGCACATTAAAGAGTTTCCCTCTTGTGTATCGAAATCAGAACAAACTCTCCTGTCGCTATCTATAATCTCCCTGGAGCATCCATCATCGATCGATCAGCGAACCCTTCGGATTTAATGCACTGATTAAACTCCACGACCAAAAAGTATGAATCAACCGTTGCTTCATGCGACGACATACCCAACTCTGTGGAGCACACGCGAAGCAACGGTAATAACGATGAGATCATGACACGTGGTGGTACTTTCCATGGAAAGTCACACACGCAGGAGTTTCGTTCGGCAGATGCTCCCTACTGATGCATGCAGTTTACAGCATTATTGCCCGGCAGCCGACGGGGCTGTGCGTGCGATAGCGCGAAAATTGATGGATCCTTGGGGGCTTTACCTCGCGTGTTTTACCTCCTCTCGGATTCGTTTTTTCTGTCACCTGCAAAGCTTTCCAGGACTCCCCTCGTACGGGGAGAATTCACGGGGATTCTTTTTCAGCAGATGACATCTTTAGCAAACCACCGAGGACTGTAATTTATGACACTTTTAATTTATGGCGATGCGACGTCTGTTTCAATAGAAAAATTATCCCTGAACTGGAGAACGCTTAAATTGAATCAAAGAAATGTATGAACGATGAAGAGGGGGATGAACGCAAAATTGAATATATTCTATCCGAAGGTTAATTCGATTGGGTTCATGAATATTTTGACACCGATTCCCCAAAAAACGTGCCTCAGTGGGATGTGACGATTCTTTTCGGGAATTGCATGCCTTCCAGGTTCAAAGTTGAGCAATTGAATTAGATTTTTATCGAAATTTACATAATTTCAAATCGATTAACATATCCCCCGCTGCGAACAATCCTCTAGTGGGTATTATTTTCGTACGAAAATTGAACTGGTCCTGGAAGATGGTTCGTTGTCAACAAACTGAAGTCGAATCACGGAAATGGTTATAATAAACGAGAAACAAACTAATTATGGAGTTTTCCTATTTTCTCACCTACAAAGGGCGGCGAATGTCGTTTAGTGCTGCCACCACGGCCGGGTGCCGCGGTGTGAGAAAATTGCACGAAAGGGATGAACGTAGTTGGATGAGCTCGTTTTGTCTGGGCTTGGAAAAATGTCATTACCGCTGTCGGAAATGGTTGACTCCGTGTAGACGCAGTCCAAAATCTGGCGATAATGCGAACTAATGACAACGGAACAGACTCATAACCATAAAAGGCGTAGTTTACGACCGTTGTCGGGTGGATCGAATTACGTGCAGAAGTTTTTTGTTTTGTGGTAGTGTTATGGAATTCAAGTCAAACAACTAAACATTTTGCCGGCTAAAAAAACTCACACTTACGGTGTTCGGGTCATGTTGACCCGGATTTCACTTAGCAATACTTAAGGCATTTCTCAGCCAAACTCACATGTTTATATACCATATTGATCATTGTCAATATGACAATACCACAGCTCATACATTTTCCGAAACTGACCTCAGATTGAAAATATTAACTATGGGAAACATGTAAAAGTTAATAGTGAATAGTTTTTGCATATGATTTCTTTAAATGCATTTCAATCACTTTTCAATTCGTATATCTATGGATATATGTAAATTAATTTTTTAAACGCATCTTTTAAGTTTTCAAGAATCTCTGCATGTAAATAATAATGAAAATAAATCAAAATTTTTAGGCAAACGTTTATTTTTACCTAAATCCCAAAAATTTTACGCAGTTACTACTTCAGCAGAAATTGTGGATTTAGCCATTCCTCGTGCTTTTCAAATAACCATGTAATATGGAACCATTTTAATTCTAAAATCTGCGTATAAAAATTTGCTCGTGAAGCAACCCCAATGTATTTTATAATTATTTAGCAGGGATTTATCATATTGATCCGCCATTTCAACATTGATATTCTTGACGGTTACTATAATGCTACTGTACGAAGAAATTCATTGAATAAATAATCTACCAGCTATTCAAACACATTTTTCCAAATGGAAGAGATTTTTAAGTATTTCAGACATACTCTTTTTATCAATGGTCAATGTGAATGGATTTTTGTTATTTCTACCAACGCCACTTCCAAACGCCAAATCAAACCTCCTCCAAATCAAACAAACCATAATTGTAAAAAAAGATTTTTCTCAATTTTTGTCGGCCTTTGCACTAATTGTCGCACTATTGATCCCATTATGGCCAATCCCATAAGAAAACAATGGTATTTGTCATAATATGAACCAAAATTAAGAATAGTGAACATGCATTCCTATAATGGATTAAGCAATTTTGGGTACTATCACGAATTTAGTTGCGGTTTTTGCATTTGTTCTAAAGAGCAGGAAGGGAAACCGGAGTGGCCTGTGCTGCACATAAAATTCTTCTCCATTCAGCTCGGTCCATGGCTGCACTTCGCCAACCACGCAGTCTGCTGAGGGTCCGCAAATCGTCCTCCACTTATCGATCCACCTTGCCCGCTGTGCACCTCGCCTTCTTGTTCCCGTCGGATCGTTGTCGAGAACCATTTTCACCGGATTACTGTCCGACATTCTGGCTACGTGTCCGACCCACCGCAGTCGTCCTATTTTCGCGGTGTGAACGATGGATGGTTCTCCCAGCAGCTCATGCAACTCGTGGTTCATTCGCCTTCTCCACGTACCGTCCGCCATCTGCACCCCACCATAGATGGTACGCAGCGCTTTCCTTTCGAAAACTCCAAGTGCGCGTTGGTCCTCCACGAGCATCGTCCAGGTCTCGTGTTTGTAGAGGACTACCAGTCTAATGAGCGTTTTGTAGATAGTCAGTATGGTACCGCGGCGAACTCTATTCGATCGTCTTGCGGAGTCCAAAGTACGTACGATTTCCAGCCACTATGCGTCTTCGAATTTCTCTGCTGGTATCATTTTCTGCAGTCACCAGTGAGCCCAAGTACACAAATTCTTCTACCACTTCGATTTCGTCACCACCGCACCGATGCAAACTCGAGTTGGGTGGCTCACATTGTCTTCTCTTGAACCCCATCCTATCATGTACTTCGTCTTCAACGTGTTGATGACTAGTCCGATCCGCTTGGCTTCCCTCTTCAGTCTAATGTAGGCTTCCTCCATCTTTTCAAAGCTACGTGCCATAATATCTATGTCGTCGGCGAAGCGAAATAGCTGGACGGACTTATTGAAAATTGTACCACTCGTGTTAATCCATGCTCTTCGTATTACCCCTTCCAAAGCGATGTTGAATAGCAGACACGAAAGACCATCACCTTGCCGTAACCCTCTGCGGGTTTCGAAGGGACTCGAGAATGCCCCTGAAACTCGAGCTACGCACATCACCCGATCCATCGCCTTGATCAACCGTGTCAGTTTATCCGGCAATCCGTGTTCGTGGATTAGCTGCCATAGCTGGTTCCGATCGATTGTATCATATGTGGGCACGTTGTATTCGCGGCCTTTCTGTTGTACTTGGCGAATGGCGAACACCTGGTCCGTGGTGGAGCGTTCGCCCATAAAACCCGCCACGAACTCCCCTGCAATTGGTGCTAGTCAACGGCATAAAATTTGGGAGAGTACCTTGTAGGCGGCGTGCAGCAATGTGATTGTGCCGTAGTTGCTACAATCCAGCTTATCGACCTTTTTGTAGATGGGACACACGACACCTTCCATCCACTCCTGTGGCAAAACTTCCTCCTCCCAAATCTTGGTAATGACCCAGTGCAGTACTCTAGCCAGTGCCTCACCACCGTATTTAAATAGCTCTCCTGGTAGTTGGTCAACCCCAGGGGCTTTGTTGTTCTTCAGCCGGCCAATCTCCTCCTGGATTTCCTGGATATCAGGAACCGATAAAATTATGTCCTGCGCGCGTTCTCCCAGGTCCATCGCCATACCGCCATCCTCGTCTGCCACATCGCCATTCAGGTGTTCTTCGTAGTGCTGCCGCCACCTTTGGATCACCTTACGCTCGTTCGTAAGAAAGTTCCCGTTTATGTCCTTACACATATCAGACTGTGGCCCTTACGTGAACGGTTTAACTTCTCATAGAAATTTCGTGTGTTATTAGCGCGGTACAGTTGCTCCGTCTCTTCACGATCTCGATCTTCCTGCTGGCGCTTTTTCCTCCGGAAAATCGAGTTTTGTCTGTTTCGCGTCCGTTTATATCGTGCCTCGTTGGTCCTCGTGCGGTATTGCAGCAATCTCGCCCATGCTGCATTCTTCTCTTCCACTAACTGCTCACATTCGCCGTCATACCAGTCGTTTCTCTGATCCGGGGGAACCGTGCCAAGTGCAGCGGTTGCGGTGCTACTAATGGCGGATCGAATATCTCTCCAGCCATCTTCAAGAGACGCTGCGCCTAGCTGCTCTTCCGTTGGAAGTGCCACTTCCAGCTGCTGCGCGTATTCTTGGGCTAGTCTACCGTCTTGTAGCCATCCAATGTTAAGCGGCGTCCGACTTCGATGCGTGTTGTACACCGTCAAGAGTTTTGAGCGCAGGCATACTGCAACAAGGTAGTGGTCGGATTACGGTTGTTTAGAACGTGGTCGATTTGGTTTTCCGTTTCTTGGTTAGGTGATCTCCATGTGGCCTTGTGGATATTTTTAAGGGGAAAGAAGATGCTTCGGACTACCATTCCGCGGGAAGCTGTGAAGTTTATGTATCGTTGACCGTTGTCATTCGATACGGTGTGCAGACTATCCGGCTCGATGACCGGTCTATACATTTCCTTCCTTCCTACCTGTGCGTTCATGTCACCGATGACGATTTTGACGTCTGGCAAGTTATTTGTCATAACAGGACATTTGGCTGAAAATGCCGTTCGGCTGAAAAGTCTTTTGACCGAATAGATCATCTGACCAAAAATGTCTTTCGGTAAGAATTGTCATTTGGCAGAAAGAGCCATTTGGCCCAAAAATGTCCTCTCTCTAAACATTCTTTGTTAAGTGTAGCTCTGGTGAATTGACCATTTTACCAAAATGACGTTTAGCCGAATAGATAATTTGACAGAAAACGCCGTTTGTCCGAAAGAATTGTTTTGCAAAAAGGACATTTCCGGGCCAAATGACCATTCCGACCGAACGGTATTTTCGGTCGAATGATCTATTCATTTAAAAATGATTTTTTTCGGTTAAATTACCAGTTACCTGATAACAGTTACGTTCAATTCGGCCTAATGGTATTGAGTTGGATGTGTTTTGGCTTGAAGGGCAGTATGGGCAGTAGAGAAAATACGAAATTTCGTTCAAAGGTCGTTTGACAAAAAATCCTTTTCGCTGTGAATTTCATTAGGCCAAACGGATGGATATTACCGTTAAATTACCCGTTCAGTTATTGACATTTGGCCGTAAGACATGTTGGCGTAAATAATATTTTCGGCCAAATGGCTCAATTCTGTCAAACGACCATTTCGACTAAACGACCTGTAAGGGTAAACGACTTTCCCGGTCAAATGACTATTTCGGCCGTATGTCGCTTTCGGTCAATAGAATTTCTAATGGACAATACACTAGTCATTCGATAACTGCAACATGTTTTCGTTTCAGTTAGCGAATGCCGTTCGATAACTGCGACGCATTCTAGACGTCAAACGATTGTCAGACGACGTCAGATGCAATATAAGTGCACCTGATTTTGCAGTGCAATGCAGCTAGGGTGACCATATGGTATCCTAAAGGAGGACATGTCCTCCTTTTTCATTAAAAATCAGATGTCCTCCTTTTGCACAAAAATGTCCTCCTTTTTAGATATTTTAAGAAAACAGTTGCATGAATAACCTTTTCTGAAGAAATTCTAGTTTAATAATATTAAATTAATAAACAATACTACAACAGAGATCCATACTTCATTGGTTTCTAATCAGACATATTTTCATATTTTTAATTTAATGTAAATATCCTAAATAAATCAGTGATTTGCAGTAATACAGGTGTCGCAGATATCAAAACGAATCGGAATTGTAAAAAATGGATTAGGGAAAAAATGCATATTATACTTCTCACCCATCGAATTGCCCTTTGAACGCATCGCACGGTATGTTTCTTGAATATGTGACGCAAAGGGTGGTGGTTGCAGTTTATAATTGGAAAGCACTTGAGTAATGAGGGTTGGAAATGTTCCATCTGGAGATGTAATGTTAATGAAGTAGAAGAAGATGCCGTATTTGCCTCGACTTACAAAAACTACTTCCAATAAACTTTAATGTGCATAAGTCTAACAAACCATGTTAAAAACAAAAACCGATCGAAGTTTTTTAAGTCCTCCTTTTTGATCAAATGTCCTCCTTTTTCGCTACGATACGGGTGAATTGTCCTCCTTTGGGAAAATTTCATATGGTCACCCTAAATGCAGCTATCATCGACTTTGAAATCGTATTAAAGTTCAGCTGTCCGATAGCTGCAGAACTGATGTAACTATCGAATTGCAGTTAAAAGCATTGCAGTTAAATGACTTTCAGTTTTCGAAAGTTTACTGTATAAACAATTTCCCGTCCAATCCAAGAAATCCAATAATTCCAAACAATTTTTCGTTGAAATCCAACTTTTATTTTATTGAAATCTACATTTTGAACAATCCTCCGCACAGTTTTTTTTGAGTTTTGTTAGTATCAAAAAGAACAAAAGCACATGACTATCTAACTGCTCACATCGTAAACATAAACATAATTTTATTAAGACAACTCAAGAATGCTACATTTCGCCTTATTGCATTCCAATGAATGCAAAATTTATAGCCTAATGCTGCCATCGTCCATTCTGTTCTAGATAGGTTGAGGAATTTCCTTTGTACATCCTGAAACGTGTACCAGCAACGATAAATTCTAGGAGTTTGTAAATTAAATGCATCGATTACAGCGTGCGTTTGTGTCTAACATGCCTAATTGAATTTTGTGCACCCTCATACCAAGCAATTTAGCGAAAGACATACCTGGAGTCATTAAACAGCACTTGAAGCCTAACTTCTTACTAATAGGTGGCCAATTAAAACGCGTGCCACAATGGACGAATACGATGTTTTGATGATAGGGGAGAAACGTTGAGCATCTCTCCAAAGCTATTGAATCCTCACGCCACTCACAAATAATTACCGTTTCAGTGAATGCTGAAGTCCTATTTTGATTGAAATTGCTCGTTTTGGGATGGGTTCAGCAGTTGAGTTGATTTCAAAATTACACTGAAAGGGTTCAGATATCATATAAACAGCAACAGGCATCCTTCACCATTAAAAATCTGGCAATTTAAAATTGATGCGAAATGGTGAAATCAGACTGCATCAATTAGTAGAAATTTTATTCTGCATTCTTTCCACTTTTAGGTTTCGTTTCTAGAACCATTAATTCTACAACAACCCTTGTCAGCAGTTCCGACCAACAGTTTGGGACCGGTATCAGTCGGTGTTGCCACTGGCGTCGGTGTATTGGGGACTGGTACCCTTGAGCAAAAACATCAGCACCAACCGCAGCTACAACCCTCAACGAATCTACCACCATCCTTTTTGGCGGCAGTTACCGAGAATGCTGCGCATACAATAGCAATTAAAACTGTTGAGGAGATTTTCGACACACGGCGAAGCTACAAACGAAGCACCGGGCGATCGAAACAACGGCAACCAAGAAGACCGAATAGCACCTGTGAGGTCAAATACATCAACGAGAATTTCAGTTCTGGTGAGATCGTTTCATTTTTCATTGGGTATTTTATTTTCAAGTATGCTTCAAAGTTTCAGGATCATCTGCACCTATAACATCTGAAGATGAAGATAACGACGAAGAAGAGGACGAGTTGAACAAAATTCCTGAACTCAACTCTCCCGACAGTATCTCTGAAGATTTAGTGAATCCACTTCCGACACGCCAGAGTCCCATCAAAACAACCGGCCCAGACACTGCGAAACGAAATCCGTCTCCCTATTATTACTCGGACTTACTCAAAAACAAAACTCAACAAGAACAACAGGTTGGCAACGAACTACCCCAACCTGTGCCAACTGAAACCAGACGAGCCAACAGCAGAGCTTCATCAACAGGAACCCGTCAAAAAGAACCCAATCCCAAATACAGGAAAAGCAGCAGTCTAGACACTCCGGCAGCAGAGAAGGAGGTCTGTCTTCCAAAGCGCTACTCGATAACAGAGGAAGGAGTGCGGATCATCCGCTGCGAATCGCCATCGACCACCACATCGGACGATTCAGACTGCTCTGAATGTCGAAAAAGAAGAGATTGGCATGCGCAAGCGTTGGCCATAGTGCGTACGAACTGTAACCTTCCATCGTCGGTAGACCCTTCAATGCCACCGCATCGAATGCTTGGACCATCAGCAGTCTGTGCCTGTGCCACACCCGCGTTCGGCGAGGACAACGATGAGCTCTTCCGCCCCCGAAGCATATTCTACGTTCACCAGCCGGGTGCGCATGACTGTGCGGATTGTACTCTGAGCGATAACTCCGCAATCGTGAATGAAGATATGACGAGCATACGAACCAGGCAAATCTACGAGACGGCATTTGATTCCAAGATCACTCGATCGGACGACGACTTGGATGAGGTAGATCGAGTGACCAACCAGTCGGTATTGCTGCAGTTGAGTAAGAGCAACAACAGCAGCACCAGCAATATGGTATCCAGCCAAAATAAAGAGAACCGGGACCGTAGCAAACGCGGTGAAACCAAGCGGTCCAAAAGTTCTTTGAAAGCGCCTTCATCAACACAAATCCAAACAACTGCGGAGATAGAAAATCACGCAGATGCTAATCTTTCCCAAGATCTGGAGAAGCTTCAGATCGATAAACAACTAGACAATATAACCAATGCGAATTCAACGTCTTCCTCTCAACTTCCACTGCGCGGATACACGCCTTCTCCCCCTTCAACTGCTCCACTTCCCATGAAATTCCCCGGAAAACATGAGCGCTTCTTCATCAACAGCATCAAAAGTGCACCGAATCTCCCTTCTTCCAATGCAGCGCAGCACCCGCGGTTGAAAGACCTTCGTCTGGATATCCAGGCGATACGAAACAGTGAAGTTCCTCCTTCCGGCAGTTGTGATGGTAGCATTAACGATTCCTCCTACAATAGTCCTAAGAACAGTGAAAGGCCTCGATCAACGATGTGTTTAGAGCCGGAAAGGGTTCTCGAGCTGAAGCGCAGCCATCGGAGTCATAAGCAACGGGGTAGGAACTTTTCCTCAACCGAAAGCATGGCCACTTCCAGCAGTGGTGGCAGCATGGAATCTCTTAAATCCAGCACGAGTGAGGGAAACCGCAGCACATCCAGTTCAGATTCACGCCACTCGTCGTCGCTTAGCTCACACAGCTCCGATTCGGGGCCATCAGTTGCCTTTCCGCTGCGAGCACCCGTTGTCGTACACAACAAGTTGAACATTCTCAGTCCAATTTCGGACAAATCTTCGCAGGAACCGGGCTCGGAGACATCGGACATCAACAGGAACAATTCGCAGAAGCAGTCTCCAGTTGATGCGATAACTACCGGGACAATATCCAAGAGGGACAATGAGGAAAACGAGGCTGTGAAATTGATCGTGCCTAAGCCTAGGCGACCGGTACCGAACAAGGCTCTTCTGCTGATCACAGGTAAGAGT
Organism: Armigeres subalbatus; assembly: GCF_024139115.2. Lineage (NCBI taxonomy): Eukaryota > Metazoa > Arthropoda > Insecta > Diptera > Culicidae > Armigeres > Armigeres subalbatus. The sequence continues at coordinate 218,482,023 of NC_085141.1, read as the reverse complement.
TTCATTTTAATGTGGGGGGTAATACTTTCTCATGATCAAACTTTTCAGGTCCAGAAATTCAAGGATCCGACAGTGGAATATCGCTCCACTCGCGAGAAGATGTGAAATCTCGCACGAATTTTCTCAATCTTGGTATCCAGCGAGCATCCCTGGGGTTGGAAAAGTCGGACCAGGGAAAATCGGCACCAACCCAAGATTTCAGCGATCTTCCATTCGATATGCCAAAGCTGAGGCGGCGACGAGCCCACATGCAGCAGGTTCGACGAACTATTTCAAGTTTATATTAACAAGTCTGACTCTAAATGCAACCCGTTTCAATTTGTAGGAGCCCTGCACATCCGGAAGCGTAACATCGGTGGACGTCGGCGATCTTCCTTTCGATATGCCAAAATTGCGAAGGCGACTGCGACTGTCCCAAAATCCGAATCAAATAGCCATTCCCTCCACATCCGGCATTCTTCTGCAAACCAGCACGGAATCCAGTGGCCTATCGCAAGCTTCTTCCAGTCTATCGATGAGGGATTCCGACAATAAAGCAGCAATCGCTGGAGGTACGTACCCATCACAAATCATACGGAATGACGCGAAACAAACGGCTGTTCGTCGTCAATACAGTTCATTAAAATTTTATGGCCGTATCACGTTGCGGTTTTTGTTAACATTTCAATCAGAAGTAACCAAGCGATGAGAAAAAGGGTTGCATGTTCGTTTACCAGGGAAACACATCCCGCTTTTAATAATTAATGTCTCACTCTCGGTAATGCCACAATGCAGACGAACGATGGGCGATCGGTGATTGAGTCATGTAACATGCGCGCTAATGGATGTTCCGATAGCCGCACCTTCTAAGCTCCGTTCAAGCGGCAGAGGGTGGCGAGGGGAGATTTGATCTAATGGCCATTTCATCTGTATCAGGTGGTATGATTTATATGCGTAAAATGTTGATGAATTATGTATCGAACTGTATCAGTTAGCACATCCGATGGTCACATATGGGGCAAATGCATTACGCATTCAGAGAAGGAATTAATCTCGTTGCTTTTTGCAAAACCGACGGCAATGATACAACAATGCAATGAAACGGTACGTGGAAAACCACCCCCACCCCACGACTGTGTGCTAGCGAAAGACAAAGCCATGCGTGCAAACAAAAGAGGGTGACTTCGAGGTTCGCTGGCCATATGGCGGCGGGCGGTGAACCTGAGAATGGGTCGTCACATCAATGCAGTGTGCCAGTGCAACCTCTGAATGCTAGATTTGGAGATGATGGGTGTGGGCGTAAAAACCACATGCAGACGTCACTGTTGCAAATTTGTGTTTTGGTAGCATTGTGTGCTGAGTGTACCAAAGAGCTTAGTCTGAAGTTTTTCTGGAGAAGCAGTAAGAAGTGGCCTATGAGTTACTCCCGCGTTTGATGGTTCATTTATCAAGCGTTTTTAGTTGAATATCGTTACATCCACAGATAAAAAATATGTTGTGAATTTAAATGTATGTAAAAAAGAAGAGGTCGGAATAATGAAACTACAGTTGAGAACTATTTAAATCGGTTTATCAAACTAGTTTACAAAGCCATCCAATAAAGTGGATCGCGAATGTTTTCACATCACGGCTTCCGACAGTCTCTAGCAGTTGTTGTTCTCCTCGGACTTTTTCCTTCGTCGTCGAGTTTCCGAATTTCACATACCGGTCATTTGGTGGAATGTTGATTCTGTCTGACTCCAAACTGGGTTCTCCGGAACGGGATCGATGTATCCCATGAGATTTCCTTTCAACGGCTCACGACGAGTGTTTAAGTGCTTCCGATTCGGTTGCCATCTGCTGTAATTCGAATTTCTCCTCTTCGAACCGCTATTGCATCATCGTATAGTGAGTAGTTCATCAAGAACTTCATACTCGTTCGTTCACATCTTTACTCCCAGCATTAATTGGAACGGCGTCGTTTATATCGCTCATTGCCAACAGGGCAAAAACAACAAATGCCTCGGCGTCCTACTCGCTCTGTAATAAATAAAAAAATGGCTCGGAGTCCTCTCGCTCCGGAATAAACAAAAAATGCTTCGGAGTCCAGTTAGCCTTGCGAGCAAAAACGTACGATTGCTAATCCGGAGATTGCGAGATCGATTCTCTGTCCGGTACATTATGTTTTTGGGTTGGAAACATTCTTGACTCCCTAAGCATTGTATATCCATTGTACTTTCCACACAAGATACCCACTCATGCAATGGCGGGCATAGAAAAGCTTTCAAATAATAACTGATGAAATGAATACTAAGTTAAATGTACAATGTTCTGAAAACTTAGATGTGAATATTTTCATTATGTGGAATATTATGATTTGAAAAATGTATTGGAGGTAACTACTTTCCTTCGATGGGACTTGAACCAACGATCCTCAGTACTGAAGGTCGTGGGTTCGAGTTCCATGGAAGGAAAGTAGTTACCTCCAATACATTTTTCATTTTTTTTTTATTTTTATTTATGTGTACATTTTTCAAATCATAATCTTCCACATAATGTACATATTCACATCTGAGTGTTCAGAACATTGTAAATTAATGTCCAAGTCGGGCGGCCTAATACTCGGAAAATAGGCAATTAACTCTGGAAGTTCTTCCTGAAATTCCACCAGAAGTTCCTCCAAGAATTCCTTCAGGAGTTCCTTCAGAAAATCTTTCCTAAATTCCTTCAAGATTTTTTTCGGATACTCCTCCAGGATTTCATTCGAATGTTCCTAAAGGAATTCCTTCGGAAGTTCTGCCAGGAGTTCCTACAGAAGTTTCTGCAGGAATTCCTCCAAGAATTCCTCGAAGAATTCCTTTAGAAGTTCCTTGAGAAATGCATTCGGAAAGGCCTTCAAAAATTCCTTCGAAAGTTCCTCCAAGCATTCCTCCGCAAATTCCTCCAGAAATTCCCCCGGAAGTTCCTCCAGGAATACGTCCGGAAGTTACTCCAGGAATTTGAAGTTCCTCCAGCAATTCCTTCGGAGATTGCTCCAGGAAAACGTCCGGAAGTTCCTCCAGGAATTCGAAGTTCCTCCAACAATTCCTTTAGGAATTCCCCCGGAAGTTCTTTCAGGAATTGCTTCGGAAACTTCTCCAGAAATTCATTCTGAAGTTAGCATAGCATAGCATAGCATATGTGATTGTACAAATCGTGGGTGGCTATACAATGCTCAATTGAACAATTTTCTGTATATTGTCACAAATTGGTACTTGGGATTAGTACCTTTTCCTATACAGTAGCAGTTGTATACCTGGCCACGTCCTTACAATCACGGAAGGAAGGGAAGGAATGTTAGTTCAACATCTACTAGTGAAGATGCAGGGAACCCATACTACCTTCATAGATGTCCCGGGAAGGAAAATTTGTGTTAGTGGGTAAGGTGAATTATAGGGAGCTCTATTCGACAATATAGAGCGTTTGTCAATAACAGTAATAAAATATATTTATGTTTTAAATTACTTACGAACCGTCCAAAGGAGGACAAAGTAACCTGGATTTTACAAATGTTTCGCTGGATTTTACAAAATTTCGACAAATCGCGCGATCGTTCTACCGTCCGAAACAAGAGCCAACACGCACTGAACTGATTAACTTTATTACCGGCCGCGCAATGCAAAACACAAAATTTCGGCAAATCGCCAACTCGCACTGCCCCAGAAATTCATTCTGAAGTTCCTCCATAAATTCCTTCGGAAGAAGTCCTGGAGAAATTCTTGAGGAGCTTCCGGAGGAATTCCTGGAGGATTTTTTAAATACTGTGTTCAGTTGCCAATATAAGCAAAATCCCATTATAAATTAGGTTGATTATTATTTTATTTTTTATTATTTATTCAGACTAAGGCCGAAGTGGCCTGTGCGGTATGTAAGAGTCTTCTCCATTCGGCTCGGTCCATAGCAACACGTCGCCAGCCACGCAGTCTACGGAGGGTCCGCAAGTTATCTTCCACCTGATCGATCCACCTTGCCCGCTGCGCACCTCGCCTTCTTGTGCCCGTCGGATCGTTGTCGAGAACCATTTTCACCGGGTTATTGTCCGACATTCTGGCTACGTGCCCGGCCCACCGCAGTCGTCCGATTTTCGCGGTGTGAACGATGGATGGTTCTCCCAACAGCTGATGCAACTCGTGGTTCATTCGCCTCCTCCATGTACCGTCCGCCATCTGCACCCCACCATAGATGGTACGCAGCACTTTCCTTTCGAAAACTCCAAGTGCGCGTTGGTCCTCCACGAGCATCGTCCAGGTCTCGTGTCCGTAGAGGACTACCGGTCTAATGAGCGTTTTGCAGACTGTCAGTTTGGTATGGCGGCGAACTCTATTCGATTTCCAGCCACTATGCGTCTCCGAATTTCTCTGCTGGTGTCATTTTCGGCAGTCACCAGTGAGCCCAAGTACACAAATTCTTCTACCACCTCGATTTCGTCACCACCGATGCAAACTCGCAGTGGGTGGCTCACATTGTCGTCTCTTGAACCTCTTCCTATCATGTACTTTGTCTTCGACGTGTTGATGACTAGTCCGATCCGCTTAGCTTCCCTCTTCAGTCTGATGTAGGCTTCCTCCATCTTCTCGCTTTGATCAACCGTGTCAGTTTATCCGGAAAACCGTGTTCGTGCATTAGCTGCCATAGCTGGTCCCGATCGATTTGATCATATACGGCTTTGAAGTCGATGAATAGATGATGTGTGGGCACGTTGTATTCGCGGCATTTCTGCAGTACTTGGCGAATGGCGAACACCTGGTCCGTGGTGGAGTGTTCGCCCATAAAACCCGCCTGGTACTGCCCCACGAACTCCCTTGCAGTTGGTGCTAGTCGACGGCATAAACTTTGGGAGAGTACCTTGTAGGCGGCGTTCAGCAATGTGATTGCGCGGTAGTTGCTACGATCCAGCTTATCGCCCTTTTTGTAGATGGGACACACGACACCTTCCATCCACTCCTGTGGCAAAACTTCCTCCTCCCAAATCTTGGTAATGACCCAGTGCAGCGCTCTAGCCAGTGCCTCACCACCGTGTTTAAATAGCTCTCCTGGTAGTTGGTCAACCCCAGGGGCTTTGTTGTTCTTCAGCCGGCAAATCTCCTCCTGGATTTCCTGGAGATCCGGAGCCGGTAAAATTATGCCCTGCGCGCGTTCTCCCAGGTCCATCACCATACCGCCATCTTCGTCTGCCACATCGCCATTCAGGTGTTGTTCGTAGTGCTGCCGCCACTTTTGGATCACCTCACGCTCGTTCGTAAGAAGGTTCCCGTTTATGTTCCCGTTCAGTGGCGTAGCCACGGGGGTGGTTTTGGGCATAAAACCCCCCCCAGAGACAACATTTTTGGAAGAAATTTTTTTTTTCGAAAAAAAAAATGTTCAGAAAACCCCCTCCACACCAATTTTCTGGCTACGCCACTGTTCCCGTTTATTCGTGTGTTATTAGCGCGGTACAGTTGCTCCGTCTCTTCACGGTCTCGATCTTCCTGCTGGCGCTTTTTCCTCCGGAAAATCGAGTTTTGTCTGTTCCGCGCCTGTTTATATCGTGCCTCGTTCGCCCTCGTGCGGTGTTGCAGCAATCTCGCCCATGCTGCATTCTTCTCTTCCACTAACTGCTCACATTCGCCGTCATACCAGTCATTTCTCTGATCCAGGGGCACCGTGCCAAGTGCAGCGGTTGCGGTGCTACCAATGGCGGATCGAATATCTCTCCAGCCATCTTCAAGAGACGCTGCGCCTAGCTGCTCTTCCGTTGGAAGTGCCACTTCCAGCTGCTGCGCGTATTCTTGGGCTAGTCTACCGTCTTGTAGCCGCCCAATGTTTGGTCATGAAAACCTCTTATAGAGCATGATAAATCTTAAAATGTTACTTGGGTGAGCAGATGAAATGCCTTACATCAGCGACAACCCGAATGAGGTCAGACAAAACTCTGACCCTATTTGAAAATACATTGCATCCCTGGGCGCCAAACAGATTTTTGTGATTCAGACAGACAAAACAGGCAGCATATGTTTTCTTCATCGGCCAGGATGTCAACCCACGCCAGCCTGTCCTGTCTGCAGCAACGCCCGACTCCCACTTACAGAGATACAAACCGTAGACGGGACTCGTACTTTACTCCTCTGATTCTTCCCGTTCCTTAGCCTTTGATTATATACGCTTCTCAATCTCCAGTCGAGTTATATCTGGAATCCATTCTATTCACTGAGTGCGCAGCTCATCCAAGTTGATCTCGCCGGTTTCGATAAAAGTATTCTTCGCCGCCCACTTCTATTCTACGCTACCACCTTCCAGAACATCAACTACCTGGGTTCCATATTCTTCAACTAACGATCTCTTCACAGCTGGATCTTCTGGTTGGTCTATGATGAAAGGACACCCGAGTGAATTCTCCCGCCGCTGAATTCTGGAATAGCGTGATCGGATCTTGCCAATTAAAAGATGACAGTCAAACGCGATGTCATCGCTGCGTTTATTACGGACTCAAGAAGGCACCGTCTCTATTTTTAGGTGATCCATTTCCAGAGAAGCCAAATACTAGTCCAGACAACTAAAAGCGGCTCTAGAGAAGTTGTTGGCTGCAGACGGGAGTAGGAAAGTCGCAACAACCGGCGATAATTGCCTCCTCTACGATAACGACGATGTCTGATTGGAGCAAGGACAAATCCGTGGATGTCAGAGAAAGACGCGACATGTCAGTCACTCACCGATCCAACTGATCAGCTGAAACGTTGGCTCGACCACTTAGAACATCTTCTTCGAGTTTTGACGACTTATCCTAATTCAGATATAGAGAAAGGTTGACAATTCTCCGACGGCAGCAGGCAAGATTCCGCCCGGATGATCATGTGAGAACCACACTGTCATGTTTTACATCATCCTGGAGCAGGTCAATAAATTTCAAGAATCTCTCCATTTGGTACTGATTAAGGGGCGTCTTTAGAAGCAATGGAGGCCTAGACAAAATCCAGAGTCCAGCACAATATAAACCTAAGTGAGGCAAGGCTTCTCTTTCCGCAGATAATAAGACGCCAATAAGTGTCTGCAGCAACCACCCGCAGATGGTCTCCGCTCGGAACGCCACTTTTTGTAACAAAGTTTACATGTTCAGAAAGTTTCATTCAAATCTGAGAGGGTGCTGCCAGCCGCAAATACGAGTTGGCGAGAAATCCCTCAACTGACTCATTCATCGTTTTTTGCACTTTGCCCCGTAACCGCTTGGACAACAGATCATCATATCCATATTAATTGTTATCTCTTTCATACCTCTATAGAGTATACTCCACATGTCGAATCTTTCATTCATTAACAACGCCTGTCGCAATAATCATTACCTTCGCCGATCTATCATCTTGTGTGTTTTTGTACAGACGGTTTTTAAAATAAAAAGCTTGAAGCTAGCGATATTCTGAGAAGGGATGTTAAACTTTGTTTTCATTGACTTCCTTACACTAGAGACTTGCACTTGGTAGAACATTTTTCTTCTAAATAATCAAAGGGTCATGTATGGATCTTGTATGTAGTGGAACTGCTCGTTAATTTCCTCCGGTGTTGCCGGGTGTCGCAGGTAGTCCATGTGTCGTCGACGCATCTTTGGAACTGACCCCAGTCGACTCGATGGTAATTACCGTGGAGCCCACTTCCGCCACCACCGGATAGTGATCCGAGCTGAGCTCCTGGTACACGATCGGCTGCGAGATGTGATCGTTCATGTATGTTTATGTACAAGTCTATATGTAATGTTAGGACCGGACTCCGGACCGACTCAGCCGAGTGAGAGAATCCGGGCTCAGGATCGTGAAGTGGCCTTCCTCCATGTCGTTGCTCCAGTGGTGACTCCTACCCCTACGGCCTCGATGATCTTGAGCTGCAGATTTGGCAGCAGACGACAATTGACATTGTTCCTTAGTGCGATAGCCACACCTCACATATGTACACTCACCTCGGGCTTCAGGTGCGTTTCCGTGACGAAGGCCACGTTTCGTCGAGTAAACCAGCCAGCTCAATGATTTGGCTCTTAAGTGAGCAAGCGTCAGTCTAAGACGAATTAAGTACTCTCCATTTAATTCCACCAGGTAAAATGGAGAGTACTTAATTCGTCTTAGACGGTTGAATACATTCCACTAAAAGAGCTTTATATATATATATATATATATTTTTTTTTTCTGAGCAAGCGTTCCATTTGACGAGACCCACCCTAGCAGTCATTTTTAATGACGAACATATCCAGGATGAAGATTGTGTTTTGCATACGCGTAGTCGCGTAGCCAGTTGCGTGAAAATCGGAACTAGCTGCCGATGTGTAGAGCGGTGGGTCGCCCTCGGCCGGAAGGGGCTCATTGTTCTGATGACGGAATCCAGGGGGAGGAAATGGGGGCCTTTCCCTAGTAGCACAGTTCAGATCGATTTGGTTGCAGCAACTCCAGTGTGACTGAGTTTGGTCGCATATGAATCACAGTGACTGATATGTGACAAGTGTACTACTCGGGTTCGCTGGTGGATGGAGCGTGTGGTGTGGGAGTTTGAATCGATGCTGTAGCGGCTGGGGCCGCCAGTCGTTTGTAAGGTTGCAAAAGTGGAAGTATTGGTATCGCTCGTCGGGGAGGCGGGATGGCCGGAAAGTTCGCCTCGTCGATTACTGGAACACGATTCCTTTTCGGGAGAGTCTTGAATGAAGCTTTCCGTCGGGACTTCAGGAACCCAGCGCGTTGAGGGCAACCTTTCGTGGTGGCCCTATGTTTTTCGCCACAGTTAGCGCAGTTGGGATCCGCGACCTCCATCTTGTCGCCCTGCTTGGTGAAGTGGAGATCGCCGCACGTGTTGCAACGTGTGGTCATATGGCAAATCCAGGTGCCATGACCAAAATTGTATAGCAGTTGGTGCGCTGCGTAACATCACGATGCAGAGTCCTATACCGCTCCCAGCCAACGACAGTGTAGTTTATTATTCAAATTAGCTTCATGTCCTTGAACGTGGTGGAGCCGTTCTCCAAATGGACCAGGTAAAGCTGGTCTCGGTACTTTCTTGCCCTGTCGTGGCGAGCGATTTTGTGGACGGCAACAGGTTTGAGGCCACAACCCTCCAGTTCAGCGATGAGCTCCTTCCCCCCTGTCGTATAGCCCACGGAACGAAGCTTTAAGCGGGGAGGTCATGAGTAAAACACCTATATTTGTGGACCCCGAGGAACTCTACGATGGATCGGTGATGGTCCTTGTTGGCCGGCATCACCTTCACGCCCACAATGGCGGAAGCCCGGACAAATCCTCAAACATTTTTTTGGTTCGTTTCGTGAAACACTTATTTTTTAAATTTCACACACATATTAAATGAACTGATTCCAAAATTTGATGATTGTAGCTTGTAAATTTAATTTTTGTTGGCTTGTTGAAGCTAATGCTGTAAAGCATCTCCCGAACAAATTTGTATGGAAAAAGAAAATTTGACTAAAGTTTTTTCGGGAGCAATTCGAAACGATCTGGTATCATGTATTGAAACCTATTTATGGGCTACTTTCCGGTGGTTAGTGTGGTGATTTGCTCCTATTTACTCCAAAGCTGGAAACTGACTGCTTCATTGTAGAATGAGGACGCTGTTAATGCTTCAGACCTTGAGGCTTGCGCCTCCAGAAGTACTCGAGTAGCATAGTATATTAGGGTGGTTCGAAAAATCGATTTTGCTCCACAGTGCTCATCTGATTCTTTACCATGTTCTGAGTGTCCTCTGAAAATTTGAGCTCATTTGGATTAAAACTGATTTAGCACAAGCCGTAGCAAGTTTGCATGCAAATTAGTATGGGGAAATTTATTTTTTCATTATACTGTTAATGACGTTTCCCCATTAAGCGCAGGTTAAAAGAAAATCTACATAGCTAAAAGGGATACTCAACAGCTTTTACACAACGAAAACCGCATGTTGATTAATCGTCCCAATAATTAGTAATCGATTTTAAGACAGGTTGCGAATATTTAGTCATGATCGTGAAACTTCTTTGAGGGCATCACTGAAATGTGCAGTGCAACATAGTAGCCTGAATTTGTGTGTGCTATCTTTCGCGCCACGAGCAGCAATGTTGCCTGTTGATGAGTTATGCAATTAGCTCCAGAAAACCACGGTATAGATTAAATTTGATTACTAATTATTGGAACGATTAATTGAGATGCGGTTTTCAGTGAGTGAAAGCAGTAGAGTATTCCTTTTAGCTATGTAGGTTTTCTTTTAACCTGCGCTTAATGGGGAAACGTCATTAACAGTATAATGAAAAAATAAATTTCCCCATACTAATTTGCATGCAAACTTGCAACGGCTTGTGCTAAATCAGTTTTAATCCAAATGAGCTCAAATTTTCAGAGGACACTCAGAACATGGTAAAGAATCAGATGAGCACTGTGGAGCAAAATCGATTTTTTGAACCACCCTAATAGTATATATTGGATAACAATTCTAACCTCCAAATGAATTTAGCGTCCCAAAATTACTCTTTGGTGGAAGGTTCGAGAATATATTAGGTTTTGTCCGGCATTTGTATGGGGGCCCGCCACTGTGCGCCCTCGCTGCACAGCCGGAAAGTGCACTCCAGCCCTTTTGCGATTAGCTGGCGAATTTTCGAGCGCAAATGTGCTTAGGCACCTTTCCGGCGACCGAATCGGCCACCGAGTCTCCCATTACGGGTTCGGGAGAAAATAACGCCAACGCAATGAAGCGAAAACGTAAACACAGCGAACGAACGAGAAAAAACCTTTTGGAAAAAATGCACGAGCAAAAAGCACGTCCGTACGCGCTGTTGTCACAAACTGACAAGCGTACGAGAAACACGGATCTAGTTATAGGTGGGGAAAACGAATCAGTGGGCCAATAGGCCCATACCTTACATCAATCTGACGTCCGTGTTGGGGATGCATGAATGGAATTATTTATGAATTTTCTACCAGGTTTGGAAAGAAATGAAATTTTCAATAGTTTAACGATGATTTAACGATTGATAAGAAAATCTCGGAAATCCATTGAAAGATAAAGACGCTTTTAGCGTTTGAAATCTCTCCTAATTTCGGGACGGTCTCGAATTTGGAAACTTCCGTTTTTCACCCTGTATCCAAGCCTTCCTCTTAGACGTAGTTTATGTCGAAAGTTATAGTAAAAAATATGAATTTTAGAGGGTCTAACTTTGCACCCCTATAACTTTGTTCACTTCAGAGATAGAAATTTAGTGTCTTCGAGAAAGTGTTTTGGAATTGCCGTTTCTACAATGTCTCCATACAATATAAATGATCCTAACAATATATACACCCCTTTGAGTCAATTTTTCTTACTTCTCAAATAAGGCCCTCTAAAAATAAAAGCACACTACAAGAGACATCAAAAGTCTCCAATCCATAGTTTTGTCGGTAATGCCAATGTCCCATTTATTTATGTCGAATTCGTTTTTAAACCTGGGTCAGTGCCAATCCGAACCCCGAATAAAAAAAAACATTTTCAGTTCCATCTGACATTTGGATATGTTGGTGTGCGTAGCATCGTGTTAGTTTTGATTCGAAGCATATGATCCAGGACATCCAGTGCGTTGGCCTTGACTGATTATGATAAATAAAAATGTTGTGCGTGAACTGATTTTTGCGGAGAGTGGAATTTACTTTTGGGCGGATATGAGTATTTAATTATATTCAATAATCCCGTGTACATTTTGATACCAAGAATTCCGTATAGAATTCATGTAAAGAAGATTTTCTATTCTACAAAATTTCCTATCTAATAAATCCTATTGAAATTCCAATAAGTATTCCTGCTAAAGTTTTTTTTTCGGAAAACACTCAGAAGCATATAATAAAAATTCCCCAGGTCGGCCAAATGGCCCTTTTCTGCCAAATGACCCATTCGGCCATGCGACCCTTTCGACCAAATGACCATTTCGGCCTAACGACCCTTTCGGCCAAACCACCCTTTCGGCAAAACGACCCTTTCTGTCAAACGACTCTTCCGTCCAAACAACCCTTTCGGCCAAATGACCCATTCGGCCAAATGACTTTCGGCCTAGTGGCATTCGGCCAAATGGCCAAATGACCCTTCCCCCACACAAATAAACAATAAATAAGGAGCTGTAATTTTTTCTAATGATTTGTATCTAAGATCAATTACAGAAAAAAAACGGTTGTCATGAATGTCACATCTACCTTAAAATTGTACTCCAACAATAATGCAGATCTAAATGAGAACAACAAGTAAAATCATTAATGTTTTGAGTGCCAGGATAATAAATTCAACACTGTGTATAGTGAAAGAATAATTTAATTTTAAACATTATCGAATCAAGGTTTTCCTTCTAACATTTCGAAAAAACGAGCACAAAGTTAACCATGCAATTTGGAATCTATTCAGAAATAATCTTCAATTTCGCACTCGTCACGTATCTCATCCAATCACTGATCACACATTGTTTGCGCGCCAAAACAACGATTCATTCGCTTATAACAATCAATGCAACGTGCTTGGCATATGTTGCTTTCGCGAAAGTAGTCACGAACGCGACGGTTCCGATGCTTCCCGCACAACACCAGATGGGTCGACGAGTAATTAGTCCCTTCAAGGCTGATAAATTCATTATTTATTCCACACATGTTGGTGGGCACATCTCGATCCCACCCTGAATTATCGGAACAACAAAGAGCAACCCCTCGAAATTGCGAGGGCATTTTTTTTGCAACAGAGCTGGTGCGGTCATTTGGAGCGAAGCTAACAACAACTGCAAGTGACAATCGAATACAGTGGTATTAAATATTCAGCGGTTCTTGTTTGGAGGGTTGTAATCATTGACCATCATCGACACGAACATGTTAGATCTTAGAATGGAAATGGTATTGAGCATTGTCCTTATGAAAATATGCAATATGAACTAATTATTGTTTCTTCGTATGGTTATTCATAATAGTAACAAAATAATAATTAAAAATAAATGCATTTCGATTTCTTATTGTTTTTTCAGGATTCTACAAACAAAGTCTTACGCTAAACTTGGGTGAATGCAATGCTAAGTCTGTGAAGAAATTCGGAACTCTTGACTTGGGTCTCAATTTCAACACAGTCAGAGCAAACATTGAATTAATCGACGCAACTATTCCTCTGGATCGACAAGGGTATGTTAGCAAACTGATTTTTTGGAATCAATTTCTTTCACAAGCGTTGTTTTACAATTCCAGATGGTACCACGGTTCTATAAGCCGAATAGATGCGGAAAAAATCTTACGACCCTTGGGAGAGGGCAGCTTTCTGGTACGCAACAGTGAGTCCACTCGGCAGGATTATTCGCTCACTCTGAAGTAAGATCGACAAATCCCATTATTCAATGCATTCGATTTCTCTAATTCCAATTCATTTCTATCATCCGTAGGAGCGCAAAAGGATTCATGCACATGCGAATACAGCGCGACCACGAAACGGGCCAATTCATCCTGGGCCAGTTTAGCCGGCCCTTCCCGACAATACCGGACATGATTCGGCACTTTTGTCTGAACCGGCTGCCAGTTCGGGGCGCTGAGCACATGTGCCTCCTGGAGCCGGTCATTGCACAGATCTTGTAAGTTGCTGTCCGCAACAACAATCCGATGTCATCCGAGTGCATCATCGTTTGAACGTAGAGATGTTTAGCCAAACATACACACTGATCACAAACAAGTAGAAACAGAGTAGAATTACTAGCGTTTGAAATCCTATTCGCTGGGATGGGCGGCTTGTGTTTCAGATGAATGCATTTGAATACCAACGAGCCTCATCCCGCTATACACTACAACAGTTAATTCTTTTCTATTAGTACTGATGTGGAATGGCGGAGAGCGTTGTTCGAATGTGGCGAAGAAGATCTGATAGAAGAACGAATATTGGGATCGATTTGAGTTCCTTACTGTCCAGAAACGTTCAATTTCGTTTCTAGTTTGTACTATTTTGCATTGCGACAATAATTGTTTCTTTATCCACGAAGAAAACTTTGTACAGAAAGCGAGGGGAAAATATTTGGCGGATCGCAACTGGGAATGCGATCGAAGAAGCTTCAATGTTTAGCGTAACGTCAGGCCGAATAACAGATCGTAATTTTGTGATAATACCGAATATGTTGAACATTTACTCTGTATCCACTACGATCCTAAGTTTATAAACCTATAATGTGAGTCGCGCAATGGTTTCACGAGTTGGACATTATGTTACCGAATGAAAATAAAGCTGATATGAAAAAGTTTCGTAGAGAATTGCCAAAAATGGTCTGTGAAATGGGAGTCTGCAATTCAATATTTTAATTAGGAAAAACTCAGTGCAATATTATTAGAACTTTACTACAGAAAAAGAAATATGACGGTGCATTAGCATTTTGAGCGGCAATACATAGAGACAGTAGAAATTCAGTTATTTTGATGCAGATACAAACACCAACCATTTGTTTTTGATATAACGCACTTTTTAATTTTTGCATTACCAGAACAGAATTTAACAGAAGCCAAACGCATTTTCAGCACTTTAGAATACACTTTAACGATAATATTGTGGAAGCTAATGTAAACTTGTATTTATCCAACTGATGAACAACTTGGAACGCATTTCGACAGCTGTATAGAATGTAGAATAGTAGTTTGATTACCTCGACTCGCGTCCGATACTATAAAGGAAGAAAATCTGTTTTCCGAGCGAGTCGATGCTATTAAATTTGAAAAACAAGAAGGTACACAAAACACACATATTGAAGCAGATCACGTAGTGATTGAAAAATAAACATTATTGAAATTGAAAATATATTGAAAAACATTTAGAAACACGCTTTGATTCACAATGACTTACCCGAAAATATCCGTCTTATGGTCAGGCCAATTTATGTTTTTGGAAAGAAATCTAGACCAACATTTGAAAAGGGCGTAACAGCCAAACATTTATTCCTTCTGATTCTTCGTCTACATATAAAGCTATATATGTGGACAAAGCAGGAATAAATTTTGGCTGGTACGCCCTTTTCAAATGTTGGTCTAGAAATATTCATCGAACCTTTCAGGGCTAAGCTAAACGATGCATTGAAGGACATAGTAAGATAGATGTTTCAGTTCAACGATACACTGCGATAGATCATACCATTAACAAGATTGAGAGACTAAATATGAAAACGCGAACCTTTCCTCTTCAATGGTAGTAGCACAGAGAAACAGACGTCTCACTTAGAACAAAATGCAAACAAAATTATCGTCACGGAATCATTATCTCCAAATCCACTGTGTTTGAACAAGCTGCAATCAGATGGCGGTAGTGCATAAACGTCAAACACAAGTAATATCGATAGAAGCGCCATCAGTGGCCGATTGACCACCTAGAAACTGAATCCGCTATTAAAACCCAGATTAATCCACCTAGCGTTGGTAGTACCTCTCTCGCATTTAGTTAAGACACCAACCTTATGGTCCGATGTACTATTTTCTTCATAACTTTTAATCAAAATAACCGATCGTTATAAAATTCAATAGTGATCAACAAGGCTTTGTCCCCTGTCGAATGAAACTTGTTGCGAGAAAATCGGTTAAGGATTACTATACGAAAAGTTGTCTAATGTTTTTTATAGCTTTTGTGCACACACATACACACACACATACACACACACATACACACACACATACACACACACATACACACATACATACACACGGACAGACAGACATGTGCTCAGCTCGTCGAGCTGAGTCGATTGGTATATAATACTATGGGTCTCAGAGGCTTCTATAAAAAGTTCGTTTTCGGAGTGAAATGATAGCCTTTCGGTACAACTTAGTTGTACGAGAAAGGCAAAAAGGTGAACGATGGAACATGTGTTGAGTAAGACAATAGAGGTAATAAACTATAGAGGAAGATTGTCGCTGTCGTCACTTGCGAAACATCTTTTGCTGGCGAGGATGGGGCACTAATGTATGAAATGCTATTCCCCGGAAGCTACACCTAAGATGGCAGCCCCATCCCGGTGGATAGGGAACCTTGGGCCAACAACCTACTGTTCCCGAAACATCAATATGTTCGAGAATCCGATAATGAAAAACAGGCAGATAAGTGAACGCACCAAAATACGAATTTTCAACTCTAACGTGAAATCTGTGCTGTTATACGCTAGCGAAACATGGTGTAAATCAGTGGAGAACACTCAACGGCTGCAGGTGTTCATTAACAGATGCCTGCGGTATATAATTCGGGCCTGGTGGCCTCTCAACTGGATCTCAAACAACGAGCTCCATCGTCGTTGTCACCAGAGGCCGATAGCAACAGAAATTCGGGATCGGAAGTGGGGCTGGGTCGGCCACACTCTACGTAGGGGCGGAAACGAAATCTGTAAACAAGCATTAGACTGGAACCCAGCGGGACATCGCAGCAGAGGCAGACCCAGAGGCTCATGGCGGTGAAGCCTCAATAAAGAAATAAAAGAAGTCGACCGAAATCTAACCTGGCAACAGATTAAAGCGATAGCCGGGCAACGCTCAGGATGGAGATCTTTCAAGTCGGCCCTTTGCACCACCACCGGAGGTGTACAGGATCCATAAGTAAGTAAGTAAATAGGGCACTAAATGTCAACGAAGGAAAAACCAGTACGTTTTGACCCAACATGTTTGGGGACGATAACAAAGGGAACCGCCGCGACAATCGTTCTCTATAGTTTATTACCTCTATTAGTAAGACGTCTGTTTCTGTGGTAGTAGCATCGAATAACTGCTGGTGCAACTCTTTTAGTTCTCGGTGAGTTAATCGGAATGCGTTAAGGACACGCACCACAGAATCCAAACCTAAATTCATTCACGGTTTCAAGGGCACACCACTCATTACGGAGGCAACGGACAACTTTTGTTTTTATTATTTCAGCTTTGGTGCCTCGCAGCATGCGCAAACGCGAGTGAATTTTGTTTTGGATTCCGAGGTGCTTGTCACGAAAACTGTGTTAATGATTAGAAGGCTCTAATAAAAAAAATGACCGATAAGACGATAGCAGTGATTGGAAAATGAAAACTAGAAGATGTTGTCGTCGGTAGATGCAACTACGCTCAAATATTGCGCGACCGTCTCGGAGGACATTTGAGATGCCGTGGGTGTACACGCGATGATACGTGATGTTAGTTGTTGGTAATGATTTAGTAGCTGGACACTGAAATGGGTTACGTTTGGTGGTGCCGACGATAGCTGGGGAGAGTTTTCAGTAGTTGGGAACAAAAGATCAATAGCTGGACTATTACCCAACCGAAGGATATGGACTGAGATAAAGAAAAAATGGGAATCTAAGCTGATTACGTAAGCCGTAGATGGTCATACTCACATGCGATGTGCTTCAGAAAAGGTGTGGGCCAAAGTCCTCTATGCCTGTATTAGTCGAAACGTGACGTGGCGTCACATTCGGTCGCTGTCGGCCATATTCGGTTGCCCAGCTGAGAGTTTCTCTCTCAAAAGAGCGAAAGTTCATTAACAAATACTACTTTGGGGTTTGGACCACACCTGTAGTAAAGCACATCGACTCACATGTCATGAGCGTTCGAAGGCCAACAAAGTCTTCAACAAATTCAAATACATCTCCTTCAAGCACTACCTTAGCACCAACATCAAAAAGGAAAGGTCATGCATAATCATATCCTCGCCATTTACCTTTTCAGCGGGACAAAAGCCTCCGATACTGCCCTGCAATCGATTCCAATGAGTCATCAGCCAAGCCCAGGAAATTTGAAATCGCTTCAACCTGTTTCAATTCATCTAAGGTCACAAATAAGCTCAAAATAATTTTCTTATCACAAATGAGGTTAACAATTCGACTGCATTCGAATACTTGATCTAAAGCCATCATGCGTTGCACATATCCGTATGATAAGGTTTCATCGGAAAACAATAGTAGTGCCGGAAGACTTCCAGAGTCAATTCGCTTAAAAAACTGCGTAAAAGGCCAGACAAACAATGCGTAACAATCAACTCCAGTACACGGAGAAACTCGATTTACCCATTAATGGGTACTTTTATTTGCTATCTCTTTATGTCTGCAGAAAAATTTACGAATTTCACAAAATCTCTACGATACGCAAAACCTCAACTCAATCCAACAGACACCTCTTTCGATGAACTGCAACACATCATGCGAAACAAAACCATCTGCTGAATTCATACAATCTTCAAGTATATCATTTCATTAATGAGTTATGCCGCCGAAGTTCAAAAAATGGGTAAGTTTTTCTGCAAAGAGAAAAAGATAGCACAGAAAAGTACCTATTAATGGGTAATCGAAAATCTCCGTGTATAGAATCACTAATCACGTTACTGACCGATTCCAAGCAACTGCATCAAAATTTAACAAAATTTTTAATTCATGGTTTCCTATTGAGTTGAAACTTTGCACAGTTCTTCAATTTCATCTAAATCGTCATTTTTCGATATCAAATCTTTTTATTGAGTCACGACTAACTTTTCAAAAGGGTGTATGTGAAAATGGTTCAAAAATATTCAAAGAGTTGTACAGCAAAAACGGAATGTTCGATTGTTATGATTTTTTCAGCAAAGTTAGACAACTAAATGGTGATTCTTAAAAAAATGTACAACGTAAAACAATTTTTTTTTTGCTTTAGAAAATATCATTGTTGTCACAAAAACTCAAATATCTCAAAACCCTATCTTTTTACGAACGTAGTTTTTTTAGGGAAAACGGTCCATTATATTAGCTATCTACCATAAAAATTTGGTGATGGTAAACTAATAAACAAAAAAGTTATGACACTTCAAACATTTCACAATTTTCACACATAGTAAACAAAAAAAATTCCGTGTATTTTTTTTTTCAAGAATCGCAGTTTTATGCTGATTTTATTGTTAAGGGCCTTGCGTGAGTTAAACAAGATGTTTTTATGATATTCCATATTTATGTATTCATCGATATTATGTATATTATATGTATAAATAAATAAAAATGAATTAACAGATCACAAAAATAATCTTAGATTTGACATTTAATATCAGCACCAGAATATTTTTTTGCAGAGAATGATCGATGAGTCTCTCTACTCGATCTATCATATTATCCTAATTATTAAATTAAATGTGGCAGTTACACAATGTTGTTATAGAAACTCTAAGAGTTTTGGGTTTGAATTTCGGTATGGGTTATGATATCATGAAAACAGTTTATTAATACTTATTTTTTATTTATTTTATTCAAATTTTTTACAATATCGAACACTTTTGAATTATTATCAGCACAGTTTGAGTATAGTTTTGCTTTAATTTTATTTTCCGACAATGGAATGAAACAGTGAAATTTTTGGGTTCCTTGGATCGTTTTTGCATTATTATATTGCTCGCTGAGCTCTGAAGCCTTTATTTCGTACTCTTCAGTAGTAGTAAAACAAAATGATAATTTGGTTAAATCTTTTTCTTTTCTACGATTCGCCCAATCAAAAAGTTTTTTCGCAATTTTAATTGGATGCTCACGTTCTTTGGCTAAACTTGCTCTTGTGGCCATGCGCTTTATTGTTCCTCCAATAGCATCACAAGGACCTTTGCCATGTGACGTAGCAAAAAATGCCATTCTGCATCAATTCCGTACATTGATTTAAATTGACAGAGGCTCGAAAAATTCTTACGATTTTTGTACTGCGACGCTGCTACTTTATTCTTATCAACGCGTAAAAAGTTAATCATTTTTTTAATGAACTAGGTAGTTTACGGATACTGAATCGTGTCTTAAATCTTCGGAAATTATAATAAAACTTAAGTGTTCAATTTGCGCACTTCCTTTAAAATAAATAACGAATGGATGAATTGTGGCTTGTTGTACGTTCCAGTGATGGGACTGGACTTCATCTTGCAATACAAAGCTGTAATTTTCAGAAAAATCACAAATGACTTTTTGGCTTTTGTCTTAAAAATAACATTTCTGATATGTTTCTTATTATTAACAGGTTTCAAAACTATTAAAAGAATTTTTCGCCAGTCACGTACAATGAAAATTATGACATTATCAATACTTTTGACCATAACACTGGATCGTGTCTAAGTTTCTTATAGATGCTATGAATAATTAAATCAAAATATCATGAAAACAACTTGTTTAAATCACGCAAAGCCCTTAACAATAAAATCTGATAAGAAAATTATTTTGAGCTTTTTAGTGGAATGTTTTCACCTGTCATAAGACGAGTTTAAACAATCCCATTGAATTCCACCACTTAATTGTATCCTGACAGATACGTATTTCGACCTCAACAGTAAGGCCGTCTTCAGTGTCTTGTACTTGACTCGACTTGGTCGTCGAGTCGAGTCAAGTACAAGACACTGAAGACGGCCTTACTGTTGAGGTCGAAATACGTATCTGTCAGGATACAATTAAGTGGTGGAATTCAATGGGATTGTTTAAACTCGTCTTATGACAGGGGAATAAAATCTGCATCAAACTGCAATTTTCGAAATAACCTACACGGAAAAAAAATTTTTTTTACTAAATGTGAAAATTGTTAAATGTTTGAAATGTCATAACTTTTTTGTTTATTAGTTTACCATCACCAAATTTTTATGATAGATAGCTAATATAATGGACCGTTTTATACGTTTTATACGTATACGTTCTTTAAAAGATAGGGTTTTGAGATATTTGAGTTTTTGTGACAAAAATGATATTTTGAAAGGTAAAAAAAAAAAAAAATTACTGTGCACATTTTCTTAAGAACTATCATTTAGTTGTCTAACTTTGCTGAGAAAATCATAACAATCGAACATTCCGTTTTTGCTGTGCAGCTTTTTAAATATTTTTGAACCATTTTCACATACACCCTTTTGAAAAGTTAGCCGTGACTCAATATGAACACTCAAAATAATCCACACGTTAATAGTACGTGGAAAATCACGTAGATTGCTAGAAATGAACTTCTTGACAGTTTCATCTGATGAAGGTAGCTTAATAGCTTGATCATCAGATAGCATCTAAACAAACATCCCGTCGCTATTACTCTTATTGTTTCATCACTTCTACGTGAAAATCACGTACACGTCTGAAGTTAATTTTGACACCAGATGCCGTCATTCACTCTAAATATTTAGGCGGAAAGAGTTGTTGCTCTCGAATTTTGGAATTTATAATATTGTTATATATTATAATTTATTGCTAAAAACTTACTATAGTAATTGATATAGCTACTTTTATGTTAAGCATGTTGAGCGTGAATGAAAATTAATGCTTCTGTTGTTGCTGTAGTAGTTAATATCGATTGTGGAAACTACGGGAGCCCGAGATGGCGACGCAAAACAAAATTAGGACGCAAGTGAAAGAAGTTTTTTTCTACTGTACTTTTAAATGGAATAAATATAATCTATCTATCTTCTATCTTCTATCTTCTATCTTCTTATATATATATATATATATATATATATATATATATATATAAAACTCAATGTTTGTATGTTTGTATGTATGTTTGTATGTATGTTCCAGCATAACTTCTGAACCCATTGACCGATTTCAACCAAATTTGGAACACACATACTTTATCTTAAGGAGACGACGATAGGGGGGTGAGCGATGCTCTTTGAAAAAGGGGGAGGGTGTGGGGATGGGGGTATTGCTTAGTTATCGATCAACTCAGTGTAACTTCTAAACCCCTTGGCCGATTTCAACCAAATTTGGAACACACATTCTTTATCTTAAGAAGACGACAATGGAGGGGGCTAAGCATGCGCTTTGGAAAAGGGGGAGGATGTGCGGGGAGGGGTATTGCTTAGTTAATAATAAACTCAGTGTAGCCTCTGAACCCCTTGGCCGATTTCAACCAAATTTGGAACATACATTCTTCATATTAAGGAGACGACGATAGCGTGATTAGGGATGCTCTTTGAAAAAGGGAGGGTATGGAGGGAGGGGTATTGTTCAGCAATCGATCAACTAAATGTAAGTCTTGAACCCAATGATCGATTTGAACTAAATTCGTATCAAATATTGTATGTCCTAAGGAAACAACTCAAGTGGATGTGGGTAGGTAATTTTAAAAGGGGATGGTGTGAGAGAGGGGTACTGTTTAGTTATCGATCAATTCAGCATAACTTTTGAACCCATTTACCGATGTCCACTAAATTTGGAGCCCATATTCTCTGTTTAAGGAAGACTATATCAGACTGGATAGGAGTGTCATAGCTGATTGAGAGAGATGGTATATTTATTAAACGAACAGTTTAGTACACCTTTTTACCGCATGGGTCAATTCAAACCCATTTTGTAAAAACATATTCTCTGCCCAAAACTATTATATAGAGGCTGGGAAAAACTTTTGGAATACAGGAGGTTGTTGGGGTTAGGTATTGTTCAGAAAACGTCTTAATTTAAAATCCCTCTTATTTAGTTCATTCGGGGTTCTTTCACATTGTATAATGCTCCGAAAACAAATTTTCCGAATTCCTTAAAAATAGCAAATCCTCGACAATAACATTTTCCCGTTAATAACATTTCCCCAAAAATGACTTCAACTTCAACTTCCCTGAAAATGACATATCCCTGAATGAAGCAGGCCATTAACATAACAATATTTGGCTTAAGGTCATTTGACATGAAGGGCATTTGGGATAATTATGAACAGCATCAGAAAAATCTTTCATAGAAAGCATGCATTTGCTGGGTATAGAGCAATGATTATTGTTACCCTTCATCGGAATCATGGTTTGCCCAGTGAAAAGCAATAATTAATGTGTTTCCTTCTGGATGGTGGATGTGATTGCTTTTTTTAAAAGTAGGCATTTGCCCGGAATAAGTAAAAAATGATGAGTGTGATCCCTTCTTTAAAAATGGGCGTTTGCCCGGAATAAAGCATCGGTGGATGTTTTTCCTTCTTTAGCAAATGACGTTTGCCAGGAATAAGCCTATTCAAACCAACGATCCCTTTTTCTAGATTAGTCAATGCTTCCAAAAGCCTTCTATTAGTCAAATGACGAAGTATCAATAAGTTAACACAATTACTCTGTTGACCAATTGGTTTAATCTTTTTCTGATTATAAAAAACTGAAAACCAAACTGGCAATTCCGAGCAAGGCCGGGTACATAAAGCTAGTGTTCTATAAATTTGCTGGAACTTTATTGAATCGAATTGAGAAAATAATTACCGGGCTACAAACTACACCTTTTTTATTTGCGCTGTATCAATTATCCAGTGTGCAAGTTTTTTCAGGACCTTCTGGTATTGTAAAAAAAAACTTTATGTACAAATATGCTTAACATAGCTCAGCTGCTTATGTTTTATTTTAGTTTATTTTATGTTATTTTAATGATATTTTTCACTCGAAAGGAAATTTGGGGTAATAATAGCGAGAATAATAGTATTCTTGCGTTTACTTTACGTGTCTTTTGCTCAAAATAAATATAAAATCCACTGAAACATCATTTGAAGCCTACCGCATGTTATCGTGGATGCCACCTAAAAATCACGTAGCTATCACGTGGCACTCTGGTAAACAGGGTGTTCATGAGTTCATTTTTTGTTTACTTGCGTTTCACGTAGCTGTTACGTGAAAAAGGTGATGGAAAAAAACCACATATGTTTTCACGTAATATTGACGTTTGGATTATTTTGAGTGAAGATTTGATATCGAAAAAGGACGATTTAGATGAAATTGAAAAACTGTGCAAAGTTTCAGATATTTTCGAAATGGTCGCTCAGGATCGACTGGCATGCCTCCGTGGAATGCCTCCACTACTTTATATTAATCAATACGGCCCAACAAATCTTTCCAAATTTATTGCCGCAGCGTCAAAGGCATCGCATCCCCTTTTCAACTGAAGCAGCAGAGTAACAAACTTGCGTGCAACTTTCATTCACTGCTTGTATCGTGCAAGAAAAAGCTCAATAACTGCTCGTTTCCAAAGCACGAATGAAGTTTGCTTTTGCTAACGCTTGAGGAAAACTTCATTCTATGAGACCATCTGCGAGAAAGTGGGATTGAAGATCTTTTCAATTTGAACAGTAACTCCTTTACTCAACGTTCAATACTCGGTGGCATTCCAACCGATTTTTTGTCATGTGTCATGTACCGTGGCAATGCTCCATCATCGGCCGCAATGTCCTTCCCACTGTACGAAGATCACAACGAAAGAGATAGCAGTAGCGAATAGAGTAAAGAGTTTTTTATTTTCGATCCACATGTACCTAACTTTACTTGAATGGAGACGCCTAATACAAGTCGTTGTATATCTTTTAATCCGTGCGCGATTCCGAAGTTTTCCCGAATTCGAAAGAAGTGCAGTGTTCCTTATATTTTGATGGCACATTGGAGCCAAGGATGTTATCGATCATTTAGTAATCTGCCTTCGATCATTTAGTAGTTTGTCAATAACTCATTCCAGAAGCTGAATTTCAAAATGTGTTGTATGGTGGACTTGTAGTGCAAAAGTTTATCTACAACTCTGCCTAACAGTTTGTTGTTTGAATTCCACTAATAACGGAGCTATAGCGTTAGTAGCAGTAACTTTGAATAAATGATTGCGTATTTTGCGTATTGCGTATTTTATATTGGTATTAACTTGGAGCGCTGATATGTAGAGTAAGCTCATCCCAGCAAACACAAGATCGTATATCATAGCGAATAAGTATACAAAGTGAACGCCATATACGTACATTTTGCATGGAGTCAAATAGAGGCATGCGCCTATATCGCCTCCACCTTGTATACTTATTCGCTATTATATGCGAGTTTTAGTCATCAACGTCAACAAAAACAAATCGTTGGATGTAAACACGGCGACCCCTTCCGGTTTCACAGTAGACGGGCAATCAGTGGAGAATGTTGAAAGCTTCCAATACCTTGGTAGCCAAAAGGCGACAGGTACCAAGAACGACATAGGCGTACGGATAAAAAAGCAAGGGCAAGGGTTTTGTGAGTGAGAAATATCTGGATAAACAGGCAGATAAGTGATCCGAATTTTCAATTCTCACGTGAAATCTGTGATGTTTTACGCTAGCGAAACATAATTTGTATCAGTGAAGTATACGCAACAGCTGCATGTGGTCATCTACAGATGCCTGCGGTACATAATTCGGGCCTAGTGGCCTTACAACTGAATCTCAAAAAACGAGCTCCATCGTCGTTGTCACCAGACCGACCGATAGGCAACAGAAATTCGGGATCTGATGTGGAGCTGGGTCGGCCACACCTTGCATAGAGGCGGAAACGAAATCTGTAAACAAGCATTGGAATGGAACTCAGCCGGACATCGCAGCAGTAGCAGACTCAGAGGCTCATGGCGGCAAAGCCGCAATAAAGAAATGAAAGAAGTCGACTGAAATCTAACCTGGCAACAGGTTCAAGCGATAGCTGAACATCGCTCAAGATGGAGATCTTTTAAGTCGGCCCTTTGCACCAAGGGAGGTGTACCTGACCCATAAGTAAATTGCAGCGCTGATGGTGGTATCCATTTTCGCTGTTTGCTGCTCATTTCTTATCGAGCTCGTGTTGGTGTTAAGGTTGCCTTGCGAGAGCACACGAAGGAGCGGGGACGTTGTGTGGCTGATTTGGCTGAGTCGTTTGCCTTTCTCGTACGCCAAGGAGTAACAAAAAATCAGAATGTTTATGTACACGACTCGGACGCACGACGTAATCTAGACAAAACAATTCGCTGACTCCGAAATATTATTGCGTTATTACACGGATTTTTTTGTTTAAATTACTCAGATGTGAAGTAATAAACAATAACGAGTAAATCTTCTTGTCATATTTACTTCACAAAACAAAGTGAATAACTTTGAATGTAATTCCGTTTCGGTGCCCAAACCTGCAGCGGACTGAGGTACCATCCCACCGACACTCTTACCCGACTTTAGCAATACCTCTCACTCTGTAAGGGACCCCACTGTCCAGCAGCTTGAACCAGTCCATTCATACTCCTTGCTCAAACTACAGTTTAATAATAGATAATACCCTTAAGGTAGGCAATCATGAATGATGGAAACGCGCTATGTAGAGGATGTATGGACGGGAATGGTTGATTCTAAAAAAATACAGGGTTTGAAAGGAATTGAAATTTCCAATAGTTTAACGTTGATAATCAATAGCTTAAATGGATGAAAAAAAAACTCAAATGTGCAACTCAATCGGGTTGTACGCAAAGGTGACGAAGGACTACATAGCATTTTTTCTCTGAGATAGCGTCTTTATTGATTTGGCTGTAGTCAGCAGAAAATGAACTTTTGGGCAAGGTTCTTTGAAAATTATTTAGCTCTTTTTTAGTGGAATGTTTTCACTGTCATAAGACGAGTTTAGTACAATTCCATTTAATTCTTTACTTTTACATATACATATTTTGACCTCAACTGTAAGGTCGTCTTCAGTGTCTCGTACTGTCTACGTAGTCGAGTCAAGTACAAGACACTGGAGACGACCTTACAGTTGAGATCGAAATACGTATATGTAAAAGTAATACGAGGTGATGGAATTAAATGGAATTGTTCTAAAAAAACGTCAGTATGACAGCAAGGTTCTTTGATTTAAATAAAAGAAGGTTGAACGGAGATTATTTTCTTCAAATT
The DNA here is from genome assembly GCF_024139115.2 of Armigeres subalbatus. Taxonomy (NCBI): domain Eukaryota; kingdom Metazoa; phylum Arthropoda; class Insecta; order Diptera; family Culicidae; genus Armigeres; species Armigeres subalbatus. The sequence goes on along the minus strand of NC_085141.1, from coordinate 218,455,522 downwards.
GCAAAACTTAATCGTTTGCTACGACAGAAAGTTGCCCTTCAGTAGCAGAACCACAAGTGCGCGTCGAAGGGAGATGAGGCAATAAATTTCCAATAACTACAACCAAACTCGATGACTTTTCGGAAAGGCGCCACCATTTGGAATACATTTTCAGCATCGGCTCTGCATCACGCGGGATTGCAACAGACGACATTTTTGTAATCAACCCTTTCTTCACATAAAATGCTGGTTCGTTGAGGTTGAATGATGACCACCGACGCCGACGACCACCATCAATGCGATGGCTTTCCGTTGAAAATGCTACCAGTAGTGCCATCGTGCTGCTGTTGATTTGATTTTCTAGTTATCTGTGTGAAATATTCTGTTTGCAATGAAAACAAGGTGTGTTGTTTATGCCTTTACTATTTGTCCTATGTTCTCCAATGACTGATACTTAAATACTTATTCCTGAATACAAGACTTTCTATATAACACTCTTATTGCAATCGCCTCAATATCAAAATTAACGCTTGATACATTCTTATTCATCTGCTGTTAGTGCTATGTACCAAAAGATGACTACTCATTTTGAACAGTGAGGAGCATGGTGAAGGTGCTGTAAATTGTTTTGTACACCTGCAGGTAAGTGGGCATATTCAACGGGGCAAAAATTAGCGACAAACAAACGGGTTCTTGCGATGATTGCAGTACAAAGCGAATCAAATGCTGATTTCTAATCGAAAATTTATACCATGGAATGCTGTAAATTTCTCGCTGAAGTTCCTCATTCTGGAAAATAGCAACACAATTACTATGATGTTGATATTGACAAATCGGTTTGAAATAGTTACCTTAATGGCAAGAATAGTTCCAAGAAAGCATCCAAAGAAGAGCTGATAGCTGACGAACAAAACGAACACGATACCCTGATACCATGATAGCTGAAATAACAAAATATATTGAATATTGGAATTTTGATTAACTACGTATTGAACATTATTACTATTACGACTGCATACAGCGATAAGATCAAGCCCGCTGACAAGCTCACAAAACTTATGAAAAAGTTTACTCTAAACACATCTTCAACGGTTCGTAAATATCTACAAACATATCTTAATAAGTAGAGAAAGTAAGTCATGCAGATCATTGATTTTACTTAAGATGTTCTTGGTGGCGTTGAATAATGTGTTCGAGATAATCATCCACTTCGCAATCTCCTGCATCAATGCGGCTGCTTAGTTCCCTGAATGACTCGATAATTAAGTCAATCTGTGTGAACGAACTCATCGCGATGATCATGTACATACAATCTGGACCCATATCTGCAGACGAAATATAAACTGTCATACAAATCTGAACCAAATAGTTGATTATATATCCGGGCGTTGAGAATCTATCGATGTATGGAATGTGAAATCCAAACGGTAACAATTTTATTCCGGTTAAAGTCAGCACCAGCACTGGGGCAAAATCCAGACAAAAACTCGTAAACGCATAGCACATTAGCATCGCCTTCAAAACTACGCTCAGAAGAAAAACATTGTTCATCAGTAAATCTCTTGTCCGCGTGTTGCACTCCTCCCGGTACAGTGATTCTGTGTAGCGATGCAGCCAAACCAATTTCTTCCGGAACACCGCAAAGGTTACGATTTTCGACACAGCCTGGACTGCGACACCAACGGTTGTCCAACAGTTGATGAGATCTTCCAGACTGTCGCGCATTTCGTATGCTGAAGTTGTGCTGATGCTAAAGTAGATTGTCGTGAGCATGACGGAGCATAGCATTTGGACGTTGGGTATTTTGAAATCTTCGCTGTACACGTTCAAACCACAACACTTCGATATAAGATTCGGAATTTTGATTTGATGTGCATAAAAATCAACTGGTTCGGAGAACGAATGTTGAAAAACATTGAATCGGTGCAATTTCTTGATGAGATTCATTCTTGAGCACCGCAAGTCCAAAGGAAACCTCAGAAGTAACATGCAGTGGAATTCAGTCATTGCATTTTATGGATATGGATTTCACCAAGAAAATTGCAATCCTGCACATTATTATTAGCAATGATTCACTACTGTAATTTAGCATCAAATGTGAGATTCCCATCAGATATTGAATGCAAACAAACGCAACCAATAATCAATGCTGAGTGTGTGGAATACTGCGAAAAACGTGAAAAACATTTATCAATAAATTAAGATATGTTGAAGGCAGAGGCAGAAAGGCTTGTAATTAAATCCCGTTAAATCAGGTTAGTCCGAAGTAAAAATGTTATACAATATGTGTCCCAGCATGCTGCATCGAGGAACACCAGTTCGTAGAGATTATCATCAGATTTTGTACCAGATTATTTACCTGCAGTGGGCGATCTGATAAATAATGTTAGATAAGTTTAATGAATATTAATTATCAATTTTACAATCAAAGTGTGTATTTTTTATATAACAAGAATAGCAAATCTGCTATAGGAGATCGGAACAGTCATTGCGATTGTTAATTATGTCGAAGCATTGTTCGCAGAAATATATGTACGTCTTTTTCGTAGAGACGCCAATCGTATTAGCTGGAGCCGGTTTTCGTACGGAAGCAGTCTGTTTCAATTTAAGTATTATACTGTCAATAAAAATCAAATTGAGCTTAAAAGTGACAGTTCAATATTTTTCAAATAACCCTGCTCGCATAACAAGATTACTTTTGACGGATATCGAATTACTTTTGATAGATGTTTTATTGGTATTGCTGGCTGGCACCAGCCATTATTAGAAGGGTCGTTTGACATAAAGGCCATTTGGCCAAACGGACATTTGGCATAATTTGGAACTGTTAAAGGGAAAGGTTTATTTGATGTATTTTTCACATATTTGGCGTAGATCGAGGATATATTCTGATATATTTAGATTGATGATCGACATTTCTCGGAAGGATTGACAAACGAAACGGCTACTTCCGAGAAAGGGATCATATCCGTCATTGAGTTATTCCACGAAAACGCCTACATACAAAAAAAAGAATCTTAATTGCCCTTACTTGATTCCGGACAAACACTTACTTTTGAAGAATAGATCAAATCCAAGATTGTCTCAATCCAGGAAAATGCCTACATTCAAAAAAGGAATCACATCCACCATTGCCTAACCCTGCGCCAACGCCTGGGATTGAATTCAGCACCTTATTCCAGGAAAACGCCGACATCCAAAGGATGAATCACATCTACCATTGCTGTATTCTGGACAAACTTTTTTTTTCATGAAAGCAATCACTTTGAAATTAAGAAGGGATCAAATCCCCCATTGCATTTTTGCGGGCAAGCACCTACTTTTAACGAAGAGATCACATTCACCATTGCCTTAATCCACACATTTATTTTTTTACCGGGATCTCAGCAAAATGTTTGAAAAGACAGAATCACTGTCTTCGACCAGAGGTCGCACATACTGAACACTTAACATCTAGCATGAGACAACGGACAGGACATTTACACTACACCCAGTGGCCCAGTGGAGAGCTTTTCGCTTTACGAAAAGTTTTCTCCTTGCCGGGGTGGGAATCGAGCCCACATTCCACAGCACATGCGTCTAGATGATTAACGTCGCTAACCACACGGCCACGAAGCCCATGTTGAACTTTTACCGAGATTCGTACAGCCGTGCCCCAGCAAACATGTTTTTTGCCGAGATTTCTGTCAAAATTGCTGAAAATCAGCAAATATTTTGCCGAAATTCAGCTAACAAACGCCATTTTTGCTGAAATATCAGTTTTTTATTTTGCTGGCGCACGGCTCGGCTGTGCGGATTTTTGCCGAGCTGCAGAAATAAAAACTAAGTGTGCAGGCAAGCGTTTACTATTAAAGAAGGGATCACATCCACTATTGCATACATCCGGCCGAAAGTCTTCTTTTAGAGAAGGAGTCATATCCACCAACGCCTAATCTACCGTTCTACGCATAATTGTCCCACTTTGATGAAAAAATCCAAACTCGAGTCAATTTGTCTCACCAATACTAATTATTTAATCGGTTTTCACTTTCTATTATCATCAAACAACAACTTCATTTCTTCAGTGGGACAAATTGACTCGAGTTTGAGATTTTTCTTCAAAGGTAACATGGGACAATTATGTATACAAAGGCAGTAATGCCGAGCAAACGCCTTCTTTTGAAGAAAAGATCACTTCCATCATTGTCTTAATCCGAGAAAACGCCTACTTATAAAAAATAGATTGCATCCACCATTTCCAATCCACCAATCCGAGCAAGCGCTTGTTTTCAAAGAAGGGATTACATCTACCATGGCCCATATTCAAACAAGCGACAAGTTTTGAAGAAAGGATCACATTCACCATTCAGTTTATCCGGGCAAGCGCTTACTTTAAAAAAAAGGGATAACATCCACCATTGCCCTCACCCGGGCAAACGCATCGCGATAGATGCTTTATTTTCAATGGAGAAATAACATTTATTATTGCTTCATACTCGGCTAATGCATGCTTTTTTCGGAAGGATTATGTATTTTTAATATTATTATTGAGCTGTGTTATATTCACCATTCCAGATTTTTTTCAGATTGGAAACTGAATATTTCTAAAAAAGACGGAATCACCGTCTTCGACCAGAGGTCGCACAAACTGAATACTTTACACCTAGAGGGCCAACCATAAAGTACGTCACGCATGAAAGAAGGGGGTTCAGAACAGCTTTAAGATCCATACATTTTAGAGGTTTGCTACAAAAAACATGACGAAGTTGTGTTACACAATCAAGCAGTGGACTGTAAAACTACTGCTAGCAAAGCGAACGATGACTACTACGTTTGCACCAGGATGGAGACGGATATGGCCAGCAGACCGGCGATACTGGACATATTCAATGAGAGATTCTCTCGGTTGTACATACGCCAGAGAGCTATTATGTCACATAATATGCTGAGTCCAGAAGACGTAGAGTACAACAAGCGGGAAGTACAGAGGGAACTAGGAGAGAAGGAGGAGGAGGCAAGATCGAGCGATAAGTCGAGAAGGAGTTCTGTTGGGTTGGATGCATCAATCGCAAGTAATCGTGGCGATTAGATTGCACCCGCCGTTCCAGAGCCAACAGTGGGATTGCAACGACAGCAATTGAAGAACAAATTATCCAATCATATTACACAGTTACAACAGTTACACAGTTCCGTGGGACAGACCTCATGTCTTGACATCGTATACCCAAATTGCAGTAATCCTATCGGTTGACGAGTGCAGTAAGCATCCTTAATCAGGATATTGTGCCACAATACGGGGAAACCGTGGAGAACCTTGAGGAGCTGCAGTTTATCGTGTATTCGGCTGCAGTGAATGCTGTAAGGACATTGGGATTGCAAACGCGCCTGCAATGTCAGAGTGATGAACGCGTATGCCCCAAAGTGTTTGCACGTCTGGAGACCCGCATCGCCACAGTGCACTGCGATCAAAGATTGATCGATTAACACATTATAAGCAGGGTCATCGATCAACGAGAATAGTCCGGAATGTTGCTGAAATTGTTTGTTTGTTTGTTTTTGTTGTAACGGTCTTCAGTAACGATCCAAACATCTACACCGGGGTCACCTGGTGGATGCTGACAGCTTCCGTTGACGAGAACAGGAGGAGATTAAAAAAAATGATTGAAGGCGAAACGTACAAGTCCCTAGGTTTCCTGCAAATGAAGGGAATTCGCCACACGGAGACCAAGAAGGAGCTGCAGGAAAAGCTCTTGCATCGTGCCAACGGTATTTTGAAAAGCTTCTTGTCGGCCGGTAAAAAACAAAGTGAAGGCGATAAACACGTTTGCCGTGCCCTTGTTAACGTACAGTTTCGTAGTGGTGAAGTTGACCAGGACTGACTTGGAGGCGTTAGAACGAGCATTACGAGTGGCGTTCACTAAGCATCGCATGCGCCATCCTAAATCGTCTTTTGAGAGGATCACCCTGCCACATACAGTAGGAGGAAGAGGCGTCACCGATATACAAGAACTATGGGTTTCCTAGATTTAGCAGTTTCGTAGATACTTCGTGGAAAGCCAGAACCGCCACGAAAACTCAATGCCCTAAATCTGGCGCAGGAGGACTATCAGCTGAATTGTGACATCAAAACAGTCGACGAGATGATCGCATCGTGGAAGCCGAAGGAGTTGCATGTACTTATCAACAAAGCGGCGTCGAATACGTGGCTTCTCACAAACAGAAGGATTCATGATGGCGAAACAGGACTGGGTAATTGCGACAAATAATTATCGGCACTATATATTGAAAATGTGAAGACCTCTGCAGGAAGTGCAATTCAGTAGGAGAGACGATCGAGCATATCGTGTCCGGATGTTCAGCCTTAGGTGATTCAGCCTATCTCGGCCATAACGAAGTCGCCAAAATTATGAACCAGAAACTTGAGGCTTCAAAGCACAACTTGGTTGACCAGTTTATCGCTTACTACAAATATGTACCCGTCCCGGTTCTGAAAAACAGTTTCGTGAAGTTGTACTGGGATCGCGAGATCATAATAGATATCCTTTTTCGTGCCAATCGGCCAGATATAATATTATCCGGTGAAAACGTTTATTATAGGAATTAAGTCAACCGGCGAATGAGATCCACAGAGATCCAAATTCCCAGCACGTTTTCTAAGGAAGTGCCCATACTCTATAATAAATAAATAAGTTCATAAATAATGTTTACGATACACTTTTTGTAAGGATTACACATTCTTTTGCATCTACTTGGAAGGGTTGGCGATTTCATAAGTTATTATATTACATAATATATATTTATTTTAAATGTTTGTGCACCACAATAGCACCTCAAATCTTTCGCCTTAATTCTCTTATAACAATATGCGATTGTGTGGGAAATATTTTCATCCTGTTGCTTGAAGAAGAAACATGCATAATGAATATAACGTCTTGTGAATCTGAAACAAATAACTGTAGTGAGCCAATAAAGAGTAACAGTGACTTGAGCCCCTAAATTCAAATAATCTGTTTTCTAACGATTACCATCACCCTACAATGCAATTACTTACACTCAGATAAGCCGACATATCCAGCGGAGTGAATATTGCCGTCAGGTTCAATGGAGCTTGAGCGGCATTCAGAAACAAAACATATGTTTTCTGATTACGTACAGATAGTTTGTGCCAATTGAAGAACCATGCGTCAAGAGATAATTGGTCACTCTAGAAGTTCAAAAAAGAATTGCATTTGTTTTTAAAACTAACAGTAAGGCTTACCTTAATATCCCAGAAAGTACCGAGAAAGCAGACGTAATATAACTGGCTGGTCACGAAAAGAATCACCACTATTCCCATGAACCAATCAATCTGCAGAAATTTTAAATAAAATAATTAATTTACTTATCAGGCTTTTTAAAGAATAATTAATACATACCAATACATACGCAAACAAAGAAACAATCATACAAAATGCCAAAGCACCCAAAGTTGTTAGGAAATACACGTTGAATACATTTTCTACCTCTGTCATGTACCGCACGAGGTTCTGATGAAGTTTGACAATTTTTTTTAGCTGATGTGTAATTTGCTCTTCGCTGGCACTTTGGTCGATCATGGCATTCAAATCAATCAGCATGGCAGCTATGGCATCCACCTGTCCGCATCCTGTCATCAAGTTCAGAATGAAAACCGTGTCACTTCCCACGGTTGCCATCATCACGTAAAATACTAAGACCACTTGATATACGTAGTTCACATAGTACGCGGTCCAAGTGTCGGCATGCGTCCACTCGAATCCGAACGGAAGGAGTTTTTCTGTCGTTACCAGACTGTACGCCAGAGGAATGGCTATCAGCATGAACGCCAATGTTATTGAGAATATTGTCGCCACCTGCAGCAGGACGTTGGTCAGCATTGAGTTTTTGATCAGGGCAGCTTTCACGGTGCGGCTGTCGAAGAAATCTTTTTCGAAATATTCGAGGTTCATCTCGTGAATGTCAACTATTCTGTGGCGGCGAAGCACAAACAGCTGAAATTTGGCCAACATCTTCCATAAAAGTGATACAATTAGCGAAAAAAATCTTCTAAATTAGAACTTGACTACCTGAACTGACAATCCAATAGTGGTAATGTTTAGCAATATTTTTTCGATGTCATGACGGTAGTGATACATTGAAGTAAAAAAAAGATACGCGTATATTATATGAAGAACTATTGCAATCAAAAACGGGCCATTGATCTTTTTATACTTCCGAATGGCACTGTTAACCCCAATTATGCTAGCAAATTTATTAGTGCGAAAAATCATTTCTTTGTAGTACTCATCAGCTGAACGAATTTCGCGACGGAATACGTAATACTTGTTCAGGCTTTCGATGAAATCCATATTCGACTAATATTTCACACATTTCACGTTCAAGCACTTCAACATTCATTCATCACCAAAGGATATTATTTATTCAACATAAATTAAACCATATTTTAATCAACACCAGTAACCATTTTTTGCGTCTCTATTAGTTCTGACAAATGGATAATAATTAACGATTCATGAACACTTGAGTTATTCCCACAAACAGATTTTTATACGAAACCAGTATTTTGAAGACTGCGTTGCATCGAGCGGTTCACTTGCTCGGAAATAGAACGGTTGCATAAGTAGTTGGTTTCTACTGGCCAATATTATATTTAAACTATTGAAATAACATATTTGTATGACAAACTAAACCAGTTTCAGTTTATTTGACTACCCACAGCACAGCACAAATCACCACTAGGTGGATTAATCTGGATTTTATTCAAACAATTATCACTTTTCAGGCTGCTGAACAAATATTATTTGCCCGAACACTACAATTTTTTTTTTCAAATACACCCAGGTTTTTTTTTACGCGGTTGCAATTCATTAATTTCTCGGTCAACCTGAACTTTCACAGCTTTTTAAATACCCCCTGAATTTTCTTTGATTTTTTCTGAATTTTTTCGTGGGGTTAACTCATTGTTTCATTGATGCTGAAGGTCTTAAACGACTAAAACCAAACCGTGTAAAAAAAACCTGGGTGTAGATCATTCCTCCCTCTGACTGAATCTTGCTTTGCCTCTGATTTCTTTTCCTGCAATCGTTCTTACTTCTTTCTTTTCATTCCTTTTCTGCTTCCCTTCTTTTCTAATACTTTTTATTCTTGAACATTCTTCCTCTTTTTACTTTTTCCTTCAACCTCGTGTTTCTTTCTATTTCTTTTTTTCCTTGTTGCTTTGATCATCCGGACTGGCAATTGATTACTATGTTTGAAAACTTGATTTGTGTAATTTCACAACATGTGAAAGAATTAGTTCGAAAAATGTATCGGAGAGTAACCACTTCCTTCGGTGGAGTTAGAGCCCACGACCCTAGTATGCTAGTTACGTGCTTTTCCTACTAAGCTATGAAGGCCTCCGTCGTCCACCACAGCTTAGCAAGTACTTATGAGTCACAATTCCCAACACCAAACACATTTCCTAACTCTCTCAATTCATTCTCCGAACTAACTCACCCACGTACTTTGCACTTATCCCCTCGGTTTGCGTTGTCTTGCATACTAGGGTCGAGGGTTCAAACCCCACCGAATGAAGTGATTTCTCTCCGATACATTTTTCAAACTAAAGCTTTCCAATCTTGTGAAATTGTACAAATCAAGTTTTCAAACATAGTAATCCCCATATCATGTTTAATACTTCTCACATCTCACTTCTTCATTTTTACTACTCATATTTCACTGCTTACTTCTTACTTTTTACTTCTTACTTCTTACTTCTTACTTCTTACTTCTTACTTCTTACTTCTTACTTCTTACTTCTTACTTCTTACTTCTTACTTCTTACTTCTTACTTCTTACTTCTTACTTCTTACTTCTTACTTCTTACTTCTTACTTCTTACTTCTTACTTCTTCTTCTTACTTCTTCTTCTTCTTCTTCTTACTTCTTCTTCTTCTTCTTACTTCTTCTTCTTCTTCTTCTTCTTCTTCTTCTTACTTCTTCTTTTTACTTCTTCTTCTTCTTCTTCTTCTTCTTCTTCTTCTTCTTCTTACTTCTTCTTCTTCTTCTTACTTCTTCTTCTTACTTCTTACTTCTTACTTCTTACTTCTTACTTCTTCTTCTTCTTCTTCTTACTTCTTCTTACTTCTTACTTCTTACTTCTTACTTCTTACTTCTTACTTCTTACTTCTTACTTCTTACTTCTTACTTCTTACTTCTTACTTCTTACTTCTTACTTCTTACTTCTTACTTCTTACTTCTTATTTTTTACCGGTGGTTTGACAAACCGGCTGGTTGACCTCGTCCACATGGATGTCCCATTGGCCTCCCTCGGACTAGACCTGTGCGCCGATTGAAAACTTACCGGCGGCGGCGTGATAGATCATTTTCCGTCGGTGGCGGCTTGGATCGGCGTGGACTAATTTAAAGCTTCAAAAATTCTCAGGATTTATTTCAGAAGCTCCTTAACGTGTTCCTCAGGATTTTTTTAAACGAGTTCGATGGGGAGCTCATTAAGATATTCCCCAGAATTTTTTTTCCACATATTTCTTCGGACATTCTCCAGGAATTCTTCCGGAAGTTCCTCCAGGATTTCATCCGGATGTTCCTTCATGATTTCGTCCGGAAGTTCCTCCATGATTTCGTCCAGGAATGTTTCCATGATTTTGTTCGGTGGATACTCTAGGATTTCATCTGAAAGTTCCTCCAGGACTTCGTCCGGAAGTTCCTTCAGGATTTCTTCCCAGAGTTTCTCCAAGATTTTTCCCGAAAGTTTCTCCAGGATTTCGTCCGGAAGTTCCTTCAGGACTTCTCCGGAAGTTTCTCCAGAATTTCGTTTCGAAGGTCCTCTGGGATTTCGTCCGAAAGTTTCTCCAAGATTTCGTCCGGAAGTTCCTTCAGGATTTCATTTGAAAGTTCCTTCAAGATTTCTTCTAGAAGTTCCTCCAGGATTTTCTCCGGAGGTTTCTCCGGGATTTCGTCGGGAAGTTCCTCCAAGATTTTGTCCGGGAGTACCTCCAGTATTTCGTTCGAAAATTCCTCCGAAAGTTCATCCAGAAATTCCTCCTGTAGTACTTTCAGGATTTTGTCTGGATGTTTCTTCAGGATTTCGTCCGGAAGTTCCTCCAGGATTTCGTTCGGAAGTTCCTCCAGGATTTCGTCTGTAAGTTCCTTTATGATTTCGCCCGGAATCTTCTACAGAATTTCGTCCGAAAGTTTCTCTAAGATTTGAAAATCAAGTCGTTTTCGGCCGTTGCAGTCTTGTAAAGCAGCAAGATTTCTCCAAGATTTCGGCCGGAAGCTCCTTCAGGATTTCATCCGGGAGTTCCTCCAGAATCTCGCCCGAAAGTTCCTCCAGAACTTCGTTCGGAAGATCCTCTAGGAATTCCTCCGGAAGTTTCTCCAGGGTTTTTTACGGAAGTTCCTCCTCGATTTCGGCCGGAAGTTCCATCAGGATTTCACCCGAAAGTTCCTCCAGGAATTCCTTCGAAAGTACATCCAGGATTTCCTCCAGAAGTTCCTCCAAGAATTCCTCCGGGAGTTTCAGGATATCGTCCAGATGTCTCTCCAGGAATTTCAGCAGAAGTTTCTCCACGAAATTCCTGCGGAAGTTCCTTTAAGTATTTTTCCAGGAATTCCTACAAAATTCCTATAAAAATTTCTTCTTTGGAGATTTTTTTTCGGAGATTCTCCAGAAATTCTTTCTTCAGGGAGTTCGTCCGGAATCACCTCATATAATTCCTCCTTAGATTCCTGCAGGAGTTCTTCTGAAATTTTTTGAAGTTATTTCTCCAAAATCCTTTTAACGATTTCTAAGGAGTTCAGATAATTCATTGGAGCTATTACAAAATTTCCCAGTAAATTCCTCTAGAAATATAGATTTATTACGGATATTCCTCTAAATTGTCTACAAGTTTTTCCTCAGGGAATCTCTTAAAATTCCCCCTGGAATTCTTCCAGAAACTGCTTCAAAAATTCTCCCTAAATTACTTTGAGAACTCTCTTTCGAATCTCACATAAAATTACGCAACTCCCAACCACCCGGAAGTTGTTCTAGGTAAACTTTTGGAAATTCAATTGCGATTTCCTCCAATACCTCCAGGAGTTTCCCAAAGCATTCCTCCAAGAAGCCCCAGTTGAATAGTTTACAGGGTGTCTGCAAATTATCCGTACAGATTTTGATAGTTTGCTTCTACAAAGCAAAAACAGACAATAATGGATTGAATCGGTAGCTATATGGGCATAACAACTCAGCAGGCTGTAACAGATGTATATTCTGAGGACATTGAGCGTCATTTCACGTATAAAAACAAAAATCTTTGTGAATGCTTTTTTTCCGGTTTTCCGAACAAAAAGGAATTGCCTTCCTACTCACCCAATTTGGATTGAATTTATCATTCGGTATGGTCTATCTTGAAATCAACAGCCATCAAAATGTCACAATAGTCGAAAATGTGTGAAAAGTATCTGTATAGAAACATGCGGGCATCGTGATTTTTTTCCAACACGATCGAATTCGTACAACTCAGGATACAGGGGTCATTTTAATGTGAACAAATTCTGCTTAGTTTATGTAGTCCTATTATAATAACATGCAATGCATGCTGGTTCTTTAATTTATTCCAAAAAATATTTAAAAACCTGTCTTGTTGTACGGATAATTTGCAGACACCCTGTATGAAATTTCCTTAGAAAATCCTCTGAATATTATATATTTAAAGTTCTCCCGAATCATTTACAGAAATTATAGTTTTTTTCGGGTCCTTCCACCAAATTTCTGCCTTGGGAATTATTCCACAAATACTCCTGCCTTCTCTTCCTCTAGTTTTTTTCCAGGAGTTTCCGTGGCATTTACTTCAAGAATACTTCTTTAAATTTTATCAATAGGTTCTCCTATAAATTGCTTCGGAAATTTGTTTTGAACTTCTTCCATAAGCTCCTTAAGGTATACTTCAAAAAATCCTCTAGGAACTGCTCCGGTATGTCCCTCCAGACGGAATTCACGATGGATTTTCTGTGGGATTATTCGAAAGAGTTCTTAAAAGATTTCATGAAACATGTCCGTCTTGAAGGATTCCTTGAAGAAGTTTCGGACTAAGGAATGCTTCGCAAATGAAACTTCTAATTATTTTCTCAAAGGAGCTTCTGGAGTTATTCTCAAATAAAATATAAAAAAGTTGTTGATGAAAGCTTTGAAGAAATTTGAAAAGGTAACCTTGGTTGAATCACCTTACAATTTTCTGTATTAATTCTTGATTTCACGATGGGCTTAAAGAAGATATTTTCGAAGGAATTACTTAAATAATTTCTGACGAAATCCATGGAGAAATTCAAGAAGTAAAAGTATTTTCAAATGTAGTTTTTAAGAAACTAGTTGACCCAGCAGACGTTGTCCTGCATAGTAGGCGATTATGGGAGTCGAGAATGTTTCCCACCCGAAAACATCCTAGACCGGACCAAGAATAGAACTCGTCATCTCCGGATTGGCAATCCTACCGCTTTGCTTGCAATGCTATTGGAAACCCAGCAGAATTTCCATACAAATCCTTATTCTAGTTTTTCACGATTTACTCAACATAAGGCCATAGTAACCCATCGGAAACAAAATGTATATCTGCTGAAGGAATGAATAATGTACATCCATCCGATTTCTAGATATGCGAGTACGGACCATATGATTAACTTCCGAAAAATTATTAACTTCTCAGGCTGCGTATTATTTTCTGAAGTTAAATTAAATTAAACGTGAGACAGTTAACACGAAAGTTGTGCTGATTTCCCTATCCCACTTCATCCGAAATACAAATGGCCTCGACCTTGGACAGTTTGGCTAATGGGTAATGCTCGTTGGCACTTTTTATCATCTGATTTGTTCGCATCAAGTTGCAATCGACATGTGTTCTTGAAGGGAGTAGAACCTAATGTGAATAATGGCCCTCTCTACCGAACAGTAATATTACAGACTTTTCTTACTTTTACTATACATTTTGACGTTATTTTTCGCTTATACCGCCCGAGAATGTCACTAACACCACTAGGTGGATTAATCAGGGACTTCATCGTAAAATTTTCGTTCCAATCTTCCAATGCAAACAAACAACCATGCGTTCACCGTTTATTTCTCACTTTCATGCAACTTATTGTATTGTATCGATTCTTGTACTGAAGAATTAAAAGTAAAGGCTCATTTCCAATGAACATAAACTTGCTAACGCTCGAGAAAAGTGCTCTTAAAGCTCCAAAGCTGTAGTTAATTAACCTTTGCATTCTTGATAGGCTGACCAGATCATTTTGGTGAAAAAACGGGACAAACACGCTTGCAAAACGGGACATGTCAATAACAATTGTGATAAAATTCAAAAACTGTGGAAATTTCAAAATTTAAGACACTAAATTTTCATTTTCCGTCTAAGAAATTAGAAATATTTTAAAGTGAATCATTTAGCACCATAACCTTCTATTGTATTAAGTTAGTTGTGGAAAAATATTATGTAGACTACAAATATTTCACTCTTCAATGGGACGCGGACAAAAACACGAAGGAATAGAAAATTATGCATTTTTCAATATAAAAATATGGTAAAAATTTTGAAATTTTATTTTAATCTAATCTTAGACATGCATTAAGGTTTTTTTTATTGACCACTAGCAGACCCGACGAACTTCGTTCCGCCAAAATTTGATTTATTCTCTGATTAGTTCTCGAGTTATGCAGAAATTTCTGTTTCATTTGTATGGGAGCCCCCTTTCCAGAAGGGGGAGGGGTTTTGAACCACCACAGAAACATATCTTCCATTCCAAAACCTCCACATGCCAGATTTGGTTCCATTTGCGTGATTAATTCTCGAGTTTTGAAGAAATTGATGTTTCATTTCTATGGGAGCCCCCTTTCCATTAGTGGGAGGGGTCTCAAACCATCTTAGGAACCTTCTCAAAAACTTCGGCTTACAGATTTTCACGCCGATCGATTCAGTAATTTCCATAAGTGATTATCGTAAGTCCATAAGGGTCAGACAGACAGAAATTCATTTTTATGTATATAGAAGATTATCAAAAACTTTTCCGATTCAGAACATTTGAAAATAACAAACAATAGTCAAAGTACCAATCATTTCATAGTCCTTTTTGATGGAAATTAATTTAATGCTGCTAAAAGTAGCCTCCTTAGCCGTGCGGTAAGACGCGCGGCTACAAAGCAAGACCATGCTGAGGGTGGCTGGGTTCGATTCTCGGTGCCGGTCAAGACAATTTTCGGATTGGAAATTGTCTCGACTTCCTTGGGCATAAAAGTATCATCGTACTAGCCTCATGATATACGAATGCAAAAATGGTAACCTGGCTTAGAAACCTCGCAGTTAATAACTGTGGAAGTGCTCAATGAACACTAAGCTGCGAGGCGGCTCTGTCCCAGTGTGGGGTGGGGATGTAATGCCAATAAGAAGAAGAAGAAGAAAAGTAGCCTCACCCCTCGGGAATTTTGTCAATTGATTTTTTTCCCATGTGCTATCAAAATAGCAGGACTCATGCAATTTCGTCGCGGAAAGGTAAAAAAATCGAGGCCAATTTATAGGCTGGTTTATAGCTCGGACTCTCGGAGATTTCCGCCGGATTGTATTTTATATCGAGTCGAATTTCTAATTTTTCATAACGGAATTCTATAAATCTCGTCCACACACATGGGAGCAAAATTTGCAGACAAGTTCCTGATGTGTGAACTAGCCTTAAAGTAACGTGGGGACCTTAAATCTAGCCTTTAATCCGACCAAATTTTCCCTCGGTTTGAAACTGCCTTAAACTCGATTTTGTTCAGTTGATTATTTATAAATTATTTTTTTCATGCCGTCCTTTTTTTGTACAGTGGATGATTTCGAAATATTCAGAATTATTAAGAAGACTTTGAATGATTCGAAAAGAATCAAATGATTGAACAACATGTGGTAAAGCAGATTTGAAGAAAAAATTAAGTGCCTACTTCGGAAGCTTCAAAAAGAAAAATGGAAAATAAACTAAATCTGAAAACTAGAATGTCTGTCTTTGCGCTTCATTTTGTTGACGTTGAAGCCTGACCTGATTTTAAGGAAATACTTGTCTACCAAGTTGCTAATTCCGGAATAAGTAAAAAAAATCATTGATTGTAAGAAAAATCTCCCGGAGAGGTATCTGTTGTCATTAACTATTAAAAACCTTAAGAAAAGTTGATCAATATAATATACAAAACGGCATTCTTTTAAAAGCAACACTAATAACATAACATATCACACCTTTTTTAATGGGTTTCGTCCACTTTCTTCGTTGAGAGAGCCGAGGGCTGTAAATCTCTCTAATAAGAACGCTATGTATGATCAATGTAGAATCATTGAAAAAACGGGACAAATTGAGAATTTTTCAGATTACGACGGGACAGCACAAAAAGGTCTAAAAAACGGGACTGTCCCGTTAAATACGGTACGTATGGTCACCCTAATTCTTGATCTATTTTGCACTCTCAAATAAACCGTAGCAGCAAAAAAGGTACATGAACCTTTTTTGTAAATCACAATTGCCATTTCGTTGCCGGTAAAAGTTGTGCATGTACAGTTGCACCCACTAGAATCAGCTAATTTAAAAGAAAACTCGGCAATTTGTGTGTCTCTGATTGTTTTTTTTCTACGAAAAAACGCGTTAATTTGAAACCCGTGTAAAAAAAATATAGAGAATTTTTTAAATCAAAATTGGAAATCTAATTCATTAGTTACCGTCTCGAATGTTTTACGTAATTCCACAGACTGTATCACCAGCTGCGTGAGCGTGAGCTGACGCCATAGAACTTCCTACGGATTCAACAACGCCTTTGGTCAATGTCTTCGTTCTTTCAATAGTGTCAGTGCAGTATACGATTTTAATATGTCAAAGTCCGTTCTTAAAAATGGGGTATATTTTTTAAGAATAAAATATACCCTATTTTTAATAACGGATTTTGACATATTAAAATCAAATACTGCACTGACACTATTGAAAGAACGAAGACATTGACCAAAGGCGTTGTTGAATCCGTATTCCGTAGGAAGTTATATGGCGTCTAATGAATAGTAGCTCGCGCTCACGCAGCTGGCGAGGAGGAGCATAAAACGAAACGTTATTCAGCAATTGGGGGGAGTTCAGGTCAAGATTTTTTTATGTACAGGTTATCCGACTTGTCAATATCCACAACTCAGCCATCTTGGATTTTTGTATGGAATTTATGCTCGTTTGTTTACGTTTTGCACTGAAAATGTATGTTCCCCCCCCGCGCTGGTTATTCCCATCTACTGACGAAGTCGGATAACCTGTACATAAAAAAAATCTTGGTTCAGGTTTCATAGCAAATCTAAGATGAAAAGCCGCAACCAGTCTGGATCCGTCCAGGGTAGTTTCCGAAGTGCATATCGAATAAAACAGCGCTGGACTCTTTCCATACGAATGACGTTGTGTACGATGGTAAGTTTGTTCTTCCGAACCAGATGATCCCCTTTTCCAGTGAGCGTAGCCAAGGGGGTTTTAAAAGGCCCTTATCACTATTAGGTGAATTAATGTGGGTTTTTATTTATTCATTTATGTCTACATTGATTAAGTTGTTGTAGCGAAGCTCATTAAAATTATGCCGTGGCTTGCAAAAGAAGCATGCTGCTCGAATATAATGTTTTGTGAACCTGCGAAAAGATAAATAAATATGGTTAACACTTCAACTGTGCGGCTATAAACAATATACGGAACAATTAAAAAATCATTTAATTTATCATATTACCATTCTTAAATATACAACAAGCTAAAATAGATTGCAAAACAATTACTGCATGGAATGTATATTTATTGACTCAAATCCCAAATATGACACATTTAAACTAAAGTTTCTAACGGTTTTCAGTACGAAGGACAAAGATTACAAACGAATTCAAGATCCATTAAAAAGGCGGTACCAAGATCGACATAGGCGCACGGATCAAGAAAGCAAGGGCTGCCTTTGCGAGTTTAAGAAATATCTGGAAAAACAGGCAGATAAGTGAACGCACCAAAATACGAATTTTCAACTCTAACGTGAAATCTGTGCTGTTATACGCTAGCGAAACATGGTGTGTATCAGTGGAGAACACTCAACGGCTGCAGGTGTTCATTAACAGATGCCTGCGGTATATAATTCGGGCCTGGTGGCCTCACAACTGGATCTCAAACAACGAGCTCCATCGTCGTTGTCACCAGAGGCCGATAACAACAGAAATTCGGGATCGGAAGTGGGGCTGGGTCGGCCACACTCTACGTAGGGGCGGAAACGAAATCTGTAAGCAAGCATTAGACTGGAACCCAGCAGGACATCGCAGCAGAGGCAGACCCAGAGGCTCATGGCGGCGAAGCCTCAATAAAGAAATAAAAGAAGTCGACCGAAATCTAACCTGGCAACAGGTTAAAGCGATAGCCGGGCATCGCTCAGGATGGAGATCTTTCAAGTCGGCCCTTTGCACCACCGGAGGTGTACAGGATCCATAAGCAAAAAAAAATTAAAAAGAATAACACTGGAGTCGGTTGAGGGGCACAGTTCCCCTCAAATTGAGAGATTTGTGCCACCGCCTTCACTGTCTTTATCATATATTACCCGAGTCAAAATGATGCGAAGAAAGAAAACGATAGGAAAAAGATGGGGTGTATGGTGAGAAGAACACTTAAAGAAGGCATAATGAAACGCAAATACGTCTTTAGCCTTTCACCGGAATGGGTTATGAATCAACTTGGCCAACTTGAGACGCATAAGCTGTAGATCAGCTAAAGTTAAAGATTCCAAACGTTCTAAATGTAATGGAGGTCCATTACAAAAGTGAACTTTTTAGATCCGGATTCCGGATCGATCAAATTGCTGGAAAAGTTTAATTAAACTGCTCTTGCTGCTGTTTTTTGACTGAAACTTCGTCGAACCCGTAGTTCACTATAGGTAATGGTTACAACTGACATCCTAGTGCCGTCCACTTTATTCAAACGATTCTCCACCGATCAACTGGAATTGTAGGAATCTGAAACTTCTGAACCGATAACTATCAGCTTTCTCGTTTATTAACAACAGCTTTCGGCGTTATCTAGCGCAAAACAAATAACACCGAACCCTAGAACTGATTCACTGAAACTCGGAATAAAGGAGATGAGAGTGAGAGTTGAAACGGTAGGTATTAAGATCCCAAATAAAGGCGTCTTTCAAGGCATATTTGAAATTTCTAGTTTCAAGACGAACTTGTAAGCGTAAGCTGTCCATGTTCAAAGTTTTTGCCTCAGCGAATGATTCAAGTAGTTTGATAGACCACCAACACGCTCGAAGAACACTGCTTACCACCACCAGTGACGGCATACAGCATCCATAGATGCAGATTAATTCTGCAAACAGTCATACGGGTTGTTATCGGGTTGTCTTCAACAATCGCGTTCAATTTAGAGTCTATTTTGATTCGTAGAATCGATGTTAGTAAGCGACCACTTAATACGATGTGAACCTGATGTTGTTCTAAATAGGGAAGAACGAGTATTCGATACGACATAGTGTAAGACGGTATAATATGCCTCCTGGTCAAAACACCCCTGTTTGATTTCTAGAAAGCTATAACTAACAAAAGGGAAAAATCAGTTGATACCTTTAAATTTTTGTACGACCATCATACAATGGAACACAATTATGGAACACTTTTGCCAAAAAGTATTATTAAACTATGCTTGGAGAAGGCACTTCTTTTTAACTGGAATAAAACATCTACTACACTTGTTGAATGCTGTTCATCGAATGAATTTATTGAAACTTTGTTACAATTAGATTGGTTCTTAATTCTAGTACAGTTACAGTTTGTTCGATACTTAATTCTAGTACTATAGTAGGAGGCGGAGAGAAACCCGGAGCTTATTGACTAGTTGTCCAATCAGAGAAAAGAAGGGTACATAGTTAAATACCAATACGTGTACACTTAGTGTGACACTGGTATGGCTCAAGCTATGTGCTGTTGGCATAGATCAGCACCGAAGAGGAGTTAATATGAAAGCATAAGAATGCATAGCTTATTGAGGGTTATGTAAATGCAATATGACACCATGGGACCGTTTGTCTGATGGTGCATTGCGGTACCGATTTATGACTAACTCATTGGCTGGGAGGTAAGTGTTTTGAAAATGTTACAACGTTTGGAACAATGTAAGGAGTCGAATTGCTACACTTGTGTTTTATGGAATGTGGGCAATAATTGATTAACTGTGACACGACATGTCCCAGATTAATTCATGGAACATGTCTTGTAAAAGAAATATGAGTAAGCATAACCACACTTGCTTGGGATCATAAATGAGGTGGATTTGTTATGGTTTGAAAACATGTGAAACTTGAGAAAATATTAGAGTGACTAATTTATAGTCCTGGGAAAGTCTATTATAGTACATCATCCCCCTTCCGGTGAATGATGCAGTATAGCGAAATCATTCAGTGTTGTCAACATATTGTGTAAATGTAAAAATTTGCTCCAAGTTTCTTCACAACATTTGATATCTGTATGTAAATTGTTAGTATTTCTTATTATGTAAATGAAAAATTTAGTCAAAGAAATTTTTTTTTTTTTTTTTTGTTTTGGTTGAATATTTCCTAAAATTTGCTTAGTCTATTTTTGTGAACTAAATTTGATTGATTTGATTGCATATCTATGATTTCACAATTCGGGTTATTAATACTTTTAACTTTATATGGACCTGTGTAAAAGGAATCTAGTTTGCGTCTGTTTTCATTCTTTAGAAAAACTATATCACCTGTTTGAATTAATAATGGATTTGCCGATGAATCATTACTTTCTTTTCGTATATTCTTTTGTTGTACTAACTTTTGGTTCGCAATTTGATGAGATTTTTGAAGTTTGTATCTTAGTTCTTGAGAATAGAGATCTATATTGTAAACTGGATCGATTTTGTCTGTGAGTGTCTCATGTGGTAGTTTTGCCTTTAGTCCAAAAACTAATTCATAGGGTGTAAACCCGTGGTCTGAATGTGGGGTTGTATTGTAAACAAATGCATAATACTGTAACCAATCATCCCAGTCTGTTTGATGCTCATTGACAAAGGAGCGCAGGTATTCATTCAAACACCTGTGATTCCTTTCCAATGATCCAATAGTTTGAGGATGATAGGCTGTGGAAAATGTTTGTTTAATTTGAAGTAATTTACATATTTGCGTGAGGATTTCATTTTTGTATTCGGTTCCTTGGTCTGATTTTAATTCTATAAATTTCCCGTAAATTAAAATAAATTTTTCAACCAAAGCTTTAGCAATAATATTTGCTTCTTTAGTTGGAATTGGTATTAGCACAATGTATTTAGTTAATTCGCACTGTATTGTTACAGCGTATCGATTCATATTATTAGATCTTGGAAGTGGACCAATTGTATCAATTTGTACCACTTCGAATGGTTTTGATGGTGTACTAGTAATGGTAAATTTTTCTTTTGTGTGTTTTATAATTTTGTTCTTTTTGCACAATTCACAGGCCTTTATGAATTGTGAAATAGAACTTTCATATTAGTCCATGTATAGACTTCTCTTAATTTGAGGTACAGACGATGCTGTCCTATATGACCTCCAGTAGGGATTGCATGATAATTTCTCAAGATCTGTTGTATTACACCGGGTTCACTAATGAACTTTGGTGGATTGTAAATGATAATTTGCAGTTGATTAAGTGTTTTAAGAGATAACTCTTTAAACATTTGTATAGGTATCATTTCGAATAATTTGTCTTGACTTGATATCGCGATTTTACTTATATTTTTTGTTTCATCTCATTTTCTAACATTGAAAGTGCAAACGCTAACGTTTGACTTTTCATTTTGATTGTAAATTGATGCAGTACTGCTTTCCTTCTCGTTCCTCGATATATCGTGAATATTATCATGTTATTGGTGGTCGTCACTTGAAATTTTGGTAGTTTTCTCGTTTCTGTCGGGTTTTCTGTGGTATAAATAGCAAGGTGATCAATCTCACTATTGTCTTTTAAGTCATCGTTTTTCTTAAATGTATTACTTCCTTTCTGTTTTCTTGTCATAGACCTAGTGTTTACGACAAGCACGTTCATTGTCTTCAATTCTTCAGATGTCTTCACGATGCGCGATAAAGCATCTGCTCCTACATTAGTTTTACCTTTTATATATTCAATGTTAAAATCAAAGTCTTCTAAATCTAATCTCATTCTTGTTAGTTTTGAAGTTGGGTTTTTCATATTAAATAGAAAAACTAAGGGTCTATGGTCTGTTCGAACGACGAATTTTTGACCATACAAATAAGCTTTAAAGTAGTTCATCCCCCAGTGTATTGCTGTAAGCTCTTTTAGGATGACAGATTTATTTTTCTCGCCAGGTGTAAAACTTTTACTGGCGAATGCAATCGGTAGATCATTTCCTTCGACAATTTGGGAAAGAACTGCTCCACACCCTACATCTGAAGCATCGGTCGTTAAGATAAACTCCCTTTTAAAATCTGGATATTGTAAAAGCATAGGGGATATAAGAAATGATTTTAAAGTATTGAATGAGTCATTGCATTGAGCTGTCCATTCAAACAGTTTATTTTCCTTAAGTAACTGGTTTGAAGGATAAGCGATTGTGGCGAAGTTTGGCACAAACTTACGGTAGTAGTTTCAAAAAGCAACAAACCGTCTAACTTGATCACTGTTTTTCGGTACAGGGTAGTTTTTTATTGTTTCAAAATTTGTACTATCCGGTAGAATTCCTTTATCAGTAATTCTATGGCCTAGATAAGTAACTTCTCTATTGAAAAATTTACATTTTCTTAGATTCAACTTTAAATTATACTTTCTTAGTCGCTCAAAGACTCTTGACAAATTTTGCAAATGGTGCTGCATTGAGCATCCAATAACAATTATGTCATCTATATATACAAAAGCACATTCTGGTGTTAAACCAGCCATCGCAATTGTCATCATTCTTTGGAAACTATTTGGACTAATGTTTAGACCAAACGGTAACCTTGTAAACTGGTAATGGCCAGATTGGGTTGAAAATGAAGTAAATTTTCTGGAACACTTTTCCAACGGAATTTAGTGAAATCCCGACATCAAATCTAAAGTGGTAAAGAATTTGGCTCTTCCTAGTTGGTCTAATATGGTCAATCCTTGGCAACGGAAATTTGTCTGCAAGAATCTTTTTATTTAGTTGCCTAAAATCTAACACTAGGCGCCATTTCTTTGTAGTGTCCTCGCTTTTCTTTGGCACTAATAATATGGGATTGTTTAATGGAGAAATTGAAGGTTCAATTACGTTGTCCTTCAGCATTTTGCCAAATTGGTTTTCTATTTCCTCGCCTTGAGAATAAATAGTTTTATAGTTAGGAATATAGATAGGTATTTTGTCAGTAAGGTTTATATTTTGTTCATAAAATTATTAGTTGTTATTGGTTCATCTTGGAGGAAAATATATCAGCATACTGTTTTATGAGACTTATGAGGTCATTTTTGCATATTCAGGAACATTGGTCATATCCAATTCATCCAGAATTTGGGTAGTCCTCTTTTGATTATTACTTTTGGTTTTGAAATTCATCCTCGCATAATTATTAAATGGCTCTAAGAATGGTTTAAAATCGGTATTATTTATATTGACTGGAAAAGTTGTAGTATTCATGATTTTTATGTATTTACTATTGGGCGATATTATTGAATTGCCACAAAAACTCCTGGTTTAATTTCTTGCGAAAATAAAACCATATCTTCTTGGATATGCATAGTTTGGATGTTCCTAATTACTTCACATCTCTGTGGTATAACTATAGTTCGATTCAAATTATCTTCTATTGGAATTGAAATCGAAAGATTTTCATAGTTAAAATTTAATAACCAATATTCATAATCAATGGTGCACTTGTACTTGATCAAGAAATCTCTTCCAAGTAGACCATTCGTGGGGATTGGAAAATTCTCGTGTACTAGTTGGAAACTATGCTGAAAAGTTAGTCCGTTACTAGTTTTCAAAAGAGTTGCTGTTTCACCGAGTGTTTCTAAAATACCATCTGTTACTCCAGTTATTGTATGTCTTTTTGTCTGGTTTATATGTTGGGTAGGAGATATCCCGCTCCACTTGAAGACTGAGATATCTGCTCCACTATCAATGATAAAAGTGCATTTCGTATTATTCATCTGAACGAAAAGAGTAATAAAGTTTGCTGCAGTTAGATTCATTGAAAGAATCGGTTTGGATGCTGACCCTGACTCCGAGTTACAGCATCCTGATGTTCTAAAAAGTATTATTTCGTTGATTGAATGATGTTGGTTGCATATGAATCGTGTTATTATGTGTACTATCAGAGTCTTGTGAATAATTAGAAGGTACATGCACCTCATTTGCTCCCATTATTAGCATGCGGCCTGAAAGATTTCTATTGCTATTATGATTATTGTATTGTCGTCCTCGTCCTCTATGATTGGACTGCGAATTACCGCGTTGATAATTTCTGAAATTGTTCTCAAAACGGGGTCGATAATTATGATTGTTGCTATTGGTATTGTTATTGAATTTGGGTTGATAATTATTTATGTTATTTCTTCGAAATCCAGATGGTTTATTTGCCTTTGTGTTGAAATTGAAAACATAGCAGAAGTTTGATTGTTTGAATTATTCTCTTGGACTTTTTGAATGGCGTCTTTCACGGTATCAAAATTTCCTGCTTTTAATATAATTTTCGTTTCGCTGTTGGATACTCCATTAATTAGAGCATCCACAGCAACCTTCTTTACCATGTTGTTTACCACATCCTCTGGAATTTTTTGTTGTAAATAAGTGCATTTCAGCTTATTTGCAATAGATTCAATTGGTCACAGAAAGAGTCTAAATTCTCTTTCTGTTTAATAGATTTAATTTGGCAACAATTTGCTCTGGAGATGTCGAATCTTGACATCTCTGTTTTATGTTAGTAATTAAATCATTGAACGTATTGACATTATCCGGCAGACCGTAACGAGCTTTACCAGTTAGTCTGGTTTTGATGAATTTGATTAGCATTGATTGTTGGGTATTGTCTGTCAAGTCTTTCATTAAATTACAAGCGTCAACAAACGCAGGTAAGCTCTCACTGGCTCCATCATAAATTTGTATCACAGCAGTAGCTGTGCGTACATCGAATGTACTAGTTGTATTATTTTCTGTACTCATTGTTAGTTTTTTATTTATAATTGCGAATACGTACTCTCTTTTTACTAAAAGTTGTTCATATTCAAGAACGAATTCGTTATATTCTATACTTTGGATATCGTTTTTAAGCTTCTTCAAAATAATTTTAAAATTCCTTATTATTTCATTTATAGTACATTTCTGGGATTCTAATAAATTTTGCTGTTAACGTTATTTTAGATTTTCTAATATTGCTATATAAATTGTCAAACTTTTCTATTAGTAATCTGATTTTATATTTTTCGTCAGACATTCGTTTGAATAATAAAATATGTATACAAATTTAAATAATATGTAATTATGTTATACAGGCATGGGCTTCTCAAAACAAACATGATACAGTACACAAATAAAATTAACTCACCGCCAAGCATTCCCTTTTAGCTTTCTGTTGTTGGTATTAAATTTCGTCCACGGCGTCCACTGCTGATGTGGTGCATTTGCCATGCATCGAGGTCACTTCAGTCAGCTGTTAGCACACTTCCCATATGCTGTTGAACCGCTCAGCTTCGCATTGCCTTCCTGGTTGCATTGTTGATATTTTGTTTTGGTTTCTCACTGTTTACCTCTTTCGTAGGCGAGGTAGAAGCCTGTCTTCTTAACGTTCAATGTTCATAATCATTTTTTAACACAATTTTTCTTGAATGATTAATTTTTGCAATTTTTGAATTTTTCACTTTTATTCATTTTAGAGTTTAAGTTTTCTTTGGTTTTCGATATTCTTACTCTAGTCGTACGTATCACTCCATGATTGTCTTCATAATTGAAAATTAAATCGTGAAATTGATTTGTTGAATTAAGAAAATCTTGGTACTCTTCCGACGCACGGTACTCACTAACTTTATTGTCAATTAATCGTTCTACGTGCACACGCTCACGTATTTCGTTTAACAATTCTCTATCCATTTTAACACTTTTCAAAAACAATGTTTTTTTATGTATGCTTGATGTTGGCTAACTGGACTTCACGCCTAGCACTTTCATTTACGCTACTTTTCAGAAACTTAGCGTACATCCTGGCACACACGAAGATGATCATCATTAGCACAATTACCACTAATGTAACGGCTATTAAAGTCGTCTCACTTGTACTCGCGTTGGTCACGATTTCGTCCGCGCTGAAAATTCCCATCTTTATTTTTTTTTTTTTTCACAACACTTTTTTACTCAAATTTTTAGAACTTTTGTTGGATTAAAATCACTTTTTGAAGTCAAAGACTTCTACTGACACTGGTCGCCATAAACTATGCTTGGAGAAGGCACTTCTTTTTAACTGGAATAAAACATCTACTACACTTGTTGAATGCTGTTCATCGAATGAATTTATTGAAACTTTGTTACAATTAGATTGGTTCTTAATTCTAGTACAGTTACAGTTTGTTCGATACTTAATTCTAGTACTATAGTAGGAGGCGGAGAGAAACCCGGAGCTTATTGACTAGTTGTCCAATCAGAGAAAAGAAGGGTACATAGTTAAATACCAATACGTGTACACTTAGTGTGACACTGGTATGGCTCAAGCTATGTGCTGTTGGCATAGATCAGCACCGAAGAGGAGTTAATATGAAAGCATAAGAATGCATAGCTTATTGAGGGTTATGTAAATGCAATATGACACCATGGGACCGTTTGTCTGATGGTGCATTGCGGTACCGATTTATGACTAACTCATTGGCTGGGAGGTAAGTGTTTTGAAAATGTTACAACGTTTGGAACAATGTAAGGAGTCGAATTGCTACACTTGTGTTTTATGGAATGTGGGCAATAATTGATTAACTGTGACACGACATGTCCCAGATTAATTCATGGAACATGTCTTGTAAAAGAAATATGAGTAAGCATAACCACACTTGCTTGGGATCATAAATGAGGTGGATTTGTTATGGTTTGAAAACATGTGAAACTTGAGAAAATATTAGAGTGACTAATTTATAGTCCTGGGAAAGTCTATTAACTATCAAATTTACTATTTTTAATGGTGCATGAATTCCAATCAGCAATATTAGTTATCTACCTATCAACCCATCATAGTTTCAACTGCTTTAAATGCTTAAATTGTTTTAAATTTGATTTATTTGAAAAAATATAATTTGATCAGTGTTCCATAATTGTGACCAAGACAATATTTTCCCACAGTTATGGAACAGTTTAGTCTTTCCTGTATAAATCACATCTAAATCATTTGTTTGTGTCTATATACAGGATCCAAAGCAATAATTATAGGTTACTGTTCTATTTCAGCAATTGCATTGGCGGTATTATTATTATTATTATTATTTATTTAATTCATCTGACAGCAGTCTACATGAATGTCTTAGATAACTAATTTAGTCTTCCGGACTTTTCTACCCTACTAATGAACAATCTACTATTTTCCCCAAAATCGAAGAGATCGTCTACTGAAGAGAAAATTCGAACACACGATGTAAGCGGTTCGTGGAATCCATATGTCGTTCGATGGAATCTGGTCATCAGCAAAGACGAAGATCGCAGTTGTCTACCAATGGTACGGAATTCGATGCGGGACAGGAGTTCAGAAGCATCAATCTCACCTATTAATATTTTAGCAACTAGTGAAGCCTGCTGAATCTTTCGGCGTCGAAGCAGCGTATCGAGTCCCAACGTAGAGCCGACAACGCTCTACGTACGGAGGAAGATTTAGCGAATCTCTCCATGGTAGATCTCTTAGCGCAATGCGGATGAATCTTCGTTGAACGCTTTCAATTCTGGCAATCCACAATAGATGGTAAGGAGTCCACACAACAGCTGAGTTTTCGTACTAATGCACAATAAAGTGCTTTGAGGCAATGAGGGTCGGTGAAATCACGGGACACTTTCGTGATGAATCCCAATTGACGTGAAGCTTTGGATATAATGGAAGAAATGTGCTGATTGAATGTAAGTCCTGCGTCCAGAAGAACGCCCAAATCGCTGACCTGATCGACGCGCTCGAGGGCATTTCCGTCAATGCTGTATTCAAACGTGATAGGAGTTCTCAGTCTATGAAACGTAATCACCACGCATTTGTCAACGCTAACTACAAGTTTGTTCAGTTTACACCATTCAGCAAAGGTATTCAATAGCCCTTGTAGTCGGTAACAATCTTCTATTGTCTTGACAACCAAGTAAATTTTCAGATCATCAGCGTAGACTAGCACACATTTCGAGCCTACCAGTAATGTAACATCGTTGAAGAACAGCGTAAATAGCAATGGATCCAGATTGCTACCTTGTGATACACATGATTTATTACTAAACGGACGGGATACACACGAGTCGATTTTAACGCGCAGAACACGATTCGAAAGATAGCTTTCCAGCCACAGCGTAAAACGTTCAGAGGCACCGAGGTGGGAGAGCTTAGACAGGAGTATTCGATGGTCAATCACGTCAAAGGCAGCTTTCAGGTCCGTATACACGGCATCCACTTGCGCCTTGGCTTCAATCTGCGATATACAAGTACTAGTAAATTCCAGCAAGTTAGTTGAAACGGAACGACCGGGCATAAATCCGTGTTGATTGGATGAAATGTAGCTCCTTGTGGCACTTAGCATGGCATTGGTTACTATTATTTCGAAGAGTTTTGATCCTGCGGAGAGACTGGTAATTCCTCTATAGTTCCTTACGTTTCGCTTATCTCCTTTCTTGTGCACAGGAAACATGAATGTTTGCTTCCAAACTGTGGGAAACATCTTTTGCTCAAACGATTTATTGAAGATAAAGGCCATCGGGGTAGCTAAAGGAGCAGCACAGCGACGAAAAATAACGGCTGGTACACCGTCTGGTCCAGGCGAGTAGGAGTTTTTTAGTTTCTTTGAGGCAGCGATGATCATATCCGCAGAAATTGAAAATACTTCAATATCAACAGCGTCAGCAGGTAGACTAGACGCTGCCGCATTAGCTTCCGTTTTGGACGTGATGTGAGGAGAAAAAACTGATGCGAAATGTTTGGCAAACATTGCACAAGACTCTTGTGCTGACATCGATTCAGAATCGTCCAGAAAGACGTGCGACGGGATGGAAGAGCTTTTTCTTTTCGAGTTTATGAAGCTCCAAAAACTTTTTGGATTTCTTCGCAAGCTGAACTGTATACGCATCCCATGCGATTTATATAAGTTAGCATTCATCTGACGATATGCATCACTAGCTAGTTTAACCTTCTGTCTGTGCTCAAAAAAACTTACGTTGTCTGTGCTCTGGGGTCAAATTGACCCCAAATTGAAATTGCTATAACTTTTTTAATGCTTGGCCAATTTTGGATTTTTGGGGCTGTTTCGAAAGATAATTTAATCATCTTTCAGGTCGTTACAAAAGATTAACTATTGGTGGGCGGGTACATTGCGGGGAGGGGTTTTAGTGAACAAGGGTATTAAACCAGTGATTTTTTATGATTATTTTACTTATATCCGAAAATCCTACCCATTTTTGAACTGCACCTTTTTTAAAAAGGTTATGCAGGAAGACATGTGCTCTGGCATGAGGCGTTGATAAGTTTAGAACTCGGCCACCAGGTGGAGGTATATTAGAATTCATTATTTTGGACTACTTAAGATATTCCGATATATAGAATTCTCCTCAGTGTAAATATTCTTATCGCACAAATTCAAAAATTGGAAGACGTACTCATTATATTGAGCACCGCTTTGTAGTGCTAGACATCCTGACAAAGGTTGCCGAATACAACTTGAGTGTAGATATGAGGGATCTCAAGCTAAAGCAATATTTCATATATGCAAGAATATTGCAAGTCCGCTAGCGCCGCCTATTTGTAAATTTCCTAATTATTCATTTCGTCACATGACAGTCCATTCCCACCAGACGAACTTTATTAAAGACGTCATCTTTATAAATTTCAAATTTGTGCGATAAGAATATTTACAATGAGGAAAATTCCATATATCGGAATTACTTGAGTAGTCTAAAGTAATGAATTCAAATATACCGCCACCTAGCGACCAAGCTCTAAACTAATCAATGCCTCATATCAAAGCACACGCCTTCCTGCACAACCTTTTTGAAAAGGTGCAGTTCAAAATGGGTAGGATTTTCAGATATAAGTAAAATAAGCATGAAAAATCACTATTTTTGTACCTTTTTTACGAAAACCCCTCCCCGCGATGTACCCGCCCACCTATAGTCAATCTTTGGTGACGACCTGAAAGATGATTAAATTATCTTTCGAAACAGCCCCAAAAATCCAAAATTGGCCAAGCATTAAAAAAGTTATAGCAATTTCAATTTGGGGTCAATTTGACCCCAGAGCACAGACAACGTAAGTTTTTTGAAAAAAGTACAGTGTAACGCATATTTTCAAGATTTTTTAAGTGAATTTGCACCTAGGAGACAGATCTCGGCGAGTTTTACCAAACTACCAAAAATTAGGAGAATCGGTTGAAAATTAAAAAAATGGCAGCCACTCAAAGTGGCCTGGGGTCATATTGACCCCAGAGCACAGACAAAAGGTTAAACGCTTGTTGATTAACATATGACCGATTTTTTCGCAGTAACCTTTGTTTGGCATTTCGCTGACGTTTCAATTTACGTAGCTCCGGGGTGCCCCAAGCTGGTTTACCAGGTGGTCTAATCGTCGGTAGGTTCTCATTAAGCCACGCGCACAAGGTATCGCAGAAACGCACAGTGATTTCGTCTACATCGTTAGAGTCTTGGAATATTGTAGCCCAGTCAATGTTCGATAAATACTCTGTTAGTGCTTCGAAGTTGATACGACGATAATTTAAACGTCGAATGTTATCATGACAAAGCGGAATGTTTCTTGCAGAAGGAATAGTAACCGCAACATCTAACGGAGGATGATGTAGGTCAATTGGTAATAGAGTAGAAACCGCTCTCGTTACATTAACGTCATTGTCACATGAGAAGTAAACCAGATCGAGCACTCTACCAAGGTGATTGTACTCAGAGTTACCTTGCATCATATTGAGGAAATCAAAACCATCAACCAGTGTTGAAGCTGCAAGAGGAAGTGACACAGAACGATCGTAACATATACCTCTGGGTTGTTTAGACCAAGACAAACGCGGTTGATTATAGTCCCCACAAATAATAACTTTGTCGTCGGATGAACCTTTTTCGTGAAGCTCCTGTGCAGAGGCGATGTGCGCGTTAATTATCGAAACATCTTGACTTCGATCGGGTGGAATGTAGACGGCCATTAACCATAATTTTTGCCCCTTGATGACAGACGATACGCTTACTTGTTCTAATGATTGACCATTCATCAAATCGATCGACGAGCTAATGTATTGTTGAGCAATAGCGATGAGCACACCTCCAAAACGCGACTTAAGACTGTTCAGAAGGAATAGTAACCGCAACATCTAACGGAGGATGATGTAGGTCAATTGGCAATACAGAAGAAACCGCTCTCGTTACATAAACGTCATTGTCACATGATAAGTAAACCAGATCGAGCTTTCTACCAAGGTGATTGTACTCAGAATTACCTTGCATCATATTGAGGCAATCTAAACCATCAACCAGTGTGGAAGCCGCAAGAGGAAGTGACACAGAACGATCATAACATATACCTCTGGGTTGTTTAGACCAGGACAAACGCGGCTGATTTTTGTTCCCACAAATAATAACTTTGTCGTCAGATGAACCTTTCTTCATGAAGCTCCTGTGCAGAGGCGATGTGTGCGTTAATTATCGAAACATCTTGACTTCGATCGGGTGGAATGTAGACGGCCATTAACCATAATTTTTGCCCCTTGATGACAGACGATACGCTTACTTGTTCTAATGATTGACCATTCATCAAATCGATCGACGAGCTAATGTATTGTTGAGCAATAGCGATGAGCACACCTCCAAAACGCGACTTAAGACTGTTCAAAGCACAACGATCGCATCGATATACGTTGTAGGAAGTACCGAATAGCTGCAGAGAAGTGATGCAGTCATCAAGACCAGTCTCAACCAAAACGATGACATCGTAATTGCTGTCACAGGTGGCAAGAAACAGCTCATCAATTTTCGTCCGCACTCCACGTACGTTTGGAAATAAATCGAGATTTCACTGGATTCACATTGGCGGTTGCTTAGTTGTCGCTGTCCAATCGTCGAAGAACTAGAAGCGGTAATCTCATCAGGGTTTGAATTGTTCGGAATTATAGTGTACTTGCCATCAGATGCGGCTTGGAAGACCCCTTCCACAGGCCCAGACACGGGACCAGGACGGCTGACGAACGATGGCAGCAAAGTGGTACGAACAAGTTGTAAGTAATATTTGCATAAAAAGGGGAAGGATCGTTTGGGCTGGCCTCTCGTTAAGTAGATGTCATATCATCATTTCCTTCCCTTTCCTAGTAACGGAGAAGATGGGCGTGGCCGGCAATGATAGCTTTCATGTTTTATCATTTTGGACCCCCAATTGGATTTCCATTGAATCCCAAATGGAAATCCATAAGCAATTGGGGTAAGAAAGGTAAAGAATATACATGACAACTATCAGTATGCAATCTACGAAATACTCCGTTATAACGCAACGCAACGCAAAAAGGGGAAGGATCGTTTGGCATTCGGCATAAAATCGGTGTTTTTTATATTCGCCGCCATCTTGAACATAAATTGTTCCATAATATGGTTGTTTGCCATCGGAAGCTCATAAATTTCTTTTAACCCGTATCGGCCTGAGTGAAGGAAAAAAAATCAAATCACTGCCATTTTGTCATTTTTTGTCGTATTGCCCTGGTTTTATCACTGTTCTGCTCATACGGATCCCATAATTCAGAATACATGTTGAGACTTGTGATGTGGTCCTCCTATCCGAAGTTATTCCGGTGGATCACTGATGGGTCATATGCAGTAAATTTGACCACAACTTTCTTTTTTGGCTCTATAAGTCCAACAAAATGTTGCTTTTTTAGTCTCAATTCATATCATTTCAGTAGATTTGTATGTAGGGATTATGTCAGAACCAAAAATCATGGTGAGACCCGTTCAAGAAATGGCCAACAACGGGGTTTCTTCGAACTGACCATTCGGGAACAGGCCTAAAGTGGACGGTTCAATATTTTTGCTCCATACTAGCAATATGGGTATTGTTGAGGAACCGACTTGCCCTTCTATACCTTCGATAAATTTCCTGGCTCTCCAACAATTGAAGGGATTATTTTTGGTGGCGCAATTCAATTGCCTTCCAATTGCCAATTGTCTGCCTATCAATGACACTTTTCTCACGAACAAATCAACACACACGCGACATTTTAGGCACAACACTACATTTATTTATAGGAATAATTTCACTAACATATTTATTTATTACATTTAATTTAACATTGAACTTAGGGCTATACACAAAAACGGATAAAATTGACCTCGCGCGGATCCTCCACACACGGTAGGTGGGTTGTTTACTTGCAACTGAAATCTTAATTCTAATCGTCATCACACGACCTCGATCGGCGCGGTGCGATGATATATCTCGGGCTCTGAGAGAGTCAGCTCCTTCTCTTACTGCTATATTGCCATCGGCAGTGAAATTCACCACCATCCTAGCCTTACGATATATCTACATACATAGCACTGTACCTACGAGATCGTTCTGCTATCAGTTGAGCTGCGTGTTATCTGCTGTTCGACTGGTATGGCAGAGGAAACAATTGAATGCTGCTGCAAATTCGTTCCATATTTTCATATATAGGTCACAGCAGTGCACTCTGATTCCAGGGTTGTAGCCAGGTGGGTTGTGCCACTCCTAAACATCCTCACCCACCCAGAAATTTCCGATTTCTGAAAGAAAAAAGAACAGAATCCTCTTCTGGACGGGACGAAATAAAATAGACTGAACGAATGCTGTCCAGGCTTATGCTTGATGCTGCCGATCTTCAATTGGTGTTGGTAGAAGACATAGTTTCTCAACTGCCCGTTTCATCAATCCGGTGGAAGTTTTAAGCGTGACGACACGAACTACTCCGTCATTCCCAGGATGTAATTGAAGGATTCTTGCCATCTTCCACTTCATAGGCGGTAGATTATCATCTCGTATGACCACAAGTTTTCCTACTTCTATTTTGACAGCCGGCTTCCAGCGTTTGGACCTACCCTGTAACTGACACAGATACTCTCTTCTCCACCTCTTCCAAAAATCCTGCAGCATTCGTTGTATTAGCTGATATTGACTCAGTCGATTTAACGGTACTGCTTCTAAATTTGGTTCAGGTAGCGATTGTATTGAGGAACCGACCAAAAATGGCCTGGGGTTAGTGGTTCAAGATCTAAGGGATCGTCGGACATCGGCGTTAATGGTCTCGAATTAAGGCACCCTTCAATTTGAACCAAAAGAGTATTAGAATCTTTAGGAGACATTGGTATTTCTCCAACCACCTTGACAAAGTGGTTCTCCGCCGAGCGAACGGACTGAAGTGCCAGTGGATTCGGTCCTCTGTGCATTCCTTGCTGACCTTATCTCGATGATCCGAGCTCTGCAACAGTTTTTCAAAATCCTTCATCAGATTCCTAGCACCGACGAAATTTATGCCGTTGTTGGAATATATATCCCGATCTTCCTCTTCTGCTGATAAAGCGATGCAGTGCCGATCTGTACGTAGGTCCGACACTAGCTCGAAATGAACCGCTTTAGTGCTGAGGCATATAAAAACCACTACGTACACCTTCACCAGTTAACGTCCAGGAGCAGGTTTCACATAAAAAGGACCGAAATAGTCTACACCGGTCTGTGAAAATGGCTTAGACACGGTGACTCTCAGGACAGGCAGCTCTCCCATAAACTGCTGTATCGGTGTTGGTTTAGCACGAAAGCATTTTAGACATTGGTGAACGATGTTCCGTGCCACTCCTTCCGCCCAACGGCCAGAATCTTAGACGGACGACTCCGAGTAGCAACTGCGGCCCTGCGTGTAGAAGTTGTAAGTGGTAGTGCTTCAAAATCATCCTGGTGAGTTTATGTCGAGCAGGAAGAACCATCGGATGTTTTGTAGCTTCCCGTTCTGCTGAGTTACTCAATCGCCCTCCGATTCGGATGACTTGGTCCTCGGAAATACGTGGGTTGAACCACCGAAGTGGAGATTTCCTCGAAACAGTGTTTCCCCTGGATAGTGCCTTCCACTCATCAGCAAAAACCTCCTGCTGGATGCGTCGAACAATCACAAATTCCGCTTCTCTGAGCTCTTGGGCCGATAGAAATTCTGCCGGTGTTCTATTTTGAGAATTATTCTTTAGAAGCTTCATAAGACGCAACCAGATAGCTGTCCTCCGGATCAGGTCTGAATACGAAGCAAATTTCTCCAAATACCAATCGTTGAAATCGGCGTTCGCCGAAACAGCGCAAACTGCTGCACGCCGCCTTTCTTTCTCTGCTTCTTCTGAGCTTGATGAGCATGAAGCCGCTGGCCAGTGGTCTGAAGGTTCTTTCAACCAATCTGGTCCCTCCCACCAGAAAGCATTATCTAGGATATCCTTCGGTGAGATACCTCTTGAGATCAAATCCGCCGGGTTCTCCTTACCAGAAACATGCCGCCATGATGATGATTCTGCGATACTTTGGATTTTCGCGACTCTATTCGCGACGAAAGTGGTCCAGTTATTTGGTGAGGCTTGTATCCACCGCAGAACGCATGTTGAATCAACCCAGAAGAATGGTTGAGCTGGAGTTCGAATCGAATCTCGAACCTTCTCGTATAACTGCGTCACCAGCAACGCACCACACAGTTCCAGCCTTGGAATAGACTGTGTCTTCAAGGGTGCAACCTTGGATTTGGATGACAGCAGCCGAACCACGACCCTTCCTTCTGAATCGTGGCTCCTAATATAGACGCATCCACCAAAGGCCTTGGTAGAAGCATCGGAGAAGCAATGCAACTCGATCAATGTTGCTCTTGGAACCATGACGCAACGATCGATGCGAATATTGTTAAGCAACGGGAGCTCTTCATGGTATTTTCGCCACATCTCACCCACCGTCGAAGGTAGTGGTTGATCCCAACCCAGTGCTTGGTCTTCATTCCGGATCTTCCACAGGAGCTGCATAATAATCTTGCCCGTTGTGATCGCTGCACCTAGAAGTCCTAGAGGATCGAACAAACTAGCGATCACTGATAAAACTTGCCGTTTGGTTGGCTGCGTCACTGAATTCCAAGTTGGAATGGAAAACTGGAACCTCAGTTGATCGGATATCGGCAACCAAGTCAAACCCAGCGTCTTAACAGCAGGATCCGGATCCAAGTCAATTCCTTCCGCCACACAGATCGCCAGATTTTCTGCGGAAACACCTTGCAGCACCGTCTGATGATTGGATGCCCATTTCCGTAGTTTGAAGCCTCCCTTTGACATCAACTCGTTGAGTTCCTGACATAGATTACGTGCGGCATCCTCCGTATCCGCGCCCGTGATTACGTCATCCATATACGTATCCTCCGTGGTTGCCCTCGCAGCCATTGGGTACTGCCCTCCTTCATCCATCGCTAGCTGGTTCAACGTACGTGTTGCGAGAAAAGGCGCCGGCTTTGTCCCGTACGTCACAGTATTAAGCTCGTACACGCCCACGGGATCTGTTGGGTCGAAACGCCACAAAATACATTGCAAAGACCGATCAACCTCAACCAAGAAGACTTGCCGGAACATCTTCTCCACATCGGCCACCAGCATGATTTGCCTCACTCGACTTCGGAGCATGATCGATCGTAAGTCCTCCTGTACAATCGGTCCTACTAGAAGCGTGTCATTCAGCGAGACACCGGACGACGTCTTACACGATGCGTCAAACACAACACGGACCTTTGTAGTTGTGCTAGCTTCCTTAAAGACAGGGTGATGCGGCAGATAGCATCGTTTCACGAGATTTCCTGCTTCCTCCACTTTCGACATGTGTCCCAATTGGATATACTCCGCCATGAACTGATGGTATTGCTCCCGCAAACTGGCATCCTTCGCCAATCTGCGTTCCGTGCCTTGAAGCCGCCGGAATGCGATGTCCCGTGACTCGCCCAACCTGGAAACTGCGTCTTCATCCTTTGGCAGCGAAATGGAGTACCGCCCGTCGGGTTCCCTACGAACCGACTTCCGAAAGTTGTCCTCGCACAATTTTTCCTCAGATGAAAGCACCTTGGAATTTCCAACTTCTTCACTAGCCCAAAACCGTGCGACTAGCTCCTCTAATACCTTTGTAGTTGCCGTACTACAGTTGATGCGTAGGCCTTGTGTGGGTTTAGCAGGCCTCCGCAGACCACCCATCCGAACACCGAATCGTTTAGTGTCGGTAATTGGTCTCCGAGTGGAATTCTTTGGCTAGACTCAAGGAAATCGAAAAAGGTTTCAATACCCAGTAGCATGTCCACTGACCTTGAACAGAAAAAGATGGGATCTGCTAGTTTTATCCCATTGGGCGTCGAACATCCTTGTGTATCCACCTTTGCCGGAGGTAAGTCCACCGTAACCTTTGGGAGGACGAGGAAATTCATATTCCGCGAGTAAGCCGTAACTCGCGAACGGACCAATGCAGTGATCTGATGCTTCACTCTCGTAGCAGCATGTCCAATGCCGAGTACCGAGATCTCAACCTTCTCTCGGTGTGACCTGAGGCGTTGACTCAATCGTTCGGCGATGAAATTACTCTCGGAGCCGGAATCCAAAAGAGCACGAGCCGGAAACTGACTACCCTCGTCATCTTCCACGATAACGACCGCCGTAGCCAGCAAAACCTTGGAGGAGAATTGATGGGTAGAACCGGACACTGTTGCATCGGTGGCTGCCATGTTAACCACCTGGGAGGATGAAGGAACGGGTGCATCACCAGATTCCGTTCGTGGAGGATTGTTGTTGCCAGCAGCAGCGACAATCTTAGGTGAACGATCCTTCCGCTGCTTGAAGCATACCATTGTATGATGACGACCATTACAGTTACGACACCTGTATTTGGACGTACAGTCTGTCGCTATGTGACCCGATCTGAAGCAGTTTCTACACAGGGAGTTCGTTCTTAACACTGCATCTCTTTCTCGCACGGACATCCGTAGGAATGAAGAACATTGGTATAGGGGATGGTTCTCCTTGCACGCCACACATCGTCCCCCAGACGATTGTATAGAACCGTAGCTGGCCTTCACAGCTGACGCCTTCTGTCTCGATGATTGTGGAGCATGAAGCGAAGTCCTGGAATCTAATGCCTTCACTGGAAGCGATTCAAGAATTCGGATCCTACGATGCAAGAAATCCGAGAGATCTGCTAGCGTATCCTGATCCTTGGCTGAAGAATGTTCCTCCCAACCTCTGCGTGTTGTCGGATCTAGTCGAGAAGTGAGTAGGTTAACGAGCAAAAGGTCCTTATAATCTTCCGGTTGGACCACCTGGTCCAGATTCTGCACGACCTTTTCGAAACCGTCGATCAGAGTGTGCAGATCCGCTACAGATTCCTTGGACAGCGTTGGCAAATTGAACAAAGCTTGCACCTGTCGCTTCTTCAAAAGCTTGCTGTTGTCGTATCGTTTTAGCAGCAAGTCCCACGCTATTTGATAGTTGGCCTTCGTGATTTTTAACGAGTCGATTAGGCTTTTCGGTTCTCCTTGCAGACATCCCTTCAAATAGTGGAACTTTTCCACCTCCGGCAGGTCTATCTTCCGATGTATGAGTGAAGTGAACAGATCACGGAAGCTAATCCATTCATCGATGTCTCCGTTGAACTCCTGCAGCGTGATTTGTGGTAATCGTACATGGTCTAGGGTCCCATGACCATGCGCTGACGCCTCGTTAGCTCGTACGGAACGATCGGCTTCCCCTGGATCCTGCAATTCCTTAGCCCTATCCATCAAGAACGCCTTACAATAGTAGTACCTATCACTATACACTAGCCTCGCTTTATCGAACGCCTCATTTTCATCTTCGAAATCATCGTGTGCCTGAATATCTGCTAGAATCTCCCCATACTTCTGCCACAACTCATCAACACTCAGCAAGCGCACGTTGACCTGACTTGCAGTTGTTGTCCGCTCGTAGCCTTCCACAAATCTCCAGATGTCGTCCATGGATGTCTGGGTGTTCTTCAGCTGGACCATCAACAGCTTCAGCGCAGGCGGCTTCTTCTCACGGGATGGCGCCATAGCAGTCGCACGTCCTCGAACCGATAAATACAGGAAGTGAATGGTGTAGATATCCGAAATGTCCAAGGCTTCGGCTGACATATACCGTTCAAGCCTACCTGAGAGAACCAAACGTTGTACTCCAGTCCTCCACAATTCAGTCAAATTAAACCAGTTCCGTTGTGACGCACCACCAATTGTTGTAGCACAGTACGTACTCGTTCAACCAATAAGGAAAGATGAGGAGGAAACCAACTGTAGTATACAGAGACTAGCTTCGGCGGACATATACTGTTGTAGCTCACCTATGAGAACAAACAGCAGCACCAACTCGATTTCAATATGATTCATCCGCAATTCATTCACAGCCACGTCGTCATTCATTCACAGTTCCGATGGGGATCCAGAAAGAGGAAAGTTTCCATGTAGTATCCAATATATAAAGCTTCGGCAGAACATATACCGTTCAAACTAACCCGTGCAACAAATGTCGATACTAATCCACACACGAATCGTTCAGCAAACCATCCAAGCATCCAAAATTTGCGGCAGAATGAGTCAATTGTTCTAATGACGAACAGTTTTGCTCAGGGATTGCGTGGCAAATGAAGAGGATTCAAAAAATTCATTTACAAACGTGTATTTTCTGCAGTCCCGCTTCGGAGACATATACTTTTGTAGCACTCACCAACAAAACAAGACTTGATGCCGCCTCTTCCTGCCATGCGTCAATCCATCTCACGAAAATAGCTATTCTCGGCTCAGACGACCAGAATGAAGTTTGGCCTCACGGGGTGATGTCCTTGTCCGCTTTCAGGTTCCAAATATCCCGTTGGATTGACAAACTGATGTTCGTATGTGAGTTCCTTCCTTCCAGCTCAGTGCATAATAGATATTGTAGAGGAAATACGTCGAAATTTGGGCGTTAGTATTGCGGAGACACTAGCAAAAAGGCTGGACATACACTGATCTAAAATATATTTACCTGGAAAAGTAAATCCTGTGCTGGATCAGTTGTCCGTCCTATGGTCCAAAGGCTTAAATACCGTGATCCGAAGATTGTTTTTGCCCGAGTCCGTCCGTTAAAGATAACTTGTTCCTCGAATGTATATCCAACTCAGAAAATCCAGGCACCCCAAGTACAGTTTATTTTGTAGGATACAAAAAAACACCGAAAACAGCGTGTGTTAGGATGGCGCAATCTCCCAGCTTCGAATGGACATATAGCAGTTGTTCCAACTCACCTGTGGAAACAAGACAATCGATTCATGTCCAAAAACGAAGTTTTTTCTGCCTAGATGCGATGGAGGATCGGTGCTTTATCCTTGGATGTCCTTTGTAGTGTTGTTCTATGATGGCGTGGAATCAATTGTGCCAAAATTCCAGGTGCGATGGCGACTTCACTTCTTATGTAGAGGTATAGCGATTAACAATGCAGTCTACTTGTGATGGCGCCAATCCGAGCCTGCCGCAGGCTTCGTTATCCAGTTTAGTCCTTTTCAAATCCTCACCAGGGTCCAATCATCCGGTTCGTAGGACCAAAAATGTTGAGGAACCGACTTGCCCTTCTATACCTTCGATAAATTTCCTGGCTCTCCAACACTTGAAGGGATTATTTTTGGTGGCGCAATTCAATTGCCTTCCAATTGCCAATTGTCTGCCTATCAAGGACACTTTTCTCACGAACAAATCAACACACACGCGACATTTTAGGCACAACACTACATTTATTCATAGGAATAATTTCACTAACATATTTATTTATTACATTTAATTTAACATTGAACTTAGGGCTATACACAAAAACGGATAAAATTGACCTCGCGCGGATCCTCCACACACGGTAGGTGGGTTGTTTACTTGCAACTGAAATCTTAATTCTAATCGTCATCACACGACCTCGATCGGCGCGGTGCGATGATATATCTCGGGCTCTGAGAGAGTCAGCTCCTTCTCTTACTGCTATATTGCCATCGGCAGTGAAATTCACCACCATCCTAGCCTTACGATATATCTACATACATAGCACTGTACCTACGAGATCGTTCTGCTATCAGTTGAGCTGCGTGTTATCTGCTGTTCGACTGGTATGGCAGAGGAAACAATTGAATGCTGCTGGAAATTCGTTCCATATTTTCATATATAGGTCACAGCAGTGCACTCTGATTCCAGGGTTGTAGCCAGGTGGGTTGTGCCACTCCTAAACAGGTATCAAACTTCAGCATTTTGGAAGACTAGTGGAATTATGACATCCAGACATGATATTGGCCACCCTGGATCTAGTTCCGAGGCCCTTGGG
This sequence comes from Armigeres subalbatus, assembly GCF_024139115.2. Taxonomy (NCBI): domain Eukaryota; kingdom Metazoa; phylum Arthropoda; class Insecta; order Diptera; family Culicidae; genus Armigeres; species Armigeres subalbatus. Next base: position 218,414,018 of record NC_085141.1, on the reverse strand, counting down.
GGGCTCCAAAATCGGCCAATTTCAAAACATCACAAACTATGGCAATATAGGTATCAGACTTCAGCATTTTGGAAGACGAGTGGAATTGTGACATCCAGATATGATTCTGGGGAAATTGGCAACCCTGTTGTTCCGAGGCCCTTAGAGAAACCTATGGGGGAACCAAAACTGGCATTTTCCAGCATCTGCAAATCAAAATTATGTTATTGCATGGAAAGACTTTAGATATGTGCTAAGAGTGAAGAATATCTCCGTAATCGTTACTAGATGTCATGATTCTTCTTGTCTTGCGAAATGCTGATGTGTGATTCTCATAATTCCCCCGTTTCTATTTTTTTATTGAAATGGCTGTTTTTGGTGCTTCCAGAGGCTTCCCCAAGTGCCTCGTAACTGGCCCCAAAGTGGCTAATAGCGTATCTGGATGTCATACATTCACTCGTCTTGAAAAATGCTGAAGTTTGATACCCATATTGCCAGAGGCGCATTCACATTCCGAGTCAAATAGGAAATGCTGAATTGCACAACAGTTCTGGTACTAGTATTAACATTGAGCGATTCACATGAATTCGTAGATGTTACAAGGGTAGACTATTATATGAGAATAGCATCACTGCCATTTTTAACTATAGATATTGATATTGAATTAATTACTTCCTCTTACATGGAAGTAGGGGCCTCCTTAGCCTAGCGGTATGATGCGTGCCTATAAAGCAAGACCATGCTGAGGGTGGCTGGGTTCGATTATTGGTGCCGGTCTAGACAATTTTCGGTTTGGAAATTGTCTCGACTTTCCTGGGCATAAAAGTATCATTGTGTTAGCCTCATGATATACGAATGCAAACATGGTAACTTGGCTTAGAAACCTCGCGGTTAATAACTGTGGAAGTGCTGAATGAAAATTAAGCAGCGAGGCTTCTCAGTGGGGGATGTAATGCCAATAAGAAGAAGAAGACATGGAAGTAAGGCACTCTCCAACAGTCGAGATCTGTCCTGACCATGCCATTGTGAATGCAGAAAGATAAATGATGGTTAGTTGGACATCTATATCTAAAAAAGACGCAGAGATCTCTCACGGGAGTTTTTGGAACTGTTAGTGTGAAAGCTATAACAGAAGAATCGTTTTGGTAGAACGCGAAACACAAAAAGAACAAAGGCATACATTAAGCAGGCTTCATAATGTTTCTGGTTCTTCTTATTTCAACAAATGTTTTGAGGTTTGTAGAAATAATTTTCCGTGTGCTTTTTTGTGTCTTTATTAGAGAAGCTTGAAGCCATTGGCAGGCTCACCTCTAGGTATGTGGGCTTGTCATAATCCATTTAAACGTGATTTCGGGACTGATTTGCGATTTGGGCGTAACTTATTTTGTAAACAAACTCCAAAATTAATTTCCTTTCCTATCCTAAAGCCTATTCTATCGGATTCATACCGTGGTTTTCTCAAGAAATGCTGTAGCTGGAATTCACCTTTTAATGTTTGTTTACAAAATAAGTTACGCCCAAATCTAAAATCAGTCCGGATTTCTTTATCATAACTTCTGAAAAAATAATTGATCGCATTTGCAGATTTCAGCAACCGTGTTACCTCTGGAAAGTCTAAATCCTTTAAAGTCTAAAAGGTAAAAATAAGACAACTTTGAGCACTTTGGAGACTATAAAGTGCCCGAAGTTCTAACTTTTCTAGGTTTTTTGAATCGTAGTTAAAAAAAACACATGAATATTAGTACTTGGCACTATTTCCTTCTAAACTCCCAAAACTTCGAAACCAAATCCACAACCAACAGTATATGCTGGTTCACATTAGCGCGTTGCGCGTCGCTTCGCGCTGGGCGTTGATTTCTGCGTTTTGTACTAAAACGCAACGCCAATGAACGTGACGCATTCACGCCCACAATGCAACGCAATAATGATTATAACACTAATGGATTTAAAAATGCATGATTTATTGCTCATCAAATATTTTTAAATAAAGTGAGAAAATTATTAACGAACTTAGTATTCAGAGAGAATATAAAATTGGCTATAACAATTATAAAAATCCTGCATTCTTCCATGAGTTTTAGAAAACTAGAACCATACATCTGAAATCCTAAACAAATCCTCTCTGAAATAATATTTATTATAAAATATTCAGGAAAAAACAATATGCAAGCTTCTCCATGAATTCCTTCGACAATTGCTCCAGGCATTATGTCCGTAATCCGAAAATTCCACCATTATTTACTCCAGGAAATCCTCCACGAGCTCCTTTATAGGTTCTGCAGGGAATTCTTCAGATAACTTCGTGCTGTTTCTCATAAAAAATCTGAAAAATCGTGTTAGCAAAGTAAGCGTTGCGTTTTTAAAAAGGTAATAAACTTGTCTACTGTAAGCTCTTTCCCTAACCAGTCGAGTTTCTTCAAGTGCAACGGTAGATTGCCTCTCGATTCGAATTCCAGCTGACAACGCCACCACTCTCCAGGAACGCATACCCGCTTACGGATCGTCGTGTATCGGGATCGTTGCCCCAATCTGCATCGCTGTAGCCATGGAAACTCGTCTCTCCGGTCCGTGTGTACGTGAGCTTTTCGTGCTTCGTACCTCTCAAGTATCCTCTTCGCCACTGTCCAATGCGCCGGTTCAGGGTTGCTGCAAAAGCTGCTGACCAGACTTACCGCATTGCCTGCTTTTCGTTGATTTGTTCGACTGTATCCAGAACCGCTGGAGTTTCCACCTCAAAGTTGTGTGGAATTAACGTGTAAAAGCGATTCGAAGCATCGGTGAATTGAGGATAGCTTCCACCGTTCAAAATCAAATCGCATATCTCAGTAAGAACTTTCATTGCCAATTGTAGCTGCTTTTGCGAAAGTTTACCCAGTGGCATCTTCTCCATGTCCAACTCAAACTCCAACATCACCTTTTTCATCATATCCACGTCGAAGAGCATTCGCACCAGGTCCTGTACCGCTGGCTCTAGCTTGGATTTAATATTACTGTTTTCGGCCAACGATTTGGTTTCCTCATTATTGTATTCAATGTCCACCGGGTAATAGGCTCCCGCATGCTTATGGAAAGAACCATGGCGGTAGTCGGTCCAATTGTTACCGGTTTTATCCTCTAAATGGTGCTCGAAAGAATTCATCGCATCCAATAATGTATCGCAATTTTCCACCTTGTTACCACCGATGGTCGTACCGATACGACCCCATGAGCGGAAAAACCAGAACTTGTTGCCCTTATCTGCAACCAGGATCTGCATCTTAAAGTACGAGTTTTTGTCCGATTGAATGTCGACTTTGTTAAGTACACAGTACACACAGTAAACACATCTTTGTGCTTTTTGTACACATGGGCCACGTCATCTAGACCGGAATCAGGATCGACGGCCAAGCCATCCTTCAGCTTGAGCGTCATCTTCGATGGGACCGATTTAGTGTAGATGCTCTTCTTCGATTTGGACTTTTCTCCGTCCTGTGGGATGCGACTGTGCGGATCCGAACCCCAGTCACAAATTGATTTGCTGGTAATGTACGACAAAGCACCGCCGCGAGCTTCACGGGACGAACGGTGCTTTGGTGATCCATTGCGATAACAAGAGTGCCATCAACCTGGCAGAACGTGAAGTTGGCTACTCGGCACGTAGCAAGCATATCGACTTAAGACATCACTACGTACGGGAGCAAGTCGAAGACAAAACCATCAAGTTGGTCTTCGTAGCATCTGAAGCGACTGACATTCAAACAAAATCGTTATCTGGTCCGAAGCATACCGAAGACAGGAAGAAGCTAGGTGTTATATAACTTCACGCTTAAGGGGGATGTTAGCAAAGTAAGCGTTGCGTTTTTTAAAAATGTAATAAACTTGTCTACTGTAAGCTCTTTCCCTAACCAGTCGAGTTTCTTCTCTGCTATCAAATCGCACCGTGAAAATTCCACAGAACTGCCAGTAAACATTCCTGAGAATTTCGCGAAAAATCTTCGAATTTCTTGTGTAAATTCCATAAAATTCTCCGTGAAAGTTTCGAATAATTTCTTGTGAAAATTTCAAAGAATTTCTTCAGCAATTCCACCAAAAATTTAAACAGAAATTATACCGAAATTGAAATCAACAATGGAGTTTTCGGAGGAATTTCTGCAGGAATTCCCGGAGAATTATCATAGGAATTCTCGGAGGAACTGCCGGTGGAACTTCTGGAGGATTTCTTGAAGAACTGCAGAAAGAATTTCCGGAGGAATTCCTGGAGGAACTCTCGTAAGAACTCCTGGATGAACTCCCAAATGAACTTCCGTAAGAATTCCAGGAGGAACTCCTGGAAGAGTTCTTAAAGGACCTCCCGGAGGAATTCCTGGAGGAACTCCCAGAGAAATTTTCCGAGGAGCTTGTGGAGAAATATGTAGATAAATTGCTAAAGAAAGCCTAAATGAATTCCTGAAAGAAAGCCTTTTCAGAGGAAAATCCGGTAGAATACCCGAAGTTGAATTCCAGGGGAACTTCCGAAATCACATTTCCCGTGAAATTCCTGCCAAATATCCTCCAAGAATTCCCTGTGAAGTTCCTGGAGGGATTCCCGGAGGAATTGTTGGAAGAACTCATGGAGGTGTTCCCGGAGGAACTTCCACAAGCACTTCCGGAGGAATTCCCACAAGCAAGTCCTGAAATAATTCTTGGATAAGTTCCTAAAGGAATTTCCGGAGAAATATCTGAAGAAATTCCCAGATGAAATCTTGAAAGTATTCCCAGATGAATTGCTGAAAAAATTACCGGATGAATTCCCGGGGGTTGGTTCTGAAGAAATTCCTGGAAGAACTCTTGTAAGATATCCTGGAGGAGCTCTCAGATTAATTTCCGAATGAAATCCTGGAGTAAATTTCGAGTGAGGTCCGGAAAGAATTCTAGTAGAATTCCGTGGAAAAATTAGAACAATTGGAGAAGTACCTGAAAGAATTTCCGGGGAAATACTTGGTCGAATTCCGGGAGAAATTTCTAGAGGAAGTTTTGAAGGATATTCTGAAGTAATTGCGAAAAGAATTCCAGAATGAAATCCTAGAGGATTTCGCTATTGAATTTATGAAGGTATTCCCGGAAAATTTCCTGGAAGTTATCCCGGAGGAAATTAAGGAAGAGTTCCTGGAGGAATGTCTGGGGAAGTTCCTAGAAGGATTTATTATAGATTTCCAAGTGAAATAGTGGAGCGAAATCGGAGGATTTCCGTCATAAATTTCTGAAGAAGCTTCTGGTGGAATTTTGGAAAGAAATTCCATATGTATTCTTGAAGGAGCTCTCGAATGCATTCCTGAAGGAAATTCCGGAGATATTTTTGGAAGAATAGCCGAAGAAATGTCTAGAAGTAAAACGTGGAGAGAAGAAAAGAAATCTTCAAAGAATATTCTCATGCATTTCCTAATCAAAATTTACTGAAGGGTTTCTAGATAAGGAGGAATTACAATTACATTAAAAGGATTTTCGAACGATTTCAGATGAATTTGTGGATAACTTTCCGGAGAATTCTTGAGCCCGAAATGTTTCGAGTTGTTTTGAACTTCCATATATTATGGATCCTGGATACCCTTATAAGTTTTTGAATATGATATATGAATATGATTGGATCGTAAAGTGCACATGTTTAAAGGAATTCAATTCAGTACCCGTTCAATCTTCCAGCCATTTAAGGGAGGGGGCGACGGCCCCTCCCTGCCCTTCTCTGGCTACCTCCCCCACTGCATATTGCCATAGTTTGTGATATTTTGAAAATGGACGATTTTGGTTTTCCTGGAGGCTTCCTCATGGGCCTCGGAACTGGCCACAGTGTGGCTAATATCCCCAGAATCATATCTGGATGTCATAGTTCCACTAGTCTTCCAAAATGCTGAAGTTTGATACCCATATTGTGGAGCAAAAATATTGAACTGTCCTTTTCGGGCCGGTTCCCGAAGGGTCAGTTCGAAGAAACGCCATTGTTGGCCATTTCTGGAACGGGTCTCAGCATGATTTTTGGTTCTGACATAATCCCTACATACCAATCTACCGAAATGATATGAATTGAGACTAAAAAGCAACATTTTGTTGGACTTATAGAGCCAAAAAAGGAAGTTGTGGTTAAATTTACTGCATCTGGCCCAGTGGCCCACCAAATAGATAAAATGTGGAAATTGTCAATTGAGAATTTTCCACAAAACAAAAATAAATTAGAGCTTTAAAAGTAAAAATTACAATTTGAAAAGAAGAATTTTCCATAAAGAAATCAAAATGTTCCACAAAAAAATACAAAATTTTCCACAAAATATTTTTTTTCATAAAAAATTAAAATTGTTTCACAAAATAATCAATAAAGAGCAATAAAAAATAAGGAAGCAATAAAATTGATAGAATTTTTGATGAACTTTAAACGCCTTCAAAGAAAAAAAAAAGACAGGAACACCGTCTTCGACCAGAGGTCGTACAGACTGAACACTTAACACCTAGCATGAGACAACGGACACATAACACCCAGTGGACCAGTGGAGAATTTTTCGATCACGAAAAGTTTCCTCCTTACCGGGGCGGGAATCGAACCCACACTTCCTAGCACATGCGTTTAGACGATGGACGTCGCTAACCGCACGGCCACGAAGCCCACAAGGGTTCATCTGTCGAAAAATGCCCAGTTTTATTGTTTTTTACATTTCTTTATGGCCATTTTATATTTTTTTTTATTGCTCTTTATCTATATTTTCGTCGAAAGTTTTTATTTTTTTGTGGAAAATTTGTGATTGTTTATTACTAATATTGATTTATTTATGGAATTTTAAGGGTTTTCCCGTGGAACATTTTAATGGGAAATTCTTCTTCTATAATTGCAATTTTTCCTCTTAAAAGTGCGAATTTGTTTTTACTTTGTGGAAATTTTGCATTATTTGTGGACATTTTATATTATTATATTGTTTATACGCTGATTTCTTTATTGGCAATTTCTTATTTTTCAGAGGGAGTTTTATTTTAGTCATAATGCACTAGTGCGACAACTGGTGCTTTAACCACGACTGGTACATCTACTGTAATAACAAAATTCAAAAAGTTAAACTTCCCATGTTCGGTTGCTCAACATTTTGGAGCGGCGTCCGCAAAACTTCCACTGGAGAACTCAGTGGGACAACAAAATAACTTTCCTCAATATTTACCGGATTTATATCAGAACTTTTTGTGGAGACACTGTTAATACAAAATTGGTTAAGTCATTGAAGTATACTTACACTCAAATAAGCCGACATATTAAGTGGCATAAAGATCGCCGTCAAATTAAGTGGCTTTTGCGCAGCATTCAGCATCAGCAGGTACGACTTCTGGTTTCGCACGGACAACTTATACCAATTGAAATACCATACTTCGTGATTTAATTCGTCATTCTGAAAACAATTAATAGTATGAAAGCAATTCAAACAATCATTTGTTTCGTTCAGCTGACCTTTACTTGACAAAAAGTACCAAGCAAGCAAACGTAAAATAGCTGACTCGATACAAAAAGAATCAACACTATTCCCATGAACCACTTGATCTGGAAATAACAGAACAGTAAGAAAGCGTTCAAACAACTTAAAATGCAAAGCTGACCTACCAGTATGACCGAAAATAAAGCAACAATCATGCAAAACGATAAACATCCTATTGTCGTGAGGAAATATCCGTTGAATAACTTTTCTAACTTGGACATGTACAACATAAGATGCTGGTGCAGTTTGATAATTTTCGTAAGCTGTTCTGTCATCCGCTGCTCACTTTCGTTGTTCTCAATCATGGTATTCAAATCTTGCAACATTGCTGCGATTGCATCTTCTTGGCCGCAGCCCGTTAGCATGAAAATAATAAATACAGCATCACTGGATATTGTTGCCAGCGTAATGTAAAGCATCACAACAACCTGAAATGCGACGTTCACATTGTAAGCGGTCCAACTGTCCGAATGGTACCATTCAAATCCGAAGATAAGAAGTTTATTGGATGTTGTAACACTGTACAGCACAGGAACGGCTGTCAATAGGAACGTTAGAATCATTGAAAACATTCCGACCAACTGTAGGATCACGTATGTCAGCACAGCGTTGTTGGCTAACGCTGCTTGTACAGTACGGCTGTCAAAAAAGTCTTTTTTGAAGTATTCGAAGTTCATTTCAACGATGTCGATTACACTCTGGCGACGATAAACAAACAGGTACACTTTGGCCATCATCTGAAATTGGAACGTATGTAAACTTCAGCAAATTCAACAATAATGGAACAGCAATTCTAACTTACCTGAATTGAGAGACCAATCGTGATCACATTAAGCAAAATTTGTTCAATATCTTCGCGGTAATAAATTGATGACGTAGTGAGAGTATAGACATACATCGCGTGAATGATTACTGCTAGTACAAATGGACCATTTATTAAATTAAATTTTCGATCTGAGCCGTCCACCCCCATAATATGGGCGATTCTGTTACAACGTAAAATCATGTCCTCATAGAATTTAGAGGCTGATCGGATTTCACGATTGAACAACTTGTATTTACTCAGCTTTTTAATCAATTCCATGTTAAGATTTGCTTTGGCTAGCGAGTATTGTGTATTTCTGTTTTTATATTGGATATAAGGGCATATTCTGCACGGGAAAAAGAAGCATCTAGAACAATAAATCCATTCATTCATTCGTACAGAACTACCATTTGATTGATTGGGTAATTGAACACTTGTGATGTTCTCACTATTAAATTATATATGTATGAATGTTTAAAAAGATTTAATCACATCATGCTTAATCAGCGCACAATTCGCCACCCCTTCAAAGGCATGAGGGGAAATGCAGTTAATTATTAGCATTCTGTGATGGATAGGACAAAAGAAGAAAAATCACAGCCCGAAAACGACTTATAATTTTCATTTCAGAAAGAAAGTTCAGCCAGTTCACTGTGGTAGAACACGCTTGAATAAGCCATGTAAATTCTTGTTTATTCCTTCCTTAAAAGTACCGGGCGAGACTAAAGAAAATCATACACCACGGCGGGCAGGTGATAACACTGGATGTGAGAAACGTCTTCAATAGCGCTGATTGGGCGAAAATTGGGAATGCCTCACTCTGGCTGGGAGTCCTAGAAAGTCTGCGTAAGATTCATGAAAATGAAAGCCACTTTTAGAACCATGTCATACGATACATAGATAGATATGACGAGTGCCAGGCAAGTGTCCCTAAGGGATTCATTTTGGTCCCATGGCTGGAGAATCGGGTGAATTGGGCGCGACACCAGCTTTTAGCATAGTAGTGGAGTAGACGGATTTCAAAAACTGGATCTAGCGCATCACAAGACAAAAACAGTTGTCAATAATCGTAAGCCGGTTCAGGAGACTCAAATCAACGTAATCAATTGCGTGATCGTTTCCAGAAGATCGCTACAAACGTATTTCTATAGTAATTGCGGCGCTTTTATGAGTGATGATCAATAGTTCCAGTGTGTGTTCCAGTAAAGACAAATTGTTGACAAGCGTGGCGGTATCGATCCTTAGATAAGGCGGGACTAAAAAGTTTATTTCATGATGGGAGAAGCATATTGAAAAGCTAATTTTTAATTTATTCTGATGCAAAAACACCCTCTACCACCCAAGACCGCCTTTATTTTTTTGTAATTTTCAATTGTTCAGATTTCGAAAAGTTTCTAATGTCGATCAATAATATCTTCTTCTTCTTCTTATTGGCATTACATCCCCACACTGGGACAGAGCCGCCTCGCAGCTTAGTGTTCATTAAGCACTTCCAAAGTTATTAACTGCGAGGTTTCTAAGCCCCGTTACCATTTCTGCATTCGTATATCATGAGGCTAGCACGATGATACTTCTATGCCCAGGGAAATCGAGACAATTTCCAATCCGAAAATTGCCTAGACCGGCACCGGGAATCGAACCCAGCCACCCTCAGCATGGTCTTGCTTTGTAGCCGCGCGTTTTACCGCACGGCTAAGGAGGACCCCCATCAATAATATATATTTTTTAAATCTTTCGTTTATTTGAAAGGGTAAATAGTTAGTCTCAGTGTTTGGTAAAAATGTTAAAAAATCGCGTTGGAAGATGGGTGTCCGAAATTTAACGTGGACAGGCTTTAAGTAATTACAATGCTGATGTTCACAAAATTGACATTCTTCGCGATGCTCGCATCTGAAACGGGATAAACCAACTTATTCTTGGGAGACAGCAACGAGAGGAAGACAAACTTACTTACTTAATTATGGATCCTGTACACCTCCGGTGCGGTGGTGCAAAGGGCCGACTTGAAAGATCTCCATCCTGAGCGCTGCCCGGCTATCGCTTTAACCTATTGCCAGGTTTGATTTCGGTCGACTTCTTTTATTTCTTGATTGAGGCTTCGCCGTCATGAGCCTCTAGGTCTGCCTCTGCTGCGATGTCCCGCTGGGTTCCAGTCTAATGCTTGTTTACAGATTTCGTTTCCGCCCCTACGTAGAGTGTGGCCGACCCAGCCCCACTTCCGATCCCGAATTTCTGTTGCTATCGGCCTCTGGTGACAACGACGATGGAGCTCGTTGTTTGAGATCCAGTTGTGAGGCCACCAGGCCCGAATTATATACCGCAGGCATCTGTTAATGTACACCTGCAGCCACTGATACACACCATGTTTCGCTAGCGTATAACAGCACAGATTTCACGTTAGAGTTGAAAATTCGTATTTTGGTGCGTTCACTTATCTGCCTGTTTTTCCAGATATTTCTTAAACTCGCAAAGGCAGCCCTTGCTTTCTTGATCCGTGCGCCTATGTCGATCTTGGTACCGCCGTCTGACGCCATTTGGCTACCAAGATATTGGAAGCTTTCAACATTCTCCACTGGTTGCCCGGCTACTGTGAAACTGGAAGGAGTCACCGTGTTTACATCCAACGACCTGCCGAAGAGGAGCGCTCGGCAAGGTCGTTGAGCTTACTCTGCATATCAGAGCGCGCCGTTGAGCGAGGAATGCAACATCATCCGCAAATTCGAAGTCATTTAGGTGCTCCAAGGTTATAGGCGCCATAGCAGCCCACGGTTTGGTTCATGGTCAATGGAATCTCGTCGATTGCGATGAGGAACAGTAATGGTGATAGAATACATCCTTGCCTCACGCCAGCTACGACCCGGATAGGGTCGGGCAAGACCCGATTGTGCAGTGCTCTACACGAGAAGCCCTCTTACTGTGCCTTGATGAGACCGATGATTTTCTCAGGAACCCCTTTGCGTGTCAGGGCGCCCCATATATTTTCATGGTTGAGACGGTCGAAAGCTTTTTCGTAGTCAATGAATACCAAGTAAAGGGACTCTTGGAATTCGTTGACCTGCTCCAGAATGATGCGGAGCGTGACAATATGGTCCACACAGGATCTTCCGGCACGGAATCCGGCTTGCTGCCGCCGGAGAGTCACATCGATCTTCTCCTGAATCCGGGCTAGGATAATTTTGCACAGAACTTTGAGAACGGTACACAGCAACATAATGCCTCGCCAGTTATCGCATACAGTCAGGTCACCCTTTTTGGGCACCTTTACTAAGATACCTTGCATCCAGTCGACCGGGAAAGTTGCGGTGTCCCATATTTCGAAATAAACGATGCAGTAGTTGAGCGGATGTACGAGCTTCGGTATTGACGCGTGTTATAAGTCGGATCCTAGGCAGATCATGCCGAGGTGGTGATGGCCTGGCTGGCACTTGAAAAAGTTGTTCGAAGTGCTCGAACCAGCGTTTCAGCTGGTCAGTTGGGTCGGTCAATAACTGATCATTCGCATCTTTCACAGGCATCGTTGCATTTATCTTCGCCCCGCTTAAACGTCGTGAGATATCGTAAAAGAGGCGAATGTCTCCGGTTGCGGCGGCTCTCTCTCCTTCGTCGGCCAGAGAATCTGCCAACGCTCGCTTGTCCCATCGACATGAGCGTTATACTTCCTTTTCAAGAGCCGCGTGTCGTTGACGGGCTAAGACTTTGGCTCCTCTGGTTTTTGATCGCTCTATCGCGGCTTTGGCTTCTCTTCGCTTCTCTATCTTCCTCCAGGTCTCATCGGTGATCCAATGTTTTCTCTGGGTGCGCAGTTCGCCTAGATTGTTCTCGCTGGTGGCGATGAAGGCATTCTTGATGGTGGTTCATTGGTCTTCCACGCTGCCACCTTCCGGAATATCTGCAGCACGCGTCTCCAGTTCTTCAACGAAGGACCGTTTCACCGTGGCATCTTCCAGTCGGCGTGTGTTGAATCGTCGTCCAACTCTTTCCTCCTGCCGACGAATTCGCGCAATGCGCAGGCGTATTTCGCCTATGAGGAGGTGATGATCAGACGCGATATCGGCACTACGTTTATTCCGTACATCAAGAAGGCTCCGTTTCCATTTTCGGCTGATGCAGATGTGGTCGATTTGATTTTCTGTAAAGCCGTCATGGGAGACCCACGTGACCTTGTGAACCGGTCGATGAGGGAAGAGCGATCCCCCGATCACCATGTCGTTATTACTACAAAATTTTGCGAACAGCTCTCCGTTTTCGCTCATTTCTCCGAGACCATGGCGCCCCATAATGCGCTCATGGTTCGAGTTGTCGGATCCTATCTTCGCATTGAAGTCGCCAAAACAGATCTTGATATCACCCACAAACAGGAAGGGATTAACGACAGACATTGAAATATACAACTAACGGAAGACATTCGTAATGGGGTACGACAGACAAGGGAATGGGCATATTCAATTCTTTCGAACCATGGACGCTTCGACACCTGCGGGCGAATTGTATACAGCCATCTACCCAACACCCCGTTTGTCCATTTCTGTTGCCAGCTGTTCAAGGTTTCCTGACGAACTAATGAAAAAATTTCATCGAAGGTGATTTTCCGATCGTAAATATCACCTTCCAAAGCGCCCGCCTCAGCCGAAGAGTCCGCTTTCTCATTTCCCGGGATCGAGCAATGAGAAGGGACCCAAGCCATGGTGATTGTATAAGACCGTTTTGATAAAGCAATCAAAGCTTTCCGTATCCCATTCAGAAGATACACAGAAAAAACAAACATTGATTACAATAAAAATGTTGTGTTCTACAATTGAAAAGTGTTTAATTTTGTCAATTTTGAAAGTTAGATTGCTTACAGTAAAAGCAATGTGTTTGATTTGAAAGTGTTTTTACTTGTTAAACGTGTAAATTTAAAAGTTTCCACTCTGAACTTAAGAATTGTAGAAGTGTCAAATCATCTGGCACAAACGGCACAAAACGAAAAAAATAAGAAAATTTCACTGCACTATGGATGCCGGAAACGATACGAGACCAAAAATGTCTCCGATTAATTTCCTTACTATAATAATACAGCATAAGATTATAGAAAGGTTGGAATGATTCTTATTGCATTTAAGTGATTTTAGTGCATTTTTAGTTTTATGTAGATATTGCAAATTTCTTCCAAAACGCGAAATGCAAAGATCTTGCAAGAAGTTTCCAACCAAAATGCAAGCAGCGAGCTGTCAACTTTTTGGTGTCCAATCATATCCTTCCTATGAGCGTGAAAGAGAAGGACGATTAAAAGATATTTTAGTTACTAGATAAAGATTGTCGCTACTGTTCCCTTTGTTCTGCTGTCCGAAACATGTGTGGTACATACCTGTCAAATCGTATGGATTTTCCTTCTTTGACATTTAGCTCCCCTATCCTCGCCAGCAAAAGATGTTCCGGACAGCGACGACAGCGACAATCTTTATCTAGTAACTAAAATATCTTTTGGACGATTAGACGTCAGCTGTCCGTTTGTTTGTTTTCGAAGCGCGCCAGTGATGCCAGACTTTCAGAAATGACTTTAATTGTATAATTACGACAATAAAAAATACGTTTTTGAAGTGAAATTTGTCGTGTTTTACTAAGTATTTTACTGCTTTGAAAATTTGATATTTCTTGGAATATAGTCTGGCTGAAAACCAAAGATTTCATTTGACTCCTCCAAGACTGTAAAAAATGTTTTGCGAAGCACCAAAACCTTTTTATTTTCATTGCCAACAACACTGGTTGCAAGATTTTCAGGCGTTCCTCAACATTTGCTAGCCAGATTTCATGCATTCTGACATTCCACTGCAACCTGCAATATATTTAATGAAATGTTGATGTGAGCTATATATCTTTTTGGCCACCTGTTATTTTACTATTCGCCCATAGTTCAGACGAGGTGGCTCGCACTGTTGAGGACATCGCCATGTTTATTTACATTATTTACCTTTCGCGCGCGAGAAAAATTTGTCTGGTTGCCGAGTTCGCATTGCGTTTTAGAAAGTTCACCCGGATAAAAATAAACCATAAGTGTCATGGTGTAAACTGTAAAAAAACAATACAATTTATAAGTAACAATAAAAATTATTGTTTTTGTATTGTATGATTTTCTAAACGATGAATCCTGTCTATTGTATTTACAATAAAATAACAATAATTTATATTCCTTCAATGATGTTTATTGTTCATACCACGAATTTACAGATTTTCTTGTTGTTGTGAAATTCAATAGCGATTGGTTTTGCATTTGGGCTTTTCTTCTCACAGTAATTTATGCGCTTTCTAATAGTGGAGCGTGGAGCTCTTTATGAATATTTGAAAAAGCTCGAGAAGTTTTATTCCTCTAACAGAACCTAAAAAACAGCTATATTTTTCGCCGACAACGTCACTGGATTGATAGTCGCTGACACTGGCAAATGAAAGGTCCCGATACATGACAGAAAATATAGGTAAGAATATCCTCCAGAATATCGGCAAAATTGTTTAGTTTTACAACTTAATAATGTATAAGATTTCTCATACATTTTCAGATATTTTCAAAACCGTTTACCAGATAATGAGAATCCTGCTGGCACCTGATAAATTATTTGTTTTGACCTCGGTTTTGGCTTCAAAAAGGACGCGCGGGAATTGAAATCCAAATAAATATAAATTTAACAAACATTTTTTCCATTGAGCTGATCCGAAAGATTTACGAATATAAATATCCCACTTTGATTATTTTTCAATCACCGTGTGAGTGGCCTCGGTTGTGGTGTCAGTTATTCACCAGCGTGAAGCATTCATGACTCGAAATATTCAAGAAAATCTTCTTGTAATTCCTAACAGAAGGTAAGTTGAAGTGAAATAATTTGAATAATACAGCCCTGAAACTGTTTATAAATGTTTACAGATGCAGAATAATAGTGCAATTTGATTGATTCGACGGCAGCTGGTGATCGAGCTCCAGCAGAAACCCCAACAGATATTGTAAGCTGGTTAGGTTGCAACTTAAGTTTATGTACGCTGCCAAAGAATTCGGATTCACAGCCAGCAGAAACAACTACATTAATGGCAGTCGCCGAAAGGATTGCGCCCTCGAAAAACTGTGTATCGACCAATCTGCACTTTCCGGAAATGGAAGGGACACAGAACAGAGGCAAGTTTGACATCATACAACTCTCTGCAAAATCACTTGTAAGTTTTTTAATGTTGATATTCCATTAAATCAGGGTACTAAGATCATCTCTTCACTTTTTTTCATTTTCTGTTTTTTCTTAATTTACACTGGGTCGCTTTTTACGCGGATCATTTTAGGCGCCTATCTTTACGCGGACTTTAAGATTTATGCGAATTTCTACCAAGTTTTTTAAACGCGATTTTTCAGGAGAACACGTGAAAACCGATTTTTGATGAAGTCTTTTTTTACTCCGGTTTTTGAAAACCGACTTCAGTGTACTTTCTCACGTAATTATTTTGTTCTCCTTTTGAGTTTTTCATTATTGCTTTTTATTCGTCTGTATTTTGTTTTTTTATCGTTATTATTCTCAGGTTATTATATATTTTTCTACCATCTTTACGTGTCTGGTAATAAATGTCAAAATGCCTTTGAATATACTTGTTAACATTAAACTATATTTCTCAATTCATTGATTGTAGGCCGGGGTCGGCTGGAACCAGTTCGTCGTTGCTTATCTTACTCAGAATATATAAGTGAACGCTTTCAATGCTGTACGCCTGTGAATTCCGAGAGACGGTCAACATGTTCAATACGGTCCTCCAGGAGGCCAGCGATTTAGTCAAGAAGGTGCAGAACTGAATAGGTCAAAGAAGTCGTTCACTGAACCGTGCCAAATTGGTACAACCGTCGTCGAGGAATAAAAGGAAGGCAAACCGCAAACGAATTGGCCGAATCAGGAGGACGGTCACCTGTGGTAGAACCAAAAAATGGTAAGTGAAAATATGGTTTTACGTTTGCAATGTTCCTAGTAGGTTTTTTTTATTTGTCCATGTTCGTAATCTACCTTAAGAATCAACAAAAATGTTTTCTTAATAGTTACATCAATTGACCAAATTGATTCTACTAAGTCCGTCGTATTTTATTTGTCCCAAAAAAGTCCAAAGTTTAAGGGAGACAGTACATGTATACTAAGAATACCAAAAAGCGGGGAGGGGGTCCAAAAATCTTAAAAATTAGTAGACGCATTCATTGAATCGCCCCTTATCCTTCAATGTGCTTCAATGCTAAAACTCATTAAAGTTTTTCCTTTCATAGGTCGGCAAGTGTATGTCCAGGAACCAATTTAAAAAAAGGGAGACGCTATGAACTAGCCCGAAACTATAGTAGTTTAAGCGGATGTGTACTCCACCTTCGGTGGAAACTACATTGCTTCACTAAATAATAGCAATTACCTAATCGCATTAGTGTTGTGAATCAAACTGTTCAACCAAATGGTGCAGCGGCAGGAAGTAGGTGGAATTAGAGTGTAGGAACTGGAACTGTGGATGAGGACAAGGAAAATGAGATGAGGTAGAAGGATTTTGTTACATAATGCTGGATAAACGCAAGTTACATGATAGCAATGTTTAGCATGGAGAACTTTATTTCCAAGATGATCTAGTATGTTCCACAGA
Source organism: Armigeres subalbatus (assembly GCF_024139115.2). Taxonomy (NCBI): domain Eukaryota; kingdom Metazoa; phylum Arthropoda; class Insecta; order Diptera; family Culicidae; genus Armigeres; species Armigeres subalbatus. The sequence goes on along the minus strand of NC_085141.1, from coordinate 218,397,155 downwards.
TTATTAATCTTGTAATAAAACGATATTTATATATTTTTTCACAGTTTTTGAACAGAACTTAAGTGCATGTTTGTAGGTTTGTCCATATACTACCATTGTCAATTTAAAAAGTAGAACGTATATGAGTAAAAATAATATACGACATTATATTTATTTTTTGACGTTATGTAATTTGTTATTGAACCCTTATGAGTTGTACTTATATTTGTAATTAAGTAAATATATATTTAAAGTTGTGAAAAACAAATTGTGATTTAAGGAAATAAAATAATTATTTCAGTATAAATCATATCCTAGTTTACTGTATTTTAATTGAATGACAATTCAAAATCAATAAAAAAAGAACAGTTGTTTTTATTGTTCTGCAATTTATTAACAATAAGTCCTTTTAATATGAAAAACAATTGATAAACAATAAATTCAATTGCTTAGTTTAAAAAAATGTAACAATATCAGAACAATAGAAATAATTGTTTTGGGTTTCAAAATGTATGAGAAAAAAATGATTTTTCTACTGTTACGGTAACTAACAACCGTATGATTCTATTGTAAAAGTCCCAAAAACAATAAATTTTATGGTGCTGCACAATATATTGTATTGTAATTTTATTGTGAAGATCACATAACTTTTTATTGTAATTTTAATGTATTCTTTCTTATGGTAACAAAAAAAGTTATTGTTTTTTTATGGTATTTTTTATTCGGGCAGTTACGATGGCCTCTGTTCTGTTCCGTGGCTCGCTCCTGGCGAATAATATGAAAAAAAAAAACAGCCGACTTAAGGACCGTTCTTATGGTAAGTAAATTGAATTTATTCTGATTTCTTATGAATGTCCAGTAGTCCGGAGTGTATCTTTAGACATTCGATAGAATCTTATGAAGACTTTTGTTGTTTAATTGCAGAAACGGCAGAAATGTCCCGCCGAACAATTTAATTTGCTTCCTGGGACGATAAAGGAAGATTTCAGCCCTGAATGACCCACACTACAGGGGAGAAAAAAAAACACCAATTTGAGGGCCGCCGCGCAGAAGTTGAAAATCCACCGGGTGGTCGAATGCCCGAACAAAGACAGCATGAAAGTGGCAGTGGAAATCGGCACTGATCACGAAATACAAAGGTAGGTGCCATTTTTTAAACAAGAATATGAAGTGTTGTAGATCATGCTTCGTTACTTTAGTGAGCAAAAATTAGGAATTGAAGCACCGGAGTCGGTTGACAATATTTAAGACATTTTTCTTTCTTTTTTTAGATAACCGACAGGGGATTCATGGCGCAAAACCCACAGATGGATACGATGCTCTCCCTCATCCTGGCTACGGACCGGATCCTAAGCTGGAATGTACAAAGGTCCACCGTATTGTAAGAGATGTTGCGATTTACAACTAGTGAAAAAATACATGCGATCATGGAATAAAATTATAAGCTGTTCATTGCGATTTGTTTATTTTAATTAAAAAACGAACAGTGGGTAATGTCTATGACATAACCGCTAAGTGGACGTAGGACTTGACTTGACCATGCCTTCAAGATACATAATATGTCCAAATTTCTCACATCAACTATTTTGGATAAATAATCGGCGTTGCATCACCGACGAACCGACGTGTCACTCCATGGACAATAATTCAAATTTGCTGCCCACGACGCCATGATGAAAAATCATCGAGCACTACCGCCACCCCCATAATGGCTCGCGAAGTTTTCGTAGCTCAGCCACCAACCTACGTGTATTAACATTGCAGCGGCGTTGTGTCTTAGCTCATTTGACAGGAGCGATCGCCCGCAAAAACGAATGACCGTTAAAAAGTTTGAGACAATCAGAGAGCGCCAGTGACACGTCGGTTCGTCGTTGGTTGCATACCATTCCTTGGCAAAATCTTCTCATCAAACCGACACAGAAATCAAATCTACCTCGAACAAGAATCATCAAAAAATTCAGGAAGTATCTGTCCGGTCACGAAATATTAACCTCGACAGTGGCAACCTTCCCACTGAAGGACTGCCTGAAATAAACCACAAGTTGGCTCAGCAGGGGATGTAGACTGTATCTCAGCCTTTCCACTGAAGGGCCTTCTAATCCGTGCGATAGCGACTGAAGGAGAACATTATTTTTAACCCTTAGAGCCTTGAAAAAGGCTGTTTGCTTCGGCTAAGTGCAAAAAGTAAGAAAACGATCTTTTCAAATAACCGCGAATTTCTAGTGATGGTATAAAAAAGACTGAATGCTCTGCGAGCGAATGCACTTTTCTTATATACCTTATTTTGAATCTTCTCTGTTTCCCAATTGGTGGGCCAATCAGCTAGTGTCTTATATCCCGCTTCTTTGACAGCCAAAGAGTCATCATCATCAACGCGTTCGAGAAGGGACTTTTCGCTAGATACAGGCCAATAAGCCGGGCAAGCGAGCTTAGAATTGCAGTTCAGGTGGGAAGTACGTGTTCTTTTCTGAGACAACATTGTTAGAAGTAGAAGGAAGGAAACACCCGGACATGGGATTTCGGGTGATAAGATTTAGAATTGGTAACATGGGACGATCATTCAGTCACGTTCGCTTTGTGTGCGGTCAGTAGCAAACAATGTTTATCTAGATATTTTTTGATCAATGCCAAAAAACCCAACATTTGATGAAAAATCGATTGATAGTTTATTAATGTTTTAGCTGTAATCGGTGTTTTCTTTATCCAAATAAGATTAAGTGAGAGATTTGGACATCTAATGAATCTTCAAAGGCATGGTCAAGCGAAGTCCTTCGTCCACTTCGCGGTTAAATCAGAAAAAATATCTACTGTTAGTTTTGACGCTATTTATGAAAATCACGCATAAAATTTTATCTCTAGAATATTGGATTTGGCACCCAAGTACAATTTCTATCCCGAAGGGTATTGAAAGCATTGATATTGATCTCTATTATTGGCTCTCGGAAGAACCGTTTGTTTTTTGGACATACATGCTGCATCATGTGGCTTTTCTTCAGCCTGTCTCGGCTCAGCACCGATGCCGGCCGGTCTCGGCTCGACTCTGCTGCTGCTGCCGGTATCTGCTCAGCATTGCTGTTTTGTCGGGTCTGTAGGGTGGACTGCTGATGTGCTGGCTAAGTTTCGGATGATGATGGTCGCTTCGATGGTGACGAGCCGAAAAAGCGGTCGGTGCAGACTTCATTCCCTACTAAAAGTGCTGTTCTATCGATGATGCAGTTGCTTCGCTTGTCCCGGTCAGAATGAAAGGAAAAATCGCGTTGCGCTATTTTATGGCTTCTCGGCAGACCCAGCGGCTGCTCAGAACGTGGTAATGGAATGATGCAAGAATCATGCGGTACCCATATTTATAGGTTCCCTTGAGCTCAATGTTTTTCATTGAAAACAGTTTCATGCCTATTGAAACAAGTTTTTCGGGTCTTATCAAGCATGGACATGGAAGGCATACTTGAAATCTGTCGATTGAGGGGCTTACCGCAGAAATTCGTCCACTGAGACGAATGCTATTAACGTTTAAAATCTTTCAACACAGCGTAACGCGGTCGATTTGAATATTTTGAAATTACACCCGGTATAGTAAAGAGAGACGTAAGTCCTACGTCAAAATTGAAAGATAAAGGGTACGAGAGGGGGGCTAGAAGTAAACCTTTAATTGGAAAATGAGTCTTTTCTGAATAAAAATATTTTACTATATTTTCTACAGTGCGTACATTTTCATCTGACAGTTCTACAATTTAGTTTTGAATGTTCAAACTTTTAATTATAGAGCGTCATACAACTTTTGAACCCTGATTGTTGCAACAGTTGGCGTACTTTTATTTTGACCATACGGAACTCTCTACGAAAAAGAACCAACGCAACTTTTTAAATTTACCAATGGTTTTTTTAATTCTATCAATGATTTTTTTTCCTGTGTACGAGTGCTTAATCGGTTTCATTGACCGAACAACCTACAAGGAACTAATAGTACGTTCAGATTATGAGCTATATCACTTGATATAGCGAATCTTGACATGAGATGCCATATGCATTATTTCCAGTGAAAACTAGATGTACAAACACTGATGTCAAGATACTCTATATCAAGTGATATAGCTCATAATCTGAACGTAGTCTAAGACTGTCGGTGAAGATGAAGAAGTGGTCAGGAGGTAGGGATGCGATTTGCTCGAGTGAATAGTGTATCCAGTATTTTGCGCACGATAATGGCGGCCAAATGAGTGCCTTTTTGACATTCAAGAGGTAGAAAATATTTACATATTTCAATCACAGTAGGCCTTGATTTATTGAAAAACATTGGCACTCATCCGGTATCAACAAACAAACAAGTGTCAAATATTTCTTCTACGTTATCCAAGGATTTGGTACTTTTCCGATGGATTTTTTTTGTAATAGGGTAACTGTAACAGTTTTGGCCATGTTCCTAATTTGACCAGTTTTTCGCGTATCTTAAAAAGTGAAGAAATTTTCGAGGGTTTCATTAGCTCTAACAGGAGATATATCCCTTATCTGTCTTTGCTGTTGAAACTGATCGATCTTTTTTGGAAAATATGCATTTTCAGGGTTGGCCAAATTAGGTACTAAGGTGGCCAAAACCAGTACACTTCCCCTAATATAATTTTATTTTCTAGGAATGAAGCCTCGTAAAATTAATAAATCAATGATGATTAATCAGTATTTTTCTAAGGGAAAGGAAATTTGCAACCGAGCTCCTGTGCGAGACGATAGCCAGGTAGTGTCAGGCTAGCTTCACTACGCTGGACGCATTAAAATAAACTTTATTTGCCCTATCCAGCTGCCTCCGGCCCCACCTCACTACGAATATTTTTAAACCTCTAGCAGACAACTAAATGTGCCACTTACTGAATCTTAGACCTGTTACAATTGACCTGCGACGAACCATTATTAACTGTTTAAAGTCATTGTGCTGATATTTGTTAAGGGATCTATAAAAGGGTTTCTTTCACTAATTACATAAGGCCTAAATTGACTCAACCTTAAGGTGAGGTGCCTCAAGTCCGCCGCTGCAAGGATACTTCCGCCGCTCTACTAAAGGAGTATTGTTGCACATATGCTTCCAGAACGTTATTGTGCACTCAGTGGGAAAGGTGGGAATACAATAAGTGTGGATGTGCACGTAGAGCATTGAGCGCCATCCCCCTTAAAGTCCCCTTAAAGTATTTCTTGACTGGGGCCGGAGGCATCTGGGTAGGCCAAACGAAGTTTATTTTAATGCGTCCAGCGTAGTAAACCCAGCCTAACAATACCTGGCTAACGCCTGACCCAGGTGCTCGGTTGCAAATTTCATTTCCCTTAGAAAAATAATGATTATAATCATCATTGTTTTGTTGATTTTTGTGGCTTCATTCCTAGAAAATAAAATTATATTATTACAAAAAATCCATCAGAAAAGTACCAAATCCTTGAATAACGTATAAGAAATATTTGAAATTTGTTTGTTTGTTGATACCGGATGAGTGCCAATGTTTTTCAATGAATCAAGGCCTACTGTGATTGAAATTTGTAAATATTTTCTACCTTTTGCTGCTAGTTCAGCAGTATACACGGAACTAGGCTCTTTGAGCTTAAAGTAGGCGCATTGAAAATACCGAAACCAGTGGAGTGAAAAAGCTTATCTCCTCGCTGGCGTGCCCGTATTTGTTTGCAAATAATGGAGGTATAACCTCCGCGCGAAAGAAGCCTGGTATCCCATGTACCTCCTGCTTCAGGGACAGATCAAAAGTAGCAGAGGAACAGTCAGAGTCTAAGAAGTTAGCACGATTGGTGTCAACCGAAGATGGGCTTGCCTCCAGCGTCATATATCAGTGGTAAATACTCATGAATCGAGATTGAGGGTTTTGTTCTCGAAGTTGTCAACGACCGGATGTTCGGATTTAGAACCTCATAACGTATGAAGAACCGGAGCGATAATTCTCCGAAACGATCTGTCAGAGGCAGTACTCCCGCAAGTACTTCCTGGCTTATCGTATGAGTCGAATTCATACAAACTAACGCTATACGGAGATAGCGGTACTGAATCCGTTGAAGCTTCAGCATGTATGCTTTAGCCGCGGACTGGAAGCAGAAACTACCGTATTCGAGAACCGACAGAATGGTTGTTCGGTACAACATGATAAGATCTTCGGGGTGCACTCCCCACCATGTTCCGGTTATTGTTCGCATGAAGTTGATCCGTTTCTGGCATTTTTGTGTCAGATACACAATGTGCTTCCCAAAGGTGCATTTCGAGTCTAACCAGATCCCTAGGTATTTAGAAGACATGCTATGAGTGATTGTCTTACTCATCAGTTGAAGCGAGAACTTAGCCGGTCCAGAGTATCTTGTAGTCCAGAGTTTGTCCAGAGTTGTCCAGAGTATCTTGCAACGGTCCTTGCAGATTTGTTTATTTGTTTATTGAGAGCCATGTAGCTAATTCGTGAAGTTGCCGAGTCACCATGAGAAAAACTAATACGCTTCTCTGACAACATATTGTACAAATAATTGTTTAAACTTTATGAAAGTCCACCCATGTGGAGTTTGTCAGATAAGACATCGACGCAAACCGAATCAATGAATTCGATGCGGGTTTTCCGGGCTTCTGGATAGCTATAACCTTCACTTGCCTCCAATCATCTGGAACAATGTTGCACTCCAGTAACTGATTGAACAAGCTCAATAAGCGCCTCTTTGCGACGTCTGGGAGGTTTTTGAACAAATTGAACCTGATTCTATCCATCACTGGAGTGGAATTGTTACATGAAAGGAGGGCAAGCTAGAATTCAATCATCGAGAAGGGGCGATCCATCCCATCCCTGTCAGCAAAAGTATCACGTGACTCTTGCTTCACCGGTACCGAATCTGGACACACATTCATTGCGAAATCGAGTATCCACTTTGACCGGCTTCTTGAACTGGATCTCAATTTTACAATGTTACATCTCCTGAAAGTATAAATAGATCGGTAGATAGTTGAGATGTTCTAAGTCATCCAAACTATCCTTGAGGTGCAGTCAACAGTTGTAGCCGTGGCTACTTAATTTACTACTTAAGCTTTTGATAGGTGTTGCGATGGGTTTTCATTGGCTTGAATGAAACTCTTTTGATAGCAGTGTCTTACACACAGCTTCAAAGCTGGAATTTATTTCCAATTAGTAACTATAAAATATAATACATAAATTAACTTACAATCTAGTTTCCAATTCAATTTGCAAGCCGCCGAATTCATCACAACTGCACTCTACATTTCCTCAGCACATTCAATTTATAGTGTTGCTAGTTTCGCAAATACTATCAACTCATTTTAACACTCCCTCCCGTGAAACTAGTAACAAACAAACCTACTATGCATTCAAAATCTTTCTATTCACCATTCTGAAGAAAACATTGCGTCTATTAGTCCCTCCTGGATCGAAAACTAGTTTATCTTTTGAAAATTTCATAATTAAATTACTGTTGCTTCTTTCTTGCACCACTGCATTTAAACTGATGTACTCAACCGCGCTTCTTCGAACTACTGCTGCCGCTTCATCACATTTGTTTGGAAAATATATCACAATCGCTACACCTAACGGTTGAAATTCAATACGTTTTTGTTCCATCCCAGTGCGCGAATGGATAATACCGGCCGTATCGGTCGGTCTCTCATCACCATGATCATCCGTATAGAAATTAATTGTGCTTGTCGATTCCATTGAACTTACTTTCGTCGAGATATTTTTACGCAAAACCGTTCCTGCTTCTAATGTATCGTCAGATACGGCACCCGATGGCTTCGGCAGGGGCATTGTTGACACGGAAGAAGTAATTGAAATTTTAGCATTCAGGCAGGAGACACTATCGAAACTATTATGTGGCTTAATTTCCTCTTCGGTGGAAATTTGCTTTATTTCACAGATGTGTCGCCTACTATATTTCATAATTACCGCCTCCCTTCGTGCACAAAATTCCGATTCAATTTCCTTTGCCGCAGTCTCGTAATCATCGTCCAATTTCTGTAGTTTCCTTTCATAATCCAGCTGGATTCTTTTTTCTCGTTCGAGCTGTTCAGCCCGCCATGCCTTGTTTTGCTCTTCTAGCAACTCAAGCTTTCTTCTGAGCTCATCCATGGCGAATCCTTTCTAGAGTGTTAGATTCTTTGAAGTATGTTGCGATGGGTTTTCATTGGCTTGAATGAAACTCTTTTGATAGCAGTGTCTTACACACAGCTTCAAAGCTGGAATTTATTTCCAATTAGTAACTATAAAATATAATATAAAAGTAACTTACAATCTAGTTTCCAATTCAATTTGCAAGCCGCCGAATTCATCACAACTGCACTCTACATTTCCTCAGCACATTCAATTTACAGTGTTGCTAGTTTCACAAATACTATCAACTCATTTTAACAATAGGTATTCAACTACAGTCAAACCTCCATGAGTCGATATTGAAGGGACTATCGACTCATGGAAATATCGAGATGTGGAATAGAAAACCTTTGGAAAGCTGCTTGAAGAGACCATTACAGTAACCCAGAAAATATGTTTCAATATGGAATAATTTGCTTCCATAAGTTGATATCGAGTCATAGAACATTGACTCATGGAGGAATTACTGGTTATCCATTGCATCTTCTTGAATTCTACTGTCATTGTTATAAAGTGTGTAAATTCTAGCTCATCTAAACTATACTTTTATTCGGAGCTAGAGATCTACAGTTGCTAAGAAATGTTTTCCCAAAGCTGCTATTTGAATGTGATTATTACAAATGAACGTAAATTAGAGCTTTGAGTGACGGAAAAGTCCACTGCTGTGGTTGTAGATCGCAAGTTCTGAACTGAAGGATGCTTTAGATAACCCATGAAACCCCTTAAACCTTCTGTACATGTTTTTATATCTTCAGAAATGTGCATGTGGTTGAACATATGGTCGGGGTTCAGCCAAATCGCAACATGCGACAACGAAAAATTATCCATTGTTCTACTCACACTTTTGTTTGGCAGCTTTAATTAATCGCAAATCGTATCGGATAACCCTCAACCCCATAGCTGAGGATATACTACAGCAAATGCATGCTTAAATTGGTATGAAACTATTTCAGTTGTCCTTGTGCGAACAAAATATCACAAGTCACTCGAAAAGCGGCTTGGTGTGGTTTGGTTGAACCCCGACCGTATATCCAAGCTTGGAGTGACGCAAAAAGCTTGTGTCGTGGCTGTAGATCGCATGTTATAGACTCAAGGACACTTTGGATAACCCAAGATATCCCAAAGCCATCTCACCATGTCTCTTGATCTTTAGGAATATGTTATGGACAGGGTTGAATGCATATCTAAGCTTGGAGTGACGAAAAATGCTTGTGTTGTGGCTGTAGATAGCAAGTTCTGAAAACAAGGACGGTTTGGATGACTAGGATATCCCAAAACCATCTGGTCATGTCTCTTGATCTCCAGGAATATGTTATGGAGATGGTTGAATGCATATCCAAGCTTGGAATGACGAAAAAAGCTTGTATTTTGGCTGTAGATCGCAAGTTCTGAACTCAAGGACAGTTTTGATGGTCTGGCACATCCCAAAAGAAAATATTTCTATTTTTTTTTGTAATTTCTTCATTATTAATCACGAAAATAAATGGAATAGGGGAACAGACGGCTTTGGAAGGTTTTGTTCTATTATTGGCAGGGGGTTTTTGTCGACCGAATTTTATGAAATTTGGCCACAATATTCTTTGATATGCAAAAGAATGTTTAGGCCAATTTTGAGCAAAATCAGTCATAAAAACCCCTGCCAATAATAGAACAAAACCTGACAAAGCCGTCATTCCCCCTACATAGTCAATCATCTGTAATTTTTGAAAAGAGATAAAACAGTTTAGATCCAACAAAATGGCGTCTATTGTCAAAGCTTCTCAAATTTCGCGTAAACATAAGCTTTCCAACAGAATTTTTTATAAGCAAAATTGACAGTTTGTAAAAGAATTGTAAATCGGCATGTCAACAAAATGATCAAGATCGGAAAAAACACACTTTCAATGATATGTCGATATCTAGAAACAGTAGAGCTTGCAGCAGTCCAAAAACGGAATATAAACGGTTGGAGTTGTTGAAAATCCAATAAATTGAGCTTGTTATGAATATCCCAAATTTCTGAGTTAGAATTGTTTCGTTGATAATTGGATTTCATTTCTAGAAGGTCAGATAATATATTCAACGAAAAGAAAACAGATTTCGAAAAAGATTTATGGTTTAAAAAACATTGACAATACAAAGTGTCCTCTTTATAAACTGAACAGTCCTTAGAAGGTGATAATGGGAGTTTACATTAAATTAAAGATTGAAATTCAATTTACATAGGGGAACGATTCGGCACTTCATCTCATAGCTCTTACTTCCATCCCATCGAAAACAAAGCAATGGAAAGGAATTTGATTTATTTTTTTATTTTTGTGATTTTTTTCAGCAGTGAGCACGCATGTTAGCAAAAAGAAACGACAAGATTGGTGCTGTATTTCTCTGTTTTGCGATAAGTGAGATGGGAAATTGAACAGTTCCCCTATATTAAAGGACATTATTTCATGGATCATTAAAGCAAAAACGATAAAGATTCCATGTGGTATGCAGTAGGTTGCATAATCTTTTAATTTTATTCATTTTTGATTTGTCAATGCAATATCAAGAAGAAGATCTTTCAACAATAATAAGGCCTTTACAAATATGGAGTGAAAATTATAAAAAAGAAGATTAAGTAATCAAATCTGAATAAATATTTTAAAAATATGTGAAATTATATAACTAGCGTCTTAAAACTAACATTTAGAACAAAAACAGAGGGGAGTGTTACACATATACATTTTTAATATGTAGATTATTGAAATAAGATATTGGTATGCATTTACAAACGTCAGTTGTCTATGAGCATTTGCGTGATGGGTACGCTGGGTTGCCCCAGTCAGATGAAGCACGCGTGCAAAAGAAGTGTATCCAATTTTGTGTGGAACTATTTATTCAATAGAACGGAGGAGGAGCATACAAATTGAATACAACGTTTTGTGGATCTGTGGATAGAGTAGTCTTCATTTATGTCGGTATTTATATCGGTATTTTATAACTTACACCCAAATAAGCTGACATGTCCAGGGGTATGAATATTGCTGAAAGGTTGAGCGGAGCTTGGGCGGCTTTCAATATCAGCAGATATGATTTCTGATTCCGCACGGATAGCTTATACCAGTTCAAGGCCCATATCCCATGGAGAAGCTGGTCACTCTATAAAATATTTGTTTTAGGAGAAGGAACTAATTAATTACTAAACTCACCTTAGTTTGCCAAAAAGTTCCAAGGAAGCAAATATAAAACAATTGACTTGATGCAAAAAGAATCACGAGAAATCCCATGAACCAGTTTATCTGGAAAATGATAAATAAATATTCAACTAGCATGCTGTTATTTTTGAGTAAAAAAAACTTACCAAAATAACTGCAAACAATGCAATGATCATACAAATTGACAAAGCTCCGAAAGTTGCCAAGAAGTATACTTTGAATGAATCCTCTACATTCGTCATGTACAATATGAGATGCCGGTGAAGAGTTACAATTTTCCTGATCTGTTTAGTTATTTGCTCCTCGCTGTTATTTTTATCAATCATGATGTTCAAATCATGCAACAATGTAGCGATCACATCCACTTGTGCGCAACCCATTAATAGGAATAAAATGAAAACAGCGTCACTCGTCACTGTGCATGTCACAACAATAAACGACACGCAGGCTTGGAAGCAATAGTTGGTAGCGTAGGCAGTCCAAGTGTCGATGTGTGTCAACTCAAATCCGAACGGTAAAATTTTATTGAAAGTTATGGCACTGTATACCATTGGGAAAATCATGAATATGAAAACAGCAGAAATTGAAAATAATTCGGAAAACCGTATAACAATATACGTCAGCATTGCATTTTCAACAAGGGTGTCTTTAGCATCGATGGTGTCCAGATAAAAAGCCTCAAAATATTTACGATTCAATTCTTCGATAATGATTATTTTTTCACGCCGAAATACAAACATAACTAGCTTTGCCAACATCTGTTGAAATGGAGGAGAGATTCCATAAATCTATTCTGAAAAATAAGAACAAACAACTCACCTGCATGGAAAATCCAATAGTTATCACGTTGATCAATACTTTACCAATGTTATCTTGATAGTACATCATTGATGTAACAAAAAGATAGTGATAAACAATGTAAACAGTCATTATTGCCACAAACGGTAAATTGAACAATTTAAATTTTCTATCAAAAAAGTTCGCTCCTACGATCTCGGTGGTTTTGCTGATTCGAGATACAATTTCCTGGTGGAATTTACTCGCTGAAATAATTTGATATTGAAACAGTCGATAGTTGCTTAACTTTTTTATGAAGTTCATGTTAATAAGATACAGTGAACGCAATAACCAGATAAACGATTTCTAGCAGAATTCCGACTCTGTAATTTATCCAGTACTACCCTCAAATTGCTATGAGCTGACCAATTTAGTTATTTCCTGCAATCAGAGAGTGTCGCTAATGATAGTATGAAAAAATCAAAAGCTTATACAGCATACTATTTAATTCATATTAGCCAATAATCCAAGGTGAAGGCTTCGTGAGAAGCGAATTTAATTGTCCTCATCAGCACTAGGAATTAGCGCTGAACGCCGTTGCTACCATCAAAAATGTATCGTTGCGGCGGCGGAAATTGTGTTTTAGCCGTTCAATTAATAGCACCTTTATCATGCGATTAAGCATAAATAGTTTTTATTTATGAAAAACTTTTGTTAAGAAAATTATTTTGAGCTTTTTAGTGGAATGTCTTCACTTGTCATAAGACGAGTTTGTACAATTCCATTTAATTCCACCACTTAATTGTACCTTGACAGATACGTATTTCGACCTCAACAGTAAGGTCGTCCTCAGTGTCTCTTACTTGACTCTGTTACTTACTGTTGAGGTCGAAATACGTATCTGTCAAGGTACAATTAAGTGGTGGAATTAAATGAAATTGTACAAACTCGTCTTACGACAAGTTGAAAAACTTGTTGATTTCTATTCTTTCGAAAGAACACCTTTCTTTCTGAGCTACAACATATTTTTTCGCAATCGTTATTTATCATCAGACTAAGGCCGGAGTGGCCTGTGCTGCACATAAAAGCCTTCTCCATTCAGCTCGGTTCATGGCTGCACTTCGCCAACCACGCAGTCTGCGGAGGGTCCGCAAGTCGTCCTCCACCTGATCGATCCACCTTTCCCGCTGTGCACCTCGCCTTCTTGTTCCCGTCGGATCGTTTTCGAGAACCATTTTCACCGGATTACTGTCCGACATTCTGGCTACGTGCCCGGCCCACCGCAGTCTTCCGATTTTCGCGGTGTGAACGATGGATGGTTCTCCCAACAGCTGATGCAACTCGTGGTTCATTCGCCTCCTCCACGTACCGTCCGCCATCTGCAACCCACCATAGATGGTACGCAACACTTTCCTTTCGAAAACTCCCAGTGCGCGTTGGTCCTCCACGAGCATTGTCCAGGTCTCGTGTCCGTAGAGAACTACCGGTCTTATAAGCGTTTTGTAGATAGTCAGTTTGGTACGGCGGCGAACTCTTTTCGATCGAAGCGTCTTGCGGAGTCCAAGGTACGTACGATTTCCAGCCACTATGCGTCTCCGAATTTCTCTGCTGGTATCGTTATCGGCGGTCACCAGTGAGCCCAAGTACACGAATTCTTCAACCACCTCGATTTCGTCACCACCGATAGAAACTCGTGGTGGGTGGCTCACATTGACCTCTCTTGAGCCTCTTCCTATCATGTACTTCGTCTTCGACGTGTTGATGACTAGTCCAATCCGTTTAGCTTCGCTTTTCAGTCTGATGTAGGCTTCCTCCATCCTCTCAAAGTTACGTGCCATGATATCAATGTCGTCGGCGAAACCAAATAACTGGACGGACTTCGTGAAAATCGTACCACTCGTGTCAATCCCTGCCCTTCGTATTACTCCCTCCAAAGCGATGTTGAATAGCAGACACGAAAGACCATCACCTTGCCGTAACCCTCTACGGGTTTCGAAGGGACTCGAGAATGCCCTGAAACTCGAACTACGCACATCACCGGATCCATCGTCGCCTTGATCAACCGTATCAGTTTATCCGGAAATCCGTTTTCGTGCATTAGCTGCCATAGCTGGTCCCGATCGACTGTATCATATGCGGCTTTGAAGTCGATAAATAGATGATGTGTGGCACGTTGTATTCGCGGCATTTCTGCAATACCTGACGTATGGCGAGCACCTGGTCTGTGGTAGAGCGTTCACCCATAAATCCCGCCTGGTACTGCTCCACGAACTCTCTTGCAATTGGTGTTAGTCGACGGCATAAAATTTGGGAGAGTACCTTGTAGGCGGCGTTCAGCAATGTGATTGCGCGGTAGTTGCTACAATCCAGCTTATCGCCCTTTTTGTAGATGGGACACACGACACCTTCCATCCACTCCTGCGGCAGAACCTCATCCTCCCAAACCTTGGTAATCACCCAATGCAGCGCTCTAGCCAGTGCTTCACCACCGTGTTTAAATAGCTCTCCTGGTAGTTGCTCAACTCCAGGGGCTTTGTTGTTTTTCAGCCGGCCGATCTCCTTCTGGATTTCCTGGAGATTCGGAGCCGGAAGTCGCATGTCCTGCGCGCGTGCTCCTAGGTTCATTACCATACTGCCACCGTTGTCTGCCATATCGCCATTCAGGTGCTCTTCGTAGTGCTGCCGCCACCTTTGGATCACCTCAAGCTCGTTCGTAAGAAGGTTCCCGTTTATGTCCTTACACATATCGGGCTGTGGCACGTGGCCCTTACGTGAACGGTTCAACTTCTCATAGAACTTTCGTGCGTTATTAGCGCGGTACAGTTCCTCCGTCTCTTCACGGTCTCGATCTTCCTGCTGGAGCTTTTTCCTCCGGAAAATCGAGTTTTGTCTGTTCCGCGCCCGTTTGTATCGTGCCTCGTTCGCCCTCGTGCGGTGTTGCAGCAATCTCGCCCATGCTGCATTCTTCTCCTCAACTAACTGCTCACATTCGCCGTCATACCAGTCGTTTCTCTGATCCGGAGCCACCGTGCTTAGTGCAGCGGTTGCGGTGCTTCCAATGGCGGATCGAATATCTCTCCAGCCATCTTCAAGAGATGCTGCGCCTAGCTGCTCTTCCGTTGGGAGTGCCACTTTCAGCTGCTGCGCGTAGTCTTGGGCTAGTCTACCGTCTTGTAGCCGCCCAATGTTAAGCCGCGGCGGACGACTCCGACGCGTGTTGATCACCGTCGAGAGTTTTGAGCGCAGACATACTGCGACGAGGTAGTGGTCGGATTCAATATTCGCACTGCGGTAAGTGCGTACGTTCGTGATGTCGGAGAAGAATTTACCGTCGATTAGAACGTGGTCGATTTGGTTTTCCGTTACTTGATTAGGTGATTTCCATGTGGCCTTGTGGATATTCTTACGGGGGAAGAAAGGCTTCGGACTACCATTCCGCGGGAGGCTGCAAAGTTTATGCATCGTTGGCCGTTGTCGTTCGATACGGTATGCAGACTATCCGGTCCGATGACCGGTCTATACATTTCCTCCCTTCCTACCTGAGCGTTCATGTCACCGATGACGATTTTGACGTCCCACAGTGGGCATCCATCGTATGTCTGCTCCAGCTGCGCATAGAACGCTTCTTTCTCGTCGTCGGGTCTCCCTTCGTGTGGGCAGTGCACGTTGATGATGCTATAGTTGAAGAAACGGCCTTTAATCCTCAGCTTGCACATCCTTGTGTTGATTGGCTGCCACTCAATCACACGATGGCGCATCTTACCCAGCACTATGAAGCCGGTTCCCAGCTCGTTGGTGGTGCCACAGCTTTGGTAGAAGGTAGCCGCTCGATGCCCGCTTTTCCACACTTTCTGTCCTGTCCAGCAGATTTCCTGCAGCGCTACGACATCGAAGTTGCGGGGATGTAATTCATCGTAGATTATCCTATCGCAACCTGCGAAGCCTAGCGACTTGCAGTTCCATGTTCCAAGCTTCCAATCGTAATCCTTTATTCGTCGCCTAGGTCGTTGCCGATTGTATCGAGTCGTATTATCTTCTATGTCGTTCGTAATAGTTGTTTTAAAAGCGGCTTATTGAGCCTGCGCAAACATCCTGTCTCGTCGGAGGGCCGTCGTGTCAGGGCTGTTTAGCGTCCCACCTAACACCAGGACTTGGGCTTGTGCGCTTTGAGCGGCACACGGTCGCTTTGGCGGAGCCTACTTGCGGATACATGCAGCTTTTTATAGAGGTTTAACAGGGCCCACTGTCAAACCCCACCACATCCTAGGCAAGCCCCACAACTCGCAGATGGCCTGGGGAGGGATCGTCAAGCCCTTGGACGTAGTCCCTGCTGCCCCCAATCGCAATCGTATTAGGATCAAATTTTATCGTTAAAAACAATTCTCAATTTTTTTTTGAAATTTGACGCATTGCTCACTGGTTGACTGGTTGACACTGATAGAAAGGGCAAAAGATCGAATAGCCAAAAAGTCAAAGGGGCAAATGGTCAAAACAAAAAATCGGAGTCAAAAGATCGAAGGCCGAAAGCTGGAATGATTAAAAGGTAAGATGGGACAGAAGGTCGAAATTATTAAAAAAAAAAAACAGATTAATCCACCTAGCGGTGATGATGCTTTTCTCGCTTATCATAAAATATATCGCGAAAAGTTAAAGAAGTCAAAACAGCAATCCCATTATTTCCATCATATTTGATTGCATGCATTTATTTCACAAATATAAATCAATAAATGGATTGGCGCTGAAAAATTTATTGACAGTACAAGTTTTAAATAAAATCCTGTTCAAAAAATGTGGCAAAATTCAGGCGTAATTGTCAGCAAATTGATGGTAGACGAAATCGGAGGCAGACCAAATTGGGGCGTGATAAAAATCGAGACATCACTGTAACTTGTACATATTCATTTTTGGTATGATACCATGTAAAATGTTTAAAGTCATAAAATTTTAATCATTTTTATTTGAACAAATAATCAATCAGAAGTTCAAAAGAGGCCAGCAATAGTGCTTTATCAATTGATAAACAGTATCTTGATGTCAATGTTCACATATTATATTATATTATCGTTTCATATTATATCTAGTTATAAAGCTTGTAATCTGAACAGAATATTAGCACCATTATTACCATCCTCACCAAAAATGTTTAAACGAAAAGAGACAAGAATAGATAATTTCTCGCTTAACTTTTCAAAAGGACCTAAGTAACATTTTTTCATGAATTAATTTGAATAGCGCAATCAACAGAACAACATTAAAGCTATTGATTGCTGTATTCAAATTAATCCATGAAAAAAATGTTACTTAGGTCCTTTTGAAAAGTTAAGCGAGATTTTTTACTTCTGGAACGATGAACGATACGATCAATGTTGGCGTTGGCGAATGCAATTTGATGCGAGCAAATCAAATGAAGATAAATGCCTGAAAAATGAGTGACATTTTCACGCGATTTTTACTTTAAAATCTGTATTTTGGCCATAACTTCCGATCCTATAGTCCGATCTGGAACAATTGAACAGGATTCTGCGTCGAATGCAACTCGATCAAGGTTCTGCTTCTCCATTGGCATTACATCCCTCACTGAGACATTGCCGCCTCGCTGCTTAGTGTTCATTAAGCACTTCTATAGTTATTAACTGCGAGGTGTCTAAGCCAATTTACCATTTCTTCATTCGTATATCATGAGGCTAACACGATGATACTTTTATTCCCAGGGAAGTCGAGACAATTTCTAAACCGAAAAAAAAACAAGATTAATCCACCGGTGATGCCTTTCTCGCCCATTATAAAATGTATCGAGAGAAGCTTTGCGGAAAGGTCAAAATTGCACAAATATAAAGCAGTCAAATGATTTTTTACTGTCATAAATATAGTCTTCCAAAACGTTTGGAATGATTATTATTATTTTTTAGACTTCCACAATATTGAAATAACTCATTATAAGCAACAGACGATGGAAATCATTAGTTGTTTTTAGTATTTTTCTGGGAAAAAATATGGCAAAATTGGATCGTGAATAAATTATATCAAATCTGTCATATAAACTGTCAAGGCTTTGATTATGTCCACGGAATTCGAATTGAACAAGAGTGATGACTAATGTTAATCAAAAAATCAACATAAAGAAACGCAATTGAAAAAAGCAATGGGTAATGTTCAATCAAAGTTAATTGCCTATTTCCAGGGATTAAACCACCCGACTTGGACGTTAATTTACAATGTTATGAAAACTCATATGTGACGTCAAAAGATTCAATTTTATAAACATTTAAAGTGCTCCGCCTCGGAATATTTCTGTGCGTGAATTGAGAAAATCTTCAATCTGTATTTGTATTGATATTCTATTGATATTTCACTAGTTATGAGATCACATTTTCTAATATTCTTGGAAAAATACGTTACAGTAGAAGAGAACTGCTATCGACAACGCGGCTTTGCCTACTCAGATCTCTATCGTGCTCGAAAAATGAGTTAGTTTATAATACCCAATATTTTAACTATAACTTTTACTTGTTGGTCATTTTCAATACAAAACAATGGGAGAGCAACGTGAAATGCTACTTGTTGCAATACATCGGTTAAGAATAAATGCCCGTAAAAAGAGAGAGTTTTTGAAACGCATTTCGCGTATAAAAATAGTTGTTTGTGCAACAAGTTGCAAAAAGATGATTTTTTCAGCACGAGTCGTACGTTTATCGAACGAGGCTTGCCAAGTTGGATAAATACTACGAAGGCTGAAAAAATCAAGTTTTGCAACGAGTTGCACACGCTTTTCTTGCAATGACGACAAATGGACGTGCGGTAAGACGCGCGGCTAGAAAGCAAGACCATGCTGAGGATGGCTGGGTTCGATTCCCGGTGCCTGTCTAGGCAGTTTTCGAATTGGAAATTGTTTCGACTTCCCTGGGCATAAAAGTGTTAGCCTCATGATTAGGCTGACCATACGTACCGTATTTAATGGGACAGTCCCGTTTTTAAGACCTATTTGTGCTGTACCGTCGTAATTTAAAAAATCCTCAATTTGTCCCGTTTTTTCATTGATTCTACATCGATCATAAATAGGAAGTGTTTGTTTTTTGCATCTTTATTAGAGAGATTTATAGCCCTCGGCTGGCTCATCTCTTAAAAAAGAAAGTGGGCGAAGCCTATAAAAAATATGAGATGTTATGTTATTAGTTGCTTTTGAAAGAATGCTATCTATACCGTTTTGTATTTTCCATTGATCAATTTTTCTTAATGTTTTAACAGTG
Organism: Armigeres subalbatus; assembly: GCF_024139115.2. Taxonomy (NCBI): domain Eukaryota; kingdom Metazoa; phylum Arthropoda; class Insecta; order Diptera; family Culicidae; genus Armigeres; species Armigeres subalbatus. Next base: position 218,377,856 of record NC_085141.1, on the reverse strand, counting down.
AATGACAACAGATGCTTCTCCGGGAGATTTTTTATACAGTCTATGATATTTTCTGCTTATTCTGGAGGCATTAAAATTTGGCTAATTTCATTAGTGGATTAAACGGAATTAGTAAATTGGTAGGCAAGTATTTTCTGAAAACCAGGTCACGGCTCAACGTCAATAACAGAATCATAGAGGCAGACATTCTAATTTTCAGATTAAGTTCATTTTCGAATATTCTTTTTCAATCTTCCGTAGTAGGTTTCCATTTCATTCCAAATTTGCTTTATCAAATATTGTTCAATCATTTGATTCTTTTTGAAACATTAAAAATCATTCAAAGACATTCTGAATAATTTTGAAAATTTCGAAATCATCCACTGTAAAAAATTTCGAGTTTCAGACAGTTCACACCGAGAGAAAATTTGGTCGGATTTAAAGCTAGATTTAAGGTCCACACGTACTTCAAGGGTAGTTCACACATCAGGAGCTTGTCTGCAAATTTCGCTCCCATCTGTGCTCCCAATCCAGAGGAAATCTCCGAACGTCCGAGTTGTAAAGCAGACTATAAATTGGCCAGGGTTTTATTCAATATTCACGATAAAACTACATGAGTCCCGCTTTTTTGGAAGCACATGCGAACAAAATGAATGGACAAGATTCCCGAGGTGTGAGGTACTTTAAGCGTCATTTAATTAATTTCGATCAAAAAGGACTGAATTGATTAGATTTGATATTTATTCTCATGCGCCAACCATATTTATGGAAATAATTAAAATTACATCGATAAATAATAACAAAATGGACTGTTGATGAAAATTATGATGATAACAAAATAATATTTTCTTTTAGGTTTGTTTTTCGATTTACTGCCATTGAAAATGAGGTGCGCGTCCTATTTCATGGTCAAAGCTGGTGAAAAAATAAGGTTGAACACCACGCGCCGGCAGTATAACGTACTTCAGGGAAATAAATTGAAAATATTTATTACTAGTAAATAAAATTATTTGTCAGAAAAAGCATGATAGTGAAAACAACGTTTAATCATAAATTTCAGTGATATTTTTCACTGACTTCGAAATGCATTTCCATTTTCAATATGGTCATCATGGAATTTGATCAGAAAAATTTAGCTTTTATTAAACACCGTCATAAACTCTTCGCAATGCAAACATTTTTATGCGGGTAGTTCATTTGACCACATTATGACCAAAAATTGTAGCTTTATTCGAGCGTTGAAAATTGGATTTATTACGCTCTTTATCACAACCATAGATCTAATCATATGGTCAATAGGCATTTGACGTTTGAAGCTTTTTTAAGCCGATTTATGCCAGGTTTATTGATAGCAATAAGAGCACCAATAAAACTGAGCAATTAGCTATGGTGATTGCTGTCATAAGTCCGCAATGAGAATTAGATAAATCCAAGAAGCATGGAAATTGTTACTTGGGTATAAGTTGATCTTGAAATCCATTCCTAGAGCGAAATAAAACTTTAAATGTTACTTGGGATGTGTTTATACCGTTTCGGGTATTGATTGACCTAAAATTATGTTTATATACTGAGGACCCGTAAAAGGTTAAATTTTGTTCCCCTGTGAATTTTAGGAATTTTAGTTTTGTTAAGGATGTATTAGGTATTAGGTGTATATTCGAGGATTATTTATCATATTGAAATGCTTCAGGCAAATTTGGCAGCACGATATAGCTGGCAATGGATATGCCGTGGATTTTTATTTTGTTTAAACATGTATTTTTAAAATGCTTTTTTTATTTTTCTTTGTTTTTTTTTTGTATGGTTAATACAGTGAATACATATGACGGTAATAAGTTAAAATATATTTGTGTCGTGTTGTTTGTTACAAACAATAATTGGATGGAGCAGTACGATGGTTTCCACTAGGTTTCCAGATGGGCGATAACGAATTCATCGATTGGAAAAAATTAAAAAAAATGTCATCGGCAGTTGCGTTTCGGCAAAGTGAGGAAGTATGGATTGATATTAAGGATTGTGCAAGATAGTCGGGAAACGTTTTTGAAAATTGTTAATCATAATCCAATGACTTGTAAATAACAAACACCATACATTTTTTGTACAGTGTGCCGGTAAGTGGTCCTTGTGCCCAAGTAGTGAATGGCCCTTCTTGTATGAGTTTTTTGCTCGTGTGGTTAGCGATGAAGCATATGTGTGCTTGATATGCAAGGTCCTCTTCCAATTTGAAGTGCAACCATTTATTCAAGAGATTGAATAAGAATCATACACATCGAATACATCGTTTTATGAATCTGAAAAAAAGAAGAATTTCCATTGATGTTGGTAGTTTTTAAGAGACAGCTAACTCACTCTCAGAAAAGCCGACATATCAAGAGGTGTAAATATTGCGGAAAGGTTGAGGGGAGTTTGGGCAGCTTCTAATATCAGCAGGTATGACTTCTGATTCCGCACGGATAGCTTATACCAATTCAAAGCCCATAATTCATAGAGAAGCTGGTCACTCTATAAAATATTTGTTTTTGGGTTAAACATTTCACTGATTAATAGAACTCACCTTAGTTTGCCAAAACGTCCCAAGGAAGCAAATAAAAAATAATTGACCCGACACAAAAAGTATCACGAGAAATCCCATGAACCAGTTTATCTGGAAATTGCCATTGAATGCTGAACTTGATACATCATGCGTTTTTATTTTACAACTTACCAAAATAACTGCAAACAATGCAATGATCATACAAATTGATAAAGCTCCAAAAGTTGCCAAGAAGTATACCTTGAATGAATCTTCCACGTTTATCATGTACAGCATGAGATGTCGGTGAAGGGTGACAATTTTCCTGATCTGTTTAGTCAATTGCTCTTCGCTGCTATTTTTCTGCAACATGGTGTTCAAGTCATGCAACAAGGTAGTGATGACATCCACTTGTGCGCAACCCATTAGTAGAAATAAAATGAAAACAGCATCACTTGCCACTGTGCATGCCACAACAATAAAAGATACACAGCCTTGAAAACAATAATTGACGATGTAGGCAGCCCAAGTATCTGAGTGTGTCAACTCAAATCCGAACGGTAAAAGTTTATTCATAGTAAGGACGCTGTAAAACATCGGAAAAACCACTACTATGAAGGCAGCAAAAATCGAAAAAACCACGGAAATCCGTATAATAATGTACGTCAACATTGCATTTTCGACAAGAGCATCCTTTGCACCGACGGTGTCCAAATAATAAATTTCAAAATATTTACGATTCAGTTCTTCGATAATGATTGTTCTTTCACGACGAAACACAAACATGTTTAGCTTAGCCATCATCTGTTGAAATAAAGGAGTAGTTCCATAAATCTATACTGAAAATTAGACCAAATATTATACCTGCATTGAAAATCCAATAGTTATCACGTTGAGCAATACTTTATCAATATCATCTTGATAGTATATCATTGATGTAACAAAAAGATAATTGTAAACAAGGTATGAAACAATTACTACCACAAAATGTAAATTGAATGTCTTGAACTTTCTATCAAATAAGTTTGCTCCCACGATCTCGGTGATTTTGGTGATTTGGATTAACATTTCCAGGTGGAACTGGTTTGCCGAATGAATTGGATACTGGAACAGTCGATAGTTGCCTAAATTTTTGATAAAGTTCATTTTGCCAACTAATAAATGCTTAAAAATGTTGTACAACTCTATAAGTTAAAAAGTGTAAAACTATAACTGCTATGAGATGACCATGGCACGAAAGTTAGTTAATATTAGCAATCAGCTATTCATACCAAACGGTGAGAATCCAAGGTATGAAAAAAACAAAAACCTATCGTATGTTATTAATTAATTCATATCAGCCAATACGATTTATTTACTTTGGAGAAGGTCAAGGCTACGAGTAGCGTAATCAATTACCGTCATCAGCACTTGGGATATTCTCACGGCCAACTATTATTCTTGGCAGATGTAAATTTTCTTCAAATTGCGCGATACGACGAGCTCGGTGGTTTACCGTGCGGGACCGAAATCCGTGCAACGCCGAAATCCGTCCACTTCATGAGATATCAATAAATTAAAGGGGGTTAAAGGTAATTAATGTAGAAATATTTTATCCTGTCCTGTTCAGATACTTGGCAGTAAGATTTTAGGGCATAGGAATGGAAAGAAGGCTTTAAAATTAAAACAACAAAAATCAAAAACAAATCGCCACCCACCAAACGCAGAGTTTTTGCCGCCATTTTGTTTTCGGGTAGAGCAGTATTGCACCAAAAGTAACTGTGTTTCTTTGCTAATTGCGTATCATTACATAAGATAAGCGGAATACAAATCGAAGGGATCGCTTCTCAAGGTGCGTATCGAACTATTTACAGTGGTAGTTTAGTCAATCAGACTGTTTCAATTTAAATATTTAGTTCAAAAATAGCTGTACGGATTTTGATAATTTGATTCGAAATCCGTTCACGGTAGACGGATTTCGAGTCAGGAGTAGTTGATTTTATTCATTATTTTATTATGTTTTTCGTAGTTTTTAATAAGTAAATGTGAAACACTTCAAAAGTGGAAGCCTTTATGCTCCTATGTCAATGAAAAAAGTTTTATTTACATTCGATTCTTATTTTCTAATGACTTTTTCGTATATCAAGGTGCTTAAGGGTACGGATTTCGATGCGCCACGGTAGTGACTTCCACTTCTGCCTTATATGCAGGAAGTCGGGGTAGAGGTATGCGCCAACAGTTTTTGGCATCACGCCGCCATTGACATGTTTGCACAAATGCGCCACCGTTTAAAATTTCCACACCGATTTAATGTTTTAGAAATCAGCAGTAGAGTTTCCATTTCCCGGCCATTTTCGTTGTCCCGGGATTCGGGATGAACTCGTTCGTATATCCCGGGAAATCCCGGGATCCCGGGATTTTTCGATGTTTCCTTAGAAAACTTTTTTTTTTTATTCAAAAACGATTTTATTCAATGTTCAGGGGTAAAGTTCTTATTTTAGAAAGGCCTGATAATACAGAGTTCAAATTGGAACTCAATTTAATTCTAATTTGAATCAGTTTTTTCGAAAAAAAAAACGACTTCAAGAAGCAAATAATATTAAAATATACGTTTTTCTCGGAAGGAAGAGTACCCTTTTGGAATATATGATCGCCGAGTCCGAGAAGAAGGGTTCGCCGGCAGTTGAAGTCGGCTTGACTGTTTGCATTGTTTAGAATATGCATTGGGTTTAGACAGTTGCTGGGATTGCATTCAATACCCTAGTGACGAAAGATGGAAGATGCGCAGTAGAATGGATAATAATTATTAATTAATTATTGGCGATAAATCAACGAGTAGGTACTCGATAACGATAATGTTAAATCAACGGTCACTTTATTGTCAACGAAACATCATTGTACAACCGTTATCGTTATCGAAGTAGTCCTTAAATTACTTACTCTTACTATTTTGTCTCAGAAATCACAAATCTATCTATCAAAGGATCGAAGTAATGATTGGATGATTAAAGAACAACAAATCTGACGAGGTCAATGGCCTTTTTTTAGTTATACGATATTTGGACAAGTAGAAATAAGACTTATACTACCCAAATCTAAACCCCGAACTCAATCCAAAACCAATCCTAATCCAATTCGAATCCAATCTAAATCAAATCCAAATCTATTTAAAATCCAATCCAAATCTAATTCAAAACCAATCCAAATCTAATTCAAATCCAATCCAAATTCAATCCTAATCAAATCGAAATCCAATTCAAATCCAATTTGAATAAATTTCAAATCCAATCCAAATCCAACCCAAATCCAATCCAAATCCAATCCACACCCAATCCAAAAAATTGACGAAATTTTGACAAATACAATGATGGGATAAAAAGTAATTTATTATGATTTGTTCAATCTAACGCGAACTCATTTTTAACTAATTTCACAAAATCAATGCATTTGGTACCTGGTGGATCACAAGCAATATGGGATTCTGCTAGGTGGGTCGCATATCCAAAAGTTTGGGAACCTCTATGCTAGTTGGTCCAAGGAGTCCAAGCGAAGCTTTGGTCAAGAGCTGGTCAGCAGCAAGAACCAAAAAAAAATAGGGGTCGAACCACTTATACATGCGCAGGTGCTGGAAAGTTTGTTGTACGAACGTCGATTGGAAGGACATGAATTGGATCAAGAACTGTTTGGAGGCAAGAAGCTCAGGAAGACTGCCTCAATGTTGGGTGGCGCAAGGAGATTAGCAAGGCGAATTACAGCTAGTGTACACAACATCGCTGTAGACGGGAGATGGGTAGGAAGCAGGTGCCAAATAGATGTAGCTGATCTTGTACTGTAGATACTTGTCGTTTAATTAATAGAGAGTAGCTGCTGGAAAAAGTATCAGACATTAGCCCTACATTGAGTGGTACAGAGGAATCTAATATCTTTTGTGAAGGTGTTCTATTAGCTATCACTGATATTTTCATGTCTGTCCCTCTCTTACTAATTAAATAATAAGATGATATCGATTGTGCATTATGGCTGAGCCTATTAAATAAACGAACTTGGAAAAAAAATCATGTCTGATGGGAGGTATAAGAATATATGAGTTTATCACCTAAGTTGGGTTTCGCGTTCAAAACAAATAACTTTTGTAAGAAGAAAAATTACACTGTTTGCGAACCGGAAATGAAACAGTATTTTTTGTCCCGGGTATCCCGGGATTTCAAAAATAATATCCCGGGAATCGGGAAATCCCGAATTTTCCTATATCCCGGGATGTCCCGGGATGGAAACTCTAATCCGCAGGATTGTCTGTGGAAATTCCGAAGAATCAATAGAATTGTCGTAGAATTTTCCGATGGCGGCTATTAATATTGCATGGACGTGAGCGGGTTTATAAAAATACTTCAAATACCATTGGAATCACTTCACACACTGTTTATACATTTTTCGTTTAACAGTTTTTAACTTATGGATCTTTGATTATTTGTCTAAACTTGAACGTCTTGTTCCATCCGAATGCCGTACTGAACTGACTGCCCTAACTGAACCAACCTTGTAACCTAACTCTGACCACCTAACAGCCAACTGCTGCCTCAACGGAGAGTCTGGTTCAATGATTGGATCCCGGGTGATGCAATCGCGAAGACCGGATGTTTGATGCAACGTCAGCGTACCTGTGGCTAACCTCCGATTGGTAATCAAAAGGCTGACGTTTCCACGTGCCGGCTATGACAGTTACTTCCTGCGCTGACGCATGCTTTGCTGATGTCTGCGCATACGAATCAGGCTATTTGGGGCCACTCACAATAACATAACGCTTCAGGCGGTGGGAGGATTTCAGTAAGAGCGTTGAGGTCCATATAATTTTCAGAAGATTCTAATTCAAAAATCAGAAGGGTTGTTTACAAGACACGATCGTCCGGCATAACAACGTAAAACAATTTGATGCATTGAGGATTGTGTACCATCATGCAACAGTATTATGTCACTGTCACTGGTTACGAACAAAACTGCCGTATCTCAAAATACGAAAATTGTTTATTGTCAGCTCGACAATGATTGGCCGCATAATCTCTGTAGACGTCATGCATTTGAATAAATTTATTGCACCACCTTCCTCCGCCGCGCACTTATTCTGCTGCTGATGGTAAATTCTTATCGTCGCCTAGCGATTATATTTTGCACTTAGAAGAATATTCATCACATATCAACCTTCTCTTGTATAAAATAGTAGTCCTAAAAACAACTGATATATTTTCAATAAAGGTTTCCCCAAACACACGCGACGCGACAGTCGCGACGCGATTCTATCGCTTGGCGACTGCGATTCTGTCGTCGCTGGTATGGAAGGATAAATGGAACATTGCCTGCAGCGACCCAGCGATAGAATCGCGGCGACTAGTTGTCGCCGTCGCTTAGGTCTTGGGGAGCCTTAAGTCGCATTTTAAGTGATTCAAAATAGTAACATAATCAAAGTCAGAATCTAGCTAGAAAATTTCACTTTTCGTCGACAGCCGTCGCTCGGGCCGATAATGACGCCATGATTCCGCTACCGACGCAAAGCGATTGTGTTTTGTACTTTGAAGAAGGTTCATCTCACAGAACAATTTTCTATCGATACTTTTCTCAATAATACGCATTTTAAATCACTAACAGCACCTAAAACACTTAGCATCTTGGGTGAAAATTTTACTGGACGCCAAGAATTTGCCACTAGATGTTGCACTTTGGAGAAATCCTATTTATGCTAATTTGATCGAGGATCCATGGATAAAGGTTTGGAGATAAATGTGGCGCTCATATCTTTTCGTCTCTTCTGCAGTGTATCCATACCTATCAAACAGAACCGGTTCTTATAAGGTGGTAGAGCGTTAGGGCTCAGGGGAAAGCAATCAAAGCACGTATTTTATGAACTTTGATTGAATTTTCTCAATTCTATCGATCCAGATGTTGTGAACGGGACTCCATACCACAGCCTTAGTTTCATGTATAGACTGAACTAAACTAGCAACACTAGAACCAGAGGCCGACAGAATGATAAACTGTTAATTTGGCAAAGGGATAAGCATCAAAATGGCTGGAGTTTTGCGGAATGCCTTGGAATTTTCAAATTTCGCTAACGACACGCCTGTGTAGTGTAAGTGATTCTCTGGAGAAGAGTATTTGATAATTTCATTATTTAACTTATTTTCCGTTTCACTTCGATCACAATGATCTTTTTTTTGACGGGAACAGGTGGGAGAATTTTCAAGCAGTTCCTGGTTATCCTTGCGTTGTACAAATGACAGACATAGTGCGTGCAGAATCAATATCGGTATGTAGAACAGCAAAAGACAAACATATCCAAACAAACAGACAAACACATTTCATGTTTACATCATTACGAATTATAATATGAACGATGTCGATGGATGTAGGGATTTTTCCATAATGGAAAGATGCTCGGTGATCGTGAATCGCATGCTGTTGAAGAGCTGTGGGCTCTAGTGCAAGCAGAATCAATAATCGGTATGTAAAACAGTAAAAGACAAACACATCTTGTTGGTATCATTCGAATTACAGATCTTACTTCCGGAAATAAGACGACTGGCAGCATGTCGATGATGTATATGTTTTTCATTATGAAAAGGTGCTCATTCAGCGATGATTAATCGTATGCTGATAAACAACTACTTTTTGATTTGTGTACCCAGCAACAGGGGTGCGGGGATTGCACAGTCCCTTAGTGTAGGTAAGGCGCCAGGACCGGATGGTATTCCGAACCTGGCCATCAAAGCGGCCGTTGCCGAGGCTCCCGAGATGTTCAGATCTGTTATGCAGAGATGCCTGGACGAGGGAGTCTTCCCTGAAGCATGGAAAAGGCAGAGCTTGGTCCTATTGCCAAAAGCGGAAAACCACCGGGGATCCGTCGGCATATAGACCAATATGCCTGCTTGATACGGCGGGGAAGGTGCTCGAGAAGATCATCCTCAACAGGTTGTTAATACGCACGGAGGGTGGTCTATTGAGTAACCAGTTTGGCTTCCGAAAGGGTAAGTCGACCGTAGACGCTATCTTGTCGGTTACCAAATCCGCGGAGATAGCTATCCAGCGTAAGAGGAGGGGTGTTCGCTATTGTGCAGTAGTGGCTCTCGACGTGAGGAGTGCATTCAATAGTGCCAGTTGGGCAGCTATTGCAGATGCGCTCCTGCGTCTTGGAATTTCCTAGTACCTGTACAAGATTCTCGGAAGCTACTTCCAGAATCGAGTACTGGTAACGACACGGACTCGGGTCAGAAGTGCGTTGACATAACCTCAGGGGTTCCGCAAGGTTCCATACTGGGTCCGGTGTTATGGAACGTCATGTACGACGGTGTCTTGAGGTTGAAGTTCCCGGTGGGCGTGGCAATCGTCGGCTTCGCTGACGATATTACGCTGGAGGTCTACGGCGAATCGATCGAAGAGGTGGAATTGACTGCAGCCCACTCGATCGCAATTGTGGAGGAGTGGATGAGTTCCAGGAAGTTAGAACTGGCTCACCACAAGACTGAGGTGGTTGTTGTTAACAACCGAAAGTCGGAGCAACAAGCGGTGATAAGGGCAGGCAACTGCACGGTCACCTCTGAACGCTCCATCAAACTCTTGGGGGTAATGATCGACGATAAGCTCACCTTTGGTAGCCACGTCCCGGATGATGTCCAATAGCTCTGCGGTTTATGCCAGCAAGCGCAAGCTTCTGGCTAGCGTTGCTCTATCCATACTGAGGTATAGGGGGCCTGCTTGGGGCACGGCCCTGCGTATTAACTGCTACAGAACGAAGTTAGAAAGTACGTATAGGCTCATGTGCCTAAGAGATGCGAGCGCGTACCGTACCGTGTCGCACGATGCACTTTGCGTCACCGGTATGATGCCTATTGACATCGTTATCGGTGAAGACATAGAGTGCTTCGAAACGAGAGGCATCCGTAGGACTGTCAGGTTGGCCTCAATGGTCAAATGGCAGCGTGCGTGGGACAGTTCCACTAAGGGTAGATGGACACATAGGTTGATACCGGAGATAGGTACGTGGGTCAAGAGGCGTCATGGGGAAATCACTTTCCACCTGACCCAGGTCCTTACAGGCCATGGTTGCTTCAGACAGTACCTACACCGGTTCGGACACTCGGTCACGCCCGAGTGTCCGGTGTGCGTAGGTTTAGAGGAAACGGCGGAACACGTGTTGTTCGTGTGCACGCGTTTTCGCACAATGCGTGACCACATGCTTGCCACATGTGGTCTGGACACTACCCCGGACAACCTAGTCCGGAGGATGTGTAAAGATGAAGTTGGCTGGAACGCCGTTTTATCGGCTATCGTCCAAATCGTCTCGGAGCTACACAGAAGGTGGCGCGTGGACTCGAGGAATGGCTAGTTCAGGCGCAAATAAGAGGTGGTCCAAGGGATCGGAGTCGGCTTCATGGGTCATACCGGTGGTCATGCCCTGTGGTCGAACTCGATCCTTTTATCGAACAAGTGGCCGCGTGAAGAACAACATGGTATCGTCGCTTTCGCGGCGTCGGTCAACCGGGCGGGTTCCGAGCCCGAGGACGGAAAGGGGTCCTCGTCAAGGCTGGGGCAGGCGTAGGCACCGCGTCGGCAAGTCCCTCTGTGTGCTGGCGAATAGGCCCTATCGCAGAAAGGTCAATTTGGGGTGCACGCGGCATCATCATTCTTGATACCAGTCGTGCAGAGGGAAGCAGGCGCGAAGTCGACCCTGTCCACCTTCCGAGGACATAGGGCGTGGTAAGGCTACCTGGAAAGCCGGCAATGCGCTGGCACGATACCATGGTGTTCTTCTAAAAAAGCGAGTCACGATGTTCGATGCTGCAAGGACACGCAGCTAACCTCGAGGGTGCGTTATGCACTGCCCCCCCTTTGAAGCATTACTTTCTGGTTGTACCGAAGGCAATGGAAACGGTTTAGCTGGTCGGGGATGCAGTCCTGCCTCCCTCATTGGAGGTGGTCCCTAACCCAGCACTTCCTGGTCAACCCAGGATGTCTGTTGAGCAGATCCCCCCTCCATTGTTTAGGAAGAAAAGAAAAAAACCCAGCAACAGAAGAAAAAAAACAGATTAATCCACCTAGATCCTTGGGAAAAAACAATGATTTTTTAATAATTCCGAAATGCAATGTCCTATCGGTCCAATTTTCAATAGCATTCCCGCATTCCCCTTCGAATGCAACTCGTTGGGAGTAAATCGGGTAATACTAAGTTCCAAAAAGTGTGTCTACACATTTTGTACACATATACACACACATACGCACACAAACATACAAAAATCACCTCAATTCGTCAAGCTGAATCGATCGATCGGGTTTCCGGGCCTTCTATTCGTTCAGCCACTTCAAGTGCGAGACGGAGAGATCCTTAATTTAAAACGGAAATTGGAACAAACTGAACTTATCTTAGAGGATCAGCCTGCCGAAAAAGTTTTGGAAAAATCATTCAAGATTGATCAACGTATGTTAGCATCGGGAGAAGGGGCCCTCCTTAGCCGTGCGGTAAGACGCGCGGCTACAAAGCAAGACCATGCTGAGGGTGGCTGGGTTCGATTCCCGGTGCCGGTCTAGGCAATTTTCGTATTGGAAATTGCCTCGACTTCCCTGGGCATAAAAGTATCATCGTGTTAGCCTCATGATATACGAATGCAAAAATGGTAGCCTGGCTAAGAAACCTCGCAGTTAATAACTGTGGAAGTGCTCAATGAACACTAAGCTGCGAGGCGGCTCTGTCCCAGTGTGGGGATGTAATGCCAAGAAGAAGAAGAAGAAGAAGCATCGGGAGAATAGCTGAGAATCAAAGTATGGCATGTTGACTCTGTTCTTGAAGGGCTCAAAACACGGTTCAAAATGAGCCGCAGTGCATTTGAGCGCGAACGAAAAAAAGTGTACTTGCAAAGTGAATTCCATGATCGAACAAAATCGTGATTGTGCGTTAGTAAGAGAACTAGGTTTATAAGGCGCCAGTCAGCTAATATGAGCCATTGCATTTTCAGGGTTAAGTTAGATAACCGATGGCACCTGAAGTCTAAACATGTTTCTAGATCAACATATTGAACATAATGGTTAAGACATCTACAATAAAATAAAATAAAAAAACATTTTTCTAATAATCTTTGTACATGTTTGGAAAAACAAATTAGTATAGATTGTGCCAAGTTACTAAAAAGTTAACATTTTTACAGTTTTCATATAAAAACACAAATTTTAATAAAAAAGCGTTCGTTAGATATGCTTGACTATAGATGACATGGTATGAAAAGACCATGTGCCACTAATAATTTATTTTTAAATATTTATCAAATAAAAAGTGAAAAAGTAGAAATTGAAAAGTGAGAAGATTAAAGTGAAAAGTGGTGAGTGAGAAGTTATGAGTTGTGAGAAGTGAAAAGTGAGAAATAACAAGTGAGAAGAAGAAATTGGAAATGCCACTAAAAGCACTGAATATTTTTTTTTAAATCAATCCGGAATTGTGCACTGGGGTTTGAGATATGAGAAGTGGGGAGTATGATGGGAGAAGCATAAATAAAGGATGAGAATTTATTAGTGAGAAACGATACGCAGTGCGAGTGCGAAATAAGATGTGATCAGTGAAAAGTTTAGCGTTAGCGTTAGCGTTAGCGTTAGCGTTGTTACGGTATACTTCGTAGATTGGACACTAGTGATACTCATGTTTCTTATGGAATCCTTATCCAGATTGCTATCGGAAATCAAGGTGGGGAGTTACCCTTGATTCCAATCTAAGATAAAAATGGCATAAGCATGAGGTTTACTACTCCCGGCCACGCCCATCTTTACCGTAACTAGGGATAGGAAAGGAAATGTTGATGTAGAGCTTACTTAACGAGAGGCCCCCGACTTGGCGACGCCCTCATAAGTTCTACGGAGTTGGTGGTTTGGTAGGGTAAGGTAGGTCATGGAGGTTTGCCTCAAGCTGGCAATTCGACCCACAGACTATGTTGTTTACCTGTTTTTATTTAAACTCTTGCCAGCCGGCTGTCGAAAGAGTATGCTAATATCAATTTTATTTACAGTTTATTCTTTAAATAATTTACAGACGATTTCTTAACCTCAATCTATCAACAAATATCCGTTGAACAAATCTAAATTTACCAAATTTGTACTTTCTGCTCAGTGAGCAAAACGATTCTTCTAGGTTCATCGAATACAAAAATCAAACCATGCCTTTTAAAGATAATTATACTAAACATTTTACAAAGTTTTATTTAATGTATTTTCGCGATTTCTGATATAAAATTCAATAGCAAACAATCAAACAAAATTAAAATATTCTAGCTAAATTTTACTATTTTGGTCGAGCATGGGTCAGCCGCCTGACACCCGCGTTGAAAAATATGTTCCATGCTTGCCCCCACATAAAATAATAACGTGTGCTAATCACTAATAATACTAAAAGATTTAAATGAAATTAGGCATTGTTCCGCTTATCATTTTAGCACCGCCAGGGGAACTTGGCCAGTACCCACTGCACTTTTCTTTCCCTTTCCACAAACAATTACCATCATTTGTGATATTTCAACGGAATTTTATTGGGAATTCTGAAAAGGCAGACAATCAATGCAGTTTGATTGCCAGGTAATACGTGCACATCGTAGCACTGGTGATGCATCACAATCGTATATATACAGGAGTATATGCACTATATGATGACATTGACCGGAAGATTAGATAAGCATTTCCCCCCAATAAGAAGTGCGAAATAAGATGTGATCAGTGAAAAGTTTGAAGCGTGAAGTAGAATGTGCGAAATATTAAGCGAGATAATTTGTGCGAAAAATTAGAAGTGAAAAGACAAGAAGAGGAATGTGTGAATTGATAAATGGGATGTTAAAAGTTAGATACAAGACGTGAGAGATGCAAGATGGGAAGCAAGGAGTGAAATTTGAGAATAGAGAAAGGAAACGTGTGAGGAGAATTGAAGGGAGAGAAGTGAACAGTGTGGAGACTACTCAGAGTAGAGTTTTTCGCATCATAGATTTTTGCGCATCCAAGAAATCCATGGAGTAAGGGCTAAAGATCTACACGCGTAACTAAAGATCAATCAAACTATTTTAAATATGGCACATGCCCTTTTGGATGTGTAGAAAAGATTCATACGAGATTCTGGGTCATTCAAGAAATACCCTGAGTTAGGCCTTAAGATCTACACGCGTAACTAAAGATAAAATGAGCTTTTATAATTTGTAACATGCCTTTTTGGATGTGTAGAATAGAATGTGTCAATGGCTGAGGTTCTCGGTCATCTAAAAAATTGCTGAAATTAGGCCTTAAGCTTACACGCATAACTAAAGATCAATCGGGATGTTTTAAATATGGTTCATGCCTTTTGTGAAACATAGAATAGAATGAGTTCACAGCTTAGGATCTCGGTCATCCACGAAATCCCTTGAGATAGGCACTCAGGTCTACACGAGTAACAAAAGATAAATCGATCGATTTTAAATGAGGTACATGCTCATTATAAATTATAGAAACTGATGTGTCTACGGCTATATCTACTGATGTGTCTACGTGTCTAAGTTGTCGGTCATCCAAGACAAACCTGGAGTAAGGCCTTAAGATCTACATGCGTAACAAATGATAATTCTATGCATCACTAAAGGGCAAGTGCCATATTTGGAACAATACAATTGATCTATGGTTACGCATGTAGATCTAAAGGCCTTATTCCAGGAATTTCTTGGATGACCAATAATCTATGCTGGAAACGCATTCTTTTCTATGCATCACAGGAATTTCTTGGATGACCAAGAACCTATGCTGTGAACACATTCCCTTCCATGTATCACGAAGGGCATGTGCCATATTTAAATCAATCCAATTGATCTTTAGCTATGCATGAAGACCTAAAAGCCTTATTACAGGGATTTCTTGGGCCCCCAAGAATCTATGCTGTGAACACTTTCTCTTTTATGTGTCACAAAGGGCATGTACCATATTTGATGTCACAAAGGACATGTACCATTATGATTTGATCAATACAATTGATCCATGGTTACGCATGTAGATCTGAAGCCTTATTACAGGGATTTCTTGGACCAATAAGAACCTTTTCTGTGAACACATTTTCTTCTTTGCATTACAAAGGGCATGCACCATATTTGAAACAAACTAATTGAACTTTGGTTACGCATGTAAATCCAAAGGCCTTATTCTAGGGATTTCTTGAACGGCCAAGAACCCATACTGTGAATACATTCTATTCTTATATTTAAAACAATTAAATTGAACAATGGTTTTGCATGTAGATCTGAAGCCATATTCCAGGGATTTCTTGGGCGGCAAATAACTCATACCGTGAACACATTCTAGTCTACGCATCACATAGAGCATATACTATATTCAAAACAGTCCGATGGATCCGATTGGTTATTCATGTAGACCTTAAGACTTTTCTGCAGGAATTTCTTGGATGCGTTAAACCGTGAAAAGAAAATAGTGATTTGGCTCCGTAATGCACAAGGTAACATGCGCCGGCCAAATAAATTATAAAATAAACATATATTGTACACATTGTACACATCAACCTGTTACACGACAATTCAGCAAAAAAGCTTTCATTTGAGAGGAAACGAGAATAGGACTCATTTATTGATACTTGATTCTTCTGTCAGTTTCACTGCGTTTGTTTACATTTTTAGGCTGGCGCGTTTTAGCTTCGAGGTGGCGCGTTTCAACCAGCATGGTTTGAATTTGCACGAAAATGTAGCGTTTCAAAGTGAAAACGTTTTCTTGGAATATACTTGGTTTCTAGTCCAAATTTTGTTTGGGTATTATAGATGGTAAGTTAAATTAGTGGTTGGGGATACATTCTTTCAATTGTTATCATCGTTAAATTCGAAGATTTGTTTAGAGGGCCCATATTGGCCGTCTGTGCCTACGGACTCCTAACTTTTATTTTTACGGTCAACTGTCAGCCGATCAAGTATGACTTCATTCACCTTCCAAAGTCAGTCGCTACTTCTAATTGGTTTCAAGATTTCTTCAACTCAACTCAACTTTAGTTGATCGTTCAGAATTCCAAAATTATTCAAACCTTCATTCTCTAAGCTCAGTAGAAGCAGTGTTTTTTTTTTCAAAGTTATTTTCGCTAGACGAAGATGAACGTTGAACATGTGGCATTTGAAAAATCGATTAATACATTTGAAAACTGAACTCCAAAATAAACATGTCTAACAATCGATGAACAACTGTATTGAGGTAAATAGAATGCTCGTTTAAATGGAAATCTAAGTTGGTACCATGTCGGTGTTAATCTTCCGAACAACCGCCTAAAAAATGATATTCATTCAAAAAAGATAGAGATATCATACCTCAATTTTAGACTTATGTTAACTAGTACTATTAGCTAACAACTCCAAACTAACTTCGTGTTTTCGGATATCTGATCCAACGGGCAATTCCGCTATGACTACTATGTCAGTGAATCCCAGAATAAACTTCAAGATAATCTATTTTGCCTTCCAAACAACTTTGTGGCATATGATAGTTATTCATATCGTTATTTCGTTAGAATAACCTTAACTTGTGCTCTCATGTACACTGTCAATTGTATGAATTTTAAATTAAATTTATTTTAACCAAAATATAAGCTTTCAGGACTCACCCTGGAATTTTCTAGATCGGCAACACTTTTTTTCGACAGTTTCCCAGACGCACCTTGTGATTTTCCAAACCATAACCAATTTACCAGCGGTCTTTTAGACGCGCTTTGTGATTTTCCACACCACAATCCATTTTGCAGCGATCGTCCCGACGCGCTTGGTGATTTTCCAAACTACAAACCATTTTTTAGTCCTTTCATTATTTCTTTCAAACCATTAAATACTTTTATTTCAGAAAATTAGTCACTTGAGTTCAACTCACCTTTCGAAATAAGCGTCGGGACACAAAAAACAATCGGCAGGATCGCCAAAATGTGTGGCTCCAAATGGCTGGAGCGAAATGCAAAGACAGCGTCGGTGCGTGTTCACGCCACGGAGATCTGACAAGAAGAGGCCGAGTCATGGCTTGCTGCTTGCCGATTGACACGCTGATGGTAACTTACTCAAACCCCACAACCAGCAAGCGTCCTGCGAAACGCGGGACGTCTGGTCACATTAATCTAGAACGAATGTCCTCCAGCACTGTGACAAGTTGCTAGCCCAGACCCAGTTACATCCTTCTATTGTTTATTAAAGGTGGCCCCCATGTCTTCTTTCGTTACCATCTTGCATCGGGTTCCTCGATTGTGAATTTCTGAGCAGTCGATTCTCCATAAATACCAAAACCGGTAGTTGATTGCTATCATTAGAGTGAAATCAGTAGTGATTCAGTTTCATTCTAAATTTTCGACCACTATTCTAGTTTAAATCTGGAGCAAAAAAGAACAAACTCGCTGGTTTCTCCAGCAGTGTTCCATTCATGTTTTTCAAATTTTCAATTAAATGAAGTCATTATGTTGCTGCCAAGAAAGGCGCCATAATTGTAAAGTGGATTGATCCGCAGATAAAATGACGCATTCATACATCAAAACAATTGAAAAATATTTGAATCTCGTGAATCAATCGTGGTTCAAATCTGCAGAAAATAGAACGGAACGTTATACCAGTTTTATTTTTTTGACATTTGACTGGTATAAAAAATGAATCTAGAACAGCTGCTGGGAAAATGAATGTTTCAGATTCATATTCAAACTGACAGCCCCGAACGATTTGAATCACTTACTCCTACCATGAACTTACATAACAGAGGATGCGACATAGACCTACGCAACAAAGAAAAGCTCACGATTGGAATCTAGGAACCTGGAAATGCATTTTACTCGTAGGTTCCTGCAACGAATGCTTTGACTCCGGAACCAGTGGAATTCAAACAACGAATCGTTGAGCAGAATTGTAGAAAAAACATAGTACAAAAAGTTTACCATACAACACATTTTGAAATTGATCTTTCGAAATCGGTTATTGACAAATGATCGAACCCAAATTAATAAATCATCAGAACCATCGTTGGATGAAGGAAATTTGCGTGACTGCAATGAATGTGTAAGGAAGTGGACATCAAGCGACCACCTTCGGACCAAGCTGTGTCAGCACGGTCTTGCTTCGTGGACACTTACTGAAATGCTGTGATATGGGGCCACTGTAAAGAACCACGGAATTTTATTTAACAATATACATTTTATAGAAAGGTATCACTCTTAAAAATAATATAATTTTATACGACATAATGTTTTGGTGATTTAAACATTAATCTAACTTAATTTTCTGTTCTTTTTGATGTACCCTGCAAAACTAATTGCCTGCTTCGATGAAAAAAATAAACGCTGAATGCGAAATTGGAGATTCGAATATAAATAGTCATGGATATCTTATGGTTTTAATCATCATGAAAATTAACAGGAATGGTTTAGTGAAATATCTGAATACACATACTAAGAAAGAAATACATGAAAATTTGAGTCTAACTACAAATTAGTCATTTAAGGAATGCTGCAGTCATAGACATAAAAATATGAAATTCTAAATAAGAAAATAAAAAATCATGTGTCATGCCTACCCGACCAGTAGATTATAACAGATTTATATCAGACCTTGTTATTCTGTTACAGCAGTTGTTACAGTTGTTACAGCGGTTGTTGCAAAACATGTACCATTAGTTGTTAAAATAACAAAAAATGTAACAAAATCGATTCTAGTTTTAACAAAAATATTACTAAATATGGTGTGTGGTGGGACGAACGTGTGGTGATCGAAAGGTGGAAGCAGCACTACGAGGAACATCTGAATGGCGCTGAGAGTACAGACAGTGAAACTCAAGGCAGCGGAGGAGATGACTACGTCAGTTCAGCGGACGATGGAAGCCAACCAGCCCCCACCTTGAGGGAAGTTAAGGATGCCATTCAACAGCTAAAGACCAATAAAGCAGCTGGTAAGGATGGTATCGGAGCTGAGCTCATCAAGATGGGCCCGGAAAAGCTGGCCACTTGCCTGCACATACTGATAGTCAGAATCTGGGAAACCGAACAGCTACCGGAGGAGTGGAAGGAAGGGGTTATATGCCCCATCTACAAGAAAGGCGGCAAACTGGAGTGTGAGAACTTTCGAGCGATCACCATCCTTAATGCCGCCTACAAAGTGATATCCCAGACCATCTTCCGTCGTCTGTCACCATTAGTGAACGAGTTCGTGGGAAGTTATCAAGCCGGCTTCGTTGACGGCCGCTCGACAACGGACCAGATCTTTACTGTACGGCAAATCCTTCAAAAATGCCGTGAATACCAGGTCCCAACGCACCATCTGTTCGTTGATTTCAAGGCGGCATACGACAGTATAGACCGCGTAGAGCTATGGAAAATTATGGACGAGAACAGCTTCCCTGGGAAGCTTACCAGACTGATCAAAGCAACGGTGGATGGTGTGCAAAACTGTGTGAAGATTTCGGGCGAACACTCCAGTTCGTTCGAATCGCGCCGGGGACTAAGACAAGGTGATGGACTTTCGTGCCAGTTCTTCAACATTGCGCTAGAAGGTGTTATGCGGAGAGCCGCGTGTAACAGCCGGGTATGATTTTCAACAGATCCAGTCAATTTATTTGTTTCGCGGATGACATGGACATTTTCGGCCGAACATTTTCAAAGGTGGCAGAGCTGTACACCCGCCTGAAACGTGAAGCAACACAAGTTGGACTGGTGGTGACTGCGTCAAAGACAAAGTACATGCTTGTGTGCGGAACCGAGCGCGACAGGGTCCGCCTGGGAAGCAGTGTTACGATAGACGGGGATACCTTCGAGGTGGTCGAGGAATTTGTCTACCTCGGATCCTTGCAAACGGCTGACAACAACGTTAGTCGTGAAATACGAAGGCGCATCATCTGTGGAAGTCGGGCCTACTACGGGCTCCAGAAGAAACTGCGGTTGAAAAAGATTCGCCACCGCACCAAATGTGTCATGTACAAGACGCTAATAAGACCGGTTGTCCTCTACGGACATGAAACATGGACAATGCTCGAGGAGGACTTGCAAGCACTCGGAGTATTCGAGAGACGGGTGCTTAGGACCATCTTTGGCGGTGTGCAAGAAGACGGTGTGTGGCGGCGAAGAATGAACCATGAGCTCGCCCAACTCTACAGCGAACCCAGTATCCAGAAGGTAGCTAAAGCCGGAAGGGTACGATGGGCAGGACATGTTGCAAGAATGCCGGACAGCAACCCTGCAAAGATGGTGTTCGCTTCCGATCCGGCAGGTACGAGACGGCGTGGAGCGCAGCGAGCGAGATGGGCAGACCAGGTGCAGAACGACTTGGCGAGCGTGGGGCGTGTCCGAGGATGGAGAGATGTGGCCTCGAACCGTGCATTGTGGCGTCCAATTGTTGATTCAGTGTTATCTGTTTAGATGTTAACTAAATAAATGAAATGAATTACTAAATATGTTATCAATTGAACAAAAATATAACTCGATGTGTTACAGAAAAAGTTGTGAAAATAGCTTATACTATAACAAATTATGTTATTGAAAAGAATATGATTATCCATAATGTAGGCAATTAACGTTGTCCAGCTGGTTCAACTTTGAATGTAGGTTCAAGTCATACTGACTTAATAATAAAAAATAAACATAACACATTATGTTATACATACATTATGTTACGACGATTATGAAAGTTCCTTTCATCCATCTTTGGCAGAGATTTTAAAACAAAAATAATTGCAAGTTTTGTTATTTGTAACACATATTGATATAATTGTGATAAAATTTTGTTATGACTAACTGGTCGGGTAGTATTATAAGGGCGAAACCGCATCTAAAACTTATCTAAAAAAAAACAAAATTTAAAAAATTGCAAATTTTAAAATCTGTAAATCTAAAAATTTCAAGAGCATAATATTGAATACATAAAATATCTAAAATGCTCTGCAATCTAAAAATTGAAAAATCCTAAATCTGAATATGTTACCATTCAAAATTCTTAAGATCTAAAAAAAATAAGTTTAAATATTTAAAAATCAAAGAAACTAGAAATCTTAAAAATCTCGAAATCTTCAAATCACAAAATCTCTGAATTCAATAATCATAAAATCTAAAAATCTCAAAATTCTAAAATAAAATGAATTAGGAATCTAAAATGCTTAAAAACACAAAAATTATATAGTTCTAAAATTTTAAATTCTAATTTCAAAACATCTGAAAATCTTAAAAATATGAAAATTGAAAATTTTAAATTTCAAAATCAAAGAAATGCTAAAAATCTGAGAATCACAAAACTTAAAAATCCTAAATTCAAGGGTCTAGGTATCCAAACATCTACCGAATCTTAAAATCTAAAACCCTAAAAACCTAAAATTTAGAAACATAAAAATTTAAATCTCAAAATCTAAATCTCAAAAATCTAAAAATCTAAAGATCTAAAAATCTTAAAATATAAAACCCCTATATCTCAAAATCTAATTCCAAATCTAATTCTAAATTCTAAATTCTAAATTCTAAATTCTAAATTCTAAAAAATCAGCAATCTAAAATGTACATGGCCGGCATAATAAAGTGCCCACTTGCCGTTTTTCATACAAAATTGTCAACTTTGGAGCTCTAGATCTTGGGTTCCCGTGAACCGATTTGGCTGAAAATTTTACCAGAGCTCAGATATAACTTGAATTTTAACATATCTATGTTTCGAGCATATTGACTCACAGGGTTAAAAATTATTGCGGTAATACCAACGTGAATTTTTGGCAAAAATTGTTTTCAAATACCTCGAAAACTACATCTCTAAGTGTACAGGTATATATAGCAAACTTTTTGTATTGGCAAAATACGCGTTTTTGCTGAATATGTCATCAGTCTACAACCTATAGAATTCAAGATATTTAAAAATAAATTTTTGCCAAAAAATTCACTTTGGTAATACCGCAATAATTTTTAACCTGTGAATCAATATGGTCGAAACTTAGATATGTTAAAATTCAAGTTATATCTGAGCTCTGGTAAAATTTTCAGCCAAATCGGTTCACGGGAACCCGAGATCTAGAGCTCCAAAGTTGACCATTTTGTATGAAAAACGGCAAGTGGGCACTTTATTATGCCGGCCAGTGTATATAATTTAAACTTTAGAAACAATAAATGTGAAAACCTACATATCTAATCATCTGAAAAGGTAAAACCTTGAAATAAAAAAAACTTATAATTAAAAAATAAATCAAATAGTTCAAAAATTTTAAAATCATGAGATCTAAAAATCTCAGAAACCTTAAATGTAATTATTCAAGAATCTTAAATGCATACAAATCCAAAAATCTCAAATTTTCAAATTCAAAAATCTTTATATCCAAAAATATATTTATCAGAACATCTAAAAATCTTAATACGAAACATTATATAAAATCTGAAAGTTCTAAAATTCAGAAATCTGGCAATCCAGAAATTTATAAATTTTTAATTTAAAAAATTTTAAATCCAAGTATCTCAAAATCTAAAAATCTTAAAAAACAAAAAAATAATAAATCTAAATGTTTTAAAAATCTTCAAATTTTCAAAATATTAATATCTAAACATCTCGAAACCTAAAAAATACTTATTTTTTCTCAAAATCTCAAAATCTATAAATTTTAAACTTCTAAAATCTAGAAATATAAAAATCTAAAAATCTAAAATCTGCTGAAAAAAAAACAATGAAATAAATATAAATTTAAAAAATCCAATAATCCCATAAAATTTAAAATCCTTAAATTAAGCAGTCTGGAAATCTAGCAATTCTAAAATTTAAAAAAAAAATGCATTCTAAAGAGCCTACTAATTTAGGAAATTTGAAATCCTAAGATCTAAATATCTAAAAATAATAAAGCTCAAATATCTTAAAAACCTTAAGATCAAAAAATCTAACAAATTGAAAATCCTAAAATATAAAAATCCAAAAATTAAAAATCTAAACTCTCAAGATCTACAAAAAGTTAAAGATCCTTATATAAAGAATTTAAAAATATAAAGAATCTAAATATCCAAAAACCTCAAGATTTTAAATTTAAAAATATTAAAATCTGAATATCTAAAAATCTCATATTCTAGAAATCCTAAAATAAAAAATTAAAATAATTTAAAAAAAGCTTAATTTTCCCAAGTGCGTATGTAATCAATAGGGTGATTAATCTATGTTTATATTCTTCTTTGTTTTTTTCACATATCAAATATTTGTGTTTGATTAGATTTAGATACTTTTGGTTTTTTGCTAGTTTGGTTATCGCTACAACAATTGTGTGCTGGTAGGCTGGGGCACCCCAGTCAGGTGAAGCATGTCTGAAGCAATTTTCTGTCCAATTTAATATTCAACCATTTATTCAAGAGATTGGATCAGAAACATGCACATTGAATACATCGTTTTGTGAATCTGTAAAAAGAATAGTTTCCAGTATAATATTTCTTAAGTGACAGCCTACTCACACTCAGATAAGCTGTCATATCAAGAGGTATGAATATTGCGGAAAGATTGAGGGGAGTTTGTGCAGCTTCCAATATCAGCAGGTATGACTTTTGGTTCCGCACGGAAAGCTGATACCAATTCAAACCCCATATTTCGTCGAGTAGCTGGTCACTCTATAAAATATTCTTTTTATGATACGCACTTTATTGATTTCTAGAACTTACCTTAGTCTGCCAAAAAGTACCAAGAAAGCACATAAAAAATAATTGACTCGACACATAAAATATAACAAGGAATCCCATGAACCAGTTTATCTGAAAGTTAATAAATAAATTCTTAACTTGATACATCATGCTGTTATTAAGCCACGAACCAATATAACTGCGAACAATGCAATGATCATACAAACTGATAAAGCTCCGTAAGTGGCCAAGAAGTATACTTTGAATGAATCTTCTACATACGTCATGTACAGAATGAGATGCCGGTGAAGGGTGACAATTTTCTTGATCTCTTTAGTTATTTGCTCTTCGCTTGCATTCTTCTCAAACATGGTGTTCACGTCGTGCAACAAGGTAGAGATCACATCCACTTGTGTGCATCCCATTAACAGAAATAAAATGAAAACAGAATCACTAGCCACCGTGCTTGACACAACAACAAACGATACACTGACTTGGAAACAATAGTTGACGATGAAGGCAACCCAAGTGTCAGAATGTGTCAATTCAAATCCGAACGGCAACATTTGATTCAGTGTAATGACGCTGTAGAACATCGGGAAAAACAGGATAACGAAGGCAGCAAAAATCAAAAATAACACTAAAACCCGTAAAACTATATACGTCAACAATGCATTTTCGATAAGGGTATCTTTTGCACCGACGCTGTCAAAATGATAAGTTTCAAAATATTTGCGATTCAATTCTTCCATAACGATTATTCTTTCACGTCTAAACACAAACATAACTAGCTTAGCCAACATCTGTTGAATTGAAAAAGAATTTTACAAATCTATTCTGAAAATTAAAGCAGGCATCTCACCTGCATTGAAAATCCAATAGTTATCACGTTGAGCAATACTTGATCAATATCATCTTGATAGTATATCATCGATGTAGCAAAAACATAAAAATAAGCAACGTATAAAACCATTATTACCACGAACGGTATATTAAGCGTCTTAAATTTTCGATCAAATAAGTTTATTCCCACGATCTCGGTGATTTTGGTGACTCGGGATACCATTTCCTGGTGGAACTGTTCTGCCGAATTGATTGGGTATTGAAACGATCGATAGTTACTCAAGTTTTTGATAAAGTTCATTTTTCCAATTTGTTTTTGTCAACTGGACTCAACAACCGGTCAGACGCTGACTGGAAGATTTCCAACTCTGTACGTTAATAAGTATAATACTAAAACTGCAATGAGCTGACCATTGCTCGCAAGTTAGATAATATTAGCAATCAGCTATTCACTCAAAACCTAGATCGCATGATTGAGGTATGGAAGAATGAAAGCCTATCGTATGTTATTATATAATTCATATTAGCCAACACAATTAATTTATCTTGGGGCAGGTCAATGCTACAATGTAATATTATTGCATAGTAGTAGTTCGCTACTTAGCAAAATAAATTATCGTCATCATCACTTGGAATATTCCCACGGTCGACAAACATTCTTGCCAGATGAAAATTGTATATTAATTGATTGTACCATCATATGGCTTGGGCTATACGACAATACGAGCTCGATTATCTAGTGGCTATCGCTTATGTTTTATAGGCAGGATTTCGTGGGTTCAATCCCATCCTCATCCCAGTCTTACTTTGTATCAAAAATCTCAATTCTTCCTGTGTTACATGATTTATCATTTCGATTCCTTCTTTTCTTTTTTAACAGCCTCAAGTTACTCAAGTTTTTGATAAAGTCAAATCAATATCTGTGGTAACGGGTGGAAGTGATGCTTCTCTCAAACAATAGTCTAGGCTTGTACCATTCAACCACGGGCCCTCCTTAGCCGTACGGTAAGACGCGCGGCTACAAAGCAAGACCATGCTGAGGGTGGCTGGGTTCGATTCCCGGTGCCGGTCTAGCCAATTTTCGGATTGGAAATTGTCTCGACTTCCTTGGGCATAAAAGTATCATCGTGCTAGCCTCATGATATACGAATGCAAAAATGGTAACCTGGCTTAGAAACCTCCCAGTTAATAACTGTGGAAGTGCTTAATGAACACTAAGCTGCGAGGCGGCTCTGTCCCAGTGTGGGGATGTAATGCCAATAAGAAGAAGAAGAAGAAGAAGATGGTAGTCCGAAGCACTTTTTTCACCCGCAAAAATATCCACAAGGCCACATGGAGATCACCCAACCAAAAAACGGAAAACCAAATCGATCAACGGTAATTTTTTTTTCCGACATCACGAATGTCCGCACCTACCGCAGTGCGAATATTGAATCCGACCACTACCTCGTTGCAGTATGCCTGCGCTCAAAACGCTCGACGGTGTACAACACGCGTCGAAGTCAATCGCCACGGCTTAACATTGGGCCACTACAAGACGGTAGATTAGCCCAAGACTACGCGCATCAGCTGGAAGTGACACTTCCATCAGAAAAGCAGCGAGGCATCACCACCGCAGCAGTTCCGACTTAATCTGTTGGGATGCTGGGTTCACCGCATTCCATAGAACTTCATCCAGACGCATTCTTTCGACGAGGTTGTCTGGGGTTGTATCCATGCCACGTCTTCCTCTAGGAGTATGTCTATCAGCATCATCCCAGCTATAACGCACACCGCCTCATATGATATGGTGCGATATGCGCTCTCGACTCGTAGGCACATCAGTCGATGTACTCTCATAAGTTTCTTCACGTTGTACTCGGCATTTAGTGCTACGGCCCTTGCTGGTACGCCATAGCGGATGATAGACAATGCTACCCCCGCTATTAACCTACGCACCTGACTATGCACCGCCGATCTGTTGAACATTATTCGTGATAAACATTTTATCGCCAACTGTGGAAGAGCACAATAAACACTAAACTTCGAGGCGGCAATGTTCCAGTGGGGGGTATAATGCCATGCCAATGAAGAAGAAGATGATAAAGAAGTCAAATTTCCGGAGGTGAGCCAGCCTTCAGCCCTTGGCCTCCTTAATAAAGATGCAAAACAAAGTCAAATCACAATAATTGAACTTTTTTTTAACAATGGGGAAGATTAATATTGCAATTTCTATTCATGCGATTTAGAATTTTGAGAGAATAATTTCCACACAAAAAAGCGATAGCTCAGCCATATGATGCGCTGTTTCAAGAATATAAATATGTAGAATAGGATATTATGAGCCAAGCTGTGTTCGAAAATAGATTTTCAAGACGAATTTGTTTTCCATTATTCCATGAACAATAGAATGGGACATATTGAAAATGTTTTTATTAAAAAGGGTTGAGAATTGTATGCAAAGAAATCCAAACATTTATAAAACTTTTTTTATAAACTAAAGTAAACACTTGAAAGTGTGCTCGAGTTGTGACAGTTTTATAGAGAGAAGTAGGGAAAAGAATTTTACCACGAGATTTTTTGAAGGAAACATCCAACAAGGGGGTAAGGCTTCGTAGGGCATGGAAGTCCAAGTTTTGGACACAAATTAGTTAATGTATGAGAAGAAAGTAGATGGCAAAGATAGAGAACGGGACAGAAACGATACTATCATGGCGTTTAGCCTATTTGCTTATTATTTTTATTATTTGCCTATTTGCTTAATTTGGCCGAAAGGGTATTTTGGCCGAAAGGGTAATTTGGCCGAAAGGGTATTTTGGTCGAAAGGGCCGAAAGGGTTATTTGGTCGAAAGGGTCGTTTGGCCGAAAAGGTACTTTGGCCGGAAGGGTAATTTGGCCGAAAGGGTAATTTGGTCGAAAGGGTCATTTGGCAGAAAGGGTCGTTTGGCTAAAAGGGTCATTTGGCTAGAAGGATCATTTGGCCGAAAGGGTCATTAGGCAGAAAGGATCATTTGGTCGAAACGGTCTTTTGGCCGAAAGGGTCATTTGGCCGAAAGGGTCATTTGGCCGAAAGGGTCATTTGGTCGAAAGGGTCATTTAGCCGAAGGGATCATTTGACCGAAAAAGTCGTTTGACCGAAAGGGTCATTCGGACGAATAGGTCGTTTGAAAAGTGAGAAATTAAGAATAAGAAGAGAGACACACTTGTCACTCTTCATTTTTCTCTTTTCGGTGTAAAAAGTGAGTAGCGCGAAATGAATAGTGAGACGTCTCACTACCCACTTCGTACTACTCACCTTTCACAGTAAGAAGTGAGAAATTAGGAAATTAGAAGAAATACGTCTTAATTCTCACTTCTCATTTCTCACTTTTCGAATGACCAATTCGGCCAAATGACCCTTTCAGATTAACGATCTTTTCGGCCAAATGACCCTTTCGGACAAATTACCCTTCCAGGCAAATGACTCTTTGGGCCAAACGATCCTTTCGACCTTTTCGGTCAAATAAGCCTTTCGGCCAAATGACCCTTTCGGCCTAGTGACATTCGGCCAAATGGCTTTCGGCCGAATGAGTTTGGATTTATTGCTGTTACATCAACAGACAAATTTGTACCAATGATGGTTTGATAAAAAAATGAATAGAATATTCCCATAGACATTCGGCACAGGGGGTTAGTATACGAACCGAGAGATTTTATTATAATTATTAAAAGAACAGTGTTAAGATTTAAAAAATAACAAGAGTATCTGCAATTATTTCGAGAAAAATAATGGCCACGAAAGTTATATCGGGGAAGTTATTCGCATTATTTTGAAAATGATCTTTTGTTTAATAAGAAGATATCACATGGTAGTGCAAAAGTTCACTCCCGGAGAAATAATTAGACCCACTTAAAAACAGTGTTCTCTAGAACATTTGGTGAGGCTGCCCTTTGAATTCAAAATAATCAGAAGAATATAGTTTTCTTTCTTGATGATTGAGGATTCTTATTTGACACCCAGCACCTTCGAGTATGACGTTATGTAACGTCAAAAACTAAAAGCCTATCGTATGTTATTATGCATTTCTTATTAGCTCACACTATTAATTTACCTTGGACAAGGTCAAAGCTACAATGTAGCAGCGAATTATCGTCATCAGCACTTGAGATATTCTCACGGTCAACTATTATTCTTGTCAGATGAATATTTTCTTTTTATTGATTATACTGTCATATGGCTTGCGCTATGCGATGAGATGAGCGCTATGCGTTGAAACAAAGCAAAACGATTCCTGTTGTAATACCTTTCAAACTAACAATTCCAAAAAGCTCTCGAGGATGTATGAGAGCTCGTAGAGTTCTCTGCATCTTTTATCTAATATGGTATTCAACTAACCGTCCTTTCCCTTCCGCAAGGACATGGCCGGGGCTAATTTCGACAGTTTAAGAATGGCTTCCCACTTAGAGATAGTAATTAGTCCCAAATCAAAATCTGTAGTAACGGGTGGGATAGTCTCATCGAATAGCTAAGGTTTGTACAACGAGTGTCGTGATCTATTAAATACTGTTTTTGCATCACATGTAAGATGATAGAAAATAAATCAATATTCAGATCAACAGATTTACATAACTGCAAATGTAAAAACTGTTTGCAAAAAAATCAAATAATTTTTTATATTTACTTTTACTTTTTTTCAACACGACGTATCGGGAATATTAACATTTTAGGATTCCAGGATTAAAAAAATGTTACTCGGAAACCGTTCATTGCATGAATAAACTTTCTTCGAAGAACGATTTGTAGGTGACTTAAAATGTTGTATCGAGAAAATATTACTCTGTTCAAAACAATGACTTTACACTGAAAAATATCGTTAATTAATGTGAAAATTCAAATATCTCGAAATATTTTTACCACAATATCTTACATTTCAACAACATCAGGTCGATGGGGAAGTTTCAATTGAAAGATTTCCATTCATCATAGGGACATGTTACAACTGCGAACTCTAGTTTATATTGAAGCTTAGTTCATTCTCTTTATAAAAATATCCTGGGTTCACATATTTATGCTTAGTTTCATTGAAAAATAAAATAAAATAAATAAATACATAACTTTGATTCGTACCATGGTTTGAACTACACTGATCATGGTTTGAATTAAATTCGTACCATGATTTGAACGGCTCCGCGACGTTAGGCATAACGGACGTTAGGCATAACGGACGTTAGGCATAATAGACGTTTGGCATAATTCTGCCTTCTTTATGTCATGGGCTTTGGGTAATTTTATGCCTAACGTCCATTATGCCTAACGTTCATTGTGTCTACCGTACTTATGCATTACGTCCTTATGCTTTACGTACTTATGCCTAACGGGGTATACCCGATTTGAACTACTGGCAGCAACTTCTAATATTATTATTATTATTTATTCAGACTAACGCCGAAGTGGCCTGTGCTGTGCAGTATATAAGAGTCTTCTCAATTCGGCTCGGTCCATGGCTACACGTCGCCAACCACGCAGTCTACGGAGGGTCCGCAAGTCCACCTGATCGCTCTATCTTGCCCGGTGCGCACCTCGACTTCTTGCGCCCGTCGGACCGTTGACGAGCACCATTTTCACCGGGTTACTGTCCGACATTCTGGCTACGTGCCCTGCCCACCGCAGTCGTCCGATTTTCGTGGTTTGAAGGATGGATGGTTCTCCCAAAAGCTGATGCAACTCGTAGTTCATTCACCTCCTCCACGTACCGTCCGCCATCTGCACCATCTGCATAGATGGTACGCATCACTTTCCTCTCGAAAACTCCAAGTGCGCGTTGGTCCTTCACGAGCATCGTCCAGGTCTCGTGTCCGTAGAGGACTACCGGTCTAATGAGCGTTTTGTAGATTGTCAGTTTGGTATAGCAGCGAACTCTATTCGATCGGAGCGTCTTGCGGAGTCAAAAGTGCGTACGATTTCCAGCCACTATGCGTCTCCGAATTTCTCTGCTGGTATCAACTCTTAAATATAATACGAATTACACACATGAAACGCTGAGGAAACCTATAGAAAAGCAAATTTGTTTTACTATTCATCTTCTCGCATTGGATTAGTAATTCGAAACGTGTGAAAATCGTCTAAGCTATCGATATGAAAATTGCGATTTTTTCATATTAGAAATGTAAACAAAATGCTCCAGCTAGCGGACAGCTGTAGAACATTACTGCATTTACAAGTTCAAACCACGACACATTTCAGTTCAAACCATGATCAGTTTTTACCTTGTATAAATGTTGCTATTTGCTGTATCGAACGAAAGATCACAGCGAACGATGCGTTACAATATCCAGCGATTTTCGGCGGAAGGAGTATCGGCTGAGTACCGCCAGAAGCTCGACGAACGGATAAGTGCAATCAACGTTAGCGACAACATCAACGATCTATGGGAGTCGATCCATGGAGCGGTGAGCACAACAGCACGAGAAGTGGTAGGCACTGCACAGAGGCGACCCAGGACGGGTTGGTTCGATGTGGAGTGTCAGAGAGTGACAGACGAGAAGAACGTTGCCAGAAGCCGGATGTTGGTGTCAGGTACCCGATCGAATAGAGATCGGTACAAGGAAGCAAGAGCAGCCGAAAAACGAACCCACCGCAGGAAGAAAAAAGAGTACGAAGAACAAGTTATTAGTGAGGCGCAGGAAGAAATGGAGCAGAACGATATGCAGAGGTTTTATGAGTCTGTCAATGGCGTGCGGAGAAAGACAGCGCCATCTCCCGTCATGTGCAACGACCAACAAGGGAATTTTCTGACAGATAAAACTGAAGTGGCTGCCAGGTGGAAGCAACACTTCGAGACTTTGTTGAATGGAGGAAGTGACGGTGCATCGGTGAACAGAATAAATATTAGCGACGATGGACAAGCTGTGGAGTCACCTACACTAGATGAGGTTAAAATAGCTGTCAAAGAGCTGAAAAACAATAAGGCTGCGGGGAAGGACCAGCTCCCGGCTGAACTTCTCAAACATGGCAGTGAGCAGCTTTATGAAGTTCTGCACCATATTATGTCGAAAATATGGGAAGACGAGGAAATGCCTGCTAGCTGGTTGGACGGCCTCATTTGCCCTCTCTTTAAGAAAGGGCACAGACTGGAGTGCGCCAATTACCGAGGAATAACCCTCCTTAATTCGGCGTACAAAATTATGTCCCGTATTCTGTTCAACAGATTGAGACCGCTTGAAGAGTCCTTCGTCGGCGAATACCAAGCAGGTTTTCGTGAGGGCCGATCAACGACGGATCAAATGTTTACCCTGAGACAAATCCTTGATAAATTCCGGGAGTACAACTTGCAGACACATCATCTGTTTATTGATTTCAAGGCGGCGTACGATTCAGTGAAACGGAATGAATTATGGCAAATTATGCTTGAACATGGTTTTCCGGCGAAACTGATACGGCTGATTCGTATAACGTTGGACGGATCGAAATCAAGTGTAAGGGTTGCGGATGAAATATCGACGTCATTTGTTACCTTAGATGGATTAAAGCAGGGTGATGCACTCTCGAACCTACTGTTCAATATAGCGCTCGAGGGAGCTATTAGGAGAGCTGGTGTGCAAAGAAGCGGTACCATTATCACAAAATTGCATCCCGGGCAGAAGCCATGAACAGAATAACAAAACATGATATGGACTTGATTGATATAAGAGATAAAAGATCAGGCAACAATATCAAAATTTTGCACCGAAATATCATTTAAATATCAAGATATGCTATGGATAAGAACAAACTAATGGCACATGATATTGATCACTTATTACAAATAACATAACCTGATCTCATAATGATATTTTAGTGCAAAATATTGATATTGTCGTCTGATCTTTTATCTCTTATATCAATCATGTCCATATCTCATTTTGCTATCTTATCAACATTTGATATTATTGAGCTATTTTCGTCTACTCGGGATATGCTCCTGGGATTTGCGGACGATATCGATATTATCGGAATTGATCGCCGTGCCGTGGAAGAGGCTTTTGCGCCTTTTAAGAGGGAGACAGCGAGGATTGGACTCACGATCAATACCAGCAAAACGAAGTACATGGTCGCTGGCAATCAACGTGGGTTCATTAGTGGTGGTGGTAGCGAAATAGTGCTGGATGGTGAAAAATTTGAAGTGGTAGAAGAATTTGTGTATCTTGGAACATTAGTGACGTGCGATAATGATGTTACCCGCGAGGTGAAAAGGCGTATTGCAGCTGCAAATAGGGCTTATTACGGACTTCATAACCAGCTTAAGTCCCGTAGTCTGCAAACGAAAACAAAACTCGCGCTGTATACTACTCTGATTCTTCCGGTGGCTTTATACGGCCATGAGACATGGACGTTAAAGGAGGCTGATCGGAGAGCTTTCGGAGTGTTTTAGCGTAAGGTGCTGCGGACAATAGTCGGAGGTAAACAGGAGAACGGTATCTGGCGGCGTCGCATGAATCACGAGTTGTACCAGGTATATTATGGGCTGGATATTGTTACGCTTATACAACACAGCAGACTATGGTGGGCTGGACACGTTGTTCGTTTGCCGGAGGAACGTCAAGCGAAGATAATATTTAGTAGAGACCCGAGAGAGGCCGTTGGCTCTGTGGAAGGCCGCGTACACGATGGCGTTTTGCAGTTGAAGAGGACCTGAGGGCGCTCAATGTTCAGGGCTGGACTGGAACGATTGGCCCAGGATCGAGTCCAGTGGAGAAGGATAAACCAGTTGGCGTAGGTTCATCGAAGAGCTGTAGCCCATCAAGTATCAAGTAAGTAAATGTTGCTATTTAAAACTGATTCTCAATAGTACGATGATGTAAATCGATTACAGATAAAAATGGCTTCCTTGTGATATATTGATCTCACTCCTGTGTTATGAAATGCGTACTTTATGAGCTTTTTGAAATTGTACCTCTAGAGAGAGGGAATTTCAGCGCTAATTCAGGACGTTTTTGAAACACTCAATTTTTCTACTTATACTAGGGGCAGACATACTGTTGTAAATGCGCTGTAAGCGTACAGCGCTGTAAGTGTACAGAGCATGGTGACAGACATACATTTTGTTCTTACCTGAGAGAATAGGAAGAAAAGCGAAGAGAGAACAACCTTCAGTACGGGTAGATTTCGGCTGATGCGAGTATGGTTGTTGGCATTTAAGGCTCTCCCAGACCGATTTCATCGCTGCTGCGGCGACAACTAGTCGCCACGATTCTATCGTTGGGTCGCTGCAGGCAATGTTCTATTTACACCTCCATACCAACGGCGACCAAATCGCTGTCGCCAAGCGATAGAATCGCGTCGCGTGTGTTTGAGGGAACTTTTATTTGTGTTGTTATTTCATTGCGATCCTGTACGCTCACATAGGTTTTGTTTCTGATTAGAAATGTTCCCGCTATTCAATTAGAAACTGTCAAACACCACCATGATCTCATTTCGGCCACACAAAATAGAGAGAAATACACAACAAGAATGAACCATATATCGCTGTGGGAAGTACGCATTTATACTAAAAATACTGTTCTGTAAATCAAGATTTTGCAAATGATGTGAAAATTACATATAAGAAAGTTATAAAAAATGCTGGGTAAATTTCATTCAAGTACCGCAAATATAATTCACTGTTAAAAAAATCAAAGCATGGTATAAATTATGCCTGTGCCGACCTTCGATAGGGGCAGCGAAGAAAAAAAATTGGATCGCATTTTGATCAGCTGATGGAAATATCATTGATGGAATCATGGGCGTAGCCAGGATTTCGAGAAGAGGGGGGGGGGGGGGCAACTTTTTTGGTCTTCTAAATCGTAGTTTTATAGTAGCTTTATAGTAGTTTTATAAAAACACATGAAACCAAATCCAAACCAAATCGAAACAAGAATGATTAAAACAATAATGGATTTAAAAATGCGTGATTTATTGCTCATCAGATATTTTTAAATAAAGTGAGAAAAATATTAACGATCCTAGTATGCAGAAAGAATATAAAATCGACTATAACAATTATTTTAAAAAAATCTTCATTCTTCCACAAGTTTATGAAAACTGAAATAATATTTATTATAAAATAGGCAGAAAAATCAATATGCAAGCTTTCTCCAGGAATTCCTTCGACAATTGCTCCTGGCATTCTATCCGAAATTCTATCAGGGATTCTTTAGGAATGTCTCCAGCAACTTCTTCGGCAGTGTCTTCAGGAATTCCACCATAAATTTTGCCGTGAATTGATCCGAAAATTCCACCATTATTTACTCCAAGAAAATCTTCACGAACTTCTAAGTTCTGCAGAATTCCCTGCAATAATTCAAATAACTTCGTGCTATTTCCCATAATTTTTAAGAATAAGAATATTCCGTGGAAATTCCTCAGAGAATTCCTGAGAATTTCTTGTGTAAATTCCATAAAATTTTCCGTGAATTGTTTCGAATAATTTCTTGTGAAAATTTCAAAGAAATTCCCCAGGAATTCCACCGGAAATTTATACAGAAATTATACTGAAAATGAAATCAACAATGGAATTTTCGGAGGAATTCCTAGATTAATTCGCAATGAAATCCTGAAAGAATTCCGGTGGAAACTTCAAGATTTCCACTGGTAGATCCTCCAGGAGTTTCTCCGAAAATTCCTCCTGGAATTCTTCCAGGAGTTCCACCGGCATTTCCACCAAGAATTTCTCTAGGATTTCCTTCGAGAATAATTCCGGTAGTTCTATCGGCAGTTCCTCTGAAAATTCTCCCGGGAATTTCGGCAAAATTGGAATTTATTTAGGCTTCTTCAGGAATTTATATAGATTTTCCACCAGAAGCTCCTCCGAGAATTTCTCTGCGAGCTCCTCAGGGAATTCTCCGGG
Source organism: Armigeres subalbatus (assembly GCF_024139115.2). Taxonomy (NCBI): domain Eukaryota; kingdom Metazoa; phylum Arthropoda; class Insecta; order Diptera; family Culicidae; genus Armigeres; species Armigeres subalbatus. The sequence continues at coordinate 218,342,125 of NC_085141.1, read as the reverse complement.
AGGTCCTCTGATGGTGATGATGGTCCAGCTACAAAACCCAACAACGGTTTCAGCTAGACGAGATTTGTCTATAAGATGAATTCTCTTGTTTCCGAGAATGCTTCTGGTAGTTTCCCCGGGGTTCCTTTGAAAATTCTCCCGGGAGTTTCTTCAGAAATTCTTCCAGAAAATTCCTCCGGGAGTTCCACCAGAAGCTATTCCAGGGAATTATTCAGGATTTTTTTAGGAAATCATTTAGGCTTTCTTCAGAAATTAAGCTGGAAATTCCCCCCGAAGTTCTTCCGATAGTTTCTCTGGAAGCTCATCCGGGAGGTCCTCTAGGAGTTCTTCTAGGAATTCCTCCTTTCGGGAGTTCTTACGGGAGCTTCTCCGGCAGTTCCTTCGGGAATTCTTCCGGGAGATCCACCAGCAGTTTCTACGAGAATCCCTCCGGAAGTTTCACCGGCAGTTTCTCCGGGTGTTTCTCTGAAAAGGTACTCCCAGAGTAATTTCCGGAGGAACTCCCTGGGGATTTTCTATAGGAATTTCCGGAGAAATTATCAGAGGAATTCTCGGAGGAACTGCCAGTGGAACTTCTGGAGGAATTTATTGAAAAACTACAGGAAGAATTTCCGGAGGAAATCCTGGAGGAACTCTCGTAAGAATTCTAGGATAAACTCCCAAAGGAACTTCCGTGAGAATTCCAGGAGGAACTCCTGGAAGAATTCTTAAAAGAACCTCCTGGAGGAATTCCCGTAAGAACTCCCAGAGAAATTCTCCGAGGAACTTCTGGAGGAATTTGTAGATAAATGCCTAAAGAAATGCTAAATGAATTCCTGGAAGAAAGCCTGATTGAATTCCCGAATGAACTACTGGTGGAACTTCTGAGGAACATCCGGTGGAATACCCTAGAGGAAGAGAAAAAATATTTCTGAAGGAACCTCCAAAATCCCATTTCCCGTGAAATTCCTGCCAAATATCGTCCAGGAATTCCCTGAAAAGTTCCTGGAGATATTACCGGAGAATTTCTTGGAAAAACTCCTGGAAGAACTCCCGGAGGAACTCCCACAAGCACTTCCGGAGGAATTCCCTCATGGAAGTCCTGAAATAATTTCTAGAGAAGTTCCTAAAGGAATTTCCGAGAAAATATCTGAAGGAATTCCCAGAAAAATACCAGAAGGGATTAAAGCAGAAATTCCCAGATGAAATCCTGAAAGTATTCCCAGATGAATTGCTGAAAAAAACCCTGCGGATTGTTTCGAAGAAATTTCTGGAAGAACTCTTGGCAGATATCCGAGTAAATTCCGATTGAAGTCCGGAAGGAATTCTAGTACACTTCCGCGGAAAATCTCCCGGAGAAATTCCTGAAGAAATTCCTGGAGAAGTACCTGAAGAAACTCCCGAAAAAATACCTGTAAGAATTTCTGGGGAAATACTTGGACGAATTCCAGGAGAAATTCATGAAGATATTTCTAGAGGATTTCTTGAAGGATATTCTGAAGTAATTGCGAAAAGAATTCCAGATTGGAATGCTAGATGATTTCGCTATTGAATGTTTGGAGGTATTCCCGGAAAATTTCCTGGAAGTAATCCCGGAGGAATTAAAGGAAAAGCTCCTAGAGGAATGCCCGGAGAAGTTCATAGAAGAATTTCCGAAGGAATTTCTTATAGATTTACAAGAGAAATTATGGAGCTAAATCGGAGGGTTTCCGTCATTAATTTTTGAAGAAACTTCTGGTAGAATTTTTGGAAGAAATTCCGTATGTATTCTTGACGGAACTCTCGAATGCATGCCTGAAGGAAATCCGGGATTCTTCCTGAAGAAAGAATAGCCGAAGAAATATCCAGAAGTAAATCTTGGAGAGGAGAAAAGAAATCTTCAAGGAATTTCCTCGTGAATTTCCTAAAAAAAATTTAGTGGGGGGTTTCTAGATAAAGAGGAATTACAATTACATGAAAAGGATTTTCGAACGATTTTCAGAGGAATTTGTGGATAACTTTCCGGAGGAATTCAGAAGTTCCCAGGGGAGCTTTTAGAAGGATTTCAAGGAGAATTCCTGAGCCCGAGTTGTTTTGAACTTTCATATATTATGGGTCCTTGAAACCCTAATGTGTTTTTGGGAATCTTTTGAATTTCAACCCTATTTCTGGATATGATTGGATCGTAAAGTGCCCATGTTTGGGGGAATTCATTGGAGTACCCGTTCAATTTCCCCCAATTTAGAGGGGGGGGGGGGCGACGACCCCCCTGCCCCCCTTGGCTACGCCCTTGGAAGGAATATAATCCTTTTTTGTAAAACCAAAATTACTTTCTATTTGTCAAATGAGAGACAGTTGAGAAAATGCGAAACAAAAGATTTAGGCGTCCTATTAGTTAATAATACAATTTTGATCAGCTAACCGAATTTGCTTCCTAAAATGGCCCATAGCTGATTATTTATTATTATTGACCAATCATCGACAAACTCTATCAAAGTTATTTATGCAAAAGGAAATAATTTAGTCGATATTTAATTACACTAAATCATTTCTGAAAAAGAATAATGATATGAATCACCATGAATCGTTGATATACGTTTCAAAGACGAACGCATCTACAACTAACTGAAATAACGATATTAATACATTCATGAACCGTCTCTGATTTTTGATGAAGTTAGATCTCAAAGCAATGTATTTTGTAAAAGAATAAAATATAAAGAATATTTCTCGCGTGATTTCTGAAAACGTCGTAGGTCCAAATGAGAGACTCTCTTTCATTACGCTCTCTTTTGATAATATCTAGGCTAGTTTAAAATTTGTTGCAATATTTTCACCTAAGCACACTAGACAAAGCTATTTTCTTCAGATCATTACTGGAAATCCAATGTAAATGTTAGTATGGCTTTGTAATAATCGAAAGAGAAAGTAAATAAAGGAAGCCTCTCTTTTGGACTTACGACGTTTTCAAAAATCCCGCGAGATTTGATTTATATATTTTTGGGATAATTGGTCAAGTTATTAATTTGCGAATTTGTTAATGGACTTCTTCCAAAAAATCTCTAGCAATTCTTCCGTTAATAACTCCGAAACTTCTTCCAAAAAAAAACAGGAGTTTATCCGAATATCCTCCAAGAATTCCTTTGGAAAATTCCTCCAGCAATACTTTCAGAAATACCTCCTTAATGAAACCCTTTAGAATTTTCTCTAGGAATGTTTCAAAAGATTTTCAAGAAATTTCTCCTGAAATTCCTTTGGAATGCCATCCCAAAAAAATCAAAAACTCTCCGTAAAAAAGCCTCAGGATTCTTTCGAAAATTTTATCAGGTCTTTTGATAATTCTAAGGAAAATTCTTTCAGATTCCTCCGAGAATCCAGGTCCAGGAATTTACCCAGAAACACCTTCCCAGACTCCCTCATGGAATTTCTCCGGGAATTCACTCAGGAGCTTCTCAGGAGATTTCTTATGAATATCTTTGAAACTTCTTCATAGCATTTCAACAGAAAATTCCGACAAAACTTCCTCTAGAAAATTTGCTTTTATATAAGCTTCATCGTAAATGTATCGACAAATGTATAGAAATGTACTTTCAAGGAGTTTTCTTTATAGCGTCAATTGATTTTCTTTCATCACTCGAATATTCTGGATTTGAGCAGTGTTGAGAAATGTAATTTAGTTATTGTGAGAATTATTTATTTATAGCTTTTTCCAAAAGCTTTTTCCAATTCGAAATTTTCATGAACCTGAAAAAAATCAATGATCGTATAAGTTGGTCAGACGGGATATTACTCTTCGTGAAAATTTTGTAATTACGTTCTTGTGTCCTACACTTTGTGTTTAGAACCAAAATTTGTTAGACGACGTTATAAGATCCTTGAAGCGTTTTAGCTTCATAAACATCATAACTCGCTTAACTTTTCAAAAGGACCTAAGTAACATTTTTTTCATGAATTAATTTGAATAGCGCAATCAACAGAACAACATGAAAGCTATTGATTGCATTATTCAAATCAATTCATAGAAAAAACGTTACTTAGGTCCTTTTGAAAAGTTAAGCGAGATAAAATCTTTGAAATAAAGTTACTTAAAAGCTAGTCCTATGTAAAATTGTAAAACAAATTAAAATATAGTTACTAGCAATCCAATCCTCAATAATCTCAATTGTGTTTGAGAGGGTTCATAAAGTACTTTACGCTGAAATAACCACGTCAGAGCTATCATTTTCCAACGATCCAAATGAAATAGAACACATGAGGGAATTCTGTAGAAAGCTTTTTTTTTTGTCTATGCTAGCGAGACTTTCAGCCCTGGGCTGGCTCGTCTCGTGTGAATGAATCAAATTTGTATCTGTAATCTAACCAACAGTAATCAAATGAGAAAGAAAGCTTTTTTTCAAACTATTATTGGATACCCTACTTTTGGCAGACAATTTTTCAATGAGTATAAACAAATGTGTAAAATAAGCGCTTCCTAATTTGCATATGAGGTGGGCAACAGTCAGTAACAGTGCTTCACAAGTTTGTAACGAAGTAGGAAGGCTACGTCGAAGCAAAACAATCCCAGACTTCGTTTCTTGGAAAGCAACATTCGATAGTACATCCCACACTTCAACGGAAAATAACACGATGAAACACACTTTTTCAGCACGTGTACCGGTCTTTGATTGGGGAAGGAAATTTCCTTGGAAACCTTGGAAGCTCACCAATTAGTGCAAGCGAACAAACAGTCAGTGTCCCCAAGCAAATGGGGAAATTACTTTGTTTTCTATCGTTAATCGTTGTTCGGGCAACTGGAGGCTCGAGGATGTCGAATAATTGGCTTCGTAAATAATACGTTTATTTTGGTATGAATCAAGTTTCAATTGTGTTATGTTTAGTCGAATATAAATTGCCGTCAATTCTGTCGCATTAACGAGTGAAAGAGAATATAGTTTCCTTCAACAACACTGTCTACAAGAAAAAGAAATAGTTCATGCAGAAAACACGGAATCAATTAACGCAGGCAAATACATCAGTAAAAACAATGAAGGAATTCGAAGATAAAAATAGGATAGTCTGGAGGCAAAGATGTGAAAAAATCAAAAGGTCAAAATCCATTAGCTGCTAGATTGATAAAAGACCTTGGCAAACAATCATACCTTTGAAACTAACGCCCTTTACCATGATGATAAAACTGGACGGCTAAATTAGAAAAAAAAGGTGGTATTCGCGATGCTCATGTGTTGCCTTTGTTGTTCTCGACCTCTGCAATCGAGTGGTTACTGGCGTTTGTTGTTTGAATGTGAAAATTTCAAGATTATTAGGTCACAAAGTAGAAAAGGGTTCATCGCCTTGACGGCTGCATGATTGCATATTCAGATGAGATAATACGAGTTCTGAATGTCCCCACTAGTGCTTTCAGGCCAACATTTGTCTCCCAGGGGAAACGATAGGTAGGGATTTCGAAAACTGTTCAGAAGTGTATTAGCATAAAAGCATATGGAGACGCATGGTACATTTGAGTGTTGATTATACTTGTGACCAGGGCTGACAATAGTCATTTTCGTCGTATGAAGAAAGCGAAAGAAATATAGTCTTCGTCGTAACATTGCACGACGCAACACCTATTCGTTTTCTTCACGCCGCATGCGCACCACGAAGATAGTCGCGCAGTCAAAAGTTATGACGATTTTCGTCGTTACTTCTTCACACATTGGATTGCACTTCATTATAGACGACTGGTTAAAAACATAATGGCGTCTCAAATAAAGAAATAGTTAGAACCTTGGTAACATAAATGTATCGATAACATTCATAACGCTTTCATACGTTACTTCAAATTCATTATTACAAAGGATTAATAAAAATCTTCGCATGGCAGCTGCCGCTTGAAGAATGACGGAATGAAGTCTTCGTTCTCCGATGATGCAGAAATCGCTCTCAATAGATAACGAACAACGATAAAAGAGAGGCAAACACTGTTCCGAATCATAACAAGCCATGATAACAAATTTATCAAACTTGTATACAATTGCGAAAAAACAGAATCGGATAGGCAGTCCCCACAGAAAAATGATGATTCTCGCTTTATTTTCACTCATTTCGTGTTGGCTGTGTAGAACAAGTTGAAATGCATCATCAGAGCCAGTGCTTCCCGCATTTGGAGCTTTCTAAAATAAGTTTACCATGGAGTATATCCTCCCGAATCAGTTCTCTATCATGACAACTTGCGAAAAAAAAAGTCTCTCGCGGGATGCTACATATCGTATATGTATACAGAGATGATAAGTGAGAGACTTGCTCATTCTCTTTAGGATTCAATCCCTGGTCATGACGATTTGGCTACACGACGAAAGCTAACGTCGTGCGCGTCATTGACGATGTGTAGAGTAGCAATGAAGACAATGCAACTCGTCGCTACTGTGGCATTTCGTGCTATGACGATGACTATTGTCAGCCCTGCTTGTGACTAATTTTTTATGCAAATGCCATGACATCCATTTTATCAAATAAGTAAACTAGTGTGCAGGCATTTGTATGGAACATGCATTATGGGAAACCTGAACCTTATTGCATGCTGGAAATGTTCTTGGTTAACATGAAATCATTAGAATCATGATTTCAACCCGCAGTTCCCTAAGCGATGTTTACAATGCTTTCACGGTTGTCTTATTTACCTCATCTAGCTTCCTGTAGTTTGCTAGTTTGTTATGTTTGTAGGGAACCGTATTCATAGATCAGCTGGAGTACAGATGCTGTCATGTAAAATATAGAAAATTTCGGTTTACCAAATTCAATATGAGTAAAATTTACCAATTCAGACAAAAATTTCATAATGGAAAATCAACCCAACTTGTCCCTATAAGCCCCTAAAGCCCTTGCGTATTATGTGCGGCCCAAATTAGTTAGATGCAGATATTCTAGGTTCTCCACATTGATCTGGAGTTCAAATCATTTGGTTTACAAGGTCAACACCTTCTGGTATCCAATCGAAATCAACCCAGCATGTCCATCCAAGTCCCTTGAGTCCTTTTGTATTATGCGCGGTTCAAATTGGTTTGTTTCAGATGGTTGAGGTGGTCCACATTGTTCTGAAGTTTATATCAATTGGTCTAAAATATGAACTACGCCTGGTATCCAATCGGAATCAACCCAGCATGTCGAAACAAGTCCCTAGAGGCCTTTGCTTATTATGTGCAGTCCAAATTAGTTTGATGCAGATCATATCAATTGGTTTAGCAGCTCAACTACGCCGGGTATCAAATTGAAATCGGCGCTACACACGAGCTAGAGAAATGCTGTGTGGACGAACGACGCGAGACTGTCATGCAGCAACAAACAAACATTCCGCGGATGGAGAAAAATAGTGTCACAATGTTACCGTACATTTTTTGGCATATTGTCTCGATGTTACGTAGCACGAAATTTAATCGAATAAAATGTAAATATTCAGATAACCATAGTTGTTTACTGTACCTTTCCCAACACTGTTTGTTAGGCATGCTGGGTTGCTTTCGGTTGGATATCAAAAGTTGTTGACCTTGTAGACCAATGGATATGAATTCCAGAATAATTTCAAGAACCTAAAACGTCTGGACTCTGGATTAAACTAACTTTAACAGCATATAGTATGCAAGGGATCTAGGAATTTCTTTGAATATGTTGATTTTTTTAATCTTTATTATAGTGATTTTTGAATTATTATAAAGTACGTCACTTGATTTGTTGAATTGATTTTGGCTTGATACCAGAGTTAGTTAACCAGGTGAACCAATTGATCGGAATTCTGGAACAATTTGGAGAACCATCTGCATCAAACTAATTTGGGCTGCACATAATACGCAAGGGCTTTAGGGGCTTGCAGGTAAATTTTATTCATATTGAATTTGGTAAAAAAAAAATTTCTATTTTTTTTAAATCACAGCATCTGTACTCCAGCTGATCTATCCAAAAATATGGCTCCCTAGAAATATAACAAAACCTGCAAACCACTGGAATGAAATTAATAAGACAACCAGGAAAGAATTCTATAAATCACTTTGAAGACGCCTGAGAACCAGCTGTTTGAAATCATGATTCTATTGATTTATTAATCGCAATATTCGAAATGTTAACCAAAAGCGTGTTCAACACAACACAACAAGCAATTATGATCAGATTTTTTATAATATAAGTTCCATACAAATGCTTGCACACTTGTTCATTTATTTAATAAAACGGATGTGATGAAATTTACGTAAAAAGTTTAGGCACAAGATGAATCATCGCACAAATGTACCATGCGTCTCCATATGTTCTTAAGTTCAAATGCTCCTGAACAGTTTTCAAAATCCCTACCTATCGTTTCTCCTGAGAGGCTAATTTTGCCGAAAAAACACTCATGTGGACACTCAGATATCGTAATAACTTAGATTATCGGAATAACTTAGTACTTTCATTCAGTTATTTAGTTTACATCTAAACAGATAACACTGAATCAACAATTTGACGCCACAATACACGGTTCGAGGCCGCATCTCTCCATCCTCGAACGCGCCCCACGCTCGCCAAGTCGTTTTGCACCTGGTCTGTCTACCTCGCTCGCTGCGCCGCCACGCCGTCTCGCACCTGCTGGATCGGAAGCGAACACCATCTTTGCAGGGTTGCTGTCCGGCATTCTTGCAACATGCCCTCCCCATCGTCCCCTTCTGGCTTTAGCTACCTTCTAGATACTGGGCTCGCCGTATAGCTGATCGAGCTCGTGGTTCATTCTTCGCCGCCACAAACCGTCTTCTTGCACATCGCCAAAGATGGTCCTAGGCACCCGTCTCTCAAATACTCCGAGTGCTTGGAAGTCCTCCTCGAGCATTGTCCATGTTTCATGTCCGTAGAGGAGAACCGGTCTTATCAGCGTCTTGTACATGACACATTTGGTGCGATGGCGAATCTTTTTTGACCGCAGTTTCTTCTGGAGCCCGTAGTGGGCCCGACTTCCACAGATGATGCGCGTTCGTATTACACGACTAACATTGTTATCAGCCGTTAACAAGGATCCAAGGACTACCTCGAAGGTATCCCCGTCTATCGTAACACTGCTTCCCAGGCGGGCCTTGTCGCGCTCGGTTCCACCCACGAGCCTGTGCTTTGTCTTTGACGCATTCACCACCAGTCCAACTTTTGTTGCTTCACGTTTCAGGCGGTTGTACAGTTCTGCCACCTTTTCAAATGTTCAGCCGACAATGTTCATGTCATCCGCGAAACAAATAAATTGACTGGATCTGTTGAAAATCGTACCCCGGCTGTTACACCCGGCTCTCCGCATGACACCTTCTAGCGCAATGTTGAACAACAGGCACGAAAGTCCATCACCTTGTCTTAGTCGCCGGCGCGATTCGAACGAACTGGAGTGTTCGCCCGAAATCTTCACACAGTTTTGCACACCATCCACCGTTGCTTTGATCAGTCTGGTAAGCTTCCCAGGGAAGCTGCTCTCGTCCATAATTTTCCATAGCTCTACGCGGTCTATACTGTCGTATGCCGCCTTGAAATCAACGAACAGATGGTGCGTTGGGACCTGGTATTCACGGCATTTTTGAAGGATTTGCCGTTCGGTAAATATCTGGTCCGTTGTCGAGCGGCCGTCAACGAAGCCGGCTTGATAACTTGCCACGAACTCATTCATTAATGGTGACATGCGTCGGAAGATGATCCGGGATATCGCTTTGTAGGCGGCATTAAGGATGGTGATCGCTCGAAAGTTTCCACACTCCAGCTTGTCGCCTTTCTTGCAGATGGGGCATATAACCTCTTTCTTCCACTCCTTCGGTAGCTGTTCAGATTCCTAGATTCTGGCTATCAGTTTGTGTAGGCAAGTGGCTAGCTTTTCCGGGCCCATCTTGATGAGCTCAGCTCCGATACCACCCTTACCAGCTGCTTTGTTGGTCTTTAGCTGTTGGATGGCATCCTTAACTTCCCTCAAGGTGGGGGCTGGTTGGCTTCCATCGCCCGCTGAACTGACGTAGTCATCTCCTCCGCTGCCTTGACTTTCACCGCCTGCACTCTCAGCGCCATTCAAATGTTCCTCGTAGTGCTGCTTCCACCTTTCGATCACCAAACGTTCGACCGTCAAGATGTTCCCGAGCAGCACACATGTTGCACAAAGATCACAGTAACTTATATGTGACCGGATTCAGTCACAATTGGGTTGCTGCAACTAATTTCACTTGACTTGTGTTGCTTGGGCTTTCATCTTTATCTCTGCACATTTCGACTCGCGGCACGAAGCCTTTGCGGGATGCGTTGAGCTTCTGATAGAACTTTCTTGAGAACGGCACAGCTGTTCCATCTCCTCGCACTCCGCTTCTTCCAGGCGGCGTTTCTTCTCCTGAAAAAGGCGGGTCTGCTGTCTCCGCTTCCGTCTATAACGTTCCACGTTCTGTCAGGTATCTTGCTGCTGCGCGACCGCCAGCGCTGCGTCCTTCTCCTCCAGAATCTGTCTGCACTCTTCGTTGAACCAATCGTTCCGCCGACTTCGACCCATATACCCGACGTTGTTCTCCGCTGCGTAGTCGATGGCTGCTTTAACTGTATTCCAGCAGTCCTCAAGAGGGGCCCCATCGAGCTCACCCTCTTCCGGCAACGCTGCCTCGAGATAGTCGTAGGCCGTTTTCGTGCGCTGAACTTTCCAATAGTCGGTCTAAACTCCTCTTGGCCAACCTGAGCGTTCAAATCTCCTATGATGATTTTGACGTCGTGGCTTGGGCAGCTGTTGTACAGACGTTCCAGCTGCACGTAGAATGCGCCTCATCATCATCAGTACTTCCGAAGTGCGGGCTATGGACGTTGATTATGCTGAAGTTGAATAACCGGCCATTGATCCTCAACCTGTACATTCTTCCATTGATCGGTTACCGCCCGATCACGCGCCTTTGCATATCGCCCATCACTATGAAAGCTGTTCCCAGAACGTGTGTGTTGCCGCAGCTCTGGTAGATGGTATGATTACCTTCCAACTTTGATCTTACCTTCCAACTTTGATCTTACCTTCCAACTTTGATCTTCCGTACCATTGATCTCTTCCAACAAACCTCCTACGATGCTACGATGCCGAATCCACATCGGCGAGTATGCGTGTGCTCCCGATAAAGTTGAGAGATTTTTAGTTCCACGAACCTTTTCCAATCGCAAGTCCCTTTTCGTCGCAGTGGTCTTCGCCGATGGTTCCGGTCCGTACTCTCTTGTTGATTGTTCGTTGCGTATGTTGTTTTAAAGGCTGGCTTACAGGGCCTGGCTTACATCAAACCCCCTAAATTTCCGGAGGACCATTCCTCCTTATTCCCGGTGGATCATGGTGCACAGTTTCACTTGGAGTCCCTCGCTGGTACTCGGACGATGATCAGCCGCCCCTAACATGGAGAACAGACGCTGTTGTGAGCCGATCCTTACATGGAGAACAGACGCTCAGAAAGATTTGCACCTCCGGAGAGATTTGCACCTACCCCCTCCCTTCGCTGTCAGCATACGACCATAGTTCCCACCGCACCGGGGTTGGGTTGGTCTTCCCTGAGGTTGCTCGTATCCCGGCCAGCACCACGGGGAGGTAGGGATAGGAGTTGCTGGGTAAAAGGCTAAGGACCGCGAGATGGGGTCTATTTTATTCCTTTAGGTACGCGAAGTACCAATGGTACGCTTTACCCAGCATTTGTCGTGCCACCCGGGATTAAGTAGCTTCCGTGCCGAGATATCAAGTTGTTTAAACCTAACTCAAGGTTCAAACAGGTTCAAAAATTCTAAATCTAAGTTTAATACCTTCAACTTAACGTTGGCTTTCCCCATCCAACTGCTATCGCCAGGTGGTTTTTTTCTCTATTTTTTGACGTAGGACTACGTCTGTCTTTTCTATATTGGGGTACACTTTACGATTGCGAAAATCAGGGTCCGTCACGAAAATATGATAGACTTTAATCTCAGCCGTTTCTCGATGGATTTTCAATTTTTTTGGACCATTCGATCAAGGATGAGTCAACGTATTTACATGAAAATACTGATTTTTAACTATTTATTATCGAAAATTGATAAGAAGTTTAGAAATAGGTAAACCAACCAATCACGTACATGCATCACTAGCACAGACATCAAAAATCAATCACTTGCGAGTTTGGATCTAATCCTCAGTTTGAACAAGATTTTACGCAGAGCGGACGCATCAAAGCGATCGCAGCGGATTGGACACAACATCACGGAGGCGCTAAAAACATGTTCAACGGAAATCTATCGCATTGGTGGTGGTGCTCAATGTGTAGCTGCAGATCATTCAACCTTAACGAACCAGCATATCATATGAAGAAAGGGTTGGCCATAACAATAGCACTGATCCCGCACCACCAGTGCCGATGTTGAAAATTTATTACAAATTGTGGTGTCAGTTAGTTAAAAAGGAGCATTGGGAAAAGAAAATTGGTTCTTCTCAGGACCAACATTTTATTAAAAGAAAGAGTTAATTGCAAAAATGAAATGTTTCAGTGGCATCGGGTTTGCCGTGGTAGCTTGGTTGCTGTTAGTGATCCCATCCATTCAAATTTACTGCATCACGCGCTACCAAATTCGCTATTTACGATTGAGTTTTGCACTTTGAAGAAAGTTTATTTCGGATAGTTGGATCAACCTTCTTGTGTATAAAATGGTGGCTTTTGCATAAAATCAATGAAGACGCCACCTCAGTGGAAACTTTCTACAGCAACCACTCATCGGTGAACGTCGCTCGGACAGACAGATGCCAAGACATAATGTTTGGTAATATGGAGAAACTTCGTCTTGAGTCAAATTTCGGTTGTTATTCCTCGCAACAATACGCATCTCTCAATCCCGATCGAAATGGCTTGCGCGCGCCGAAAAGCAGCTTTCTTATATCTAATAAAGTAATTCCATTAGCCCCGCCCCTTCATTAATCGTTATGAGTGCACATTATATTTACATCCATATCAGATCACAAAGGGGCGGGGCTAACGGGCTTAATTTATTAATTACAAGAAAGCTGCTGTTCGGCGCGCGCGAGCCATTTTGATCGGGATTCCACAGAGAGCGGTTCGACATTCGATGCAGCGGAGCGGACACAGCAGCACGAAGGAGTGGGTAGCAGTGTGGCAATGCTGAAAAATTATTTCAATCTTTGGAGGCTTAGCGAAAAATCATCAAGTGGCGGTCGGACAGTTGCAAAGCAAGGTGTCTACAAGCGATTGGATTCAGTTAGTTATTGGAATGGGAATTAGGAAAAGAAAATTGGTTCTTCTCAGGACCAACCAACCGAAGCAGGAGAAATGGACTTCAGCATCCACTAAAAATAACCGGAATTCACAGATTCCCATCGAAACCATAAACTAACGGCTCTTATAAAGGCCACCAATAATTGATGAGGAAGAAAGAGCTTATACGAGAGTGAAATATCAATGTTGATAAAGAGACACAAACTATGATGACAAATACCATCCATTTCGTATAGCTACGTAGTCCTACGTCACTTTTGCGTACAACCCGATTGGGCTGCACCTTTGAGTTTTTTTTTATATAAACGGGTGAATTTTAAGAGATGCCAAATCTAAAACATCTCAAGCTTTTCGGTTGTTTGATTATTTCGTATAATAATTTCGCATTGAACGTTTTCATTTTATTTTATTCATCTCTTCTTGCATAATAAACACGGCGAGGTTTTTCATAAGTGTGCGTGAAAGCGGAAAGGCGGAACATCTTCAAACACATAATTTATCTTGCTTGCATATTATTATACTTTGTTTTCCGTTCTATGAAGTGCTGCTCCAATCATTACAAGTTGATTCACAGCACTGGTGTGCTGTGTTTCTATTTTGTACTCTGAATGAGGATCATACAAATGGAGTACAAGGTTTTATGAATCTGAAAAGAATATTTATTCACCTAGATGAGTGATTCACGTTCGCAATCGATGTATGATTTGATGAATGATGTCATTTACCAGATGCAATACTATACCTACATTGAGATACGCAGACATATCAAGAGATGTGAATATTGCTGTGAGATTTAAAGGGACTTGTGATGCACTCAGCATCATGAGGAACGCTTTTTCATTGCGCAATGATAGCTTATACCACTTCAGTGTCCATACTTCAATAAGCAATTCGTCGCACTGTGAATTACATTTTCATTGAAACTATGAATAATCATTTTTCCTAATTATTATGTACCTTGATCTGCCAGAATGTACCGAGGCAACAAACGTAAAATAATTGACTTGATGCAAATAAAATTACCGCAATTCCCATGACCCATCCAATCTGAAATAAAAATAAAGTTATGAATACTTATCAATTGAATTACATATTGCATAGTTCTGAAAACACATACTACTAGAACTGCACACAATGAAACTATCATACAGAACGATAGTGCTGCCAATGTAATCAAAAAATATTCTTTGAATGAGTCCTCCATCTTCGCCATATACAAAGTAAGATGTTGATGAAGTTTGATTATTTCCCTAAGCTGTTCTGTAACTTGCTCTTCAGTGATGTCATTCTCGATCATGGCATTCAAATCTTGCAACATTGCTGTAATGGCATCCACTTGTCCAGAGCCAACCAACAGGAATAAAATAAAAATAGCATCACTGCCTACAGTGGCCAATACGACATAGACCAATAAAACGATTTGAAACAGAATGTTGACATTGTAGGCGGTCCACGTGTCGGAATGCATCCACTCGAACCCAAATGGCAGCAACTTATTCGATGTGATCAGTGTGTACAGTATTGAAAAAGTCACCACCAAGAACATTACAACTGATGGAAACATTGCGGCCAACTGTAGCAGAACGTATGTCAACTTAGCATTTTTAAAAAGGGCATCTTTTACAGCCTTACTGCGTGAATGGTGCTCCTCAAAATATTTGTTATTCAGTTCGCATAAACTGATAACTTTTAGACGGTTGTATACAAATAAATAAAGCTTTGCCATCATCTGTACGAAAACGAGACAAGGAAATCATGGTATTATCTTGTTGAACGAAGAACTTAATATAAGAACCTAAACGTACCTGAATTGAAAACCCGACGGTGGTCACATTGAGCAATACTTTTTTAACATCGTCCTGGTAGTAATACATTGACGTGGAAAATACGTAAACATACATTCCATGAAAAACTACTGCAAGCAAAAAGACTGCATTGAAGACGCTGAATTCTCTATCCGTAAAGTTTATTCCCATCAATCTGGAAAGTTTGTAAACGCGAACTATCATTTCCCGGTAGAACTGGTCGGCAGAGCGAATATCATATTGAAACACGTAGTATTTGTTCAAGTTCTTGATAATGTCCATGCTTGAATCTTTATCGTCTGATATGTCTTGATAACTTTTGAAACTTTACAGATATAGTAACCTGTATCAATCCTTCATTCACTTTTGTGCCTATAAGAATTTCACTAAGCAATAGAAGTGATAGAAGTGTTCATTATTAATGTGTCTTGATAAATTGCACCGTAACATGGAACAACTTTGATACTGCAACCCAGCTCTACCTCCGCCTTCGATTTTCAGTTGCAATCGGCCTCTGAAGATACCGACGATAGACCTTGAAATCCAAACTGATCATTTCGAATACAACACATTGCTGTATGATGGGCCAAAAATGAGGGTGGCGGACCTGTAATCAGAGACACTTACACGAAACCAAAGATATTTAAGTACAAGATAGTCCACTCTTCAATATTCCATACCACCATTTAGCGAACAGACTGTTCCGACAGCAGCGCCAACTTGTGATTCAAAGTCGAACCATTTTGTGAAACATGATCAAGTAAGCTCAGCGTTTCCATTGTTTCCGTTTTGAAACGTTGTTTTTATTGTCTGCGATAGTGACCGTAGCGGCTTTCTTGTGGATCTGGGTGGTGCGGATAGAATCGATTTGGTTGTCAAACTGAAGCCAAAATTTTCTATTGTGCCGGAGCCAAACATTGAAGATTGTGGTTATGTTCGTTTCTGATCTAATATTGAGAAGTATTGTTATTATTTTGGGAAAAAATAAAAATAAACTTTGTTTGAATTTTGTATTCTTTGTAACAAATATTCTCACATTATATTTCGAGTGGAAAATTAGTGGGAATGTAATTAAAAAGGACTCGTTACGAAATTTCACGAGATTCAGCATCAATGTATGTAAACAATCGTGAAGTCATGTAGAGTCTAGCGCATTTGTGCGCCCTCGTGCAGCGTGGAAAGAGAAATTCGAAGAGCGGGAAATGTTTGACAGCCAAGTAACTGCAAAATAATTTAGTTTATGGAAGTGATTTCAAAATATCCCTATGCTCGCTTGAGCGCAGAAAAGCGGCTCTATCCGCAGCACCCAGTTGTGGATACGCCTCAATGGTTTCTGGGTTGCGTCCGATGAGAGCTCGATGAACGAACATTCACAAGTTTGTTTTCTTCGTTTAATTGCAACATGTTTTAATAGGCATCCCGGATAAAAATGTAGTATTGGTTCAATAGTGTAAACAATTGAATTACCATACCATGTACGGTATACAATAGGATACATTGTTTATTGAGGGTTGCACAGATTGTATCAACACTGAGGATACAATACATCAACATATTTCTCTAATGTAACAATACTTGCAATTGTTTTTGAAACGTTTTCGTACATAAGATTCATACATTGATAACTTTTGAAATGTTTCATTACATTGCATATAAACTATTCAACAATATTTGCCTCATAGCGCCAAATATGAATTTTTTCCCTTTAAATTGCATTGTTGATTAATGTTGAACAGTAAAGCTGTCACAACTGAGAATTTTTTTTTTTTTTTTTTTTTTTTGTTAACTAATTTTGTTTGCTAATTATCTAATACATGCATTTATCTCTTAGACTAGGTGTTCCGTGTTTTTTTAACACTATCATCCTTATTTGCTATGTTACGCTTTTAGTTATTATTAGTACACTTCAATTGCCTCTGGCAGTTAGAATTTTTCCTCTGGTTGAATTGAACCATGTAGGAATTACAATGTTTTCAACTTAAACTAAACTTAACCTATTTTATACTAAGGGTACAAGGAGTTAATCGTTACAATAGAAGATTGCAACGATTTTTGTCTAAAATTGGAAATTATTTTGTTGGACATTTGTTGCAATGTCTCAATATTAGAAATTCTATGAAGTTCATTGGTACTATACCACGGAGGCAACTTCAGAATCATTTTCTGGTGTTGCAGCAACTAGTCCACATTGGCACAGCATACAACATGGCAGGTCTAAAAATTTGTTTGTAAATCAAAAGTTTGTTCTTAAGACAAAGTTTTGATTTTCTGTTTATAAGTGGATATAGACACCTAATATATTTGTTACATTTGGCTTGAAGGCCTTCAATGTGATTTTTAAAAGTTAATTTTTGATCTAGCAGAAGTCCTAAATATTTAGCTTCGCTAGACCAATTAATTGGAACCCCATTCATAGTGACAATATGTCTGCTAGAAGGTTTCAAATAAGAAGCTCTCGGCTTATGTGGGAAAATTATAAGCTGAGTTTTGGAAGCATTCGGGGAAATTTTCCATTTTGCAAGTAAGTGGAGAAAATATCCAAACTTTTTTGCAATCTACTACAAATGACACGAAGGCTTCGCCCTTTGGCTGAGAGACCTGTGTCATCTGCAAACAAAGATTTTTGACACCCTGGTGGTAAATCTGGTAAGTCAGAAGTAAAAATGTTATACAATATGGGCCCCAGTATGCTGCCTTGGGGGACACCAGCCCTTACAGGTAATCTATCAGATTTAGAATTCTGATAGTTTACCTGCAGTGAGCGATCTGATAAATAATTTTGGATCAGTTTAATAATGTACAGAGGAAAATTAAAATTCATCAATTTTACAATCAAACCTTCATGCCAAACACTGTCAAATGCTTTCTCTATATCAAGAAGAGCAACTCCAGTCGAATATCCTTCGGATTTGTTGAGCCGAATTAAGTTCGTAACTCTTAATAACTGATGAGTGGTTGAATGCCCATGGCGAAAACCAAATTGCTCATCAGCAAAAATAGAATTGTCATTAATATGAACCATCATTCTATTTAAAATAATCTTTTCAAACAGTTTGCTTATTGAAGAAAGCAAACTGATTGGACGATAACTAGAAGCCTCAGCTGGATTTTTGTCCGGCTTTAAAATTGGAACAACTTTGGCGTTTTTCCATTTATCTGGGAAGTATGCCAATTTTTTGTAAAATTTTTTATTTGTCACTAGGCTAATAATTTACATTAACATAAAACATGAAGTTATCTACATTTATAGAGTCTTCTGGCGTTTCTACCATGTAACTAAAGTAGTTTCCTAGAGCTTTGATAATGTACTGTTTGGAATTACGGTTAATGTTGCGAAAATTGGGGTAAACAAAATCTTCGGGCTCGTAACTCCGTAGACGTGGCTCGTAGTTCAACATTTGATTTCGTTGGTAGCTCCACACATCTCTGACTCGTTGACAACGGAATAATTTGTGTGTGATAGTTTCTGGTTCTCCTGGGCATATTGGGCAGTAGTCATCATCTACGACGCCTCTTTGGTACAACAATTCCCGATGTTTAATTTTTTTATGCATGACCATGTACCAATTTGAGCGCTGTGATGAATTTAAAGTCCTACCATGAAGTTGTTTGAAGACAGCTTTCCATTCTCGTTGGGCTGCAGATACAATTCCAGGATCCGGTTTCAATGAAAGAAGATGTTGAAGAATTCCTTGAGAAGATGGATTGATTTTCAGTTGTTCCGGCAGTATGAGCAGTTCTTCTCTCAGTAGCGTTATGTGCTTATACGTTGGCGGAATATAGGAGTTTGGGTCAACCAGAAAGCTTCTTAAAAATGGGAGGCTATCCACAAGACTAATCAAACGATTGAGTAGCAGAGCTTTAGATTTGATTTCGGGGCAATGAAGGTTCAGCCCACCTCTACATTTTGGAAGCGTTAAGTTGTTGAATGCTACACGCTGGAGCGTTTGACCATGCCAAATAAATTTACCGATTTCTGTCCTTATTTTTTTAGTAAAACCCTTTGTCAATGGTATATTGGATGCCATATACCAAAGCTTGGAATTGATGTAGGTGTTTAGCAGAATGATTTTCTGAATCAGATTCAGTTTTCTTGGATGATGAAGCCACAATCGAGTTCGTAATCCAGTCAACACTGCTTGCCAATTAATTTTTTGAGCTTGCTTGATGTTGTCTCCAAAACGTACTCCAAGAATGTTAACAAAATTCTCGATGTTCAACCATTCTGTTTCAGTCGTAAGATTGATGTTTCCTATCATTACCGCAACAGTTTTCTGCATGTTTAAGATTGCTCCAGAGATTGCGCCAAACCGATTAAAGATCTCAGCTACTTGTATTAGCGATCTTTCGTCCTCAAGAAACATAGAGATGTCATCGGCATATGCATTGACTACAGCATCTGGAAATCGACGCGTGATGGCGTCGATTAAAGGCTGCAGGTACAAGACAAAGAGATGCATCGAAAGTGGATCACCTTGCCTCACAGATCGATTGATCTTGAATTCTTGTGTCAAACGTCCGTTCACCAAGATTTTTGAAAAGGATTGGTTCCAAATCAAACTCAGAAGATTCACGAACGCTGGGTTGAAGTTCATTTTCAGCATTGTTTGTTTCAGAAATTGTTGATTTACTCTGTCGAACGCATGATCCAGATCGAAGGATACCAAAAGTGAATGTCCGCGAGAATGCTTAAGTTGTCCAATTCTATCTGTAATACCACATGTAGCTTCAAAAATAGTTTTTTTCCCGTTTGAACACTTTTGGTGATCCGAGAGAACGAGAGGTAGTAGGCTATTCATTCGCAATTTGAGAATTCTGGCTAGCAATTTATAATCATAGTTTAATAGAGATATTGGACGATATCCGTTGACAGTTTTGTCTCGCCCTCTTTTCTTAACTAATACTATGATACCGTCGAAGAATTGTTTCAAGGTCTGCCCTTGAAGAACATCGTTCAGAACGTTGGTGAATTCGAAACAAATAATGCGCCACGTTTTCAAGTAAAATTCCTTTGGCAAACCATCTTTCTTTCTTTCTAGAACAGCTGCCTTTAATTGCAGCCAGAACTTCATCTTGTGTCATTGCTTGCATGATATTTACGTTCGACGGGTTGTTGTCAGGAATCGATTTAGCTGGCTCAAAATTAAACGAATTACTTGTTTCCGTCGAGTTGTACAAGTTTTCAAAGTACGCCTTGATTGTGTCACTTATTTCAGCGGGATCATGTAATTCATTGCCGTTCTCTGCCTGCAGTACATTGATTGTACTCTTCGCTCTTTTTCCAGTTATTTGAGCAACATGGAAAAGTGTTGTTGACTCCCCTGAGATGAAGGTTTCGTTGATTTTCCGAAAATTTGTCGAAAAATTTCGCTGATGACGAAGCATCTGTGCTTTTATATTATTAATAATTGAAAGACGATTGGGATTTCCCAAATAGCTGTCGTAGGCATCCTTTAACAAGGAACGATACAACTCCATCGTATCCCTGAAGTTGCGATGCACGATTGACGTTTTCCATTTCATAAAGGAGATCAGTTTTGGTTTGGTATAGAGAATCCACCACTGTAACCAGGAGCTGTAGTTTCTTCTACCGCGAACCCAGTATATCCACTTCCGTGATAGCTCGTTCATAACTTCAGCATCGTCAAGAATATGGGGCTGGAGACGCCATACTCCGCGACCGATTGGGGTTCCCAAATTTGGAAGTGAAATGCCAATTGAAGACATTTGTTAAATAAATTAACCAAAAAGTATAAAGAACTCTCAGGAAGTTTTTGATAAGTATGTAGAAAATACCATCATCATACCATTTTTTAATTTTCTAATAATCGATCTCACTTCATCCAAATTAGTTCCCAACGAAGGGTCAAAAACATTATCTTGGTTGAGAATGTCTTCGAAGCTCCGTGTAACCTGATCCTCAATTGGACTAGTGAGACCTAGACTAAAATTATGGGCACTCTCGAACTGCTGAGCAAGTTTTTGAGCCTTTTCGCCATTTGTTAATAAAATTTTATTTCCCTCTTTAAGCGCTGGAATTGGCTTTTGAGGTTTTTAAGAATTTTCGTTAATTTCAAAAGGGTTTCGAACTGGGATCCAACTTCGAGACATTATTCTCAAAGTTGGTATTTCTCAGAATAGCGAAACGTTTTTTAATTTCATTTTGCAAATCTCGCCAAATAACTTTTAAAGCGGGATCGCGAGTTCTTTGGTATTGCCTTCGCCTCACATTTTTAAGACGGATCAGAAGCTGAAGATCGTCGTCAATAATAATGGAGTTGAATTTAATTTCACATTTAGGAATTGCAATGCCTCTGGCTTCGACAATTAAATTTGTCAAAGATACGAGCGCATTATCAATATCACTTTTGGTATCCAAAGGAATATTAACATCAAAATTCCTATCGATATATGTTTTATATAAATCCCAACCAGCTCTATGATAATTTAAAGTAGAGCTGATAGGATTATAAATGGCTTCTTGTGAGATTTCAAATGTCACAGGAAGGTGATCAGAGTCAAAGTCAGCATGAGTTACCAATTGGCCACACAGCTGACTTGAATCCGTTAAAACTAAATCAATTGTAGAAGGATTTCGACTGGAAGAAAAACAAGTAGGGCCATTGGGATATTGAATAGTATAATATCCCGCAGAACAATCTTCAAATAAAATTTTGCCGTTGGAATTGCTTTGAGCATTATTCCATGAACGGTGTTTGGCATTGAAGTCACCAATTACGAAGAATTTTGATTTGTTGCGAGTCAGAATTTGAAGATCAGCTTTCAACAAATTCTTTTGCTGCCCATTGCATTGAAAAGGCAAGTAGGCTGCAATGAAGGAAAATTGTCCAAAATTTGTTTCAACAGAAACTCCCAAGGTTTCAAAAACTTTGGTTTCGAATGAAGAAAATAATTTGTGTTTGATACGTCTATTAATGACGATGGCGACCCCACCACAGGCGCTGTCAAGACGATCATTTCTGTAGATAAAATAGTTTGGATCTCTTTTAATGGAGAGTCCTGGTTTTAAATACGTTTCAGTTATAATGGCAATATGCACATTATGAACTGAAAGGAAGTTGAATAATTCATCTTCCTTACCCTTTAGAGAGCGGGCATTCCAATTTAGAACTTTCACACAATTATTTGGATCCATTGAAACGGAGTCCGATAACAATTTTTGTGTGTACTTTATACCAACCTGAACAGCTTCTGGTATGGTATTTGCTTTGAACATTGCATCAATCATGTGATGCAATTGTTCAGTTAAAAATCAAAATCGGAAGCAGTCATGCTACCTGAATCGGCAACATGACCGTTATTTTCCGTTGGGACATGGGTATAAACCTCATTTTGAGAAGAGAAATTTTGTCTACCAGCAGCGATGTTTGCATACGTAGGTACATTGGAAAAATTGGAATTTACTGAAGTGCTTGCTACCCGTTGATGAGCGGCAAAATTTGTTTGTGAATTTTGGTGGGTATGAATTGCTCGACCGGTAACTGGTTTCGAAATTTGAGCGTTTGAAAAATTTCTACCCGTCGAATCTGGGATCCGATTGGAATTTCCGTCATCAATTTTGCACGGGAATTCAAAACTTTTTGCGTGAAGGGCATTCCCAGAAATTGGATTTATGATTGCCCCCACAATTAGCACATTTAAATTTATTGGAATCTTCTCTCACAGGACATGCGTCCTTGGCGTGAGAGGTTCCACCACAAATCATGCATTTAGCATCCATGTGACAATGTTTGGTTCCATGATCCCACTTTTGGCACTTACGGCACTGGGTGGGGTTTTGAATTTCCCCAGGCCTGCGGAAATGTTCCCATGTAACACGGACATGGGACATAATACAGGCCTTTTCCAACTTTTCATATTATTTAGTTCACTTTTGTTAAAATGAACTAAATAAAATTCTTGAGAAATGCCCCTCTGAGAAGTATCAGAGTGGGATTTCTTTTCATCTTAATTACTTGGACTGGTGAAAATCCAAGTAATTGAGAAATTTCAGTTTTAATTTCATCCAGTGATTTGTCATCACTGGGGAGACCTTTCAAGACGACTTTGAACAATCGCTCAGTTTTGTCGTCGTATGTGAAGAATTTATGGCGCTTCTCAGTTAAATACTGAAGAAGAAGTTTGCGATCGTCAAAGGATCCCGGCAAAACGCGGCAGTCACCCTTCCTAGCAATCTGAAATGAAACCTTGATCCCCTGAAGGTTACTCAAGATTTCATTCCGAAAACCAGAAAACTCGGCAACAGATACCACAATTGGCGGAATCCTTTGCTTTTTCGCATGAATCGAATCACCTGGGCTAGAGGTATATTCGATTTGCTCAATTTCATCATTAATCAAATCGAACTGATTGCTCAGTTCGATTGGAGAAGAATTATTTCCGATATTAGAGTTAGAAGGAATATCTGAATTCTCCAGCTTCCTTCTATTTTTCCGCGCTTAGGCAGGACGGTCTTGAAACCTTGTTTCTTTGAAGGAAGTGAAGAATTCAGAGATTCTTCCTCTTGTTTTTATTAATGCTCATGGCTGAGCGTGGAGACGTGACCTTCTAAGAGGTTTTTTCCCAGAACGGTGTCCCTGCAGGATTACCACCGCTTGTCGGAATTTTACTTCCGCAAACGGGTCCAACGTAAAACGAAGGCACGGGTCCTTGCAAAGATCGTAACAGGGATCAGTGGGTACAAATAGCGCTAAGAAGCACCGTTGAAATTAAAATAGCTTCGGGTAGTATTAAAAACTTCCTTCCGCAAAGAGAGAAAGAACCGCACAGCACGAAAGCACGATGCGGTCTGACAACTGAGAAATCAAAAATCGTATTGTTTTACTATACAAATACAATACAATCCATTGTATTTTGGACAGATTTGTCCGGATATTTCAACACTCTATAGGCAAATTTACTTGAAACTCAGCGATCGCTTCGACATCTGGTGTCAGATTGAAAACTATGAAAAACGTGATGAGTGTAAAAATAATCCAACGGAAACATGCCAAAGACGAACATTTTCCGATTTTCTGATCAAAATACACTTTTTGGGAGATCAGAAACTATGGAAATTGAAGATAAATTTTTTTTTTGCAATTCACATCAATCCGGGTAGTTATTACATACAATTTTCGAGAAAAATTTGAAAAAATGTCGATCCGGACCAAAGGTTATGAACTCCCGGAATTGTTATTTTCGATCGTAATCACACAGGATTGGTCAGAGTAGAAAGATAAGCGATAGAAAAACCCATTGCCAATGGAAAATGAAGGTGTGTTGAATAAATATTGATATAATTTAGATAATCAAAAATTCAAACTAGAATGTAAACAAGCCGGTTTCACTCAATCTAACGCAGCACACTCTGGGATAGATTCTTATTAAATTTGCCTATTGTGTGACGAAAAAAATGTATGGAAAAATCTCAGATTTTGTGTAGTTACGATACTTAACAACCCGTACATTCTATTGCAAAAACTTCATTTACATTTGAATAAATGGTTCATAACAATGCATTCAAATGTATTTCTATGGCTTCATTTACAATATAATCTATCGCCAATTTAATGTTATTAATAGTAGTGTTACAATAAATTGTACTGTTATTCTACTGTATTTTTTATTCGGGATCCCAGGATATGTTTCGGTTTTTAGTTTAATCGAATAATG
This sequence comes from Armigeres subalbatus, assembly GCF_024139115.2. Taxonomy (NCBI): domain Eukaryota; kingdom Metazoa; phylum Arthropoda; class Insecta; order Diptera; family Culicidae; genus Armigeres; species Armigeres subalbatus. Next base: position 218,317,467 of record NC_085141.1, on the reverse strand, counting down.
AATGAATTATTCCAATGCAATGTAAACGTTTTGTAATCCATAAATAACCTCCAAAATAATATAATCAACACATTGTGAAAACACAAAATATTCTTAAATTTGTTCTTAGTGCTATGTATTTCTGTGAATACGCATTACACTTCGGATTTGTTGATGAGAACTATGCAGATTTAACTTCTCTAGAAGCGGCTTGTTGATCTAAACCAGGCCTGCCCAACCTTTTCAAGCCACGGGCCAATTTTTAGATTGACCATTCGCTGGCGGGCCAAGAAATATTCGGTACATATTTCTTATACATTTTCAAAATAACCAAAGCATTTTTTTAGAATGGCATTTAGTTTAACAGAATGGAAATGTTTTTTAAAGGAAAAGCTTAACACGACATTTTTGCGTTTGAACGTTTTTTTTTTTGTGTGTTCTTATTTTTTGTTCTTTTTACGTAACAGGACATGGAAATGTTGGCTTCTTTCCAATACTCGACGCATATTGATTTCACAATCGGTGGTCGAATTTTGCAAGCAGATAATGAAGATCAACAATTACTTTTTACTGCTTTCATTCTTGATAAGAGTTGTTCACATAGATATACAAAACAACTTTTGTGGCTGATTGACAATTGATTAACAAAAAGACAAATTGATTTAATTTTCAAGTGTCACAACGATAGTGTTTTTTCCGATATCGGTAGTCGTTTCCTTCATTGGGATCAAAGCTTCTGATTCCTCTGTGATTTGAATATGGTCATACATTTCCCTTATGGAGGCAGCTACATGTGCCTTAATTTTTGCATTAAGTATTTTCATCGATTGCAACCAGGTAGAATCAGAAGCAGGTGGCTTTTCAACGTAACGTACTTTTCAAATCGTCTGTGAAAACTTTAACTTTTCACCGTGATTTACCAGAAACTAATACTACTGAAGGAGGCTTTGTTTTAGCACACGATATCACCAACTGCCGATGTGCATTTCCTAACAAGTTCTCCGTCCTGAATCGGTTTCATCCGTATTGCCAAAATTTCATAAACAGCGGGCCACAAAAAATGGAGCCAAGGTCCGCATCCGGCTCGCGGGCCGTACGTTGGGCAGCCCTGATCTAAACGTTGTGTAACCTTTTAACATTTTAAAAGCTAAGAGCCAAATAAATAGTTTTTAATTGATAACACAATTTATTTTGAACTATTAATTAATTTATTTACTATTCATTAATATTCGTTACATACAATTTGCCCACTTGTTATGACTTCCAACCCTCGCTCCAACCAATATTGTTCGCCACTAGACAGCTTCATGGAGTTTAAAGTACATACGAGGTGTGGTAATGCGCCCGAGAGTTTGGTTGGTTTGGATCTAGAGGAACAATCCCATCAGAGCGAAGCAAAGATTCAAATGGCGTAGGAATATCCGAAAGAAATATGGTAATAATTAAATTCTATATCGCTTTTTTGTCTAACGGAACACATATTTGACGTTTTGTATTATTTTAATTTCATTCGAGGATCGACGCGCGTCGACGCGTTTTTTTACGTGTCACGGCGCAGAGAGTAAGATCTAAGCGTGGACGCATGTCAACGCGTTCAATGCGATGGACTAGTTCGCTTGTTTTTAGCAAGAATGGACGCGGGCCGACAGCCCTGTCAAAGCTATATGGCCAAAAAAGAATAGAGGCCACTCCAAGAATTTTGATAGGAGGCTTTTATATACCGATCACCTTAGCTCGACTAATTGATGTAATGTTTGTCGATAAAGTCTTTAAAGGTTTCCCCAATTACACGACGCGATTCTATCTCTTGGCGACAGCGATTCTGTTGCCGTTGGTATGGAAGCATAAATCAAACATTGCCTGCAGCGACCCAACGATAGAATCGCGGCGACTAGTTGTCGCCGTCGCACAGTGCTTCGAACGTATGGAGCTACGGGACAAAAATCACAACTTACATTCTACACGTTTTAACTTAATGGTGTCTTTGAGGAAATGGCTGTAAACTATTTTTTCTACTATAGTTACATTACTGACCTATGTTAAATAGATAATTGCATAAGTGGCGTAAACGCCAAATTTCATAACATATAATATGCTTCGTATAATCGAGATCCATTTGGGAAAATTGTCACTTATGATAAAAACTAATATTGGCGTAATTGACCTATGTTGAATAAATAATTGCATAAATGCCGTAGACGCCAGATTTTACGATAAGCCTTAAAGAATCAGGATCTTTTTACGAAAAATATGAGGTATGATAAGAGTTTCTATTACAACAATTGACCAATTTCCAATTGATCATCTCATAAGTGACGTTAACGCCCGCTCTAATGTTTTATACTATAGAATCAGGATATCCTTAGATATGATTTGAGGAATTGTTTTTTTTAACGACGGTATCAGAAATCATTGGAATTTGTTGTTGTTAATTTGTTTTTTCCAAGTTTATTTTGTAGGCTCAGGCGTGTATAACACTTTACGGAGCCATGGTTATTGATTAGCGAGGTACAATTCATTAGGTCTTGCAAATCAACCTCAGCGGACGTTTCAACGCCTAAAGACTTGAAAGCAGATTTGCATGAACCTCGTTTAAAGTACTTCGAAGCAGATTGTACTTTCTCTCGGATAAATCAAAGTCGATGTACAACGCCAGTCTTTGTGCCGCTGTTATAACCTTTCCTGATTTGCGCTTGAGCTACTTGATATATTGGTCGCAAATGCTAGCTCCTAAGGTTCATTATTATTGATGAGGTCTTCAACATGTTGTTTCTTTGTTTTATTTGAACATTCCTGAAACGGTTTTTGAGGTCTTCCTTTCGCGATGTTGGATGAAGACTCGGCAATTCTTTCAATATTTGTATTCGGATTGCGAGGAAGATTTACCAACGAAGACAATCCGCGAGAGTTTTGCTTCTCAAATTTCTCGGATGATCGAAAGCGTTGTGACCATTTTTGATCAAACAAAAGAATTTGTAAAACTGTTTTAATTCTTTTTCAAGTTCCTCTGTGAAATTATCTGGATTATATAAATCCGATAGAAACTTCAACACATGAGCTTTTCGTTGGGACGGATCAATGGAAAGCTATTGTTTGTATATATCTATGTTATTAAGCGCAAGAGTATCACCTAGAAAATCTTTAACAGCTATTAATAGAGCAAATAAGAGCAGCTGGAATCACTTCTATTCTCTTAAAAATACTATAAATCTAGACCAACATTTGAAAAGGGCGTAACAGCCAAAATTTATTCCTTCAGATTCCTCGTCTACATAAATAGCTATATATGTAGACGAAAAATCAGAAGGAATAAATTTTGGCTGTTACGCCCTTTTCAAATGTTGGTCTAGAGATGAGCTCTGGTGCGATTTTTAGAGATGTGTTTTGATGTACTTTTTTTAAAAAGCTGTTTAAAGTTGTTGATTATTTCTTCCTTTATAACTTCATGCCCATGACTTGAAAGCTTTACTCATAACAATGATCGATATATGTCAAACTGAAACACATTAAATTGGATCTGATTTACTTGATTTTACGCTTTCCATATCGATTTTCACAGTGAAAGGTGCCGTTTGAAAACTTAGGCAATGCAAAAGATGCTTTTAACTAACAGGTGCTAAATCATCCACTTTCAACGATGGAAATGTTTACAAACACGATTTGTTTTGATTGTCCCAGTGACCTCACAAAGATACTAATGCGCACACAGCATAATTGAAACATATGTTAATATCATGGTCTACTTGATTCGACTAAATACGAGAGTCAATTTTTCCATTTTTGTCCAAGGGACAAAGCACTGTGCGTCGCGGCGATGAAATCGCTTAGGTCTGGGGGAGCCTTAAATCTAAATCTTTGGGTGGCGATCAATGAGAATAAATAGAAGGTGAGGAAGAAGACCAAATGCAAGTGTATTAGTGGATGATGAAAAATGTAAACAGCAAATGGTGACGTACATATTTGCACGGCTTCTTATGGGAGCTCGTTCGAATGTAGTAGTGAAAGATTTTTCGCCATACACAAAAGGCACGCACACAATATATGGATTTCCATACCTTAGTATTTATTTGCATTGGGTGGCGATCTAATCACAACTGCAACTAGCGCGGAGCTGAGCTCTGGCCAAAAAGTGCGACGTGAGAAAATATCTTTGGCAACATGGCCACTAGATCCCCTTTATTCAATATATTCTCGGCCAAACATAAAGATACTTTGTCTTAAAATATGAAAATTGTTCTTCAGGAAACTAAAGAATAGCTTCTAGAACGGCCCCTGAAATTGCTAATACAATTTTTTTCTGATTTTGAAAAACTTCTTATTTTAGGAATTCTTCTAGATTTGTTTCAAATACTCTTCTAGGAGTCCCTTTGAGAGTTTCTCTAGGGAATCCATCAAGAATTTATCCAAAATATCCTTCTGGGACTCAAACCAGGAGCTCCATTCCGATTTTCTTCAGGAACTACTTTAGGAAATTCTCTAGGAAATCCTTTGGGAACTCCTTCGGATACTCCTCCAAAAATTCCTCCCGAAATTATTCCTGAAAAAGGAACCCAGAGTAATTCTTGGAAGAATTTTCTGCAGAATATCTTGAGAAATTTCTGAGGGATTTTCGAAACAAATTCCCGGAAAATTATTAAAGGAATTGCTGGAGGAGTTTTTAAAATAATTCCCGAAGGAATTCTTGACTGATTTTTTGGGAAAATCCATGAAGGAATTACTGGAAGAAAAAGGGGGAGAGTTTCTAAAAGAATGTCCAGGGTTATTGTTTCAAGATATGCGAATTCTTGAAAGTAGTTCTCGGGAAATCCTGAAGAGCTTTTTAGATATTTTTTGTAGAAATTTTAGGCGAAGTATTCGCAGAAACCTTGAGAACTCAGGCAGGATGTTCCGGGAGAATACCCTTAATAATTTCCAGCGGAATTTCAAGGGGAATTTTTGGAAGTAACTCCGAAAGAGTTTTGATGCAATTTTAAGAAGAAAATCTGGAGAAATAGACAGATGAATTTGTAGACGAATTTCTCAAGAAATTTCCGGGTGAATTCACAAAGAAAAAATCCCTGAACAATTTTACGGGAGAGTTCTTAGAGCAATTTTCGGAAGAGTTCCCGGAGCGTGAGTAGGAGGTGGCTATCGAGGGCTTCCACGTTAGCTACTGAAGAAATTCAAATGGTACTTCTGGAAAGATCTCGAAGTCATTAATGAAGAATGCTTGGTGGAATTTCTGGAGTAACTCCAGTCAGGAGGAGTTACATGGGAATTTTCTGGTGGATGTTTTGAAAAAGGAGACCTAGATATTTCTAAGGGAATTCCTAAGTGAATTGTTGAAGAAATCACCAAGGTAATAGGGGAATTTTTGGGTATATTTGAAAGAATTAACGGACAAGATGGATGTTCGGAGGAATTTTCGAAAGAATTCACAGAAAAAAATTCTGGAGAAATTTGAGTAGCGCACTCCTATGAGTCCTTGTAAAAATTTTAGAGGTATTTCCGGAGGAATTGCTGGGGGAGCTTCTGGAAGAATTTCTGGAGATCCTACTGGAGAAACTTCCGGAAGAATTCCTGGAGGAACTTCTGGATGAACATACGGAGGAACTCCTGGAGGACCCCAAGCATGTGCCAGGATCAAAACATATTCAAATTTTAACTAAAATCGTACAGAAAATCGAACGAAAAAACTTTTTGTACGTTCAATCGAGGGTACGTACTATCGAGGATACGTACTATCGAGGTATGCCTGTAAATAATATTTGACGAGACCCACGGGAGTATAAGAATCTGCTTCCAGCAGTACGATGCAACAAATTGAATAATGAAATTTGCAAAACTTGTCAAGCTTTACACACGATGGTTTGTTCGAAGAAGGTCATTGTTTGAGATAAAAGTAATACACGCGAACGACTACTACTTCCCTTCCTTGACTCCTATTGGCTACCACTTATTTCTCCAGTAGTAACTTCATTGATGCCCATCGATGTTTACATGTATAATGGTAAAAATATTAGGATATAACATTTCTTAAAACATGTAATGAGATGTACCAGATGTCTCAGGATAGATGGCACTGCTTTGTACTTCAATTTTTTAATTTATGTTGGAATTCAATATTCGGAGTTAAGATTTTCGCAAACCGTCTAAGACGAATTAAGTACTGTCCATTTAATTCCACCAGTTAATTTTCGTTATCTTTGCAGATACGTATTTCGACCACAACTGTGTGGTCGTCTTCAGTGTCTTGTACTTGACTCGACTTGACTTGACAAGTACAAGACACTGAAGACGACCACACAGTTGTGGTCGAAATACGTATCTGCAAAGATAACGAAAATTAACTGGTGGAATTAAATGGACAGTACTTAATTCGTCTTAGACGGTTGAATACATTCCACTAAAAGAGCTATATATATTTTTCTGATTTTCGCAAATGCAACGCGGACCTTCCGCGAGATGGGCAGACCAGGTGCAGAACGACTTGGTGAGCGTGGGGCGTATCCGAGGATGGAGAGATGCGGCCTCGAACCGTGTATTGTGGCGTCAAATTGTTGATTCAGTGTTATCTGTTTAGATGTAGACAAATTAATGAATGAACGCGGACCTTCCTAGTACTCATCGGCCATCGTTAGACGTTAGAGCCCAAGAAGCTGGAGGCTATCAGTATTCCCAGTCTTTGATTTAGTTTTCTGGACTTGATGAATAAATTGCATCTCAGGGCACCCCCACGTATTCTCATAATTCGGATGGTCAAAATCGTTTTCGTAGATAAAAGAAATCAAACAGAGGGACTCTTAGAATTAGTTGACCTTCTTCACAACCATATGGAGCATTAAAATGTAATCCATCCTGCTCTTCGTTGTCGGAAAACTTTGTGTTAAGCCGTAAATGCATTGCCTGTGAGTTGTCATATGAAAATATTACAGAAAACACTTAATAAAGCTTTCATGAAAAGTCATGAAAAAATGGGTTTCAACAAAAGCCTGGGCAAAACGCCCCACCATAATGTATACCACTACAAAGACGTTTATTAGTATTTTAGCTGCCTCATAAAGTTACTAATTTCTATGTGCTAGACATTAAAAAAAACAGCATAAGTCCATTTGAGCAGGTTTGAATTACATTTCGATAGTGTAGTGGTAGTAAAATTCTTCTTTATTTAATAAATTTTTGTTCTACAAATATTTTTACAAATAAAGGGCCAATTTCGATTTTTATTTTTTAAATGTTATTTAATATTTTTCAGAATATAAATTTACTATTTCGTGGCGGCCTTAGGTGGCGCCGACGTGTTTCAAAATTGAATAACCTAAGTACTATTTACATTAAAATTACGATTCGATAGTTTCCATATCATTTGGAAGCAACTGCTGCTGAGTACGCCGCGCTTGTGTCCAGTAGGAATAATAGAGTATATCGTCCTGCTTACATGGGAGCGACTTGACCAGTGAAACATATTTTCATAAAACGCGATATTTTTTAAGATGGAAGCAATTTTATATTATACTAGTCGACCCGGCAGACGTTGTCCTGCATAGTAGGAGTAAATGCGCGTTTTGAACTGCCCATATGAAATTTCCATACGAATCTTATTGTTGGTTTTTCACGATTTACTCAACCTAATCCGTAATTTTCTTAGGAAATATCATAAAAACCCGTCGGAAACGATAACGAACATATTTGCCGAAGGAATGAAGAAAATCTATCCAGCCGTTTTTGAGTTATGCGGATACGAACACAGACCATTTCATTTTTATAATATAGATTTACTACTGAGGAAAGTTATTTAGTTACCCAACTGAGGGCTGCAGTGCAAGTTTTGCGGACAGTATACAAGCGTCGCTCCATAATGTTGAGCAAACAAACATTGGAAGCTACATCAAAACTTTTTGAATTTTGCTAATATTTTCATTATGTAATACAAAAATACTTCCACATTCACATAGTATGATGGTCTTACAAATATTTAAAGGTACCAACTGATTGTAGACCCTAGTTAGTTCTAGTTTTCTAGAAATCTCACATGGGCGTATTGGCCAGGGACGACCATCCCAAGTAGCACATTTTGTGACCAAATTTGGTCACATAAGCGTCGTGGCAACCAACTTGTAACATGTGTGCTACTCGGGATTACACCGTCTTACCCTTCATCAACTTCTATACCGATTCCCCGGTTTTTCTCGTAGCTGGCGCTGTCGGCACTCTTGTTTCTCATTATTCAAATTAATTGCGTGTGTAATATAGGTCAGTTTTGGACCAGATGAGGTGTCGATTTCGAAAACGTATATGTACTTTCTCTTTACCCCTGTATCTCCTAACTTTCCACATTTGCACCCACAATAAAGCCTCAGAAATATAGAATAATGTTCCCGCTGCAGTATAGACTACAAAAAAAAATAATTTTCGCGACCTCATGGCCTCTGCCATTTGGGGGTCGGTTTGGGAACATTCTCCCCTACAGAAAATGGGCAGCACCGTTTATTTCGATTTCAATTTGTAGCTCAGAAGAAGTGGTTAAATCGGTTGTCCTCAAACGATTAACAAAATTAGTGAATTGTAAATATTACGCACAATTATGCTTCTTAAAAGCAAAAAAAAAACTATCAAAGACACCTCATTCTACTGTACTTATTAAACAGTCTGAATAATTGACGAGAAATTTGAATTCACATAATTCATTATCGCACTTGGAGTTGATTGACAGGAAATGTGAGTGGTTAATTGGGTATCTGGTTTCAATAAATAATTGTGTGATTCACTGGAATAACGCTTCCTTCATTACACATTTTCAATATTCACATTCTAACATATTGAATAATAACGTTTTGAAGAATGGAATCAAATCGAACAGGAGTAAATTATTCTTTAGGTTCTGCGAAGCGGGTTACCAATAAATGCCGGTTATTTTGGTTATGTTCATACTTTGAAGATTGTTCTTCCCAGAGACATTCTCGAACAGACTTTCCTAGACTTACGAGCTTGCTCTAAAGCCTCAAGGCGGATCAACAACACCCGGTCAATAGCTCAGTAACATGAGACCCCTGAACTTTGACGCAGGACTGGCATGCTACTGGGTAATTCGGAGGGGCTACGCGAACAAAGGGTATACAAACTCTGGAATAATTTTTTTGTGATTTTGTGTAAAATGACTATGGCAGTTTATTTGGAGGTGGTTAGTAGGAATATAATTTCTTGGGCTATTGCACTTTGAAATCTATTGTCGTTTTCGTTTTTGCAGTGTAGCTGCACCGGGTGTACACTTTCTGCACTGAAATTGTTCGTTTTTGGTTTTCGCTCTACACTCAAACCCCACTTTTTCGTGCACCGTACGGAAAGTGTAGCACGCATAAAATCGAGAGTGTAGCTTGTTCGAATGGTGGTGTTACCAATACAGCCGCATGCCACGCGCTTGTTGCTGTCAAATTCTGTTTTGTTTTGGCTTCGGTTTTGATGTACCGGGTGCGCGTTGGAGTTAGATTTTTTTAATAAAGTGGGAATGGTAATTGCGCATTTCAATTCTATTTATCTAATACAAAATAAATAAAAATGTAGTTTTATGTATGTCATAAGACAAGGATAATTAAAAACAGTGAAGGACATTTACTAATCGATTAGTTTATAAAAGTTAGGCGATGAATCAAGGTAAAAGAAATTGATTACATTCAACCAGTTGTATTGTATACTAATTCATGTTCCTGCTATTAAATTTTATCTTTCGTTACTTTGACCATCGGTTTGAATGAAATTATTCTAATAAACAAGTTTTTTTTGTGGAACTTGAAAATAGTTCCAAAATTTTGAACCAACATCAGAACTTGTTCTTCGAAGTATCTTTTGGAAAAATCAACTAGCTTGAGGTGAAGAATCATTCCATAAACTCTTTTGAATTCCAAGTTTTTGGTATTTGCAAAGGATTTTTACAACCTCTTCAGATTTTGAATATTCAGCTTTGATCTATTGAGATTTTGATAATTTTTATTATCTTATAGAATCTAATGACTCAATAGCAATAATTACAGTCTGGCTTTGCTAGCTCACATTTTATTACATGGGCCACCTTTTAGTTGAGCCTTTGCTGGTTAATCCATGGAATTGAAAACGTAGTTGAGCATATTTAGCATAATTGAACATAATTTGTGAATTGTAATGTTTAAGTCGCAGTACATATGTTCAAATGGCTGACAGGTCACCCCTTAAAAATAAAATTCAATAGATGAGGCGATGTGTTCAGATTACGCCATTAATCTTAATAAATATCGTGTACAAGTGGAATTGAATGTATGTGGATGGGCATCAAGTTACTCTTTATCATATTTATTATGTATAATAAATGGCGCAATTTTAAACGGCTATTATCTCAATCAGCATATCACGAATGTACATGTATAACAAGATTAGTTTAGAATCGAACTTAGAATGTATAAACTGATTCGAACTTTTTTAATTCGTTTAATAAATATCTTTGCAAAGCAATATTTTATAAAACTGGAAAACTTTGGAAACCAATTTTATTTATAATAAATTCTACTTTCCACTTAATTTGTGAGTGCTAAGAAAAATGTATGTCTCTTACGAACCGAAGTTCGCCGCATTGTTATATAATAGCAAATTTAAGATTAGTACAAACAAACGTTTCCCTAAGAATCCAACATTCTTCTCAAAAACCTGAAATGGCCCAAGAATTCGCAATGAAAACCTAAAAATCAATCTACTTGTAGTTTTGTATTGTGATTAATTGGAATATGCTTTTGCATATTTTAATACTTCCATCAGAAACAAAGAAGCTCTTAATGAATCGTTGGCCGTGAAATTTTGCAATATTTGATTCGTTTTGAAATATCATGCATCGTTTTCATGATCTGTCAGACAGTGAGTACTGTGTTCAGCTTTAGATAATCGATGCAATTAAACAGAAAGTAAAAGTAAAATGTCTATAAGAGTAACACTATTCATACAATTTCAATTTAATCCCAACAAGAATGATTGGAATAACATACATCTTTCAAAGCAGGCAGCAAGAACAAAAACAAATATGACAGAAGCATGGAAGATGACCGATGTCACACATACTTTCGCAATCTTATTGGGACTGCACTGAAAATGTTCGTTTATGTGGTGCAAAATTATGCACTTTCCGGTGTAGCTACACCACAAAAACGAAAACGACATATGTTGGGTGGTTTTCTGGTTTTCCATTGTTCGGTACGTACTGGTGGTGCTATTGGACGAAGTTTGCGAGCGCTCGCGGTAGCAGGTGAGTTGGTTGTCGACGGCAGCTTGGTAGGAAGATGGGGGGTTGGTTACTTGAACGGCTCAGGGCAATGCAATGGCAGGGTCGGAGGTAGCCTTGAATGGTCGAAACGGCAGCTTGCCACTTGTAAGGACGCTATCGAGGAGAATTCGGCGTGCCCTTCGTTGACGCAATCGACAGACCGTACTGGCCACACCGAGAAGGGTTGTTCTTCACTTCTATTTAAAAATCACTGAGCCACTACAGAGGCACTTTCACTTACGGCTTACTTGCACGGACGCCTATTTACTAATTAGCAGTAATCTGAACCATAGAGGTATGCAGACCTTTTCATTTTCCATCGAGTTTTCCCACCCGATCGTTCATGCTTCTATTATCCTTATCCACTTCTTCCATGTCAACCAACATGATGTCTTTCTCCCCCAACAGTAGAACATCATCACCCATTCATTCCAACTTGCCCATTATTTTATTTTACAATTCGAACATTATCAATTTGAGATTTTTATACATTAACAATTTTACACTACAAAATTCTTCAATAACAATTTTTACAGAAATAACTTTTACATTAACAAGGTCTACATTAACATATTTTTGAATATTCCTACTAATTTTACACAATTTCTAAAATTGAGCATGAACATGAGCATGATTGACCGCCCACGGTTGCTACTCCGTTATTGCCAGGCCAGCTGTGATTACACAGAGAACCAACAGATGATATTTTTGATTAACATCATCCTCAATGTGTAAAAACTGGTGACCAAAAATTAAGCAATACCGGCGCCGGCCGTGTCCGAATGCAGGTCAATTGAGGAATGGGTAGGAAAATGTTGACGTGATACTCGCTTTGATGGAAGCCGACGAGTCATCTGCACTTCCACGAGAAATCACTGGGATATTGGATGTAGGGGGTAGGGACTGTAGCCAGGTTCGTTTTGGTAAACGGAATGCCGTGTGTAACGTGTAATTAGTTTGAACGCACAAAGCAGAGCAAAGTATCGCGGATCTCGAGATCGTTCTGCACTTCCAAAACACATTCGATCCCGCACTAATTAATTATCTTTCCGACCGCACAAGGCAGAACAAAATAACGCGTATCTCGAGATCGCTCTGCACTTACAATTAAAACACGTTCGATGCCGCACTAATTATTTTACTTTCGAACCGCACATGGCAGAACAAAATAACGCGGATCTCGAGATCGTCCTGTGCCAAAAAACGTTCGATCGCGCACTGGTTATTTATTTTTCCGACCACACAAGACAGGACAACATAACGCGGATCTCCAGATCGTTCTGCGCTTCCAGACGTGTCCGATCGCGCACTACTTGAATTATTAAGAGTACATCCGATTCTTTTTTTACGCGGGGGATGCGTTCCGTGTAAAAAAAGTTTTCAGTTCAAAATTTGAAAATCCGTGTAAAAAAAAATTTATGATTTCTCGACGAATCATGCAAAATGGAGCAACTTTGCAAAAAAATTGTATGGGATTTTTTTTACACGGCCGTGTAAAAAAAATCCGTGTAAAAACAGAATCGGGTGTATTGAGATTATTGCACATCTTGTATCTTCTGTTATTGAAAATGAGACTAAATTAAAAATTTCGTAGATCGCACGAGATCTTTTCAAATTGAAATGAGTTTAAAAATCTCATAATTCTTACTATGAACACCCCTTACTAGGTTTTACTGTGGGACTCGCTTTTAAACAATGTGCTAACAGTTTGAAAAAAAAAAATTATATGGAAATTAGGGCTCATGAACCTGGATTGTAATTGAAACATCGCATATGGGTAACAATATACTGGATTCATTTTCTATGGCTCGTTAGCTGTAGAGTGAGTGTCAACTGTAATGAATTAAATGAATTGAGAATACTGCAATTGTGAATGTACTGTAGTGTAATAAAATATTACGCATTCAATTATATTTAGTGTGCAATAATGCATAATGCCGAAAGTTGAGCGTAAATTGAATGGAGATGAATCAATTTGAGTGATTTACTCAACTTCATAGAACCGTCTAACCGATGCTTATTAATATTCATTGTAGTAATAATGAGAAGAAAAGAAAAAAAAGAGGTGGAAAAGAAAGAAATAAATATGCAGATAATTCATGGATGTCAAGAAAGGATTAAATGTGTTGATGTGAAAGGAATAACGATAGGGAACGTTTGATAGAACATGAATCATAGATTATAAATAAACTGGTTTAATCTCACCGAACTTTCACTTTTTTTTGGTCCCGTACATGATGTTTACGACTGCAGCGATACTTGTTGTCTTCTTGATTTGACCATTTGATTTCCAGTTCTGTTCAGAGTTGGACACGTCATACATTATTCACTGCCCGATTGTTATAAAATCAACTCAATGAGCTTTCACAGGCGGCAAATAGCCGTGATTAACGCCGCCCAGAGCTGAACATTCATGCTCCCCCACAAAGTTCTCCATACATTTTTTCCCTCACAAAGTGGTCCATACATTTTTTTCACAAAAACCCTATTCAATATCGTCTAAACACCGACACTTCCTGAAGCACAAATAAGAAAATCACTATTTCTAGATTTAATGTCTTTCCCGGTTGTTTAAAAGCCTTCCACAGGAATATGTTTTTGTAGGTTTCAAAATATAAAAAACCTGGTATTCCTTATAGATTATAAAAACATAAAAATATATGTTGGGCAGAAAACAGATAAAACCTGAGTAGTAGATATACGAACGAAAATGAAAAGGAACAGACTTACCCAAGCAGTTATTCCTTCCATATCAAACCTAGTTTCTTACTTAACTTTTCCGTTCAATATCATTGTCGTCCAGAACTCATAGTCGGATGCACCTGGTACTCGGAACAGTTTCCTTAGTATTCACGAGAACCAACAGCGCAATCCAGGTCGATGTGTATTTGAGACGGCCGTTTAAAATGCCTCACCCTTCAATACCGTGATGCCGGTTTTTGGTGAAGTATTTTTTTTTCTATAACTTGTGCGAGTGCATACTTTTAATTTTTAAACTGAATACGGTTGGGCACTAGGTAGTTCTTGAAAAAATCACTTTTTTTCAATATTATATTTTTTTATTCAAATCGACAGAATGCCAACGTGGAAATTTTCGCAACTGATATTTCCCAATATTTCACATTTTCTACTTTACGACACTATACTCTGTACTTCACTATTTTTATAAATATCCAACATTGAATCCTTCATTGAAAGCTTTTTAATATTTAAAATTAGGTTTAATTGATGGAAAATGATGCAAAAAATTGACAGCGATGATTTTCACATCATACTTGTTCTTTACACAATTTCTAAAATTAACTAAAAAGTTTCAAAACAAGACATGCAAATTAAAATTAAAATTAAATCTAAGAGATATTTAACTGAACGGTTACAAGTTTGTAAAATTATGTTGACTTCTATGAGAAAATTTTGTGAATTCCCACGGGAAATTCATTTGAACTTCAACTAAACCAACTAAACAAGTCACTACGAAATGAGCTCCAGTGAAGCAGTCTCAATACTTGTATTTTTTTGGTAAAAACTAAACTGGTTACTATTTGTGCCTCTTGTCATATAATTGGAAAGGGACCAGCCGAATACGAGTGGTAATAATCGGGGTTCAAATAGTATTTACTAAAGTCACTATTTATCTAGTGACTTTAGTATTCACTTGTCTTTTGTAGTTATTATTTATTTTCTTATATTAAAATCTAAATGGCCTGTGAAGTGAATAAAAGTCGTTTCCATTCATCTTGGTCCATGGCTGCACGTCGCCAACCATGTAGTCTGCGGAGGGTCTGCAAATCTCCTTCTACATGATTGATCCACCTTGCTGAATGTGCAACCCGCCTCCTTGTTCCCGTCGGATCGTTGTCGAGGACCATTTTCACCGGATTACTGTCCGACATTCTGGCTACGTGCTCATCCAAACGTAGTAGTCCTATTTTCGCGGTGTGAACGATGGATGGTTCTCCCTAAAGCCATTCGATCGGAGCGTTTTGTGGAGTCCAAAGTACCGTGGATAATCAAAATTCGGACACACTCAAACTTTGGACGCTTCAATTCGTATGGGAAATTTTCTGAAATATTTCATCGAAATGTTTCGTCGAGCTGGGTCGGAAAGACTAATAGTTTTCGCTTGTTTTAGTATAGGGGAAAATACTTATTCTTGGCAGTCTAAGACATTCGCCAAATAGAACGATAAAAATAATGACTAAGTACACTAAAACACAGGTATAGTTCAACTGGTATACATTTGTATGCTCTTTCTTTGATGATTGGTGTTCACTAAATATAACAGCTTTTACCACAAACTCAGTAAATTTCATATAAAGTAACAGGCCAACGTTTCTTCTATTGGCATAGCAATTTCTATTATCAGCAATGAGTTTGCTCCCTTTAGCAACTAGACATGGAAGTAGAAAACTTGTCATGTATTGGTGCCAAATGCTGGTTGTTTATATCCTCCAGTAGTAAAATTCATTCATATTAATCAGCCGCACGCTCATCTCGCTTCACTCAATTTTGGAACAAACTTTATTGTTTATCAAATTGGCTTAAAACGAAACAAGGATTTTTTGCCTTGGCATCAATTTTATGTGATGTAGATAGGCAGGCAAATACAGACAAAAGATAGGCAAAAGCATTTAAACACATTGTAAAACAAATTTAACCCTTATGCGGCCAACAAAAAACAGACGTGAATGGAAGATAGGGTACCCGTGTACAAAGATATTGATATTATCATAACTTTTACCATTTTCAACCTATTTGAGTAATGTTGGCCATTTTGGAGAAGGGAACTTAAATGCTTTTTGTCCGCTGCCAAGATTTACATCTTTTGTCTTTTGTAATGCCTTAGAGTCGTAAGCAAAAGTCTATCAACCAGTTTCAAATATACAACTTGCTCTTTGCGGTCCTTACATGATAATATCATATAATATGTTTGTTTCATCAAAAAAATCATGGTGGTTGTGTACAAGACACGACCGCTCGACGTAAACTACGTAAAACCAAATCTATACACATAAGAATGAATTTTTGTCTGTCTGCCCTTATAGACTAGAAAACAGCATGAACATTTGTTTGTAGAGGTTTTTGGGAACGATGAAGGTTCTTATGATGGTATTAGACCCCTCCTCTTCTGGAAGGGGGGAGCCCAAATGCTGCTGTCAAAGAAAACGAACAGTCCCGATTTTATTTAGTGAAACATAGAGCAAATATTGCATAAATTTGCTCTTTGTGGTGATAATCAAGTGATGATAAAGTGTAAAAAGTAGTTTACGTACTTAATTTGTCGTGTCATATGCAATAAAGAGGAGAAACAGGCGATCCAAAAAAGTAAGTAACAGTTTGCTTTTCGTGCGCTGCTTTCTTTGGCAATGCAATAACAGCAAGGATTTCGTACGTGCAAATTTGTTTCGGTGATTAATACATAAAATCTTGCTACTTTTACACAAACAACTTATTCAAATGAAAGCTTAGACTTGAAATTGTGTGATTGAATCATAATTATGTTCATAAATAGTGTATGTTTGCTGGAAAACGCAAATATTGTTGAGGGTGCCAACAACCGTCGCACCCTGCCAATGCCGTATTCTACCCTAGTTACATTTTAATAAGATATGTTAAAACAATGCGACGAAATGATTAAAAGACAGTCTAAACTGTGCAGTGAAAATTGTTTTCAATTATTCTTCCCGGTACTGTGCAATCAGGTGTCCGAAGATTGAATCTTTTCGTCCGAAATATGAATCCAACCCGGTGTCCGAGGTTTGAATCAAACAGAAGCCGGACATTATCATAAATTGCAAACATTCTTCGCAAAATCTTACACATATTAAATACGTAGTTCAAAAATGAATACTGTACTTAGTGATTGTAATGTTCATTTAAACGGTGTGATTTAAAATGTGAGTAAACTGGATGATTGTATATCAGAAAGTGCTTAAGCGTCCGAAGTTTGAGTTTGCACGGTACGTACGATTTCCTGCCACAATGCGTCTCTGAATTTCTTGGTGATATCGTTATCGAAGATCATCAATAACCTTAAGTACCAGGGTTCTTCAGCCTCCTCCATTCCGACAACGATACAAACGCGCGGTGGATGGCTTACATTGTCCTCTGTTGAGCCTCTTCCTTTCATGGACTTCGTCTTCGACGTAATGGTGACTAGTCCGCTTTAAATCACTCACATCAGTTTGATGTAAGTTTCTTCCATCTTCTCAAAGTTACGTGTCGTAATATCAATGTCATCGGCGAAACCAAATAGTTGAACGGACTTCGTGAAAACCGGTGCCCTTCGTATTACTCCTTCCAAAGCGATGTTTAATAGTCACTTTCCCGTATCCCTCTAATATATATATCGCCTCCTCTTTAGCATATTATGTTGCATCGTATAGCAACTGGGTTGATCAACCGTATCAGTTTATCCAGAAATCCGTTTTTGTGCCTTAGCTGCCATAGCTGGTCCCGATCGATTGAATCATATGCGGCTTTGAAGTCGATGAATAGATGATGTGTGGGCACGTTGTTTTCGCGGCATTTCTGTAATACCTGACGTATGGCCAACACCCATAAATCCCGCCAGGTAAAGTCCCACAAACTCTTTTGCGATTGTTGTTAGTCGGCGGCATACAATTTGCGAGAGTACCTTGTGATTGCGCGGTAGTTACAACCAAGATTTTTTTATGTACAGGTTATCCGACTTGTCAATATCCCCAACTCCGCCATCTTGGATTTTTGTAGGGAATTTATGCTCGTTTGTTTACGTTTTGCACTGAAAATGTATGTTCCCCCCCCCCGCGCTGGTTATTCCAATCTATTGACGAAGTCGGATAACCTGTACATAAAAAATCTTGGTTACAACAATCCAGCTTTTCGCCATTTTTATAGATGGGACACACGACACCTTCCATCCACTCCTGAGGCCGAATTTCATCCTCCCAAACCTTGGTAATTACCCAGTGCAGCGCTCTATAGCCAGGGCCCCCCACCACTGAATTTAAAGAGCTTTCCTGATTGGTCAACTCCAGCGGCTTTGTTGGTTTTTAGCCGGCCGATCTACTCATGGATTTCCTGGAGATTCGGAGCCGGAAGTCGCATGTCTTGCGCGCGTGCTCTTAGGTTCATTACCATACCGCCACCGTTGTCTGCCATATCGCCATTCAGGTGCTCTTCGTTGTGCTGCCGCCACCTTTGGATCACCTTACGCTCGTTCGTAAGAAGGTTCCCGTTTATGTCCTTACACATGTCAGGCAGTCTCACGTGAACGGTTCAACTTCTCATAGAACTTTCGTGTGTTACGAGCGCGGTACAGTTGCTCTGTCTTTTCACGGTCTCGATCTTCCTGCTGGTGCTTTTTCTTCCGAAAAATCGAGTTTTGTCCGTTCCGCGCCCGTTTGTATCGTGCCTCGTTCGCCCTCTTGCGGTGTTGCAACATTTTCACCCATGCTGCATTCTTCTCCTCAACTAACTGCTCACATTTGCCGTCATGCCAGTCGTTTCTCTGATCCGGGGCCACCGTGCCTAGTGCAGCGGTTGCGGTGCATTCGATGGCGCATCGAATATCTTTAAGAGGCACGTGCCTAGCTACTCAGCTACTTGGGAGTGCCAATTTCATTTCAGTCTTCGTCTTGTAGCCGGCCAATGTTTAGCGGATGACTCCGACGCGTGTTTTACACCGTCGATTGTTTTGAGCGCAGACATACTGCAATGAGATAGTGATCGGATTCAATATTCGCACTGCGGTAAGTGCGTACGTTCGTGATGTCGGAGAAGAATTTGCCGTCGATTAGAACATGGTTGATTTGGTTCTCCGTTACTTGATTAGGTGATTTCCATGATATATATAGGTGATTGTAAATACCGAATACCGGTATTTGTCAAAATTGGCCAATACCGACCACCCTAGTGGTGCCACAGCTTTGGTAGAAGGTAGCCGCTCGATACCCACTTTTCCACACTTTCTGTTCTGTCCAGCAGATTTCCTGCAGCGATACGACGTCGAAGTTGCGGGGATGTAATTCATCGTAGATTATCCTGTCGCAACCTGCAAAGCGTAACGACTTGCAGTTCCATGTTCCAAGTTTCCAATCGTGATCCTTTATTCGTCGCTCAGGTCGTTGCCGATTGTATCGAGTCGTATTATCTTCTATGTCGTTCGTAATGGTTGTTTTTAAAGGCGGCTTATTGGGCCTGCGCAAATCTCCTGTCTCGTCGGAGGGCCGTCGTGTCAGGTCTGTTTGGCGTCCTAGCTAACACATACATTTCTAGTATTTTTATTTATTACCAGCCTAAGGTCGAAGTGGCCTGTGCCGCGTTCTTCTCCGTTCAGCTCGGTCCGAGGCTGCACTTCGCCAACCAGGCAGCCTGCGGTGGGTCCGCAAATCGTCCTCCACCTGATCGATTCACCTTGCCCGCTGTGCACCTCGCCTTCTTGTTCCCGTCGGAGCGTTGAGAACCATTTTCACCGGATTACTGTCCGACATTCTGGCTACGTACCCGGCCCACCGCAATCTCCCAATTTTCGCGGTGTTAGCGATGGATGGTTCTCCCAACAGCTGATGCAACTCGTGATTCATTCGCCTTCTCCACGTACCGTACCGTCTGCCATCTGCACCCCACCATAGATGGTACGCAGCACTTTCTTTCGAAAACACCTTTTCTAGTAACTGTTTCTAGTTTTTTAATCTATTTGAGAACCGTAAAACTTAGTATTCTATTAGCATTTCCACAGTTATTAATTGAAAGCCTTTCTTTTCCCACCAATGCATAAGTATGCCACTTGTCCAGCGCAATTGATACGCTATGCCCAGCGAGCCAAGAATGTTTCTCACCCGAAAACATCCTAGGTTCGACATCTTCGGATTGTCAATCCTACGTCTTTGCTTGCAAGGCTAACTAGCGTGATTGTTTCTATTTCATTATTATTTTAAAAAGTTGTGTAATAGCTGATAAAACGCATAAACTAGGATTTTTCATTCAAAAGGAAAAACACAAGTTTATAAATACTTAAAAACCTTTCCGCTCTTGCTATCACAAAACATTCCTAGTAAGAGATTAAATAAAATTATTGGGATATGTTTTCACAGTTCATTCTTCAGCGTTGATTATTGGTTGCGTTTGTTTGCATTGTGATGGGAGTCTCGCATCTGATACTAAATTACAGTTATGAGTTATTGCTAGTAATGCTATGTTATAGGTTTGCAAGTTTCTTGGTGAAAATCAATGATATGCTTTGATTGATTTTCAATGTATTTTACTTAAGTGGTTTACTTGCACGCAGTCCAGTTGCAGCGTTCAGGAATGAATATCATCAAGAAATTGCACCGATTCAAACTTTTTCAACATTCGTTTCCAGAACCAGCTGACTTTTATGCTCATCAAATAAAATATCCAAACCTAATATCGAAGTTTTCTGGTTTGGACGTGTTCAGTGATGGTTTCCAAATACCCAACACCCAACTGGTATTTTTCATCGTGTTTGCGATATTTTACTTTTACATCAGCACAGCATCAGCATACGAAGTGCGCCACAGTCTGGAAGATCTCATCGACTGTTGGACGACCATTGGTGTCGCATTTCAGGCTGTGTCGAAAATCGTAACCTTTGCGGTGTTCCGGAAGAAATTGGTTTGGCTGCATCGCTACACAGAGTCACTGTACCGGGAGGAGTGCAACACGCGAACGAGAGCTCTACTGACGAACAATGTTTTCCTTCTGAGCGTAATTTTGAAGGCGATGCTGCTGTGTTATGCTTTTACGAGTTTTTGTATGGATTTCGCTCCTTTGCTGTTTCTGTTTTTCACCGGAACAAAATTACTACCATTTGGGTTCTTCATTCCACACATCGAAAGATTCTCAACGCTCGGATACATAATCAACTATTTGGTTCAGATCTGTATGACAGTTTATGTTTCGTCTGCCGATATGGGTCCGGATTGCATCTATATGATTATTTCGATGAGTTCCTTCACGCAGATTGACCTAATTATCGAATCATTGAGGGAACTAAGCAGCCGTGTCGATGCAGGAGATTGTGAAGTGGATGATTGCATCGAGCACATTATCCAACGCCACCAAGAACATCTTAAGTAAAGTCAGTGATCTGCATGAGTAACTTTCACCACTAATAACGTTATATTTGTAGATATTTACGAACCGTTGAAATCGTGTTTAGAGTTAATTTTTTCATAAGCTTTGTTAGCTTGTCAGCGGGTTTGATCTTATCGCTATACGCAGTTGTAATGGTAATACAATTCAAAAGGTTGTGAGCCAAAAGTTCATAATAAAATATACAATATATTTTACTATTTCAGCTATCATGGTATCAAGGTATCGTGTTCATTGTTTTCGTCAGCTATCAGCTCTTCTTTGGGTGCTTTCTTGGAACTATTCTTGCAATTAAGGTAACAAATTCAAACAGATTTATCAACATTTTAATTTTTTTTGCTAATTATTCAGAACGAGGAACTTCAGCGAGAAATTTACGGTATTTCATGGTACAAATTGTCGATCAGAAATCAGCAATCGATTCGCTTTATATTGCAATCATCTCAAGAACCCGTCTGCTTGACGCTTATTTTTGCTCCATTGAATATGCCTACGTATCTACAAGTGTACAAATCAATTTACAGCATCTTCACTATGCTCCTGTCTGCTCAAAATGAATAATCATCTATTTTCCTGATTTTCCATCTGTACACACAGCATCAGCAATCAGAGAAGCAATCGCATACAGTAAGAGTAATGTCTTTCTTTGTTATAGATCTACTATGTGAGCATGAGTACTAGAAAATCAGTAATCGTATTGAGGATTCATAATATGTGCTGATATAAATATCACAGAAAATATAGCAAAAGAAAAAAAAGCATACCTTGTTTGCAATAAGGTCGATGTCGTCCGCAAAACCCAGGAGCATATGCGACCGTGTGATGATAGTGCCGTTCTTCTGCACGCCAGATCTCCTAATAGCGCCTTCGAGTGCAATGTTGAACAATAAATTTGAAAGTGCATCACCCTGCTTCAATTCGTCTAAGGTCACAAACGAGGTTGACACTTCGTCTGCAATCCGAATACTTGATTTCGAGCAATCCAGCGTTGCACGTATCAGTCTAATCAGTTTCGCCGGAAAATCATGTTCGGACATTATCTGCCACAGCTCATTTCAGATAGTGAGTCTGCAAGTTGTACTCCCGGAATTTCTCAAGGATCATCCGCAGGCTGAACATCTGATCCGTCGTTGATCGGCTGTAGCATACGCAACTAGTATGCTTTAACATAGTTAATATTGTAATTCCCTAAAACATAATCATACAATCAAACTGCAACCGAACTATCTGTATTTTCCCAACGTTCAGGGTTTCCCCCTGAATAATCCAAACTAATGATGACCCAGCAAAACAGTCACACATTCAAGAGCTATAAATAATCAACAACCTTTTTGGCAAACAAGCGAAAACACCAACGCTTGCATTCTTTAGGTAAACTTTCTTTACAACAGTAAAAACCCGGAACAGGCAAAAATGCCAAGGGCCATAAAACCATAACGAACGATCAACGCAGTAACACAACAATCATCAGGTAGCATAACAATAACTTAGGCTAGGTAAACTGTAAACTAGTATTTAAGCTTGGTGTAAATACATCGAGGAAGTCTTTTGATAGAAGTTTTTCGAAAGAGAAGTTTTTTTACAAGTCCATAATGAAGAAGTCCATTTGAGTCTTTTCGATACAGAAGTTTAGTTGTGCGGACACGCCGTCCGGAGCAGTTTTCTTACCCTACAGTATCAAGAGTCCAAGGATTGGACTTAGCGTGAAGTGACATCTAATACAGACGTCTAATACACGGCCCTCACGAAAACCTACCTGGTATTCGTCGACGAAGGACTCCTCAAGCCATATCAGTCTGTTACACGGGATACGCGACAGGATTTTGTACGCCGAGTTCAGAAAGATGATCCCCCTGTAATTGGCACACTCTAGTCTGTGCCCTTTCTTATAGATTGGTCACATGAGGCCATCCAACCAGCCGGCAGGCAGTTCTTCATCCTTCCATATTTTCTGGATAGTGTTTGAGAAGCACGACCGGGATCTCGTCCTTCCCAGAAGCTTTACTGTGTTTCAGCACGTTTAGAGCCTTCTTTACCTCGTCCAGCGTTGGTGGTTCCCCTGCTTGGCCGTTGCCGACTATGTCCATCTCCTGCTCCTTAAAACACCTTCATTTCCACCGTTCAACAAATCTTTGAAGTGCTCCTTCTACCTGGCTGCCACCATAGTCTTGTCTGTCAGCAAATTCCTTTCTCGGTCATTGCACATGGCGGGCACTGGCGCAGACTTATGCCACGCGCCATTGACAATTGCGTAAAACCTCCGCATATCGTTTCTATCCATGTTTTTCTGCGCTTCAGCTATCACACTCTTCTGCCCTTGATACACTGTACCGCTCTCTGTTGGAACGGGTACGAACAACTAGCATTCGACAGCTACTAATCAATAAATACTCTCCTAGTATACTGGCAATCCAAGAAACAAAGACACCTTTAGACTGTGCTCCCAATATCACGGATTACGAAATGTATCTCCTAGAAGGTTCGCACAACAAAGCCACGCACGGGGTGTCCCTTGGAGTACAGAAGGGAATTGCTCATCGATGGTTACAAATCCAGACAGAGTTACAAGCATTGGCCGCCTATCCAGGCGAAACTTCTTCTTCTTCTTCTTATTGGCATTACATCCCCACACTGGGACAGAGACGCCTCGCAGCTTAGTGTTCATTAAGCACTTCCACAGTGATTAACTGCGAGGTTTCTAAGCCAGGTTACCATTTTAGCATTCGTACATCATGAGGCAGGGGCAGCAGGGACTTTGTCCAAGGGCTTGACGACCCCTCCCCATGGCCACTGCGAGTTAGACCGGGACCATCGTCCCTAACCCCTAATCCCAAGGCGTCAAGCGACCCGTGCCAAGGGGATGCATGGCCAGGGGGTGAAATAATAAGCTAGGCCTATAACGGAGCCTGTGGGGTACCTGGGCACCCTCCACAGTAATTGTCCCTTACCGCGTCATGCTGGGCTCTGGCGTGGTGGACCTCTTTTCCCGAGCAACTCGTGGGACCAAAATGGAAAACCAAGTCAATCCTCAATTAGTGGTAGTAGTGTAGGCGACAACCCCTTCGCAAGAGGTAGGTTGTTCAGGTCTCCGCCTAGGAGGCCAGAGGCAATAGTCGGCAGCTCAGTGCGCAGCGCCAGCATGGGTCACTCAACCTTCCTCTCGGCTAGAAAAACGCCGGTAGGGGTTATTGACGGCCCATGGCTTGTGGAGGCGATGAACCGCAAACGCGATGGGCTTTCGGCCTTCGAGGTGGCGACGGAACAGCTGGACGCCATCATCGACTGTGCGTCATCGAAGCATAATATCAGCAAGGACCTCAAGAGGAGCTTGCAGAAACTTCGAAAGTCGATGCTGGACGCCAAGCTGGAGAGGGCGGTCGGGACGGCCAAGTGTAAACCCGTGAAATCGGTGGAGTCGAGGTCTACCCAGACTGAGGCCCAAGGATTCGCGGACTCGGGCAAGGTCGAATAGACCGAAGGCGTGCCAGCGAAGACGGTGGTGCCAAAGTCTACCCAGACTGAGGCTCAAGTATTTGCGGGTACGTCGGGGGTGACTGCTCCAACGGAGCAGACACAAAAACGGGGGAGACAGTCTCCAGGGGATGAGCTCCCTGGGGGCCGCTCCAAAACGCGGAGGGTTACTACCCCGAACAAGGGTAGTGGGGCTGGGAAGCTGAACCCCGGTCAAGTACCTCCAAAACCGGGGGAGGAAGGACCTGGAAAGGTCCGTCCACTCAGGAAAGACGGTGGTAAGGGGTTACGGCAGGCTGAAAGTTCTCAGCCGCACCAGACCAGGGAAATAGAGGGGGATGACGCCTCCTGGACCCTGGTCAAGAACAAGAGGAAACCGAAGACGTCAAGGGCCGAAAAGAAGGCCCAGGCGAATGAGGGTAGCAAGAAGTCTAGGGTAGGCGCCAATCGCTCCAGGGGCGATGCCCTAGTCATCACGGCGGACGAGGCTAAGTACTCGGACGTTTTGAAGGCGATGAGGAGTGACGTCAAGCTCGGTGAACTCGGCGCCGACGTACGTCGAATAAGACGTACCCGGATGGGCGAGATGATACTCGAGCTGAAGCTGAAGTCTCGCAAAAGGGCGCCGCCTACAAGAAGTTGGCGGAGGAGGTCCTAGGCGAGACGGTCAAGGTGAGGGCACTCACGACGGAGGTGAATCTAAGGGTTAAAGACCTGGACGAGATCACTGAAGTCGAAGAGCTCGTCACGGCACTGCGGCGACAGTGTGAAGTGGAGACGCCCACCGCAGCCGTTCGGCTACGGAAAGGTCCGGCAGGGACGCAGGTAGCATTGGTTCGGCTATCTGCAGCGGACGCCTCCAAGGTAGTCAAGTTAGGGAGCGTCAAGGTGGGATGGTCGGTATGCCCTGTGCGCATATACGAGCAACCCGAAGTTTGCTTCAAGTGCCTGGAACCGGGGCACAAGCAATGGGACTGCAAAGGCCCTGACAGAAGCAATCTCTGCCGACGCTGCGCATTGGAGGGACATAAGGCACAATGCTGCACGAACCCTCCCAATTGTTTGATTTGTTCCAGCAAAGCTGTAAACAGCAAGCACCCCATGGGGGGTTCGATGTGCCCGGCGTTTAAGCGTGCTGCAAAATCAAAGTGCAGGTAACGCAGCTGACTTGCTCGGCCTCGCCCGAGTGTTTGGTGTGCGCAGGTTTAGAGGAAACTGCGGAACACGTGTTGTTCGTGTGCTCACGTTTTCGCGCAATGCATGACCACATGCTTGCCACATGTGGTCTGGACACTACCCCGGGCAACCTAGTTCGGAGGATGTGTAAAGATGAAGTTGGCTGGAACGCCGTTTTATCGGCTATCGCCCAAATCGTCTCGGAGCTACACAGACTCAAGGATGGCTAGTTCAGGCGCAAATAAGAGGTGGTCCAAGGGATCGGAGTCGGCTTCATGGGTCATACCGGTGGTCATGCTCTGTGGTCGAACTCGATCCTTTTATCGAACAAGTGGCCGCGCGAAGAACAACATGGTATCGTCGCTCTCGCGGCGTCGGTCAACCGGGCGGGTTCCGAGCCCGAGGACGGAAAGGGGTCCTCGTCAAGGCTGGGGCAGGCGTAGGCCTCGCGTCGGCAAGTCCCTCTGTGTGCTGGCGAATGGCCCTATCGCAGAAAGGTCAATTTGGGGTGCACGCGGCATCATCATTCTTGATACCAGTCGTGCAGAGGGAAGCAGGCGCGAAGTCGACCCTTCCCACCTTCCGAGGACATAGGGCGTGGTAAGGCCACCTGGAAAGCCGGCAACGCGCTGGCACGATACCATGGTTGTCTTCTAAAAAAGCGAGTTACGATGTTCGGTGCTGCAAGGACACGCAGCTAACCTCGAGGGTGCGTTGTGCACTGGCCCCCCTTTGAAGCATTACTTTCTGGTTGTACCGAAGGGATTATAGGCTTGGCGGCAATGGAAACGGTTTAGCGAGTCGGGGATGTAGTCCTGCCTCCCTCGGTGATCCCCAACCCCGCACTTCCTGGTCAACCCAGGATGTCTGTTGAGCAGATTCCCCCTCCATTGTTTAGGAAGAAAAAAAACATCATGAGGCTAACACGATGATACTTTTATGCCCAGGGAACTCGAGACAGTTTCCAATCCGAAAATTGCCTACACCGGCACCGGGAATCGAACCCAGCCACCCTCAGCATGGTCTTGCTTTGTAGCCGCGCGTCTTACCGCACGGCTAAGGAGGGCCTCCAGGCAAAACTACTGCTTCTAAATTTATACAATAGTGCTTGGAGCAGTGGGAACATTCCCGTTGAATGGAAAGAAACTGTGATTATACCACTACAAAAACCTGGAAAAAAGGAAACGAAGCGGATGAATACAGACCCATATCAGACCAGCTGCGTCGGGAAAATATTGAAGCGAATGTTTAATCGACGTTTATCACAAGAAATCGAATCCAAAAATCGACTCGGAAATAAATAGTTTGCTTTTCGTCCTGGTATGGGAGTTTGTAACATGGTCACTATTTTGTAAATATTATTTTTAGATTTATTGAATATAATCGTGAAATTGTACATATAATATAATAACCTAATATAAATATTTCCGTTCTATTTATTATTTTTGTTCTCAATGTTAATTTATTTTCTTTTTATAATTATTTATGTTCATTGTTAAATTCACTTGCATCCCATAGTCATTTATGTTTGAGATATTCAGTGTCCCCATTTCCAATAAAATGCACTACTTCAAATCCGCATAGCTTGCATTCAAGTCGCCTTCATTAATTAAAGCGTATGCGATCATTCCCACTCCGCTATAAAACCCGAGGGTCAATCCGAGCATTACTCTCTTTTAAAAAGTATAAGAGTCCAAAGATAAATTAAGCGAGACAGGTCATTCAGACGAAAAGGAAAGCAAAAGAGTAGCGCTTTAATCGGTTCACATTCGTTGTTGATGAGAATCGTCGTTTGATCAAGTCGTTCAACTACTTCGGTAATTTCACGTACTTCCGGGCACGAAGCAATAAGTCCTCACTTATTCTGAGGGCTTCAAGAACTTCTACTCGTCCATTCTGACCTGGACCGTGGAAGAGGCGAGAGTGCGTGTAATTGTTTAGTGTCGCGGTGTGTTTTATTTGGTAATTTATTAAAATGTGAGAAGTCTTTATTAAATGTTACTTTCTGTTCCTTCAGTGTAGCCAAAGTTTAACGACCTTTGCCAAGGGTTACGTGCGGTCAAGTTGTGTGTGCGAATGTAAATAGAAAAAGGTAATTAGTGAAATTGTTGTGTGGAGAATTTTTTTGACAAATGTGTCGAACAGCCGTTCGACGGCTTTTTATTTAGGAATCGCTTCTAGCGATCCACGGCCCATACTCGGCACACCGCATCCACAAGCCAAACGCGACTCTCGACCCCACGCTTCAGCGCACAGAAGTCCCGGTTTGAGGGGAAAGCCGGAAGGGACTATCGTCCGACAGAGTGGCCAGCGAAAGCCTTATTCTTAGCTACGACCCGTAGCGTGACACCACCAAGCCTTCGACGATCCCCATCGTCGTCATCTGCGCCATCTTTAGCCGGCGCGCGTTTCAGTACCAGTTCGGGACCAACCACCGTCTGGGAATTCCCGTTGCGCAGCGACTCAGCGTTTTACGACCAAGCGTCATCGTAGTCCACGAGTAAACTCCACCATCGCCACATTTGGCACGGTTGCCGCAATAACATCGTTTCGTCGGCCGCCGCCGATAAATTCTGTTTTACCGTCAGCATTCATCCGCTGCCGGACAAAGGGTACCGTGAGTACAAAACAAGCCAATATAATTAACAATACGCATGCGTAAACTCCACACACATTAAGGCTCTATAAACCGTAATCAATCCGATAATGACGATGATTTATTCAAATCCGCACTAATACTAATGCACTTTTGAAAGAAATTTAATATTTTGGGGCTATTTACCGACTTACCCGCCATCATAATATATTCATGGCATTTCCATATTAATTTTTCACTTATTGAAACTAGCAATTACTAAGGAATTGCTGGAAAAACGCTGAAAACTGCCTTTTTCCTAGGCCGACATTCGTATGTTCATCGAACGCATACTAACGTTCGAACGTTCGGATCAAACACATACACATCCACTTGATTTTTCACTTTGATTTTTTCCCACTGTTTTCGTGATTTTATCTTTCCTAAAAACTATTCACTAACTTAGTTTCACATTTTTCTTTAATCCTGGACACTAATTGATTCACTTCACGTCCAAAAACTGTCGAAAACTGCTTTCCAAAAATCGAAGTGAGAGACAAATTTGACGACCGTATTGTGAATGTAATAAAATGCGGAAGACTCAAATTCACTAGCGCAATAAGTGAAATGGTGAGTACAAAATCTACGCGATGCAACTTCATTCAATCCGAACAATACAACGTATACGCCAGCCAACACGCAAACAAAGGTGTGTATACACAAGAAAATAATCATCTCTTCACCGTTGCCAGATTTATTTATTGGAAAAAATCATTGTTGTTTGTCGGATTGAACAAATAAACCAGAAATAAATATTTAAACATGTTATGTAAGCTTCTATTACATTCCAAGTGGTGTATAAAATTTTTTAAACCGATAAATATCCATATATTTGGTACACCGTGAACATGTGTTATGATATAAAGTAAACATTTCGTCAAGTCTGGCAACATTATGTGTCAGCTGGCATATTTTTAACACCCCATTTCCACCCACCTCAGTTGTAAACAAAATTTATTTATCACTGCTGCACTTTTTTGTGCCAATTGCATCACTATTACAAACAAGCGATACAGTCATTAATTTTCAAAACATTGTGATGGAGTCTTGAGCCTTAACCGAGCTCGAAGATCGACAAGGATCGATATTAGTAGTTAAACGTCACTAGAAACAGAAATCCGTACACACACAGTAGGGAAAGCTAGAGAGGAAAGAAGAGAAGAAGGAACACGAAACATGAAATAAAAACCTAGGTTTAATGAAAACGTGAATAAAGCCAAAAATGTTTTTTGTTTGTGTTATACTAAAGCTGTAGTTTGTAATGTGTTAGCGCTTTCCCTGTAACAGTTTTTTTGTCTTCGAGATTTCTCACGTTCGCGTCGTTCTACCTAGTTGTTTTCTGTTTCTTTTTGTACGCCAGGATAGACTGCCTGGGAAATCAGTCTCTCCACTCACGTGTCTGAAGCGGCTGGTAATTTCTGAATTAGAGAAGTCTTCCAATGATGATACGCGTGAGTGGTGTCTTTGTGTACTGGTAGAACGACGGTTAGCACCAACCATTTTTGTGAAGTGCTTAAGGCGTTACCTAAGTTGGTGAAATCTCGAGTAGGTTTTTTGTTTGAATTCCTGTTTCGTCCCCTAAATCGCTATTTGGACTCTTATACATAAAACCCGCCCTGAGTTGGGTTTCTTGCCGGGCAAACAAACCTCGACAGACGGTCCTCTTCAGAGGTGGCGCTGGGAGTGTGGCCGAAATGGTGGCTCCGGTGACGAACGAAGAGTTACTCGCAGTGGCTAACACTCTTGCGATGAACAAAGCTCCAGGCCCCGATGGAGTTCCAAACAGTGCACTCAAGGCCAGAGTGTAAAATAATCGAAAATTTTTGGTGACGTCCATCTCTCTTCACTTGTCAGCTCACTTCCAGACACATTCATAGTCGGCTCTGGACTGTCAATATTCGATTGAATATTAGTCATTGAATATTTATGTACGTTCTACAAATTGATAAATTATCTGAAATCTGAACAAGTTTTAAATGAGTAAAGTAGTTTATCACATAGAACTGAATCCGATTTTCATCCACGAGGCACTTTTAACGGTAAACATCAATATAAACAATGCTAATTATGTTTTTCCTGCACATTGTAAGCACATTCAGTGACAGCCGAATGAATGAATTGGTGGAATAGTCGTCTGACTATGTCATTCTATGTTTTGAATAGTCATGCGATGTTTGTCAAAATTCGGACTGAAATTGCTTCATGAAGATGAATATTTTATGCTCTGCTCAAGGCTGCTATCATAGCGAACCCGAACATGTTCAGGCTAGCTATGCAGAGATGCCTGGATGAGTGTTGCTTCCCTGAGAGATGGAAAATGCAGAAGTTGGTACTGCTGCCGAAGGCCGGAAGCCTCCGGGTGACCCATCGGCGTACAGACCAATTTGCCTGATCGACACGACGGGTAAACTGCTCGAGAGGATCATCCTCAACAGGCTCACCCCGTACGCAGAGGGTACGGATGGCCTGTCGAGTAACCAGTTTGGTTTTCGGAAGGGTAAGTCCACGGTGGACGCCATCAATTCAGTCCTCAAGACTGCAGAGGTAGCGATCCAACGGAAAAGGCGAGGAATTCGATACTGTGCGTTGGTGACACTGGACGTGAAGAACGTATTCAACAGCGCAAGCTGGGATGCCATCGCGCTCTCGTTACACCGGCTTAGCCTGCCGGTGGGACTGTACCGGATCTTGGAAAGCTACTTCCAGAACCGTGTGCTGCTATACGAGACCGATGCCGGTCAGAAAAGTATTCCTATTACCGCAGGAGTCCCGCAAGGGTCAATCCTGGGCCCAGTACTATGGAACCTGATGTATGACGGGGTTCTGAAGCTAAAGTTCCTCCTGGTGTGAAGATCGTCGGCTTTGCTGACGATGTAACCCTAGAGGTCTACGGGGAGTCAATTCCGAAGTAGAGCTAACCGCAGAACACGCGATCAGCACTGTGGCGGACTGGATGAGTGCGAGAGGCCTTGATCTCGCGCAACATAAGACGGAGGTAGTTATCGTCAGCAACCGTCAGTCGGCACAACATGCAGTTGTACACGTGGGAGACGTCGCGATCACTTCAAAGCGGAGTCTGAAGATTCTTGGGGTCATCATAGACGACAAGCTTACCTTCGGTAGCCATGTCGAATATGCGTGCAAGAAAGCTTCGACTGCTGTGGCGGCATTATCGAGGATGATGTCCAACAGCTCCAAGGTGTGCGCCAGTAGACGTAGGCTACTGGCAGGCGTTGCCGCATCTATTCTTAGGTACGGCGGCCGGTCCTGGGCAAAAGCACTGGGGGTAACCAGTTACCTGCAGAAACTGGAGAGCACCTACCGCTTGATGTGTCTCAGGGTGATATCGGCCTACCGCACGGTATCGCGCGACGCATCCTGCGTGATAGCGAGTATGATGCCAGTCGGGCTGGTCATCCGGGAAAACGAGGAGTGTTTTGACCTACGTGGCACCAGAGGAGCCCGCGAGCGTACCAGGGTGACTTCGGTTGGCAGATGGCAGCGCGAGTGGGATAACTCCTCGAAAGGTAGGTGGACCCACCGGCTGATTCCTAACATATCAAGCTGGGTGGGGAGACCCCATGGGGAGGTTCACTTCCATCTGACACAATTACTGTCAGGCCATGGCTGTTTCCGACAGTACCACCACAGGTTTGGGCACGCGGAGGTCCCCGTCTGCCCTGACTGCCCAGGTGTTGACGAAACTGCAGAGCACATACTGTTCGTATGTCCTCGTTTCGACGTCGAAAGAAGAGCAATGCTAGACGTTTGCGGCCGGGACACAACTCCGGATAATCTTATCCAAAGGATGTGTCAAGCGGTGGAGAAGTGGAACGCAGTCTCGACTGCAACCACTCAGATTGCCTGCAGCTTGCAGAGAATCTGGCGCGCCGAGCAACAATCGACAAGCATGACTAACTTGTGATTGGTTAGTTAGAGCGAAAGTGCCGAACGCGAAGAAGTGTGTGAATGGTCTGCCCATGCAGAGGTAATGGGGCAGCGGGTGGCAACCGAAATCGTCACCTCGAAGCATGACAGAAGTGTGAATGAATAGGTGTATGTATGGACTGCACACGCCGCGCTGGGAGTAGCGCAGGAATGTTGGTTCCTACGACTACCGATACCCCGCGGCGTGGCAGAGGAGTGTGTTTTGAGCATCCAAGTCAGTCTCACATGGTACGAAAGGAATGAGTTGAGTCGAGTTGAGCTAGTCTCATATGGCATGAACGAGGTGAGTCAGACTCACATGGTATGTCAGAAGTGGGAACCTAAGCGAAACGTCCCACAAGGGATGCCAGAGGGAGTGTTAGGTCGAATGACTCGAGTAGTATGTGTCAGCGCGAACTGAATGAAAGAGGTGAGCAGTCTCACATGGTACGATAAAGGTGGGCATACAAATTAGTCTCACATGGCATGAGAAGGGTGGGCACAAAAGTTAGACCCGCACGGCATGAGAAGGGTGGGCACACAAGTCAGACCCATAGGAGCGTTAGCGTGTGTGCAAGCATAGAGTGTATGAGCATGAATCAAGGGTTTGGGTGGGCATACAAGTTAGACCCACATGGCATGAGAAGGGTGGGCACACAAGTTAGACCCACACGGCATGACAGAGGTGCAACAGAGTATGTAGGGTGTGTTTGGGGGTGCGATAGAGCGAGCACCCAAGTCAGTCTCGCATGGGACGGGTGCCTGTGTGAGCGAGAATGAGCGAGTACGTTTAGTACTGCCATCCCCCAGAAGTAGTACTGGGAGGTAGTTCTTGGGGAAAACGATGGTGGAGCCCAAGGGAGTTTAGTCGGTATTACCGGTATGGTCGAGTCCGACACTCCAGTACACTTCCGTGTGGTAGTTTGGCAACTACAATGCACGTGTACTGGGTTAGTGTGTAAATGCATTCTCCCTTGTAAAAATAAAAAAAGAGGTGGCGCTTAAGCCGTCTGTTTTTGGAGTCGGGAACGGAACGGGAAAAGGGGAAAAACCTTTTGCCGCATTTGCGTGCTACAAGTTGACCGTCACCTTGCGCATCTTGAAACCATAGTGGAGGGCTCACTCAACAACGGTATACACGCGGAAGTTGTTCTGCTTGATTTGTCAAAGGCTTTCGATCGAACATGGAGACATCCAATTATCACCACCGTTAGCGAATGGCAACTTGGTAGCAGAATGCAAAGGTACGTGAGCAATTTTCTCGAAGAAAGAAACTTCTGAGTGTTCGTCGATGAAGCTTTTATAATAGCCGATTGCTTGAAAATGGAATTCCACAAGTGTCCGTTATCGCGCCTACATTGTTCAACATTGCGATCAATGCAATACGTCGAATTATGCTGACGATTTGATACTCATCGCGTTTAGCAAATTCCCCAAAAAAGCCAGATCGGAAGCTCAGGCTGCGCTCAGCGGAGTGGTTGCTTGGACTGAGAAGCACGGACTACACTTTTCCACTGCAAAATCGAATTTTCTCCATATATGCCAAGGTAGAAGACACAAAAAATTGTCTGATCTCGTTACAGCTGATGGTGCTGTCAAGAAGGTAAGGAGTGCCAAAGCTCTCGGGGTGCACCTTGACTAGAAGCTGACTTTTTCGAAACACACATATGAGCTTGTCAAAGAATGTCAAATCCGACTGCAACTTCTAAAAGAAATTAGTAAGAGGTATGGTGGCGGTAACCGGGAAACGATTTTCAAAATGTTGAAGAAAGTTGCGTTTGTCCAATGGTTAAAAGAGCAGCAGAATAATGGTTGAATCGACTGACTGATGTAATGGACTTCCTTTTTACGATGTATTAAGCGTTCTAAGCCGACGGCGCGGCACTGGTTTTTCGGGTTTTTAGTTCAAATACTCAATTACGGTTCAATCAAAGGTAATTGCCTATTTCCGGGGATTAAACCACCCGACTTGGACGTTAATTTACAATGTTATGAAAACTCATATGTGAATATGTACGTTATGTGGAAGATATTGATTTGGAAAATGTTTTGGAGGTAACCACTTTCCCTTCGATGGGACTCGACCCCATGACCCTACACAGTACGCTAGACTGGTGCTTTAACCAACTAAGCTACGAAGGACCTCCGTCGGGCTTCGCAACCTAGCGGCTACTGAACGAGCTCGAGATTGCCAAATTGGACGCATAGTCAAATCACTCGCAATTCATATCTCAAGCCAATACTTCCACATGTGTATTGTACACGTTCACATTAGAGGAGCGTGAGTATTTAGAATGTCTGGCGGCTATACACATTCTTCATCAGCAACGGTACTGATCAAGTGAGGTTGTGTAAGCTATTTGCCAGTCGGTCGTCAAGCTCAGACCCGACCGCATTGCGTAGGCAAGAGCACGCAACTCAAGCTCATTTCCAATTCTAGCAGATTACTGTTAGAATACTCAAGTTGAAGGTTGTAACTGTCGGTGACGTCCACACGTCTAGGCAGTGGACGTCCACACGTCCCCAAACTAGCTCACTAAGGGTCTTAATTCTCAGGGCCGGCTAAAGGCCTGCTTGAGGGACACAACGACTAGGAAGAAGATGAGGAGTGGACAAAACTTCAAAATCGACACAATTGCATGCTGAGGAAAGCGAGAAATTAATTAAAGATCGAGATACATTTCACTTATTTATTTAACTGAATGTTTTTCTTTTTGTTTTGATTTAGTGGTTAGTTTGTTGTTAGTTCCGTTGCGGCCGTTTGTTGTTGGTCATACCTTCGTAATTATAACTCTCCGTGCGAGATGTTGGATGGCGGTGGGTACCTTTGCCGCCTGGGGGGGGTTCGTTTTGCGGATCCGGCCAGTTTATCTCTCCGGGTTGAATATAAAACCTGTCGTCCGGAGCTGGGCAGTTACCGGCGAACACAGCCGGGATGGGTCTTCGGATGAAACGGGGTTTACGGATATCTGAGGGATTCGTTTTTGGAGTGTCGGACTCGGGTGAGCTTCGGAGTGGCGCTCCATGTCGGCCGGTGGGCGGCCAGAGTCGGCGTCGTTAAGGAAAACATGCCCTGTTGGTCCATCAGCCACGAGTTGGCCGGCAGTTTGATGTTTGAATGGCTTGGTTGAACCCGTCGTCAGAATACAGCTCGTCGCCGAATGTAAGCACGGGTAGAAAGTCGGATCACTTGGTGGCATTGTGCCTCTCGAAAGCTAATAACAGGGCCAGATACGCTTCACTAGATGCCACAACCGGAGAAATTGCTGAAGGTGGCTGCCACGCGGAGATCGAAATACTCGCGGACGCAATCCCGTGGAGTCTTGAATGCGAAAATCCCTCTCTTTCTTGTGTCAGCCTTCGTTTCCGCACGTGGATAGTGTAGCTGTGAAGTCCGAGCTTAGAGCGGTTTTACGGTGGCTTCGAATTTCACCTCCAGCGGCAATTCCGATGTAGCGAGCAATGAATGAGTAAGCTGATGCTCTAGCTAGCAACGGACGAATGAAAGAATGTACCGACGTACCTGTACCGGCGAGGGACTTTGTAACATTTTCCAAATCTCAACTGCGCCAAGCGGAATGGCGGAAATGTGAAAAATTCACCCGCAGCTTTAAAGCAACTACAATGCCTTGGAAGGATGTAAACAACACTTCGGAACAAGTAGCAATCACCAGGATTCGGATAGGACATACGAAGCTGACCCATAGCTATATACTGAACAAAGATGAAAGGCCACAATGCTGCGGGGACGACGGTTCGACATGTGCTGATGGATTGCCACAAATACCAACACGATAGAGATTTGATTTTTGAGAATTTTTAGGAATTGGAAATGAAGAGAGATATAATTAATTAAGCAAATTTAAAAAAATGTTATGGAATGTAATATTTATATTGATTTGAATGTGGCGAATGATGCTTAGCTTTTAAAGCATCGCAAATAAAACTACTACTACTGCCGACTGCTCGACTCCCGACACTCATATTTCGTCAGATACCAGTTTGAGACAGCGACACGAATGGTCGTGTTTATCCCGGTTGCTAGCATTTACTCGTCTACCTTCTGGAACCACAATGCTCCTTGGTCACAATTGAAACCACTAGCATTTTAGTTGAAAATTGACCAAGAACTTGCTGCTTTAAATTGTCAAGATTCGTCACGGCAGTTTAAGCATCAAGTGGATTTAATCAATGTCTTGCACGAATGCTCTATGGGGGCCTACTTAATTCTTATTTTCCAACATTTTTGATTCTACACCCAACCAGAGAGTGCATGATTTTATTTTAATCTTGCATTAGTTCCACGTACAATTTGCCATAATTTGCGACAAATGCTCAGATTGTATTAAGCAATCAGCAGGCCCTTGGATTAGGTCCCCGGTCACGAGAAAATAAGAACTGTTTGTGTTTGTTGTCTACATTGAATCTATTTTTAAACTCACATCGAGGAATGAAATGCTGTATATTTCGACCTTAGCTACCCTACAAAAAAAATTGGCCAAAGACGAGTACTGAACCCGGACTCTCCACGCTTAGCGTTTCTCGACTGACGCCCTAATCATCTGATTTATATGCCAGGCAGGACCGGATTTAGCCGAAAGGGGCCCCGGGGCCGACGGTATGTGGGGGCCCCAAAATGTACAAAAAAGGTTGGTTATAGTACATAAGATTTGTGGGGCCCGGGGCCACGGCCCCCCCGGCCCCCCCCCATAAATCCGGCCCTGATGCCAGGTAAGATAAGCAGTGACCAAAGACTATCATAATCCACGTTGTTTGTTAAGTGGATGTGATAATTACCAATCAAACTCAAGAAGAAGGGTGACAGGGATAGCAATCCGTCATACCTGGGTGCTGCGGATAGAGCCGCTTTTCTGCGCTCAAGCGAGCAGAGTGATATTTTGAAATCACTCCCATAAACAAAATTATTTTGCAGTTACTTGGCTGTCAAATATTTCCCGCTCTTCGAATTTCTCTTTCCACGCTGCATGAGGGCGCACAAATGCGCTAGACTCTACATGACTTTACGATTGTTTACATACATTCATGCTCCAATCAGCTGCTGAATCTCGTGAAATTTCGTAACGAGTGCTTTTTAGTTGCATTCCCACTAATTTTCCACTCGAAATATAATGTGAGAATATTTGTTACAAAGAATACAAAACTCAAACAAAGTTTATTTTTATTTTTCCCAAAATAATAACAATACTTCTCAATATTAGATCAGAAACGAACATAACCACAATCTTCAATGTTTGGCTCCGGCAAAATAGAAAATTTTGGCTTCAGTTTGACAACCAAATCGATTCTATCCGCACCACCCAGCGTCATACAAATGAAATTGGTACCATGTAAATTTGTATCCCTTTCCATCATTAAGCTAAATGGAATCGTGAAGATTGTGTGGGTAAAACTTATATTGCATATACTTGTTCCATGAGGAGCCAACGAGAGTCGTTTGGATGTATTGGTCGAAACCAAATAAACCGACTTAATGCAATGAGCTGGTATAACAAGAATGACATTCTCTGATCGGTTTGCAAGCGAGATTTGATACAAAAAGCTTAATGCACTGAATGTTATTAAAAATGTTTTGGGTGTATAATTAAGACACATTTGAAGTGATTTGCCCTTGAGCACTTTATCAGATTTTTTTTTATATTTTATGTAATTTTAGGTTTTTAAATTTATTATTTTTCTTATGTTTATAATGGCTTCCAAAAAGATCGGTTAAATGCAATTGTGATAGGGTAAACACACCAGTTTAAGCAAGTTTAGTGCTAATTCGACCGTCCCTGAAAAATACACCTTTTCCAACATAATCCAATAGTTTCAACAGCTTTTCATCTTGTACGCCTGAGAGATATATCTCTTAGTAAAGCTAAAAAAACTTTGAAAGCTTTCTTTGTTTTCGGAATTTTCCGCAAATTTGACCAAATTAGGAGCCATGGCCAAAACCGGTACAGTCACCCTTTGCCAATAGAGAGTGCTATTTTAAATCAAACTAGAATGCGCTTTATTCTACTCTTTAACACGCAGAAGTAACATTAATCCAGAATAGACCGTTTTATGTATCTGAAATGGTAAACCACATCACAATGATAAAAAATATAAGAAATGTGTGAATTTTAAAATTACCTTCAAATAAGCAGCAACATTTAAATTCTCCAAAATAGCAGTCAACAAAATCGGTGACTGGGTTCCAGTGAGTAGAAATTTAACAGATTTCTGATTTCTCACCGATAACTTGTACCAATCGAATGAACCAATTTTCATTATGAGGAATTCGCTCTGGAAAAAGGGAAAAAATGCTGGATGACTCCTAAAACTCTATAAAATTTGTAAGTAGAAAATTCGAGTTTTTTTATCAAATAAATTGAAACAGCATTAAGAGTTGATTTAAAATGTATGCAAACTAAAAATCCCCCATATGTGATCAACACTGGAGCCTAAAAGGATCTTATTACAATCGTTTTAGTTAAAAGATAATTATAATGTGACCCTTTTTTGTCTATACATCCACTTTTCTAAATAGTTTGCCTCTAATATGCAATTCATGCTGTTTGAACTGGTTCCTTGATTACTTTCTGTTTTGGTCTCTTGAGCGTTAAGAAAAATTTTGAAAGTTTTGTCCGAAATCTGACAACATGATAACAAGATTAGATTGTTTACATATGGATAAATATCCGCCCATATCGGAGAAAATTTTAATGTTCCTAAACTCATTTCAGATTTTCATAATCATAAGTTTTTTGAGTAATTGTCTTTCAGGATTCTAAATGTTATTTTCATTATTATGACGATAACGGAAGAGTTGAATACTAATTCGCATTGTGTCTCAATGCATTATCAAATGAGTAAACCGAATATGTTTAATATTTGTTACATTCTAATGGGGAAGTTGACCTACCTTAGTTTCGTAGTACGTTCCAAGAAAGCACATGTAGAATATTTGCGATGATGCGAAGCAGAAAACCACTATGCCAAGATACCAGTCGATCTAAGCGTGTGTCCAAGGAAAAATAGTCAGAAAATGAAAGTCATTGAAATAAATTACTTTGGAGAATTGCTCCGAGTTGAATAGTATGACTGCAGACGGAGGTGGATTGCAATTGCATCCATTTCTTAGTGATGCGAACACTTACCCATGAACAATGTTCTTACCAGAATTAAAGCTGCCAACGAGATTGACATGTTGAAACAAAGCGAAGCAATGGAAATCAAAAAGTACAAATTAAATAAATGTTCCACTTTTCTCATGTACAGTTGATGATGTTGATGCATCTTGATTATCTTGTAGAGCTGTCCGTCAATTCGCTCCTTCTCATGCTCCGTACTCATCATGTTGTCCAACTCATGCAGAAGCCCTACGATGGCATCAATCTGTCCAGTCGCAGTTAGGAGATAAAGAATGAAAGCACAATCGGTGACCGTAGTCAGAAAGGCCACATAATAGGCACAATTGACCTGGAACAAACTGTTGACAGCATAAGCCGACCAGGCATCGGAATGGATGGCCTCAAATCCGAAGGAAAGCACTTGCTTCGACGTGATAAGTCCGTAGATCTCCGGTGCCAAGCCAATGATTCCGGTGAGAATGCAGTACCCATAAATAGTGAGCGTCTGCAGGACGTGGCTTAGTTGAACACTTCTTTTGAACGCTTTTTTAACCGTTTCATTTTGAACAATATCCATGTTGAAGAAGTCCAAATTTATTTCGTGAATTTCGATAACCTTTTTGCGCCGTATGATGAATGAATATATTTTTGATGCTGCCTGCGAATAGTTTGAATATTATTTTTCCCCTTTATAACCCATTTTATGTTATATGATCAAAAATCAATTTTCGTTTGTTTTAACATTATGATGTAGTAAAGATATACCAAAAGAATGATGCGTTCCTTGGTCATCTAATCAAAATAATTGTCATTCCAGACGTGAACGTCTGAAATATTTTACCTGTGTTGAGAATCCGAAGGTTGTTACGCACGACAAAGCCTTTTCAATATCATTCCGATAGTAGTAAGTAGACGTGACCACCAGGTAGACGTAAATAAAAAGCGTGCTAACACCCCACAAAAAGCGAAAATTGCAGATTTTGAATTTCCGATTGAACAAATTAATTCCCATGAAATCACTGAAGTACTCGATGCGATCGACGGTGCTTAGATAAGCGACATCCGCTCCTTTATAGTCGTATCGAAAAATGCGGTATCTTTGCAGCTTGTCGAGTAGATCCATTTTTGCTTTCCTCGGTAGATAACGGAGTGTGAACAGGAAGTTTAGCGTTGGCATGCTTTTATAAGCACCCATTCTTTGAGACTCTGAGGGAATTCATCTCATGCAACATTAATCGTTTCAGAAAAACATCGCAGTATAACATCAAAGGCTCAAGTCATGACGGACATTCTTGATATTAGATTCATTGTTTATGCACACGTGTTATGCTTTTCCTGATAAACATTTAACATTCTTTTGATAAACAATGCTACATCTTTATCCACGAGAGTCGAGGATCCATTTTATTTTATTTTTATTTTTTTTCAAGAAATAGTAAGCGTTCGGTGTCTGAGATTATTTATAGATAACCTACTAGACAATTATTCCTTTAGGAATTCTTTCAAAAATTTCTTCCAAAATTTGTCTAAGAATTCTTTTGGAAAATCCTCGGGAATTTTCTTAAGAAATCCTTTAAGCAATCCACTGGAATTACTTTCAGGAATTGCCAAACTAATTCCTAAAGGAATTTCCAAAGGATCTTGAATTTCTTGAATTTCTCTGTAACTTCATCAAGGAATTCTTTCGGATTTTTGTCCTGGCATGCTTTCGGCAAATTCTCAGGAAAATTACTTCGGAGATAGATAC
This sequence comes from Armigeres subalbatus, assembly GCF_024139115.2. Lineage (NCBI taxonomy): Eukaryota > Metazoa > Arthropoda > Insecta > Diptera > Culicidae > Armigeres > Armigeres subalbatus. The sequence goes on along the minus strand of NC_085141.1, from coordinate 218,276,059 downwards.
AGATTTTTTTTGAAAAGCATCAAGATATTCTTTCGAAAATTCAAAAAAGGAATTCTAGGAATTCCTTCAGATTTTCTCTAAAACGTCCTTGAAAAATTCCAACAGAAAAATCTTTTTCAAAAATTCTTAAAGAACACTTGCATCTTGAAAATTTCTTCGAAAATTCCTTAAGAGATTCCTTCGAATTTTTCTTAACGGTTTTTTAAAAAGAATTTCTTCGGAGCTCCTTTGGGAATTTGTATTAGAGAAACCTAAATTCCCTTAGGAGAATTGCTTCGGATTTTTTTTTTGAAAGTTGCTTTAGAAATTCATGCGGAAATTGGTTCGAAGGGACCTTCCAGCTTTTAAGAAATTGTTTTAGCAATTATTTCGGGTATTTCGTACAGAAATTCTTCAAGTAATTCCTTAAGAAATCCCTCTAGGAAGATGGAGAATTCTTAGAAATCCTTCAGAATTCCTTCAAATCTTCATTCAGGAATCCTTTCGGATATTCCTCTGTAAATTCACCTTCGGATATTCCTTCAGGATTTTTTCGGAAATCACTTCCGAAATTCTTTAAGAAATCATTTAAAAATTACTTTAAGAACTCTTTCCGGAATAACATCTGGAAATTCCTTTTAAATGTTCGGTAGGAATTTTCGGAAAAAATCTTCCAACGTTCGGTGTCTGAGATTATTTATAGATAACCTACTAGACAAACCTGCCCGATCTCGCTCGAATTGCTTTTTTTTTCGGTCGAACTTTCAATTGTTTAGTTGATTGCAGCGTCGCACTTTAGACCGATATTAGTTTGAGCTTGATGATTATTCTCAGAACTCAAAAATCATCCCTCTAGGAAGATCATTACGCCAGTTGAGCATTCAAGAGTAACGCCGCGTTTTTATATCGCTCTCTAAAACGAATAAACTCTGCAATAAAACCGCTAGAAAAAATAACATGTTGCATTTCGTCCAATGTAGTTTTATGTGACGATTGCAATAGTGTAGACAATACCCAAAAAACACTGTTAAAACCGCGAATATTTCGCACATTTAGTGTGTCGTGATACCGTTGCACACTGGGGATTTTCAAAAGTAAAAGGCTCGAAATTCAATTACTCCAGCTGACGCTGCAAAATTTCCAGAAAGTAGATGTTTCCTGAAGGGAGAAAGTGCGATAAATCGATTGCGCGGGGTTTCGTGCTGGTCAGACCACTTTAAAGTGCCCATTTTGCCCAAATTCCCCGAAAACACACATTCTTTCTACTATGCCTTGAACTGACGCTTATATTTTTTCAATAAGTTTAAGTATACTGAAGGGAAAAAGTGTGATAAATCGATTGCAAGGGGTTTCGTGCTGGTCAGACCACTTTGAAGTGCCCATTTTGCCCAAATTCCCCTAAAAATCACAACATTTCTACTAGTCCTCGAACTGACGCTGATATTTTTTCAATAATTATAAGTTTCCTGAAGGGAAAACGTGTGATAAATCAATTGCGAGGGGTTTCGTACTGGTCAGACCACTTTAAAGTGCCCATTTTGCCCAAATTCCCCTAAAAATCACAACATTTCTACTATGCCTCGAACTGACGCTGATATTTTTCAATAATTATAAGTTTCCTGAAGCGAAAAAGTGTGATAAATCGATCGCGAGGGGTTTCGTGCTGGTCCGACCACTTTGAAGTGCCCATTTTGCCCAATTCCCTTGGAATCACAATATTTCTACTATGCCTCGAACTGACGCTGATACTTTTTCAATAAATATAATTTTCATGAAGGGAAAAAGTGTGATAAATCAATTGCGAGGGGTTTCGTGCTGGTCAGACCACTTTGAAGTGCCCATTTTCCCCCAATTCCCTTGGAATCACAATATTTCTACTATGCCTCGAACTGACGCTGATATTTCTTTAATAATTATAAGTTTCCTGAAGGGAAAACGTGTGATAAATCAATTGCGAGGGGTTTCGTGCTGGTAAGACCATTTTGAAGTGCCCATTTTGCCCCAATTCCCCTTGAAGCACAATATTTCTGCTACACCTAAAACTGACGCTGATATTTCTTCAATATTTATAAGTTTCCTGAAGGGAAAACGTGTAATAAATCAATTGTGAAAAAGTACTATAAATCGATTGCGCGGGATTTCGTGCTGGTCAGTCCACTTTAACATGCCCATTTTACCCCAATTCCTCTGAAATAACAATATTTCAGTTGTGCATAGAACTGACGCTGATGTATGGAACTCTGAGTCTTCATTCGAGACATGTGTTCTAAGACAAGACTGATAAATGCTTAAAAGTAAGGAATGACAGAGAGGGGAAATGCATGTTTCATATCCTACCTTACCGTCAGCCGTAAAAATGCATTCTTCGGAAAAAGAGATCATATCTCCTCTTGCCTTAAACCGAGAAAATGTGAATTTAAAATAAGAATCATATTCTTTCTTGCCTTCCTCCAGGTAAATGCATCCCTCAGAGAAGGGATCATATAGCCTTAAACCGAGCGAATGACTGAATTCAAAGAAAAAAAAATCCAGATTGATCCACCTAGCAGTGATTGCCTTTCTCGTGCATTATTAAACAACCCAATCAAACAATCAAATGCATTATCGGAAAATTCGTTGAAATGCTGAATTATTTGTGACATTAATTTTAAAATCACTAAGTAAAGTATTATTAGCGTGCGCGTTTTATGCGAGATTTTTTATTATATCAGAAAGCTGCAGAAACGTTCTGGTGTTATGCGTCGTAACTTGTATGCAATCAAAGCTTGCGTTTCAATTGTTGTACATACTAAACTGCCGTTATACGCATAACTGTCCCATGTATATAGGAAATCCAAGCAAACATGTGACAAATGTGCGTATGACGGCAGTAAAGTCGTGTACTAAATCGAGTAGAAGAGCTTGCATGGGTTGATACTTCAAGGCATTTTATGGCATGCTATAACTTAATTACTATGTTTCATAACTATTTTAATATTTAGATTTTTTGGAATGCGCAATCGTTATGAAATTCAATAGTGATCAACTACACTTTATTCTCTGTAACTTGATGTAAGAGAATCGGTATAGAATTAGTATGTTAATTTAGACGCACACACACATACACACGGACAAACAGACACTTACGCAGTTCGTCGAGCTGGGTCGATTGGTATATAACATTATGGGTCTCTGTTCCCTGAGCTTTCTATAAAAAGTTCGATATTGGAGTGAAATGATAGCATTTCGGTACAACTTTGTTGCACGAGAATGGCAAAAACCATATTCCCTCTTGCCTTCTGTTGGGCAAATGCTTGACTTGCCTTAAACCAAGCGACTACACGAATTAAAAGAAGGAATCAAATATATCTTATATTTTCTTATTATTATCTTCCCTTGTCATAAACCATGAAAATACATCAATTGAAAGAAGGAATCAAATTGATTAACATTGATTCTAGTTTAAAAAAAATACTTTAGAAGCATTTGAATAAAAGGGATTCATATCTTCCTTTTACCATATGCCGGGAAAATGCATCCTTTGAAGAAAGAATCGCACAAGACAAAGTGTGTTTGAACAATATGTTTCTACCTCCTGAAGAATGTTCTTCATTGAATTTTATTGTCTTTTCCGAAACATTTCGTAACATTTTTGTTGAGAAAATATCAGCGTCACTTCAAGGTAAAGGGAAAATATTGTGATTTTCAAGAGAATTTTGCAAAATGGACACTTCAAAGTGGTCTGACCAGCACGAAATCCCACTCAATCGAATAATCGCACTTTTTTCCTTCAGAAAACATACATTTATTAAAGAAATATCAGCGTCAGTTCGAGGCATAGCAGAAATATCGATTTTAAAGGAAATATAGGCAAAATGGGTTTACACATTAATAAAGCAAAAAAAAAAGGCAAAATGGGCACTTTAAAGAGGTCTGACCAGCACGATACCACCCGCAATCGATTAAGCGCACTTTTTCCCTTCATGAAACATATATTTATTGGAGAAATATCAGCGTCAGTTTAAGGCATAGTAGAAATATTGTGATTTCAGGGGAATTAGGGCAAAATGGGCACTTGGAAGTGTTCTGACCAGCACGAAACCCCTCGCAATCGATTTATCACACTTTTTCCCTTCAGGAAACTTATAATTATTGAAAAAATATCAGCGTCAGTTCGAGGCATAGTAGAAATATTGTGATTTCAAGGGAATTTGGGCAAAATGGGCACTTTAAAGTGGTCTGACCAGCACGAAACCCCTCGCAATCGATTTATCACACTTTTTCCCTTCAGGAAACTTATAATTATTGAAAAAATATCAGCGTCAGTTCGAGGCACAGTAGAAATATTATGATTTCAGGGGAATTAGGGCAAAATGGGCACTTTAAAGTGGTCTGACCAGCACGAAACCCCTCGCATTCGATTTATCACACTTTTTTCCTTCAGGAAACTTATAATTATTGAAAAAATATCAGCGTCAGTTCGAGGCATAGTAGAAATGTTGTGATTTTTAGGGGAATTTGGGCAAAATGGGCACTTTAAAGTGGTCTGACCAGCATGAAACCCCGCGCAATCGATTTATCGCACTTTTTCCCTTCAGAAAACATATACTATCTCGAAATTTTGCAGCATCAGCTGGGGTAATTGAATTTCGAGCCTTTTGCTTTTGAAAATCCCCAGTGTGCAGTGTGAGACATCGCACATAAACAGTAAAAAGATGGATGAGTTGCTATTATCGGTGAAAAATTTGCAAGTATCCGTAAATAAAGTTGATGAGAAGTGTGAAGCTAATACGGAATGTCTCAAGAAGAATGATCGTCTGATGGCAAAGTTTGGCGCGTCTCTAAGTGAACTTACTGCTGCTCAAACAGAAATGCAGAAAACTGTCCAGGAAGTGAGATCCTCACAAGAATTTATTGCCAAGCAATACGAAGATAGGGTAGAATACGGCATTGGCAGGGTGCGACAGTTGTTGGCACCCTCAAAAATATTTGCGTTTTAAAGCAAACATACACTATTTTTGAACATAATGTTGATTCAATCACACAATTTCAAGTCTAAGCTTTGATTTCAATAAGTTGTTTGTGTAAAAGTAGCAAGATTTGATGTGTTAATCATCGAAACAAATTTGCACCTACGAAATCCTTGCCATTATTGCATCGCCCAAGAAAGCAGCACACGAAAAGCCAACTGTTACTTACTTTTTGGATCGCCTGTTTTTTCTCTTTATTGTGTATGACACGACAAATTAAGTACGTAAACAACTTTTTACACTTTATCACCACTTAATTATAACCGAAAAGAGCAAATTTAAGCAATATTTGCTTTATGTTTCACTAAATAAAATCGGGACTGTTCGTTTTCTTTGACAGCAGCACACTTCGGAATAGAGCGAGAGAATGTGTTTGTGAGCATATCAAACACACGCTAAGGAGATACCACGCACAATTCTATGTGAGTTGATTTTAGCAAAAATACGAACAAAATATCCGGCGATGGCATTTATTTAAAAAAAAAAAGTGTTAAAATACAAATGCTTCATATTTTTTACACAGACCATGCATTATATCAAAAGTGATAGTAACACCGTAGTATTTTAACCCTTATGTGGCTGACAGGACCGTTTCATTTTGCAACTTCAATACTTTCCAAGCTCCAAAAAAAATCAAAAAAATCAACCATTTCCGTTCCTACATAGCGCATTTCAACCATAAATAATTGCCTACTTTTAGGGTATTATCTATTATTCAACTGTGAAACGTAGTGTAAGAATGGGGTGGCTCCAGCGGCTGGATAGGACAGTGCTGCCCATTATTCAACATATGAAGACTTACGAGGTGGAATATATTGTTAATATACTATACTACCAGAACCGACGAGCTTCGTTTCACCTAAAATTGATTAATTATATATTTTTAAATTATTTAATAGAACTAGGGTAACCGTACCCTTAGTGGAGGTAGCACCAATAGTGGAGGTAGTGGGGTTTTAATGAGATTTATCATATTTATATAGTTTACGATGGTTTCAGTTGATGCGTCGTGCTTTAAATATCCTGTTAAATTCAACTTATCTTAAGATTTCGCTTGAAAAACTATTGAAAACAATGATTTTCCTTAACAAAATTGACTCCCTTGCACCTATAGTGGTGCAACTGTACCAATAGTGGCGAGTCTCATAAGAAACCAATGGATAGCACCACTATAGGAACAAAAATTAATTTTTACCGCCACTAAAGGAACAGTGTACCCATAGTGGTGCAAGCAATATTTGATAATTGTTGATGTTAAATGACATCTATCTCATTTTTGTTAGCAAATTTATTAGTTTATCTATTGACTAAGATATTAAAGCAGTGCATTTCCCATAATTATCAATTTTAAAAAAATATTTTCTTTTGTGGATCTACTAATACCTCCACTATTGGTACCGTTACCCTATTCGAAATTTGCAAATTTAGATTCTATTTTTTAGATTAATTTTCGATTAAAGCAGAAATTTGTACTTTATTTGTATGGGAGTCCCCCCTCCAGAAGAGGAGGGGTCTATTACCATCATAAGAATCTTTATCGTTCCCAAAAACCTCTACATACAAATGTTCATGCCGTTTCCAATCTATAAGGACAAACAGACAAAAATTAATTCTTATGTGTATAGATTTGGTTTTACGTAGTTTACGTCGACCGGTCGTGTCTTGTACACAACCACCATGATTTTTTTTATGAAACAAACATGAGCAAGTTGTATATTTGAAACTGGTTGATAGACTTTTGCTTACGACTCTAAGGCATTACAAAAGACAAAAGATGTAAATCTTGGCAGCGGACAAAAAGCATATAAGTTCCCTTCTCCAAAATGGCCAACATTATTCAAATAGGTTGAAAATGGTAAAAGTTATGAAAATGTCAATATCTGAATACACTAGTACCCTATCTGCCATTCACGTCTGTTTTTTGTTGGCCGCATAAGGGTTAAATTTGTTTTACAATGTGTTTAAATGCTTTTGCCTATCTGTCTACATGACATAAAATTGATGCCAAGGCTAAAAATTCATGTTTTGTTTTAAGCCAGTTTTGATAAATAATAAAGTCTGTTCCTAAATTGAGTGAAGCGAGATAAGCGTGCGGCCGATTAATATGAATGAATTTTACTACTGTAGGATATAAACAACCAGCATTTGGCACCAATACATTAGCAGTTTTCTACTTCCATGTCTAGTTGCTAAAGAGAGCAAACTCATTGCTGATAATAGAAATTGCTATGCCAATAGAAGAAACGTTGACCTGTTACTTTATATTAAATTTACTAAGTTTGTGGTAAAAGATATTATATTAAGTGAACACCAATCATCAAAGGAAGAGCATACGAATGTATACCAGTTGAACTATAACTGTGTTTTAGTGTGATTATTCATTAGTAGTAGTAAAATTCTTCTTTATTGTTTCATTTTCTGTTCTACAATTATTTTTTACATGTACAGTGCTCGGCCGGCTTGGCCATCCAACTTCAATTTTAAATTTTTATTTTTACATTGTTATTTAAGTGTTAATATGATATATCATGACGGCCTTTAGGAGGCGCTGGTGTGTTTTTTTAAATTTGATAACCTAACTACTATGTACACTAATATTTACAATAAGAAATTTGATAACCTAGATTGGAACTAGCGCCCTAATTGGAGCCTGATCCGAATGCAAGCAACGGACCCTAAACTTTTCTTTACACTCACCAAAGCGTTCATGTAAGGTTTTTATTCCGGCCAGACGGTGGACCTCGGATGTTCTTGTCCTGGGAGGGTGTTGAGGATCATCCTCAGGAATTTGTTTTGGACCCGTTGAAGTTTGAGGTGGTGGGTTTTAGCGCAGCTCTCCCAGACCGGCATGCCATATTCGATCACAGGGAGGATGATTTGCTTGTAGACAGCAAGCTTATTTTTCAGGGACAATGACGACCGGCGGTTGATCAAAGGGTACAGTAGTTTCAACAAGACGTTACACTTTGTCACCGTTTTGTCAACCTGTTGCCTGAAAATAAGCTTGCTGTAGAGGGTCAAGCCAAGGTAGTCGGCCTCATTAGCCCATTCCACGGTCGTGCCATTGAGGATGATTTTACAGTCCCCAGGCGCAACATGTTCAGGAGATTTAGAGTGGGAGAAAATGATGACCTGGGTCTTCGCCGCGTTGATACAGATCTTCCAGCTGGTGAGGTACTCTGTCAGGGCATCCAGGCCTCGTTGGAGTTTTGCCACTAGCGCTTTGATCACTCTACCGTTGTAGACGATGGATGTGTCATCTGCGAACAGAGACAGAATGCCGCCTTCTGGAGGTTCTGGCATGTCGGAGGTGAACAGATTGAAAAGCAGGGCCCGAGGATACTGCCCCGGGGACGCCTGCGACGATGTTGTGCGCATTGGAACTCGCTCCGCTGATTGAGACCCGGAATGTCCTTGCCGACAGGTAATTGTTGATGATTTTCACCAGGTAGCTGGGAAGATTGTAGCGTTGTAGTTTGTACACCAGGCCATCATGCCATACATTGTCAAATGCCTTCTCGACATCGAGTAAGGCCATGGCGGATGTTTTCGAGACAAACTTGTTCCGTCTGAGGACGTTGGTAACTCGGGTCAGTTGGTGTACAGTTGACCGACCGCGTCGGAAACCAAACTGTTCCTCGAGCAAGATGTTGAGATTTTCGGCAGACTCAAGTAACCGGTGATGAATAGCTTTTTCGAATAGCTTGGATAATCCTGAGAGAAGGCTGATGGGACGATAGCTTTTGGGTGAGGAAGGATCCTTCCCAGGCTTCCGGATGGGGATGACTTTCGCTGACTTCCAGGCCGATGGGAAGTAGCTGAGCCGGAGACACTGATTGAAGATCAGCGAGAGGTGCTCAAAGAACGGCGCACTCATGTGTTTGAGCTCGAGGTTCAGGATGCTGTCGAAGCCTGGGGCCTTCATATTCTTCGATGATTTGATATAGGCCGTCAATTCGCCAGCTGAGATCTCCAACTCCTCCGAGAAGTCGTTGGGAATCAAATGGATGTTGTTAGCATGATCGTTGACGGCTGCTTCGTGTGGACTGACGATGTTCTGCCCAAGATTGTGTGAGCTGACGAAGTGACGACCTATTTCAGCGACCTTCTCTGCAGGAGTTATCAAGCGATCCTTAGAGCCATTATTGTCTAGTGGGATCAAAGGTGGAATGGGCCGAGGCTTGGATTTTAGAATTTTGGTCATTTTCCAGAACGGCTTAGCATAATCTGGGAGAGTGCGGATCTTATTCGAGAAGTCGTTATTTTTGAGGTCCACCATTCTGGCCTTGATAATTTTGTGATTCGATTGCAGCGTGCCTTAAGCTCAGGCAGTCCAGTACGCTGAAACTGCCTGCGAGTGACATCCCGCAATCGAATCAAATCTTTGGTGAGTGTATCGATGTTTAAGGAGTTGCTTACCTGCCGAGCCGTCGGTACGTGTTGCTCTCGGGCCGCCGTGATCGCCTCCTCGATAGCGCACAGTATAAGACCTACTTTTTGACCCCGGAACCTAAAAGCTCGGGTTCGGAGGGAAACCGGCAGCAGACCCCAGACTGCTGGTCTAAAGCCAACGGCAGTCCGTGGGGTGGGTGCTCAAGACCTCTTTTGGATTCCGGGTCTCAGGGCGTACGGACGCGGGGGAGCTTTCGGATCACGGGAACCTAACTTACGCAAATTACTCACGGTCGGACTTGGTTTTATTGAGGCAATCGTAGCGGGGGCTTCGTTGGTGTCGGCAGTAATCCAATAAAGTGTGCGGCTGAGAAGAATACGGCCCGGATGCGATTGCGTCCTAGCGATCGTCGTATGGTGGAACAACTAGAAATCACGTGGACTAGCGGTAGCTTTGTCGGATCCGGTGGAAATCCACCGGACGATGGTTGGTTTGGTATAATCCCGTATCGGCGATCGTCGAATGATGCTGAGGGCCACGAGCATCGACAGCGGTATCAACGACGGTAATCAACGAAGGGTGGGGCACTGGAAAGCAAACCAGCGGCCTCAAGGGTGGAAGGTCGATCTTCACTGACGCTTGTTTCTCTTGTTGAAATCCAAATGGCGGCCGCGTCGATGATGAGATGGCTTGACAATCACGTAGACCAGCCGGGGCTCGCCGGCAACGGGCTTGAAAATCTCGGAATTCAGAGAATGGCGGTCCCGGGAGTGATTCCGGCGGGGAATCTTCGGTGGCTCCGTTTGATAAACCGACGCTGTTGAATATATCATCCGGAGGTACGGGGATGACCACGGAGTGGCTAACTCCGAATACACGGGCCACTATCAATAGACACTTGCACTGCAGATGTCCTGGGCTTCGTCTTCAACGGTCCACTGGGGCCTGGTTGGCCAAAACAGTCCCGAAATCTTCTGGTTCGAACTTGGGTGACAAAAACCCTCACTATCGCTTCACTCAATCGTCATCGAAAATGTGCTCCTTTGCGGACAGAAAAAAGCCAATCCTCCTTTGATGCTTTACAATTCGCAGGTTTACATCAACTGCCATACCAAGCGTTCACCAACACCTTCCCGCCCAAAACCGATAATCGCTTCTTTTCTCCTCCTCTTATATCCAGTTCAGTGGATCTCGTCACCCACTCAGCACCCAAATGATTTCATCGCACCTGGTGCGCCTCACGCACATATCGCCTGCCCCATGCGCGTCAATATAAAATGACCGTTAAAACTCGCGAATAAACTTTACAATTATTTACCCTATTTTCCCGCAATCATAATTCTAAATTATTTATTATTTGTTACCCGCCGGTAACAACAGCTGGCGGTCGATACTTTCCGGCGTCTCCGGACGCACCTCGTAGTCGACGGTGTTATCGACGCACTGCTGGAACCGCTGCCAGTTCACTCGGTGGTAGTTCCGCCGTAACTGCTGGTGCCGATTGACCGAGGAGCCCAGTTCCGCCACCACCGGATAGTGATCCGAACTGAGCTCCTGGTATACAACCGGCTGCGAGACGTGGTCACTCAGGTTTGTTACGTAGAGGTCGAGCGTTGCGTGGGCCTCGGACCGACTCAACCGAGTGGGGGAATCCGGGCTCAGGATCGTGTAGTGGCCTTCCTCCATGTCGTTGCTCCAGATGGTGCCGTTTCGATTGCCGCGACTGTTGCCCCAGGCTTGATGTTTGGCATTCAAGTCGCCGGCAATGATATACTGGCCTTGCCTCCGCGTCAGCTTGACGATGTCCCTCCGAAGGGCAGCCGATGATCCATCGCCGGCTTTGGCTTGCGTTGGACAGTACGCCGCGATGAGCGCGATTGTGCCGACCGAAGTGGTGATTTCGACACCGATGGCCTCAATGACACTGAGCTGGAAACTTGGAAGCAGACGACAGTTGATGTTGTAGCGAAGAGCGATGGCCACACCACCTCCCCTGGTCGGCCGGTCGAGTCGCACGATGCGGAAGTCCGGGATGTTGATGTTCACCTCCGGTTTTAGGTGCGTTTCGGTGATGAACGCCACGTCTATTTCCTTCTCCTCAAGGAAATCCTTCAGCTCGATTGTTTTGCTCTTTAGCGAGCAAGCAGTTCCAGTTGACCAGGCCCACCCTAGCAGCCATTTTCAATGATGAACATGCCAAGTGTGAAGACCTGGTCGAATCGGGTTTGCAGCCGCGCAGTCGAGTAGCGAGCTGCGCGAAGATCGGCATCAGTTGCTCCGGAGTGTACAGCGGGGCGGATTCTTCCGGTGGGACGGCTTCGTTCTCCGACTGTCGACGGAACACAGGAGGAGGAAGCGGGGCCATTCGCTGGTGGATGGTGCCGACGATGCTGGAGCTTGGACCGATGCAGCTGCCGCTGCCAGTCGCTTGTGCGGCTGTAGCGGTGGGAGTATTGGAATCACACGACGGGGAGCCGGGATAGCTGGAAAGTTCACCTCGTTGATTACAGGAACACGGTTCTTCTTCGGAATGGTCCTGGTGGAAGCCTTCTTCCGGATTTCCAGGAACTCGGCTCGCTTTGGGCAGCCCTTTGTGGTGGCCCGATGTTTGTCGCCACAGTTGGCGCATTTGGGATCGGCCACCTCCATTTTGTCGCACTCGTCAGTCGGATGGGATTCGCTACACTTGTTGCAGTGCGGCTTCATGCGGCAGTTCCTGGTGCCGTGCCAGAAATTGAAGCAGTTGGTGCATTGCGTGACATCGCGGTGCACTGGCCGATATCGCTCCCAGTCAACGACGGTGTAATTTATAACGCCAACCAGCTTCAGGTCCTTCCAGGTAGTGGAACCGTGCTCCAGATGGATCAGGTAAAGCTGGTCGCGATATTTCCTCGCCTTGTCGTGATGAGCGATCTTGTGGACGGCTACTGGCTTCAGTCCGCAACTTTCAAGCTCTGCTTGGAGCTCTTCCTCCTTCATGTCGTGAAGTCCTCGCAGCAAGGCCTTGAGCGGCTTCGTGCCGGGGTGGTCATGAGTGTAGTACTCATACTTGTGGACCTCGAGGAACTCCACGACGGATTGATGATGGTCCCTGTTGGCCGGCATCACTTTCACGCCCTCGCTGCAGAGCCGAAAAGTACATTTCAGCCCCTTAGCGATCAGCTGGCGAATTTTTGGTCGTAAATCCGGCGGATCGCCCTTCACAAACACGGGCGGGCACTTCTCCTTCCGCTCCGGTTGCACCTGCGGCAGCTGCGATTGCTGCTTCTTCCTATTTTTCGGCGGATTGCCGGCGTCATCAAGCGGCAACGGCGAGAACACGTTGCTCTGCAAAAGCTGCTTGGAGGGGTTACCCGCGCCTCCAAGAGCAGTGCGCTTAGGCACTTTTCCAGCGACCGAATCGGCCACCGAGTCTCCCATGACGGGTCCGGGAGAAAATAACGCCAACGCGACAAGCGAAAACGTAAACAGCGAAAGAACGAGAAAAAACACTTCGAAAAATGCGCGAGCAAAAAACACGTCCGTACGTGTTGCTGTCTCGAACTGGAATGTCGTTCGAGATTATTCATTATTTTAATCATTCAATTTGGCGAATGTCTTAGACTGCCAAGAATAGGTATTTTCCCCTATTCGAACAAGCTTTGAAAAAATGAAAACAGACTGTACTACTATCTCGACCAAGATGAGCGTACATGATGGTCAACTCACGACTCTGAGATCTTCCGTGTGTGACGTGCAGAAAAGATTACGAATTGCTGAGCAAGCTGCATTAAAGAATGAACTGATTATCAACGGTGTGCCTAAATCTCTTGCTCTCAGTGAAACACTCATCGTTACCAAAATCGCGGCTGCTGTAGGGTACAGCTTTACTCTCCGGATATTGAGAAAACCAGACGTGTTCAAAACGGTATGATACATGTCGAATTTAACAATACTAAGGTCCGCAACGATATTCTCCGAACAGGGAAGGGTAAATCTCTCTACCTCGATGAGATTGGTCTTGATAGCGCTGCTACAACGGAAGCTGGAACTAGCCGATCATCACCTAAAACTCGAATCCAGCATTCTCAAGTCTTCATTAACGAAAACCAAACCGGAGAAACTAGGATGATCTTTCGAGAGGCTAAATCTCTGAGATCTACACATGGATACAAATATGTATGGTGCAACAGGGGAGTTGTTTACTGCAAAAGAGATGATGCTGCTAACGTACACATTATTGATGTCATGGAGGATGTCAACAAGCTACGGAGTCCTAGAAGATCTTAGACTCTGCTGCTCGCTGCTGTTGTTGCTGTTGTTGCTGACCTGTTTTGAATTTTATAAGTGCAATGGATACCACCGACCAAAGGGACTTTCTCCGTTCTGTTGGTCTTAATGATAATATTGTTATTAGGTACAAAGCGTATAATGAAATTTTCACAAATGCCAACCTGAATATTATTTCAATTAATATTAACTCCATCAGAAACAAAATTGACGAACTTAAGCTATACATATCCAACTTCCAATCGACAGTTCACATAATATGTGTTACTGAGATTCGTCTACGACCGGATGATTTGTATCTATGTCACTTAGATGACTATGTCGCAGTATGCTGCCCGAGGTCAACGAGAAGTGGAGGAGGAGCTTGTATTTTCATTCATCGTTCGATTGGATTTGAAACCATAGTGAAAGAGGAGTTTCTTGAGGGAAGTCTTATCGTTACTCAACTGAAGAATCCAAATTTGAAAATTGCGGTTGTGTATAGGCCACCTCATGCTGATTTGGTCGCTAGTATTGCTTTCTTCGACAAGCTGTTGGAGACTCATAATAGATTAGTGTGTGTTGGAGACTATAACATCAATCTTTTGAGCCCACAATCAACTCATTATCAGGAAATGGTTACATCGAATGGGTTTGCATTTCTCAACGAAATAAATGCGTCTAGTTTCACTTATAGAAGTGGATCGTCAGGATCAATTATCGACCACGGATTAACAAATATAGTTAACTATGAGTATACAATAGGCCTACACGATGTTAGTTTCACTGATCATAGAGCAATGTTGATCAGTCTGAAATGCTTTTCTGACTTCTTAAAAGTGAACCCAGTCATCGAAGCGACAAAATTCAATCTTGAACAAGCTTCTTTTGACCTCGGTCAGAAAATTTCACAAGTAACAAATTTAAGTGAACTATGTGTTCTAACTTCAGATGTAATCATAAATAGTTCGCAAAAGATTAGACTTAAACAAAAACACTCGCGTAAAGTGCCATGGGTAGATGATTATGTTCTCGAGCAAATTCGCATAAGAGAACAGCTTTATCGAAGAACTTTAGAGTGGCCCAATAATGCTCAAATTAAAGCAAACTATTGTAGACAGAAAAATTATGTTACCAAGGTAACAAGATATAAACAAAAACAATACTATAGAATATTAATAGAAAATAATCGTGAAAATATTAGAAAAGTATGGAACATTATGAACGAAATAGTATTTAATAAAAAAACAAATGTCAAAAGTTCACTTACGAAAATCATAATCGGAGACACCACTGTAACAGATACGATTAAAAAATGCAATGTATTTAATGAATATTTTATAAACATACCATGTCAACTACAAAATGCGCTATTATGTGAATATAATAACCGACCACGAGTTTGTACTTTATCCAGTAGTTCATCCAGATCGATTATGATGCTGCCAGCCTCGAACAACGAAATAGGGAATTATGTACAAGAAATCAAGACATCAAGTTCCGCTGGCATAGATATGATTCCCACCAAATTTTTGAAACAAAATATTGATGTTATTCTTGCGATGCTAACTACCTTTATCAACCGCTCAATAGTAGAAGGAGCGTTCCCAGACCAATTGAAAAGGGCACGAGTAACACCAATTCACAAAAAAAGGATGCAAATCTAGTGTTGAAAACTATAGACCTATTTCTATACTCTCTAATATGTCTAAGCCGTTTGAAAAACTGATTCATAAGAGACTGCTTGATTTCTTCACTCATAATAATGTGATCAATAGCAATCAATTCGGTTTTCAGCCTCGTTCTAACACCACAAGTGCGGTAGTCAGCTTAGTTAATGAGATCCAAACGAACATAGATAGATGTATCGAAGGCTTTTGATTGTGTCCCGCATGATATGCTGTTGTTAAAACTGAACAGATACGGAATAAGAGGAAATGCATATAACCTGATCGAATCATACATGAAAAACAGAACACAAATAGTTCAGTTAGAAGGCGTTACTAGTTCGGAAAACAGAATATGTCATGGAGTACCTCAAGGCTCCATATTAGGTCCGCTTTTGTTTATTATCTATATTAACGATATGTTTCGTGTTCCATTAAAAGGTTCGCTTAAAATGTACGCAGATGATTCTGTTCTTGTCTATAATGCAGGGAGTTTAGATCGATTATTTGATGATATGCAGCATGACCTGAATCTTTTGAAGATTTGGTTTTACAATAACGGCCTTACTACGAACGCTGCAAAATCAAAGTACATGATCTTTTCAAGCACGGATCGTTTTAGTACTATAAATTACAATCTGTTCCTAGGAACTAATGAAGTAGAAAGAATTCTTGTTCACAATTATTTAGGATTAATATTGCAGCAAAATTTGAAATGGAATAGCCATGTTGAAAGCATTAATTCTAAAATAGTTACATGTTACCATCACATGTTACATGTTACCATCAAAAGAAAGAAAATCATTGTATTTCGCACATGTTCACTCGCAGATAACGTACATGAGTATCATCTGGCAAAATGCTCCTACTTATGTTATTAACAGAATAATTGTAACTCTAAACAAATTTATGCGAGTAATTTTTTGGGAGCAATACAACAATCCCGATACAAGAACAATTGATCTTTACATCAATAATAACATGATGAACTACAAACAAATTAGGTTATATGAAGCAATATTGTTTGTTTATAAAGTAAAAAATAATCTAATTAAAAATAATTTGAATTTGCAACGTAGCCGTGACTACCACAACTATCAAACGCGTTCGATTGATAATCTACGCATATTGGCGCCAAGAACCAACTATCTACGTTTAGGATGTATGTACAGCGCGATTTCATACTACAACAACTTACCTACAAATATTTCCAACGTCACACCACTCTTTAGATTTAAAAATGCTCTTAAAGTGTATATTTTTGAGCACATAGTATAAAAACCGCCGTTGGCTTTGAATGCAAAAAAATCCGTCAATGAAAGGCCTCAATATCAGTCACTTCTGACTGTCGGAGGTCTGTTGTATTTGTATATGCATAGTAATTGGGAATTCGTGAATTGCAAAAATGAAATTATGTTAAGTTAAGAAATAATATTGTACTGATTGTTTCATGGGGTTTTTATGCCTTGGCTTTTCCCCTTCCCAAAAAATATTAAAATAAATAAATAAATAAATAAAAAAAAAAAAAATATTAACTCTACATATATTTCACCCAGCGAAATGTTTTATATTTTCATATGCAAAAACACAGCACAGCTACGAATCGATTGGGGAACGGTCGTTTGGACGACACCCATTCGGCGAAAGCCATTTGGCAGAATGCTTCTAGGCCGAACAAACCATTAGGCTGAAACCCATCTGGCCGAAAGTTATTTAGCCGAAAGGGTCATTTGACCGAAAGGGTTATTTGGCCGAAAGGGTCGTTTGACCAAAAGGGTCATTCGGCCGAATGGTTTGTTTGGCCGAAAGGGGCATTTAGCCGAAAGGGTCATTTGACCGAATAGGTCATTTGGCTGAAAGGGTTATTTGGCCGAAAGGGTCGTTTGGCCCAAAGGGTCATTTGGCCGAATAGGTCATTCGAAAAGTAAGAAATGAGGACTAACAAGTGAGACGTCTCTCTTCTCACTACTCATTTATCACTTATCCCTGTGAAAAATGAGAAGCACGAAGTGAATAGTGAGACGTCTCGCTACTCACTTCGCGCTTATCATTATAACAGTGAAAAGTGAGAAATAAGGAATGAAAAGTGAGACGTATTTCTTCTCACTTTTCAAATGACCTATTCGGTAAAACGTCCTATTCGGCCAAATGTCATATTCGGACAGAACTTAAAAGTTGAGTTCTTTAAACTTTTTTTAGGTTCTTTATTTTTTCTGCGCAGAGAAAAGAAGAGATAGAGATTTATTTATATAATTCCACGTGATTATGTGTTGTTCACAAGCTGCTTTCTCGCAAAACATACACGCAAGAAAACATTCCCGATTTCGTGAACTAGAAAAACTACAACGTGATTTATTTCAAAGTCTAGTCTAGTCACGTTTTCCAAAACGTTCTAGTAAACGTTACTATTGATCCTGAAACCGTGATTTTGTTAGTTCACGAATTCGATAACGCTTCATTTTGCGTGTATGCTGTCGATTGATACCGATGTCCAAATAATCCGTGGGTCAAAAATAAACAATTCTTGCCTGGATACATGGTTGGATACTACAAAGGTATTCAAAAGATGGGTTGGTTACCTTGGCTGCATGTGTATTACTTCGATACCATATGCCGACGGTAGTGCAGAGCTTCAGTTTCGTAGGTCTTGGGAAATGTTCCTCAAGTTTTCTACGAAATGGTTGCATAACTTTAGGACTAACAATTGTTGTATATGGGCACCATCTTTGATTTTAAAATTGCGCTGGACATCGACTTTTAACTCCTCATCAATCCCAGCTTTGTGGATATTTTCCCACAATCTGTTGGTACTCTTCAGCAACTCCTTCAACTGGCAAGCATTGGATATTGAAACGCATTACTTCTGTTGTTTTTAGCATTACATTTAGCAAAATTGAGACTTGATCGCCCTGCTTTAATCGTGCTAAGATTACGAAATATGTCGAAATCTGATACATGGCCCTTACAGGAAACACACATATTGATTAGCAGGAAAATCACAGTTACCGGTAGCAAGAACTAAATACGTTGAACTTGAATACGTTGTATTTCCCGAATGCATTAATTTATTCAAAGAGCAATATTATTCGCTGAATTTTTATGTTTCCAAGGTAAACATATGACGTGTGCTCCGCATAACCCATGAATGAATTCGGCACTATTAAAGATGAAAGAAATTCTATAAATAGCGCCTTACCGCAATAAACTAGGTTCATCAACCGGAACATTTTGGTACACATTGGCTACCGTATCCTTTTCCCTTTGTCACACCCGAAAGTGTTTGGTGCAACAGTTTTTGATCCTTCGTCTTCTGCGAACATACTCAAGAGAATTTCTATTTCAGATGGGAAATTCATTTCATCATATTTTTGCTCACGGCAGATCAAACATTTCACCCACAAAGATACGAATACGACGCTAAACGATTGTATACGTACGTACGTAGTGTTTCACGCTTTGGTGGTCCGTGGAAACCATATGAGGAAAAGAATGTGCGAAACGGAAAGTCTTCTATTCGCTGACACCTAATGCCGCTTTTTATGTAGGAATGTCTCAATTCTCAAACATTTGCTATGTTCTGAATACGCTTTAGTATGTGGGCCAGAAGAGCAGGCTTGTAACCCTTTTTGTTCCGAGATGTAAAACTATGAGTGAGTAAGGATTTTCTTTCAAATAAAAAGCAAGTAAGCATAGAAAGAATTCTGAACATCAATTTTTCGAAATCAATCCTTACTTGTTAAATAAGTTGAATACATTGGATGCTAAGGTAATTCAGCTACTTATAACACATGATACTATGTATATATTTTATATGATTGGCAAGCCCATAATTTCTTTGGTTGTTATAAAACTAGGGGATTAAACAAAATTTACTCTTTAATTCAAAACACTGTGTTAATCTCGAACATATTGCAGGATGCATATGTCATTGTAAGAACACATTGAACAAATCTTATGAAGGCGGAATTGTATGGGTTTATTCCGAAGCGTGAACGTTGTTGCTAGACACTGTTGCTCCACGCACGGTGCAGAGGATAAAGATTCTCTCAGAATGTGACCTTTAGCCTTTCGTTCGACACAGAAAAAAAAGCTACAATCAACAGGCGGATTCTATTCGAAGCACGTGCCATCTATCACGCACTGGTAGTGTGACGAGGGATCAGAAGCAAATGGAAATGCCTTTTTCCAGAGATTATCTGGGGTTACGTATTGGCCGATAAGCGTATTACATATTAAGCTGCAATCTTCAATAAATCCACTTTATCGCTGAATTGGCAAAACATCAATCGGAATGTTGGTGAGGCATCAGCCAGTCCGGCAATAAATTTCTCATCTTGTTGTAATAAATTCTTTCCATCGTGAAAAACAAGAATGAAGAACTACTTTTGTCGGTTTGTCACATATGTAAGGGAAGAGGTTCGGTTGTGGGCACTCTTTTGTCTTTGATCCATAAGTTTGGCCTAAGTTGATCTTATGCCGACATTTGTATACCAAATAGTTTGATTTCATCGGTTTGAAAAAAATATTGACAATTTTGAAAATTTGACATTTTGGACTTTTCAATTTTGTGGTTCGGTTGTGGGCACCCTTGAAAACTCAACTAAAAATAAAGAAGCATGAATACAAACTACTCAGATTTAAAGAAAAGGAATAATTTATTTATTCTAATAGCCAGGAGGCACTAAAAAACAGATCAATCTACCTAGCAGTAATGATGCCTCCATCGGTGCATTAGGGAGGATATTGAAAAAAAAAATCACATGAGAAAAGTCTAAAATAGCACTTTAGGTAAATGGCTTTCAATTTTTTTTATTGATTTACGTTTTATTGATATACCTACAAGTCAAACAAAAATCCTGATTAATCACTTTTGTGTTGATAAGAAAATTATTTTGAGCTTTTTTGTGGAATGTCTTCACTTGTCATATGACGAGTTTATACAATCCCATCGAATTCGACGAGTCGAGTCAAGTACGAGACACTGAAGACGGCCTTACTGTTGAGGTCGAAATACGTATCTGTCAAGATACAATTAAGTGGGGGAATTCAATGGGATTGTATAAACTCGTCTTATGACAAGTGACTTTCGTGTTGTTTTTTTTTGTAAAAAAAAATAATTTGTCTCTAGTTCAAAGTAGAGATCCCCATTTGGTTTGACATGGAGCACAAAACATCTTGTTACAATAGCAAACTAATAACGGTTGTCAAAATGACAGCACCTGTTTTCTGTCAAAAAATACGTAGGGGTGCCCATAACCGAACGGTGCCCACAACTGGATCTCCCCCTCTACATGCTAAAAATTCACAAATTTCCGGGGAGAAATCACTTTGCGGGAAAGAAAAACAGCCTGGAGAGTAATAACTATTTTTCGCTCACTTCGATTGCCGCCGGTTTGCTCTTTGCTTTCATGGAGTCTTTTCGTGGTATCATCAATGCAAATGATAGTAGCATATGTGGAACAAATCAATTAATGCTTTCATACAAAAATTTTAGAGGTTCAATACAGAAAGTGTGACTAAAGGGGAAGGGGGTTGGAAATCGATAATCTATGCGTGACGTACCTTATGGATTTTCCCTAAAAAGGCTTTTCTTCCTATCCAATCATATTTGTTTGCATTAATTCATATGCATTATCGCCTTCCAAAAAAAACTACGCATTTTGATTTCTTCCAAGGGGTAATTTTTGAATCAAAGGTGCAACTAAACCGGGTTGTACACAAAGGTAACGTATTAGGGGAAAAGTTCCGATAGTCGTGGGTGTTCCTACAGTTGCGGTAGTACGGTTTGCAGGAAACCAACAATTAAACTCAGTAACCCACGTTAACAATCAATTAGTTGACCTGTCATAACACGATAGAGACAAAAACAACATTGGAATTCCATTTAAACTGGTAAAGTATCTTTAAAATACTTTATTTTTTTCTTTCCCTTGCGCAGATAGTTGTGGTAGTGTTCCAATAATTGCGTTGCGAATCCCATGTAAAACCTATGGGATTCATAACTATAGGAACACGAATAACAAAACACCGCAACTATTGGAACACTGCACCAATAATTGGAGGATTGATTTCTGGTAACAAAAAAGGCTTTTGATACAATTATGACACGCTCTGGATAAAATTGAAATAATGAGCTTTCGGATGCACTCTCAAGGGAAATGAAATATAGATTAGAAGTAATCGAGAAATTAGTGTTGGAACGTGCTTAGTTCCTCCACTGTTGGGTCTTTTACCCTACTACGTAGCTGTAAGCAATGGATTTTATTCATAGTAGCAGAACGGACCCTGCGTTGTTTAAAAACAAGCCTCCCGGAATCCATGGTTTCGAAATGGTCAGACGACGTCTGGGAATGAGCGTCCAACATAGCTCTTGTTGTAGCTCATCCAATACGCAAGGCTTCTACAAGGGCTTTGGAGCCAATGGGAGTTATTCGGAATCATTTCACAATGTAAAAACTCCAACTTGAAGGAAGATGGGTTTTGCTCTCTGACACCCATTGGTCCGGTAGTGCTGACAGAAACATTTATTTCTTGCATATGGTTTGAACTATCAATTTTCGAAGCGTAATAACATTTTTTGTAAAGCTTCCAACTACGTACCTTCTTCGGCAAAGTCTTTCGACATCTTTCAGACTATATCCTAACATATTGAGTCACGTGATTGAAGATAAATTTAAAAAAAATAGACATTGCAGTTGTCGTATCAGTGATAACATTACAAATTGAAGCATAATTACTTCGAAATTGCAGGCTTGATAGCAAAACTCTCCGAGAAATTAAAATGGAGAACCGAATCTTACGAATTTTTTGGCAAATTATCTAGAAAATTACTTCGGAGATACAGAATTTTTTTTAAAGCATCAAGATATTCTTTCGAAAGTCTAGGAATTCCTTCAGATTTTTCCCTTTTCCTATAGGAAAATCTTTTCAAAAAAACGTTAAAGAACACTTGCATTTTGAAAATTTCTTCTTGATTCCAGTCTTAAATAAAAATAACAAAAACATGATTACCATTCCTGGCCAAGCCCATCTTCACCGTAACTAAGAAGAGGAAGAAAGTGTTGATGTGGTACTTACTTAACGAGAGGCCACCGACTTAGCGGCACCCTCATAAGTACCACGGAGTTGGATAATGAGGAAGGTGTCGCTCAGAGCAGCTCATTCCAGTTCGAGACAGCAGCACGTACGGATGTGTTTTTTGCTCGCGCAAGGAGAAGTGCTCGCCCGTGTTTGCGAAGGGCGATCCGCCTGATTTACGCCCAAAAATTCGCCAGCTCATCGCTAAGGGGCTGAAATGTACTTTTCGGCTCTGCAGCGAGGGCGTTAAAGTGATGCCGCCAAACAGGGACCATCACCAATCCGTCGTGGAGTTCCTCGAGGTCCACAAGTATGAGTACTACACTCATGACCACCCCGGCACAAAGCCACTCAAGGTTTTGCTGCGATGACTTCACGACATGAAGGAGGAAGAGCTCCAAGCAGAGCTTGAAAGTTGCGGACTGAAGCCAGTGGCCGTGCACAAGATCGCTCGTCACGACTTGGCGAGGAGATATCGCGAGCAGCTTTACCTGATCCATCTGGCTCCATCTGGCACGGCTCCATTACCTGGAAGAACCTGAAGCTAGTTGGCGTTATAAATTACACCGTCGTTGACTGGGAGCGATATCGGCCAGTGCACCGCGATGTCACGCAATGCACCAACTGCTTCAATTTCGGGCACGGCACTAGGAACTGCCGCATGCAGCCGCGCTGCAACAAGTGTGGCGAACCCCATCCGACTGACGAGTGCGACAAAATGGAGGTGACCGTTCCCAAGTGCGCCAACTGTGGCGACGAACATCGGGCCACGACAAAGGGCTGCCCAAAGCGAGCCGAGTTCCTGAAAAATCCGGAAGAAGGCTTCCACCAGGACCATTCCGAAGAAGAACCGTGTTCCTGTAATCAACGAGGTGAACTTTCCAGCCATTCCGGCTCCCCGTCGTGTGATTCCAATACTCCCACCACTACAGCTGCACTAGCGACTGGCAGCGGCAGCTGCATCGGCCAAGCTCCAGCATCGTCGGCACCGTCCACCAGAGAATGGCCCCCGCTCCCTCCTCCTGGGTTCCGTCGGCAGTCGGAGAACGAAGCCATCTCACCGGAAGAATCTGCCCCGCTGTACACTCCGGAGCAACTGATGCCTATCTTCGCGCAGCTCGCAACTCGACTGCGCGGCTGCAAAACCCGCTTCGACCAGGTCTTCACTATTGGCATGTTCATCATTGAAAATGGCTGCTAGGGTGAGCCTGGTCAACTGGAACGCTTGCTCGCTAAAGAGCAAAATAATTGAGCTGAAGGATTTCCCTGAGGAGAAGGAAATAGACGTGGCGTTCATCATCGAAACGCACCTAAACCGGAGGTGAACGTCAACATCCCGGACTTCCGCATCGTGCGACTCGACCGGCCGACCAGGGGAAGCGGTGTGGCCATCGCTCTTCGCTACAACATCAACTGTCGTCTGCTTCCAAGCTTCCAGCTCAGTGTCATCGAGGCCATTCGGTCGGCACAATCGCGCTCATCGCGGCGTACTGCCCAACGCAAGCCAAAGCCGGCGATGGATCATCGGCTGCCCTTCGGAGGGACATCGTCAAGCTTACGCGGAGGCAAGGTCAGTTTATCATTGCCGGCGACCTCAATGCCAAACATAGGCTGACCATACGTACCGTATTTTACGGGACAGTCCCGTTTTTTAGACCTTATTGTTTTGTCCCGTCGTAATCTAAAGAATCCCCAATTTGTCCCGTTTTTTCATTGATTCTTCCAGAGCTCCAATATGTTGAAGATGAGCAAGCCTAGGGCTGAAAATCTCTTTTATAAAGATAAAAAAAATTGCCTTCGGCTGGCTCATCTCTCAACAAAGAAAGTGAACAGAACCCATAGAAAAGTGTGAGATGTTATGCTACTGGAGTGACTTACAAAAAAATATGCTATCTATGCCGTTTTATATTTTCCATTGATCAACGTGTCAATCATTTGATTATTTTCGAAACATTAAGAATCATTCAAAGTTTTTCTGAATTATTCTAAATATTTCCAAATCATCTACTGTAAAAAATACGACGGCATGAAAAAATAATTTATACATCAACTGAACAAAATCGAGTTTAAGGCAGTTTCAAACCAAGAGAAAATTTGGTTGGATTAAAAGCTAGATTTAAGGTCCTCACATACTTTAGGGCTACTTTACACATCAGGAGCTTGTCTGCAAATTTCGCTCATATGTGTGTGGACGGGATTTATGGGATTCCGTTATGAAAAATTAAAAATTCAACCCGATTCAAAATACAATCTGGCGAAGATCTTCGATAGTTCGAGCTGTAAACCAGACTTTAAATTGGCCAAGATTTTTTTTACTTTTCGCGACGAAATTGCAATCCCGAGTCCCGCTTTTTTGGGAATACATGGGAACAAAATCAAAGGACAAGATTCTCGAAGTGTGAGGCTACTTTTTGCGTCATTTAAATTAATTTCGATCAAAAAGGACTTTGAATTGATTATATTTGTCATCTTTTCTCATGTGCCAACCATATTCATGGAAATAATAAAAAATTACATTTTATTTTATTTATTATTGTTGAGATTCTTGTTATTCTATCTGCAGATTTTTTCCCACTTATATTCAAAATCCTCCCTATTGCTCGTTTAGTGTTTGTCTCTCGACATTTTCTCTTAAAACTATATTTTTTCTTATCCTTCTAATGACCTTAGGCAGGGCACTTTGACTATTGTTTGTTATTTCCAATTGTTCAGTATTGGAAAAGTTTTTGGTATTGGTAAATAATGAAACCCTTAATAGTACATTAAGGTAGATTAAAATAAATTATCAAAATTTCCCTTGTTTTAATATTGAAAGATGCATAATTTTCTGTTCTTGGTGTTTTTGTCCGCGTCCCCTTTGAAGAGTGAAATATTTGTAGTTAAGTATTTTGCCACAGATAACTTAATACAACATAAGGTTATGGTGGTGAATGATTCACTCTAAAATATTTTTAATTTCTTACACGGAAAATGAAAATAAAGCCCATAAATTTTGAAATTTCCACAGCTCTCTTGAATTTCATCACAAGGTTTTTTTGACTTGTCCCGTTTTGCAAGCGCGTTTGTCCCGTTTTTTCACCGAAATGATCTGGTCAGCCTAGCCAAACATCAAGCCTGGGGCAACAGTCGCGGCAATCGAAACGGCACCATCTGGAGCAACGATATGGAGGAAGGCCACTAGACGATCCTGAGCCCGGATTCCCCCACTCGGCTGAGTCGGTCCGGTGTTGTTACCAACAACTTTGGAACAATGGTTCGATACAATATCGAATACTTAAGGCTAGATTTGTTAGATTCAATTTCAAACTATTTATTTGAAGAAATTGTTGTAAATATTACTTAATTAGTATAGGTTAGCAAGACACTAAATATAATGTTACCAAATTGAATTTATAAAACAAACTTAACAAACAAATTGAACGGTAAATTCAAAATACTCAGAAAAATATATATAAAGCTCTTTTAGTGGAATGTATTCAACCGTCTGAGACGAATTAAGTACTGTCCATTTAAGTCGAGTCAAGTACGAGACACTGAAGACGACCACACAGTTGTGGTCGAAATACGTATCTGCAAAGATAACGAAAATTAACTGGTGGAATTAAATGGACAGTACTTAATTCGTCTCAGACGGTTCAAAATACTGTTAACATCCCCTTAATCACCTAATTGACAATCGGATGTCGTAAAGGTTGGCAGCATCGATTCCTGAAAAAAAAGGTAGTCTGATGCCCCATACGGTCGAGTGGTTTGATTTACCTCCAAAAACATCTCTCGCTATCGCTATCGCTATCGTTATCGCAATCGATATTCGCAAGGAATAATCCTGTCGAGTGATTTTGATTATCTCTCGTATGGAATGTGCATCATCGTTCAACATTATGTCGTAGAAGCAGTATTGAATACCGAACGGACGACCGAAGCACCCCCCCCCCCTCGTGATGGATCGGCGAGTCCCGTGCTGGGGGTTGCTAAGCCTCCGTAATTGCCACACCACACGCCCCGGAGAGCAGTGGCCAAAGCTATGGAGGTGAGGGTTCAGCAAGGCCCGGTGGGTCCGCCCCCGCTTGTTGCTACCCAATATCCGATGTGCCACTGTGCCGGTCGCGAGCACGCGGAACGTCGGTATGAAGCTTTCAAACGAATCACGGACCTGCAGCTCGATTACAATGCCACCACAATCGCTAAGGTAACCTGCTAATAACACCTCTTCCACCTAGCATGTATGCACGAACCAGAGACCTCAACGAATCCGGAACGGCCGCAACGATACCACCCCCCCTTTACTTATGTATCTTTGAAAAATATACGTGTAAGCTTATTCGGAATGTTTGTAACTTTTGTAATAATTAGGAAGAGTGTCTTGTTTGTTCTGTGTTGGTCCACTGTTGTAACAAAGTTAAGGTATAGAAAGTGTGTCCTCCCGAGAATGTCGACCCTGTATTGAACCCCTGAGCGAGTCGCTTCTTCTTACAGTGTCCACACAACCCTCGACCTCTACATAACAAACCTGAGTGACCACGTCTCGCAGCCGGTCGTCTACCAGGAGCTCAGTTCGGATCACTATCCGGTGGTGGCGGAACTGGGCTCCTCGGTCAATCGGCACCAGCAGTTACGGCGAAACTACCATCTAGTGAACTGGCAGCGGTTCCAGCAGTGCGTCGATTACGAGGTGCGTCCGGAGACGCCAGAAAGTATCGACCGCCAGCTCTGCGCTATCGCAATCCCGACGACTTCTCGGAGGAGTTGGAGATCTCAGCTGGCGAATTGACGGCCTATATCAAATCATCGGAGAACATGAAGGCCCCAGGCTTCGATAGCATCCTGAATCTCGAGCTCAAACACATGAGTGCTCCGTTCTTTGAGCACTTCTCTCTGATCTTTAATCAGTGTCTCTAGCTCAGCTACTTCCCATCGTCCTGGAAGTCAGCGAAAGTCATCCCCATCCGGAAGCCTGGGAAGGATCCTTCCTCCCCCAGAAGTTATCGTCCCATCAGCCTTCTCTCAGGGTTATCCAAGCTATTCAAAAAAGCTATTCATCACCGGTTACTTGAGTCTGCCGAAAATCTCAACATCTTGCTCGAGGAACAGTTTGGTTTCCGACGCGGTCGGTCAACTGTACACCAACTGACTCGAGTTACCAACGTCCTCAGACGGAACAAGTTTGTCTCAAAAACATCCACCATGGCCTTACTCGATGTCGAGAAGGCATTTGACAATGTATGGCATGATGGCCTGGTGTACAAACTACAACGCTACAATCTTCCCAGCTACCTGATGAAAATCATCAACAATTTCCTGTCGGCAAGGACATTCCGGGTCTCAATCAGCGGAGCGAGTTCCAATGCGCACAACATCGTCGCAGGCGTCCCCCAGGGCAGTATCCTCGGGCCCTGCTTTTCATTCTGTTCACCTCCGACATGCCAGAACCTCCAGAAGGCGGCATTCTGTCTCTGTTCGCAGATGACACCTCCATCGTCTACAATGGTAGAGTGATCAGAGCGCTAGTGGCAAAACTCCAACGAGGCCTGGATGCCCAGACAGAGTACCTCATCAGCTTGAAGATCTGTATCAACGCGGCGAAGACCCAGGTCATCATTTTCCCCCACTCTAAATCCCCTAAACATGTTCCGCCTGGGGACTGTAAAATCATCCTCAATGGCACGACTGTGGAATGGGCTAATGAGGCCGACTACCTTGGCTTGACCCTCGACAGCAAGCTTATTTTCAGGCAACAGGTTGACAAAACGGTGACAAAGTGTAACGTTTTGTTGAAACTACTGTACCCTTTGATCAACCGCCGGTCGTCATTGTCCCTGAAAAATAAGCTTGCTGTCTACAAGCAAATCATCCTCCCTGTGATCGAATACGGCATGCCGGTCTGGGAGAGCTGCGCTGAAACCCACCACCTCAAACTTTAACTTCAAACTTCAAAACAAATTCCTGAGGATGATCCTCAACACCCCTCCCAGGACAAGAACATCCGAGGTCCACCGTCTGGCCGGAATAAAAACCTTACATGAACGCTTTGGTGAGTGTAAAGAAAAGGCCGCCATGATACATTATATTTAAAAAATTAAGTAACAACATAAAAATAACAATAATAATAATAATTAAAATTGAAGTTGGAGGGCCAATCCGGCCGATCACTATACATGTTTAAAAATAATTGTAGAACAAAAAATGTTTAAATAAGGAAGAATTTTACTACTACTAATGAGGAAGATATTCGTTGGGTCAGGATTTGCCTGTATCTGGCAATGTAACCGTGGTAGATCTTACCCCGTAACACATCGATCGATCCATCATCATACTTGTTCGGATATTCTCAAGATTTCCATAGGAATTTACTTCAGGAGTTCCTTCGGAAATTTCTTAGAGTATTCATTCAGGTGATATTTCATGAATTTATCCAAAAGTGAGAAGATACCCCAAGGAATTAATTAAATTAGTCATCCAGATGATCTTTCATGCATACCTTCAAAAATTCCTCCAGGATTTCCATCGTGAATTATTTACTCTCGGTAATTCTCCAGTGACTCATTAATAATTTCCTCAAAGAATTTCTTCAAAAATCCTCAGTAAATAAATCTAGAAACACCTTCTGAAATTCCTATAGGAATTCTTTCGCAAATTTCTTCCAAAATGTGTCTAAGAATTCTTTTGGAAAATCCTCGGTAATTTTCTTAAGAAATTCCTTTAGCAATCCGCAGGAATTACTTTCAGGAATTGCCAAAAAAAAACCTAAATGAATTTCCAAAGGAACTTGAATTTCTTGAATTTCTCTGTAGATTCATCAATGAAATCTTTCGGATTTTCTTCAAGGCATTCTTTCGGCAAATTCTCAGGAAAAATACTTCGGAGATAGATACAGGTTTTTTTGGAAAGCATCATGATATTCTTTCGAAAATTAAAAAAAGGAATTCTAAGAATTCCTTCAGTTTTTTTTCTTAAAGAAGTCCTTGAAAAGTTCCAATAGTTCCAAATCTTTTTCAAAAATCCTTAAAGAAAACTTGCATCTTGAAAATTTCTTCGGAAATTCCTTCGTAATTACTTGGGGATTTTCTGGGGAAACCACAAAAAAATTGAGTGTGACCTACGTAGAGTGTGGCCGACCCAGCCCCACTTCTGATCCCGAATTTCTGTTGCTATCGGCCTCTGGTGACAACGACGATGGAGCTCGTTGTTTGAGATCCAGTTGTGAGGCCACCAGGCCCGAACTATATACCGCAGGCATCTGCTAATGAACATCTGCAGCCGTTGAGTGTTCTCCACTGATACACACCATGTTTCGCTAGCGTATAACAGCACAGAGTTCACGTTAGAGTTGAAAATTCGTATTTTGATGCGTTCACTTATCTGCCTGTTTTTCCAGATATTTCTTAAACTCGCAAAGGCAGCCCTTGCTTTCTTGATCCGTGCGCCTATGTCGATCTTGGTACCGCCGTCTGACGCCATTTGGCTACCAAGATATTGGAAGCTTTCAACATTCTCCACTGCACTGGTTGCCCGGCTACTGTGAAACTGGAAGGAGTCACCGTGTTTACATCCAACGATTTGGTTTTGTTGACGTTGATGACTAAACCTGCCGAGGAGGAGCGATCGGCAAGGTCGTTGAGCTTACTCTGCATATCAAAGCGCCGTTGCGCGAGTAGTGCAACGTCATCCGCCAATTCGAAGTCGTTTAGGTGCTCCATGGTTATAGGCTGCCATAACAGCCCGCGGTTTGGTTCACGGTCAATCGCATCTACCAGAATCTCGTCGATTACGATGAGGAACAGTAACGGTGATAGAATACATCCTTGCCTCATATTAGCTACGACCCGGATAGGGTCGGGCAGGACCCCATTGTGCAGCACTCTACACGAAAAGGCCTCGTACTGTGCTTCGATGAGGCCGATGATTTTCTCAGGAACCCCTTGCGTCTCAGGGCGCCCCACATATTCTCGTGATTGAGAC
Organism: Armigeres subalbatus; assembly: GCF_024139115.2. Taxonomy (NCBI): domain Eukaryota; kingdom Metazoa; phylum Arthropoda; class Insecta; order Diptera; family Culicidae; genus Armigeres; species Armigeres subalbatus. The sequence continues at coordinate 218,245,727 of NC_085141.1, read as the reverse complement.
GGTCGAAAGCTTTTTCGTAGCCAATGAATACCAAGTAAAGGGACTCTTGGAATTCGTTGACCTGCTCCAAAATGATGCGGAGCGTGACAATATGGTCCACACAGGATCTTCCGGCACGGAATCCGGCTTGCTGCCGCAGGAGAGTCGCATATTCTCCTGTATCCGGGCAGGGATAATTTTGCACAGAACTTTGAGAACGGTACTCAGCAACATAATGCCTCGCCAGTTATCGCATACAGTCATGTATTCTGGCACCGCCAGTGATTTTTGTCCATCTTCAAAAATCAACGTGTAAATCATATATTTTGAGCAAAATAAGGTTTTTTTTTACACTAGGAGATAAAAATCACGTGGTCATAGAAGGTACCTAAGTACCTTAGGGTAGAATTTATTTATTTTTTCAGACTAAGGCCGTAGTGGCCTGTGCGGTACATAAGAGTCTTCTCCATTCGGCTCGGTCCACGACGACGACGCCAACCACGCAGTCTACGGATGGTCCGCAACAGTGTTGTGCTGAATCATTATCAGACGATAATGATTGCAATATTCATGTGAAAACTTCTCACGTGAAAACAGTAGGCGAGTTGTCGCCGGCGACAACTTCTCAAATTTTGTACTCAAACGATTATAAACACAGAATTTTCATTCAAACATTTATCTTTACTAATATCAGCTAATTGTTCTACAGTACCGTTATATCTTTTATTTGTCGTTACGGTTTAATGGTAGTAAGAAAAATAGTTCAAAATGTCACGGTAAATGCTTCAAATCAAGATACGAGTTTCAAACGATTCTTAATCGCTTGCGAGTTTTTATCACTTGATAATTTAAAAGTAAGATCACGGGTGGACTTCGATCATACTCGATTTTTTGAAAATTTGATTTTTCCCATCCCTGGTCCGCAAGACATCTTCCACCTGATCGATCCACCTTGCGCACCTCGCCTTCTTGGGCCCTTCGGATCGTTATCGAGAACCATTTTCACCGGGTTACTATCCGACATTCTGGCTACATGCCCGGCCCACCGCAGTCGTCCGATTTTCACGGTGTGGTGGTTCTCCCAACAGCTCATGCAACTCATGATTCATGCGTCTCCTCCACGTACCGTCCGCTATCTGCACCACATCATAGATGGTACGCAGCACTTTCCTTTTGAAAACTCCAAGTGAGCATCGTCCAGGTCTCGTGTCCGCAGAAAACTACCGGTCTAATGAGTGTTTTGTAGATTGTCAGTTTGGTACGGCGGCGAACTCTATTTAATCGGAGCGTTTTTCGGAGTCCGAAATACGTACGATTTCCAGCCACTAAGCGTCTCCGAATTTCGCTGCTTATATCACTTTTAGCAGTCACCAGTGAGCCGAATTTCACAAATTTTCCTACTACTTCGATTTCGTCATCACGCACCGATGCAAACTCGCGGTGGGTGGCTCTCATTGTCTTCACTTGAACCTCTTCCTATAATGTACTTCGTCTTCGACGTGTTGGTGACTAGTTCGATCCGCTTGGATATCTATGTCGTCGGCGAAGCCAAGTAGCTGGACGGACTTATTGAAAATTGTACCACTCGTGTTAATACCTGCTCTTCGTATTACCCCTTCCAAAGCGATGTTGAATAGCAGACACGAAAGACCATCACCTTGCCGTAACCCTCTGCGGATTTCGAAGGGACTAGAGAATGCCCCTGAAACTCGAACTACGCACATCACCCGATTCATCGTCGCCTTGATCAACCGTGTCAGTTTATCCGGAAATCCGTGTTCGTGCATTAGCTGCCATGGCTGGTCCCGATCGATTGTATCATATCGATGAATAGATGATGAGTGTAGTGGGGTAGGGTAGAAGGTTGAAGGTAGGGTAGAAGGAGGAAATATTCTGGGAAGGGTGTGTAAAGTGATGTTGATTGTGTGCTAATTGATAGCTCCGAATAATAATTGTATTGAGGATTGTGACGATTTACAGGTAAGTGTTTATTTGGTGATTTCGTTTTGTAAAAGTAAAAAGATTTACTTTGGCACAGTGGTTTTTAGACGATATGCGAAAGTTGGATTTAAACCAATATTAGGAATTATCATATTGAGTCAAATTCAACGGTAAATGTGTATCCATCATCAATTCGGAAGCCTTTCATTCCATTGTGTACTTATAGTTAATTATATGGCTTTTGATAATATCTATTTCATAGGATGCAGCGGCCTCTACTGAGTTCAATTTTCGCTCGGACAGGTCGAACCGCACCGACCATATTAAAGCTCACTGCATGGTCAGTGAGAATGCAAGTCTGCAGAGCGTAACTGGCCAATGCCAGGGCCCATAATGAAATATACATCAGAGCGTACCGAACCGGAAAGCGATAGCACGTTTTTTTCCCTGCAGAATTTGTGTATGAACAATACATGCACCTACATCGAGTTCACACCGCGGCGCTAAAATAGCGTGCTGAATGGTTATAAATCACGTAGGTATGACTTGGCAGAAATATGTGTAGAATGATTCTGCCGTGAGCTAGGTAATGTGCATTTCTTGTAACTTTCCTTGTGATAACCTGAGAGTATCCACCTAAGATGTTATCTTGCTTGCATTACTCTTTCGACAATGTCTTATGTAATGAATTCCCGAAACTGTAGGTATATAAATTGATTTTCTCACGAACTGAATTCAATTATGTTTTACCGGAAATCTATATCGATACCTTTTTGTATCAATTACTCATAGAGATTTTTCTGTAACGTGGCTCTACAGAACCGCCAACCTAGAATTGCAGCAGAGCAGTAAATTGGAACACACAATTGTCCCAGTGGAAGCCGTTAGATCAGCAAATTGCTTCGGTTACAATCGTTTTCCCCATACAAGCAACCTCAGAGAGCATGCGCATTTGAACGCTGTCACGCTATCTTCCTTCACATAACGTGTGCTTCGTTTGTATCTCGTTCAGTTATCAGTTGATGCCCACCGAGGAAGAAGCTTTCAAAAGGTAATTTCATCCAAAAAGGGATATAAAGCGACGTGGGTTCGTGCTGTGCCTCAGACAAAAGGGCATAGTGTCATGAACTCTTCCATCTCATACTGTGATGTGTGGAGCAGAGGGAACATATAGACGGTGGAATACGTACGCATAGGTACACAAGGGTACACATTCTACTTGTCGGGCCATGTTGGGCACGTCCCAGAGCTTTGAAATGTTTCGTCTTGTTACTCAATCCATAGCTTTATAAAGCGTTCACTGCCGTCGTCATGCGAGTCTGTTGACTTTGGCATACATTTTTAATTTCTTTATCGATTAACGCTGGTCTTTCTAAGTGCCACCGGCTAGCTTGGTTCACCTTGATTATAACCGATACCAGGGCGGTTTTCTTGTAAAAGCTCTTTCGAAGGATACCTTGAGGCTTTCTTGGTTTTACAGCTGACTTATGTGGCATAGTTTCACGGAATTACGGGGATGCATTTTTGATTAGTTCTGGATAGTTTGCAAAGAACATCGAAAGGAGTACGATCTTTGGAATTTCGCAGCTGTAGTAAATAATGAATTGATGGAGTGCCTCGAGTAGACTATATTTGTGCATCCACCGTGTTTCAGGACATGAGTTTGAGTTTGAATTACCGCACATAGTTTCAATTATTATTATTATTATAGAGTTTTGGCACTTCCTCAGCAAGCGTGCTGGGAATTTTCACCTACCCCGGGCAATCTGAATGCCAAAGGGGATTAGGCTCTGTGGATCTCATTCGCCGGTTGACTTAAAATCCTATAATAAACGTTTGCACCGGATGTATTAGTTATGGTGGTTCAGGAATCTTCTTACGATATTGCAAGTTCCAAGAACCACTGTTTTTTGGATGCTATGGAGGTTATGAGATAGTTCCAGCTCTCCTAAGGATCTCAGAAGAGATTTCGGGACGATTCCGGTTGCTGAGATAACAACCGGAATTATACGCACGTCCTCCAGGTGCCACATCTGCTTCAACTCCTCCGCCAAGTCGTGGTACTTCGTTATCTTGTTGAAGAATGTTGTTTGTACATTATGGTCTAGCGGTACAGCGGTCGTGCGGTAAGACGCGCGGCTACAAAGCAAGACCATGCTGAGGGTGGCTGGGTTCGATTCCCGGTGCCGGTCTAGGCAATTTTCGGATTGGAAATTGTCTCGACTTCCCTGGGCATAAAAGTATCATCGTGCTAGCCTCATGATATACGAATGCAAAATGGTAACCTGGCTAAGAAACCTCGCAGTTAATAACTGTGGAAGTGCTTAATGAACACTAAGCTGCGAGGCGGCTCTGTCCCAGTGTGGGGATGTAATGCCAATAAGAAGAAGAAGAAGAAGAAGGACGTTTGGCTGAATGAGACGTTTGGCCGAATGGGACGTTCGGCCGAGTAGGACATTTTGCCGGATAGGGAATTAAGCTGAATAGGACGTTTGGCCGAATAGCACATTTGGCCGAATACGACATTTGGGCAAAAAGGACATTCGACCAAATAGAACGTTTGGCCGAATGGGACGTTTGTCCGAATAGGATATTTTGCTGGATAGGATATTTGGCTGAATAGTACATTTGGTCGAAAAAAGCGTTTGACCGAATAGGACACTTGGCCGGATAAGACGCTTGGCCGAATAGGACGCTTGACGGAATAGAACGCTTGGCCGAAAATGACGCTTGGCCGAATAGGACGCTTGACCGAATACGGCGCTTGACCGAATAGGATGCTTGGCTGAATAGGACGCTTGGCCGAATAGCACATTTGGCCGAGTAGGACATTTGAGCAAATAGGACATTTGACCAAATAGGACGTTTGGCCGAGTAGGACATTTTGCCGGATAGGACATTTGGCTGAATAGGACGTTTGGCCGAATAGGGCGGTTGGCCGAATAGGGTGGTTGGCCGAATAGGATTCTTGGCCGGATAAGACTCTTGGCCGAATAGAACGCTTGGCCGAATAGGATGCTTTACCGAATCGGACGCTTGGTCGAATAGGACGCTTGGCTGAATAGGACGCTTGGCCATCTAGGACGCTTGGCCGAATAGGACGCTTAGCCAAATAGGACGCTTGACCGAATAGGGCGCATGGCCGAATAGCACATTTGGCTGAATAGAACATTTGGGTGGATAGGACGTTTGGCCGAATAGGACGAATAGGACATTTGACCGAATAAAACATTTGGCCATATAAGACATTTAGCCAAATAGATGTCACTTTTTTCTACTTATTTCCCACTTCTCATTGTGTAAAGTGAGTAGTTCGAAGTGAGAAGTTAGAAGTCTGACTACTCACTTCTCACTTTTCATTTCTCACTGCTCATTGTAAAAAATGATAGATAGACGTCTCACTACGCACTTCGCGCTTCTCACTTTTTACAGTAGGAAGTGAGAAATAAGGAGTGAGAAGTGGGACGTCTCACGAACTCACTTCTCATTTCTCACTGCTCATGTAAAAAGTGAGAAGTGAGCCATACATCGGCAAAAGTTGGTTGTATACTAAAACACCAAAAACCATCTTCAAGGTGCAACATGTGTGAGATGTTCACGTAAGTTTGTGCACCCAATCAAACATTGCTTGCTATGTTCGAACTTGCACATAGCAATCTGAACACGAGCCTGAACTCCGATACACCCAGGCGCAATGTACAATGTTCAAACATCGAGTTTAAACTTGGGTTCAAACATGTGCGCTTGCACACGAGAATAGGCAAATTAACGGGTTGCTAGGGAAACTATTGTTGATTCTTCACGTTTCCCAGCCTTTTATTCATATCTCGAATAAGAGAATTTAACCAAACTTCAATGAAGGTATGATTGAAAAATTGAAACATGTTGTGCAAATTTTTCACACTTGCATAACAAAGCATTTATAGAGGTGAGGTCTTGATTCAGGACGTCTTAGGTTCGAATCTGCTCTGAGCGGAACTTTTTGCTCCATTTTCGAGGTTCTGAAAACAATTCTTTTTCTGCAACCACCAAAAAACTGGTGAGTTCATATTTCTAAAATTTTGGATAATTTAAGGATAATTTATTCTACTTTGCAGTGGTACTTGATAAATATACTGAGAATCTGAAGCGAAGTTCTGGGTTGCATAGAGATTTCTTTATTCCAGGGAGAGAGGGTTTTCGACCTTTTTGAAGAACCTTATGATCAACGGGGCTTTAATTCCAGTTTCGCAATTTTTTAGATTGTCATAATTGGAGATTTTAACTTTTATGAGAGCCATGTAGTTTATAAGACTTTTATGTTTTAGGATTTGTGGGCTCATTTCTGACCTGAAGCTCTATCGTTTGTGAATTTTCTTTGTATTGTATAATGTCATCGGCGTATTACTTACAGAGATGCATCTGAACACGAGAACGCGTGTTCGTGTTCAAAACGTTCTGAACACTGCACACTGTTCAAGAGCACTGACCTAACCTAGCAACTTGTATCCTAGGAAAACAAATTCAAGCGACAGCATGCTACACATTTTTCGGCTAGAAGTAGAGCACGTGGGCATCTAACGGATAGAAAATAATCAAGCATGCTCGTATGTTTTTGCATTGTTCCAAATCTAAGGAATCTTAGTTACCGTGATCGTTTTGCTTGCGTATTAACCCAGTGCACACTGAACTGTGTTCAGAGTTCAAAACTAAGAACACCAAGGCACGCTCTTGGCTCATGTTCTGTTCAGGATGCATCTCTGATTACTTATACATAGCAATATAAAATACATTATGAACAGACCCCCTACTATCTATTTAAATTTCTATCAATTTGAATGTTTGGTTATCAACCTCCCTCCCCCACTAAAAATGTGTTTTAGAACTTTTTGGAATCAACATCTATATTTTATTCACGATATGCAAATCCCATCGTATCTAACAAAACAAAATGCATGCTTGCATATGTTACGGATATAAAATAATTAGGGGCTACATTTTAGACAGACGAACAGAGACTTATGTATTTTACTTCGTTTAGAACATAAACGCAAGGACACTTTAAATAATCATTACATTGGAGGTTGCCGGTTGTCTTACCGGAAAAATGCACCTAATATTCAGTTGTTAAAAACATTAAGAATAATATCTGAAGATTGTATGCAAAATGTTGAATAAACAAATTGTTGTGATATTGAGATATCGGACCAAGCGCAAACCACCTGACAAGGGCTGAAAAGTGGCATTTATAAAACTTAAACTATTCATGTGCCATTCCTAAATAAAATCCATAGACTATGATTCAAACACTAGTGCCCTGAGTGAACGCCAAACGAGTTACCACTAGGCCATCACCGCTACTGAAGAAGAGAAACCACTTGACCAATATGAACAGATGAACAGCATGCTGTGTGTAAACTGATGTTTAAACTTCCATGTTCAAACCCGTGTGTTTGAACTTGGGCGCACACTCGTGTTCAAACCGGGTGCGATTTTGGTTCGGTTTATGATGAACTCGGTTTGGATCTAGTATGCATGTTTGAGTGTGAACATGCACACGGGAAAACTGCACTTGTTTAAACGCGGTTCATGTTTTCGTGAAGACTGCCAAAAACCATTTCGCGGATTTATGTTTCGCAGTAAGACATTTGTCGGAATGTACCAATTCTTCAAAAGACGTTTCGCGGAATGCATTTTTTCACCGAAAGACATTTCATGGAATGTACTCTTTCACCGAAAGTCATTCCGAGGAATGCCATTTGGCGGAATTCAGTTAGAATAATAAATTATCATTGAAATATCTATTGTAATCCGGTCTAAATTCTATTCGATTGTGGATTAAAGCAATGAAAGAAGGAAATGGCCGCTACAAGGCAAAGTGAGGAGATATTACCTTCTTGAAATGAACACGCTTGATCGGTGTAAGACAGAAGGTGCTCTGCCGTAATCTGAAAAAGTTACGTATACGCCATTTTCCAAAAATGGTGTTGGCGAGTAGTACTCACCGAGCTCTTAAACAGAAAAATGGAAAACGTGTGTGTTGTAATTTGGCGTATACGTCACTTTTTCAGATTATGGCAGTGTAGCTTTCTTTGAATGACCACATCCGGTCGGTATAAGGAAAAATAAAAAAAATAATAAAAAACTCAAAGGTGCAGCCCAATCGGGTTGTACGCAAAGGTGACGTAGGACTACGTAGCTATTCAAAATTGATGGTATTTGCCATAATAATTTGTGTCGTTTTATTAACATTGAGCAAACTGCTCGGAGGCCAACTGAATCAAGAAGTTTAATAATAGTTCCCAGTTGGATGGACTTTGAGTCTCTAACCGTGGAATTAACATGACCCATCGGCCGCTGAAGCCACTCGACTGGCTTTCAGTCGGGGACATCACAATCCTTACTTTGCCACGTACGCTTACATCGCGGGCGAAAACCAAACGTTGCAAATAAATATATTTGCGTTTGGTTTCACGCCACTTCTGATTCTGCTTATTTCTGCTTTATTTCAGCCATTTTTAAGGATGCCCAAGTAACCACCAAGCATTCATTAATGCATGTAATCAATCACAGATCAGCATATTAAATGCTAATCGCATTAGATTAGTTTTACTGATGTAAAGATGCATTTATTCATCACCTGTCAAGCAACGATCTACTAGTTCAGCGTTACGAATGCAGCGATACATAACATATGTTTTATTTCATCATGTCAAAGTAATAAGGCATTATTTCGGTCGTAAAAGGGCCTTTTTCCACTTTTAGTCAACTTTAATGGCTGTATTATTTGCAAGCATATATAGCTCCATGGGTACTTGTGTGGTGTCCTCCAAAAAGGTCTTTATACAAAAGAAGGTTGATCCGACAATCCGATATGATTTCCGATTTCTTCAAAGTGCAAAACTCAATCGTAAGTAGCAAATTTGATAGCGCGGCGGAGGGAGATGATGCAATTAATTTGAACGGATGGAATTACTAACAGCAACCAAGCTAACACGTTTAACCCGATGCAGCCGAAACAATCCATTTTCGCAATTAATTCTTTCTTTCCATAAAATGCTGGTCCTGAGAAGAACCAATTTTCTTTTCACAATCTCTCCAATAACTAACTGCATCCAAACGTTTGTCAGCACCCTGCGTTGAAATTGTTCAACCGCCATTTTATGATTTTTCGCCAAGCCTTCACCATTTGGAATAATCAGCATTGCCACCGCTACCCACGCCTTCGTGCTGCTGTGTCCGCTCCGCTGCATCACATTTTGTCCAACTCATTATACAAAAGGTTGATCCGACTATCCGAAATAATCTTTCTTCAAAGTACAAAACTCAATCGTAAATAGTGAATTTTATAGCGCGTCGGTGGGAGATGATGCAGTAAATTTGAATGGATGGGATCACTAACAGCAACCAAGCTACCTCCGAAACAGTCCATTAACGCAATTAACTCTTTCTTTCCATAAAATGATGTTCCTGAGAAGAACCAATTTTCTTTTCCCAATGCGCATTCTATCCAATAACGAACTGCATCCAATCGCTTGTCGAACCCTTGTGTTGCAACTGTCCGACCGCCACTTGATGATTTTTCGCCTAGCCTCTAAAATTTGAAATAAATTTTCAGTATTGCCACACTGCCATCCACTCCTTCGTGCTGCTGTGTCCGTTCCACTACTCGAATGTCAAACCGCTCGAATCAAAATGGCTCGCGCGCGCCGGACAGCAGCTTTCTTGTATTCAATAGATTAAGCCCGTTAGCCCAGCCCCTTTGTGAGCTGATATGGGTGTAAATAAAATGTGCACTCATAACGATTAATGAAGGGGCGGGGCTAATGGAATGACTTCATTAGATATAAGAAAGCTGTTTTTCGGCGCGCGCGAGCCATTTCGGTCGGCATTCAGCAGACAACACACCGTTTGGAAAATTATCTCTTGGCATCTGTCTGTCCGAGCGACGTTCACCGATGGGTGGTTGCTGTAGATAGTTTCCACTGAGGTGGCGTCTTCATTGATTTTATACAAAAGCCAACATTTTATACAAAAGAAGGTTGATCCAACTATCCGAAATAATCTTTCTTTAATCTAATCTAATCTAATCTAATCGAACACAAACGCAGCCAGTACAAAGAAAGCATCCTGGAAAATCATTGAGTTAGATGACGCCCAATAATTTTTCTTGTCAATATTGAGGCTCACAGCATACCGGTGGTATGACATAAACGTCAAAGCGGCCAGGCCCACTGCGTTGTGTTTGCCGCAGAGATGATTCTTCGAGATGTATCGTGTTCAAGTAGTCACTTCAACGTGATACATATCACGAATCTACAGGGGTTGAAGGATGCGTGGACATACCGTACCATACGCACCGCGTTCTTTTAAGTTCTTATTTTGGTAGTTGTATGTATATAAATATGTAGTGAAATGAATAACATTATAATAAGAAATTATATTAAATTTTATATATATTTGTAGAATTTAACATCAACTGGGAGCCGAAGTTAACTCGGGATGTACATCTTTTGAAGAAAAAGCTGGAAATTGTAAAGAGTTTAATTATTATTTAGAATGTTATGAGTATCAGATAGCAGGTCATGTGCCAGGAAGTCGTCTGCATAAAGGTTACATGGTGAGTTGTGAAGCTTTCCTTCCTGGGATGTTTTGTAGATATTTTATATAAATATATAAATGCATGAAAATATGAAAATTTTATAATATAAAAAATAAAATTGCTATATGAAAATAAAAATATGAAAACAGAAATTAAAAATGAAGATACAAAAATATTAGTACAAAAAAGCATAAAAACATGAAAATATGAAAATATTGAAAATTTGAAAATATAAAAAATGATATTAAAGAATAAAATTTTGAAAATATGACAATGTGAAGAGCTGAAAATAAGATAATATAAAAATATTGAAACACAAAAATATATAACATGGAAATATAAATGTTTTAAAAAATTAAATAATAAAAATATAAAAATACCGGAAACATGAAAATATAGAAATATGTGAATATGCAAATTAAATGATAACAACATTAAAATATAATGATGAAAATAGAAAATACACATATATGGATATACAAAAGATTAAAATATGGAATTTTAAATTTAAAAATACAAAAGTATAAAAATATGAACATATACAAGTATAACAAATGTGAAAGTATGAGAATATAAAATATAAATGCATCATAATGTGAGCATATAAAAGTATAAAAATAGGAAAAATATAATATGGAAAATATGATAATATAAAAATATTATAATATGAAAGTGTAATAACATGAAATTATATAAATCTGAAAATACAAAAATATTAAATATAATAGTTTAAAAATATTAAAACATAAAATATCAAATAAGAAAGTGTAATGTAAAATTTAAAGAAATATGAAAATATAAAAATATAAAAACAAAATAATATGAAAATTTAAAGACATAAAAATAATAAAACATGAAAGTGTAAGATTAGGAAAGTGTGAAATACGTAACTAAAAAATAATAAAAATGTAAAAATATAAAATTATAAAAATATGGAAACTTAAAAAGTTAAAATTTGAAAATATGAAAAATAAATATAATGAAATATGAAAAATTAGTTATAATGAAATATGGAAAATAAATAAATTACTATAAATCATTTCGTGGACTGGAAACTAGTGATACTCATGTTTCCTTTGAAATCTCTGTCTAGATTGCTATCAGAAATCAAGGTGGGTGTAGTCCTCAATTTCAATCTATGACAAAATGGCAAAATCATTAGAATAACTATTCCTGGCCACGCTTATCTGTACCGTTACTAGGGAGAGAAGGGAAAAGTACCACGGAGTTGGATATTGGGAAGGTATTTGTTGGGCCAGGATGTACCTGTAGCTGGCAATGTGACCATGGTAGAACTTACCCCGTAACACACCACGTAAAGGTGTCTACCCAGCGTTACGGGTACATTTTATCAATTGAATGTTCTCCAGTAATTTACTAAACTAAAGATTCAAACAACTCATTGAAAGTATGAACTGTAACTGACTATACATAAAATTTTAATAATATTTTATTCAATAAACAGTTTAATCAAAGTCTTAAATTTGGGTTCATGTCCTCATGTTTCCATATCTACCTCACAATCAGAGTGTATGTAATTAAGAGTGGCGACACTGTCAGAATTGGAACAAAATTCATCTGTCATTCCCATATAAAATCGTGTTCCAAACGAGCAGGAGACCTGTCAAATGCGGCACATGTCGCCACTCTTAATTACATACACTCTGCTCACAATATTTCAACATCTACTCACAAAAAGAAACCACAACTCATTTTTATTTATATATTGGCGATTGAAAGTTACGTAAAAAAAAAACAAAAAAAATATATATTTAAAAAATGTGCACTCAAAGGTTCAGCCCAACCGGGTTGTACGCAAAGGCGACGTTGAACTGTTGGTTGAACTACGCAGCTGTATGTAATGTATATTATTTCTAGACTAACATTTGAAAGGGAAGCCAAAGAAACAGGAAGAATAAATTTTGGCTATTTTTGGAAGAAGGCGCACGACGGTTTTAAAATAAGCTTGCTGTCTACAAGCAAATCATACTCCCTGTGATCGAATATGGCATGCCGGTCTGGGAGAGCTGCGCATAAACCCACCACCTCAAACTTCAACGGGTCCAAAACAAATTCCTGAGGATGATCCTCAACACCCCTCCCAGGACAAGAACATCCGAGGTCCACCGTCTGGCTGGAATAAAAACCTTACATGAACGCTTTGGTGAGTGTAAAGAAAAGTTTAGGGTCCGTTGCTTGCACTCGGACCAAGAAGCGCTTAGGGCGCTAGTTCCAATCTAGGTTATCAAATTTTTATTGTAAATATTAGTGTACATAGTAGTCAGGTTAACAAATTAAAAAAAAAACACTACCGCCTCCTGAAGGCCGTCATGATACATTATATTTTAAAAATTAAGTAAAAACATAAAAATAATAATAATAATAACAATAATTGAAATTGAAGTTGGAGGGTCAAGCCGGCCGATCACTGTACATGTTAAAAATTATCCGAAATAATCTTTCTTTAAAGTACAAAACTCAATCGTAAATAGCGAATTTGATAGCGCCTCAAAGGGAGAAGATGCAGTAAATTTGAATGGATGGAATCACTAACAGCCACCAAGCTATCACGCCAAACCCGATGCCACCGAAGCAATCCTTTTTCGCAATTAACTCTTTCTTTCCATAAGCTGTTGGTCCTGAGAAGAACCATTTTTCATTTCCCAATGCGACTTTCCAATAACTAATTGCATCCAAAACGCTTGAAGGCACCTTGCGATGAAACTGTCCGACCACCACTTTATGATTTTTCGCTAAGCCTCCAAAATTTGGAATAAATTTTTTGCATAGCCACTGCCACACACGCCTTCATGCTGCTGTGTCCGCTCCGCTGCATCGAATGTCGAACCGCTCTTTCTGGAATCTTGATCAAAACGGTTCGCGCGCGCAGAACAGCAGCTTTCTTGTATTTAATAAATTAAGCCCGTTAGCCCCGCCCCTTTGTGAGCTGATATGGGTGTAAATATAATGTGCACTCATAACGATTAATGAAGGGGCGGGGCTAATGGAATTACTTCATTAGATATAAGAAAGCTGCTTTTCAGCGCGCGCGAGCCATTTCGATCGGGATTCCGCAGACAACGGGCCCGACAACGCAGAATGACAAATTCTATGAATGACAATTCTATAAAATTTTCTCAATTCTGAATTTGGTTATGAGATGTTGTTTATCTTAGATGCGTATTGTTACGAGGAATAACAGCAGAAATTTCATTCAAGAAGAAGTTTCTCCATATTACCAAACATTATTTCTTGGCATCTGTCTGTCCGAGCGACGTTCACCGATGGGTGATTGCTGTAGAAAGTTTCCACTGAGGTGACGTCTTCATTGATTTTATACAAAAGAAGGTTGATCCGACTATCCGAAATAAACATTCTTCAAAGGGCAAAACTCAATCGTAAATAGCGAATTTGATAGCGCGTCGTAGGGAGATGATGCAGTGAATTTTAATGGATGGAATCACTAACAGCAACCAAGCTACCACGCCAAACCCGATGCCACCGAAACAGTCCATTTTTGCAATTAACTCTTTCTTTTCATAAAATGTTGGTCCTGAGAAGAACCAATTTTCTTTTCCCAATGTTCCTTTCCAACTAACTGACACCACAATTTGTAATAAATTTTCAGCATCGGCGCTGGCGGTGCGGGATCGCCACAGTGCTATTTTTATGGTCAACCTTTTCTTCATATGAAATTCTGGTTCGTTGAGGTTGAATGATCTGCAGCACCACATCGAGCACCACCACCAATGCGATGGCTTTTCTTTGAAAATGTTATTAGCGCCACCGTGATGCTGTGTCCGCTCCGCTACGATTGCTTTGATGTCTGCTATGCGTAAAATCTTGTTAAAACTGAGGATTAGATCCAAACCCGCAAGTGATTGATTTTTGATGTCTGTGCTAGTGATGCATGTACGTGATTGGTTAGTGTGCCTGTTTCTAAACTTTTTATAAATTATCAATAATAAACAGTAAAAAATCAGTATTTTCAAATAAATGCAAAGAAGCGTTGACTCATCCTTGATCGAATGGTCCAAAAAAATTGAAAATCCATCGGGAAACTTAGATATTAAAGTTTAAAGTCTATCATATTTTCGTGACGGTCCCCGATTTTCGCAATCGTAAAGTGTACCCCAATATAGAAAACACAGACGTAGTCCTACGTCAAAAAAATAATGGAATGGACAACAGCTCGGTATAAATAAACGAAAAAGGTAGTCCCTTCTATGAATTAACGCTTCCGCCCACTATAAAGCAAAAGGGGAAAGATAATACCTTCTTTGAGTCAATAAGTCTGCCCGGTATAAGGCGAAAGAGTTGATAAATTCTTCTTTAAAAGAACGCGTCTTCTCGGTATAAAACAAAGGGAGTGGAAACTTTAAATGGATACGTCTGCCCGGCATAAGGCGAAAGGTGTTGATCTTGAAAAGAATGTGTTTGACTGGTATAAGGCGAAGGGGTAAGTAATGCTTTCTTTGAATGGATGCGTCCTGTTTTGGCAAAATGTCCTATTCGGCCAAATGTTCTATTCGGCCAAATGTCCTATTCGGCCAAATGTCGTATTCGGCCAAATGTCCCATTCGGCCAAATGTCCTATTTGGTTAAATTTCCTATTCGGTCGAATGTCCTATTCGGCCAAATGTCCGATTTGGTTAAATGTCCTATTCGGCCAAATGTCCTGTTCGGCCAAATGTCCTATTCAGCCAAATGTCCTATTCGGCCAAATGTCCTATTCGGCAAAATGTCCTATTCGGCCAAATGTCCTATCGGCCAAATATCCTATTCGGCCAAATGTCCTATTTGGTTAAATGTCCTATTCGGCCAAATGTGCTATTCAGCCAAATCTCCTATTCGGCCAAATGTCCTGTTCAGCCAAATATCCTATTCGGCCAAATGTCCTATTCGGCCAAATGTCCTATTCGACAAATGTCTTTGCATGGCGTGTTATACACAGCATTACAGTCCATCATCCGAACATCCAACCTAATGGTGTTTAAGCACACAGTTCTAGGCGAATTGGAGAACCGTAGCCAAGTCAATGCTATTTGTTTCGACCTTTAAAAAGCGTTTGACAAGGTCCCTCATGCACTAGCGATTGAAAAACTTGACCGACTGGGCTTACCTACCTGGATCATTCGATGGTTAAAATCGTAAGTCCGTAAAGTCCGATGCCTATGACATTCCATCTGGAGTACCGCAGGGCAGTCATCTAGGACCGCTCATTTTTATTCTTTTTGTTAATGACCTGTGTAATAACCTGGACTCCGGAAAACTGCTTTATGCTGACGATCTGAAAATTTACCGTGCCATAAAATCACTTGTAGACTGCTGTGCTTTGCAAACTGATATTGAATATGTTTCAAACTGGTGTAAGATCAATGGTATGCAGATGAACTCGACGAAATGCAAAGCCATAACATTCACTCGCTGCCGATCTTCTGTAACCTACTGAGTCACACAGCGCTTCAGAGAGTTACATCGATCAAAGACCTTGGAATCGTTCTCGACAGCAAGCTTCGTTTCACTGAACATGTCTCAGTTACCATCACTAAGGCACAGGCACAGTTCGATGATGTCTATGCTCTAAAATCGCTATATTGTGCATTAATTTGTAGCATACTCGAGTATGGAGTGCACATTTGCAAATGCCTTCTACACATCTGTGCAAATGCCTTCTACTGATTTATGTTACAAAATCATCAAGTTCGATGTGTCGCAAGCTACTAACCACTCAAGGTTGTGAAACGCAGTAGGTTTCCAGGGAACCTCCGCAATTGTCTTCTATTGTATTTGTGTTGCGAAAATTTGATATGTTGCAAGCTGAGTTTCAGAACTATTCAAAAAGCGACCACTTCTCTGAGGGCATCAAGGTTCCCAGGGAATCTCCGGAAGTGCCCAATGTGCCCAGATGCTCTACAAATGCCTTCTATTATATTTGTGTTGCAAAATCATGAAGTTTGATGTTTCGCAGATGGGGTCTAGAACTACTCAAAAAGTGACCACCTCCCTGGGGGAACCAGGTTCCAGGTTCTGTAACCGGATTTTGGAGGTCCAAACGCGCAGTTTCCATTCCCAGTATTGCAAAATGATAAATAGAAACGATTGCATCATTATTGAGAGCATTTACTACTAGTTATCTACGATTAAAATGAAATTGACTTATTTTTGACCCCATTTGACCCCCTCCATAAAACCATCCCCAAGGACCCAATCATCAAATCAAAACATCTACACAAAAATATAGGGTTTAATGCAACTTTCCTCCAAATTTCATGCAAATCGGTCGAAAAACAAGAGAACAGTGGATTTTACAATTTGAAATTGTAGCCCCGGCCGGTCCTGTGAAACAAAGGAGGTTGGAAGTAATGTCTCAATCGAGATCATTCGGTGCAGTTTCAAATTATTTGGAAAATTTCTTAAGATTAATTGAATCGATCTTGACAATCTCTTTATATTCCGTGATTATCCTCAAATTTCATATTCAGATTTAACAGCCAGTACATGCTCTTAAGACGTTGTCTAACGTAAAAAAGGTTCAAATAGAGGAACATGGTAAGGTTTGCAATAATTAGTGCAATTGATTTTTCTAACTGTTTAATTATTTGAACTCGCCAATAAATTTTGAATCATTTGAATCCTGCACATACGATTTATGGTTTGAATTGTTCTCCATGTCTTCCTACGATTTTCCCACGAAGCAATAACCCACTGATGTTGCTTTCCCAGAGAATTCTATCCGTGCCAACCCTTCGGAATACATAGTTCAAATATGCAATCCATTAGGTAACCAACAACCCAAATGAAACGTTCCTCAGCATGGCTCTTTCTTCTCGTTTCCAATCGCATTCGCATAGCATCGAGTGCTTTCGGTCGTAACAGAGGTAGTTAGAAGCACACTGCTTTGTGGTTCGAATAATTAAGTTCCATAGTCCACTCTGGTAGCACGTTTAGCATCCAATTATGGAAAACAATAGTTCTCACCATTCACAATAGGATAACACCTCCGCATCGAGTATTACATTTCCAAGTTAGAATATGAAAGCAGCTTCACATCATCGGTTCAGTGCCTCTAAAATGTCATGTCGAAAGAGAAACTTTCAATTTGTGATGATAATTATATAGAACATGTGTGTCGAAAGTAATTGTAATTATCGACCCGTCAAAACTTTCCGATTTGTATTAATTGGATCTTTTGACTAGCTTTCTAGTTTGTGGCGACAATGGGTCATTCATTCGGAGCTAGTACCGAAGTTCAATGGTATATTGTCAAACTCATATTTCAATCTAATAAACTATTATTTTATGAAAACATATTTCTGACGAAACTAAATTGATGCGATTGATGAAATCGTTCCAGACCCGTATAATCATGGACCGTTGAATACTATTTTATAATAAAAGCTGTGAAATGTTTGCTGTTTCAGGAGAAGGATGAAATTCCTCGTTACATACGATGCATTTCCACTGGAAGTATGATTAGAATCCATCCAACTTTCCGTCGTAGCGACGGATGCTTAACAGTTGTTGCTTCCTGCAAACATCCCAGAGATATTTCCTCGTGTCATTCTCGTCGAGCTCCGTTCTCGGCATCATCGGCATCTAGCCAGTCAGTGAGGTGAGGCTCTGCTGGCAGCAAGGATGGATACCTCGTTCTCGTATGAGGGAATTAGAATGAACGGTTGAATGTTGAAGCAGATCTACCATGCCATGGTGTAGTTTGTATTGCTGGGTTCATCTTCCATTGTTTGCAAAGTGCTTTTTAACAATCCCAGTTGTGCCCCGTGGGGGTTGGTCCTTCTGTGTGATAGTTTTTCAGCTTTTTGACACAGAGTGCAAGCCCGGAAGGAAATTTGAAACAAGCATTTCTTTTCAATATAGCAAGGGGCCAAGTACCAACAAAATGCTTGAGTTTTCGAAAGTGTTTGCTAGCCAGTGGAACTCCTACACTGAGGTACATATGTAGCTCAAGCTGAACGTAAAATCAAATAACATAGGAAGAGAAAATTCCTTGCTCCGTGTTTAGAATTCAGTGGAGGAGAATTACACTTTCGGACTGAACGGGCAATATTTCATAGGGTTTGTTGAACATAATTGAATTCATTAGCTATGTTTCAATGTAGTGCAGGTTTTGTCTATCAAGTGGAAATTGATTTTTTAGCATACCGAACATGGTGGTCAAGTCTTGAAAAAGTTATACAGGTATTGTGTTCTGCTATTGATAAGAACAAACAAATTGCATCTTGTTCGTACCAGGTTCGAAAATTAAGATGCAATTCAGGTTTAGGAATCATCCTTAGTAGCTTTATCTATTGTTTCTGCTATTAGTGTTTTATCGAACAACATTATGAAAACATTAAAATATTTTATTAATTGTTGATTTTTGGGGATTTCGTCTGGATTAGTTGCTAATATTCAGGATTTTCGGCTTTCAGTCACATGAAAATGTTGATAATTTCAAATCATTACCAACGTTTCGATCCGGGGGTTTGGATCTTCATCAGGGTTGGTTAATCTCGAGCTCTGATGAGGATCCAAATCATCCGGATCGAAACGTTGTCAATTATTTGAACTGAAAGTCGAAAATCCTGAATATATAATATAATTGCTACATGTTGGCACGTGATTTTGATTGACCATTGATTCGCTGAAGTGGATTTTTTTAACTTTCGTATATCTTCCGTCGTATATCTTCTTCACCGCCAGGAAGATGACTCCCACACCTGGACGCTAATATCGTATCCTTAAACTTTGGATTGGTATCTACGGCTTCACTTCATATCCAAGGAAAGGAGTGAACAAACATTTTTCGTCTTAAAAAAATGTCAACAGTGCCAACTGGGATCAAACTCAGCCCCCCTGGGGTGAGAAGCAGACAATTAATTAAGATTTTTCCTCATATTCTCGTATAAGGATTAAAGTACCCCATGCTCCCTTAACTGACAACCCCTTTAGTGTGCAAAGTGCGACCAAAAGGACGATGGCGCTGTCACCACGACTAAAAGTCACCACTTGCCAAGGCATGGTACCACGAAGCAAATGAGCAGAAAATTATTTAAATGAAGTATAAACATTTTTCAATCCGCGCTACCTCGCTAACAATCTGTCTAACGACCAGAACGGCGAAATATGTTGTATGCCGGCATTTATGTATGATGCTCGAGGGTTTTGGAATATGGATGCCGGCGATGCAAATGAGACATCGCATGGCACATGACGACAGGTGCGTCAAAGATATTTTCATTTAACGAGCGGCTGTGATAACACATTTACGGTCCGATGGGCGCCGCTTAACCGTACGGCTGTCACCATTTGTGTTGTTAGGTAACAGAATTTGTCTTTATTTTAAATAATTGAAGAAAATAGAAAGTACAAACGGATGAATTACACGACGAGGATAACAGTTATGACCAGAATCGTGAGTGCCGACGTTCATTGAATTAAATTTGCGTTGAAAAAGTAACATGTAAAATATTATTTTGGAAAAATCCATGAGTAACTTTTGGTTAGGGGCTATCCATATACCACGTGGGCAGTTTAGGGGAGAGGGGGTGTATGGCAAATGTAACGCTGGTGGAGGGGGGTATCTAAAACTGAACAAAACCTGTTCACGTGGTATATGGACCGCCCGTTAGGTTCATTGAAAGAGCTAAAGATACGAATATATAAACGAAGAACTAGCACAATTTTGTTTTTAACCCTTATGAGTAATTCTCGCTTAGACCGGGGCACTATTTGCACGAGGTTCTCAAAAATGTCTTTATGTTCATCTGAAAGCTTTCGGCGAGTATATGAAGGATTTGAGTTAAATTCCTCCTTTTTTGGACCCTCGAATTTAGCCAATTCTTGATTCATCAAAACTCTCATAACTCTAACATTTTTCAACTGATCTTAGAGGTCAGCATGTCATTGGAAAGAGGAAGAGTGTGGCCTTAATAAGTAATTATGTAAAATTGCCGCTATCTTAGATTTATTTTTGAGAACTATTTTTCACAACGTTCACACCACCGATTTTGAGTATTAATTCATCTTAGCTTAGCTTAGCCTTAATTCGTCGACTCTCTATCATCCTGCTTCGGTGAATTTTTCTTGAAGCAGCGATATCATCTGATCGAAAATTGCAGCCTTGCGCTTCCATTGGTCAAGATCTTCATCTGCTCAAAATAATTGAAGATATGCTTCCGTAACCCTTTTTGCATGTACAAATAGTTCCGTTTGAGGTAACCTGTTTTGTTTAGGTTCCTCATAGATACTGGTGAAACGTTAATCCCAGCGATTCCAGTGTTCAACGTCTCAACACTTAACGCAATGGAGTACTCCGGTGTAACGCTTTCCTGAGATGAAGCCGATGCTATTGATGATGCTGACCTTACTTCTTCAAGACAATTATTTGATCAAGATGGCCGCTGCTCATCGACTGGTGGGTTTAGTTCAGTTACTGGTGGGTGTGATTCGGATAACGGTGGCTGTTGTTCGTCCACTCATTGCACATCACCATAAACATTTACAGTCACTTGTTTTAAGGTGAAGGTGGGTTGAGTACCAAAACAATGCTTTGAAAGTATTTGTACAATAAAAACTGTCATATACTGTAGTAGTATTGGTGTCGTATTAAAAAAAACAAAGAATATTACTAGGGTGGTTCAAAAAACGACCCAGCTCCACCACGCTCACTCGATTCCGTCCCATGCTCCGAGTGTCCTATAAAAACCGATTTGAACAAAAAGTGGTTGAGCGCATGCCGGTTCAAGTTTGTATGAAAACTAGTATGGAAACTAAACCTTTTATTACACTGGCTACAGTGCCTCCCCTCCATACGCTGGCGAAAAGAGAACCCACATAGCTGAAAGCAACATTCCAGGGACTTCCATTCTTCTTTCAACACTAATTTCAATTCGTTGTTGTTGGAAATATGACTTTCACGAATTTCACGAAAAGTTTGTCGTCCAGAACCTTCAAATGGAGTTAAATTGGATTCATATCTTGGCTCTGAAGAGGCGTTTTGAGTTGATTGGGGTATTATAGAGTAGCTACAGCTTAGTACTTTGGGCTGTGTGCTCGAGGTAATTATCACCCCGTAAGATATATGTTCCCTGTAAGCCTAATTTCTCAGCAATGGAGTTAAAATTTTCTTTCAAAATGCGGATGAACATTTTGTGATACATAATTCCTTCAATAATGTAAAATTTTCCCACACCTGTTGCGCTCAAGCACCTCAGAGACCATGACGGAGCCCCCACCATGCTTTACTGCTCAAAAGAGATTCTGCGGCTGTATCTCAATATTCCTTTTCCGCCATAGCATACATGGGCCATTTGATCCAAATATGCTGTACTTGCTTTCGTCAGATAACATGACTTGATTCCGAAAGTCATCCTTCTTCCAGCGATATTTTTAGCTGAAATCGAGCTGTTTTTGATAATTTGATGGCTCACTTGAGTTTTCTTCCGTGATATTCGCCCATTATACCCATACTTTTCACAAGTATTTCTGTTCGTATTGGTTCATATCTGAGCACTTCTTCTCTCCAACTCACTTGCCTATATGGGTGAACTCGTTTTTAAGGATTTTTTTATTCTCCGCACAATAAATCGCTCATCGTTATCAGTTTAGCATCGCTGATGAGCACCTTGTTTTTTGTTTGAT
The DNA here is from genome assembly GCF_024139115.2 of Armigeres subalbatus. Lineage (NCBI taxonomy): Eukaryota > Metazoa > Arthropoda > Insecta > Diptera > Culicidae > Armigeres > Armigeres subalbatus. The sequence goes on along the minus strand of NC_085141.1, from coordinate 218,223,583 downwards.
AGATTTTTGTTGCGCTGATGCGACCAATCTCCAATTAAATGGTTGAATTTTTGCTACCCTTGGTCTACCCACATTTCTTGCAAAGTCATAAGTCAATTTGCACTAATTATGCAGGCGTAGAATAAGTTTTTTTTCATTGGGACTCATATTTTTACTTTTCCCACCCATGGTGTTTCTGTTTTCCGCGCCAAGTTCAAACAAACAAACAAAAACATTATTTGATCTGTCATTGAGTATTGACAAAATGTTGCTAGACATCACTAGAGTGTGCTAGTGTAATTACATGCGAATAAAACTATTATATTCGTATTTCGCTCGATTATTTTCTGAATAGACGAATACTTTTTGAGCAAGCGAAATTGACGAAATTTAGGTCTACTCTACATACAAAAAAAAATAATTGAAATTTCTATTTGTTTTTGAATAATAATCATGTGTTGATAAGTTTTCTACCAAATTTAGAAGAAAGTTTTTTGATTTCACTTCTATCACGCCTAAGATTTACATCTTACTAAAAAAATTGCAGCTAGACGAATACTTTTTGGACCCACTGTATGAAGCATCTGCCCCTGGTGCGATAGTGTAGACTAGACTAGACTAGCAGTATCTGCCCCTGGTGCGATAGATATCACAGAAAATTTCTGGGTATTTTGTTGAATTGCACGTTTCACTGATGCCTTCTGAGAAGCCTAATTATCATGCTAAAGATTCGCAACCTCGATTAAAATCGACTCGCAACTATTGGAACGACCATTCAATATGGATTGTCTATGGAGCTGAAGCTCTTGAATATATCATCCAGTCATATGGTCTCCCCCCTCGCCAGGGCCCAATGACGAAGCACCACAATCAGAATAATGTTAAATTCAACCTCGCCATATAGACTGTCATACAAACCTGAAACGACTTGTGCACGGTAAGCCTCTATTCAAACCAGCCCAAACCATCGGATGAACCCAAATTATAAATCACAATCGACTGAGCGTGGCGGAGCAAAATCATTTTTTGAATCACCCTAATTATTAGTTTGCTGCTGCCGGTGCCGTTGTTTACATTCGCTCCGCGATCAGTTTTTAATCGTTTTTTTCGGGCAGAAAAAGCAGTTTATATTAAGTTTTCGGTTTAAACAAGTGACTGATTTCGAAAAGTGATGTTTAATTTGCATTCCATCAACATTTCGGGCTCCTCATGTGCGGAGAAGTGAGTGAAAAGTTGATTTTTTCAGTGCCCTTTGAGAAGAAGTGAAGTGCAGTGATAAGCCCAACAAATCGCGAACGGCTAATAGGGTAAGGGATGTATTTTGGACCACCCTTACGGGGGCTTTTATTTTGAACCACCACGAGAAATTTGCACTGAGTGGTCCAAAATATGAGCCGTCGAACTGGTGGTCCAAAATACCTCCCTTACCCTAAATTGGCACGAAACTGCTAATTTATGATATTATTCGAGCCGAAATGCATAAGACTCTTTGGATAAACATGTTCATTATCACGGGAAGTGAATAAATATGCTGTGAGCAGGTTAGTAATTCGAATATTAAACTTTTGTTCGATGCTGTTCGATGCATTCGAATGTTGGTGGGAGAGGAGTGCGGGAGGTGTGGGGTTGGCCCGTGGAAGGTCCGGTGCCATATTGGCGGCCATCGTGGTACTCTTCCAACTATGTCCTTAACGGTCTACACGAATCACAAATAAACAAAGGAATATTACATTCCATTAATTTCAATTTATCAAATACTTTTTCGGTCACTATGCGGAGATTTTTTGAGCATCGTGTACTGGGAAATGGCTTACAATAACTTACGAATTTCGTAGCCATGTTATTAGTATCCTGTCTCACAAATAATTTGAGAATGTTTTATTCTGTAAAATTAAAGCCTATATATATATACTCCTCCTCCTCCAATGGATCACCGATGGGACCTGGAGGAAGATAGAGGAGCGAAGAGAAGCCAAAGCCGCGATAGAGCGATCAAAAACCAGAGGAGCCAAAGGCTTAGCCCGTCAACGATACTCCGCTCTTCATAAGGAAGTAAAACGCTCATGTCGACGGGACAAGCGAGCGTGGGCAGATTCTCTGGCCGACAAAGGAGAGAGAACCGCCGCAACCGAGGACATTCGCCTCCTCCACGATATCTCACGACGCTTAAACGGGGCGAAGATGAATGCAAAGATGCCTGTGAAAGACGCGAATGATCAGTTATTGACCGACCCAACTGACCAGCTGAAACGCTGGTTCGAGCACTTCGAACAACTTTTTCAAGTGCCAGCCAGGCCACCACCACCTCGCATGATCTGCCTAGGATCCGACGTATAACACGCGTCAATACCGAAGCTCCATCAGTGCTAGAGATTCAAACAGCCTTCCAAAGGATGAAATCGAATAAAGCCCCAGGGGTCGATCGCATATCAGCCGAGATGCTAAAAGCTGACCCCATGACATCCGCTCAACTACTGCATCGTTTATTTCGTAATATCTGCGACACCGCAACTTTCCCGGTCGACTGGATGCAAGGTATCTTAGTGAAGGTGCCCAAAAAGGGTGACCTGACTGTATGCGATAACTGGCGAGGCATTATGTTGCTGTGTATCGTTCTCAAAGTTCCATGCAAAATTATCCTAGCCCGGATTCAGGAGAAGATCGATGCGACTCTCCGGCGGCAGCAGGCCGGATTCTGTGCCGGAAGATCCTGTGTGGACCATATTGTCACGCTCCGCATAATTCTAGAGCAGGTCAACGAATTCCAAGAGTCCCTTTACTTGGTGTTCATTGACCACGAAAAAGCTTTCGACCGTCTCAATCACGAGAATATGTGGGGCGCCCTGAGACGCAAGGCGGTTCCTGAGAAAATCATCGTGTAGAGTGCTGCACAATGGGATCTTGTCCGACCCTATCCGGGTCGTAGCTGGTGTCAAGGATGTATTCTATCACCGTTATTGTTCCTCATCGTAATCGACCAAATTCTGGTAGATTCGATTGACGTCAACAAAACCAAATCGTTGGATGTAAACACGGTGGCTCAAAGGTGGTTTCACAGTAGCCGGGCAATCAGTGGAGAATGTTGAAAGCTTCCAATATCTTGATAGCCAAATGGCGTCAGACGGCGGTACCTATATCGACATAGGCGCACAGAAAGCAAGGGCTACCGTTGCAAGTTTAAGAAATATCTGGAAAAACAGGCAGATAAGTGAACGCACCAAAATATGAATTTTCAACTCTAACGTGAAATCTGTGCTGTTATACGCTAGCGAAACATGGTGTGTATCAGTGGAGAACACTCAACGGCTGCAGGTGTTCATTAACAGATGCCTGCGGTATATAACTCGGGGCTGGTGGCCTCACAACTGGATCTCAAACAACGAGCTCCATCGTCATTGTCACCAGAGGCCGATAGCAACAGAAATTCGGGATCGGAAGTGGGTCTGGGTCGGCCACAATCTACGTAGGGGCGGAAACGAAATCTGTAAACAAGCATTAGACTGGAACCCAGCGGAACATCGCAGCAGAGGCAGACCCAGAGGCTCATGACGGCGAAGCCTCAATAAAGAAACAAAAGAAGTCTACCGAAATCTAACCTGGCGGAGCGTGGCAATATGGTCCACACAGGAGGGCTAACCATACTTACCGTATTGAACAGGACAGTCCCGTTTTTAAGACCTTATTGTGCTGTCCCGTCGTAATCTACAAAAACCTCAATTTGTCCCGTTTTTCATTTATTTCAAAGACCTTCAAACAAATTCAATATTTTAGGCATGTAGCTAAAACCAAATACGGAGAAAGTGGACGAAACCCATCAAAAAAGTTATGTTATGTTATTAGAATTGCTTTTAAAATAATGCTATCTATGCCGTTATGGATATTGCATGGATCGACTTTTCTTTTTCAACGCTTTTATTTCAACGATCTTTTCCTGCTTATTCCGAGGGCATTAAAATTTGTCTAGTAACTTGTCAGGCAACTATATCCTGAAAATCAGGTCACGCCTCAACGTCAATAAATGAAGCGCAGGGACAGACATTCTAATATCCAGATTAAGTTCACTTTCGATTTTTTCTTGCGAAGTAGGTAATTCTATTTTTTACAAATCTGCTTTACCACATACATATTTTTCAATCATTTGATTCTTTTCGGAACATTTAAGAATTATTCAAAATGTTTCTGAATAATTCTGAATGGTTGGACATCATCCACTGTGAAAAAACGACCACATTAAAAAATAATTAATAAATCAGCTAAATCGAGATTAAAGCAGTTTAAAACCGAAGGAAAATTTCGTCGGCTTTCGGTCCTCACGTACTTTAAGGCTAGTTTACAGATTAGGAGCTTGTCCGAAAATTTCGCTTCCATATGAGTATGCGGGATCTATGAGATTCTGTTGCAGAAAATTAGAATATCGAACCAATTTATTTAAAATACAATCCGGCAGGAATCTCCGAGAGTCCGATCTGTAAACTGTTACCAACCGTTTTTGGTAACAATGTTGTTATGTGTTGGAAAGGCCAGCTGATGGTCTGGAGAATATTTATTGTTATTTTTTTATTCAAATTGTATGTTTATATTTCTAATTTAAATGTCTAAGTGTATAATAATCGTCTGTTTCCACATTTTTGTGTTTGATTACGATGTTTATTTTACGCTTAGTAGCTTAAGGTGTCTTTATTTATTATTTATTCATTTTTGTTATGTATTCCGATTGTAGAATTTATTTATTTATTCAGATGCATTATTTATTTACTTATTTATTTATTCATTTATTTATTTACTTATTTATTTATTCATTTATTTCACTATTTATTCAGAGGCTTTATTTATTAATTTCATTTATTTATTTAATTATTCATTATTTATGATTAATCTATTTATTGAGATACTTTATTTAAATTTATATCTAAAAATTTATTCACAAGAAATGAAAAAAAGGAAAACAAGTGTCCGGTTAGGATTGTACAGGCTTTGCATGTAGCCAACAATCGGAATTTAAATATTATTAGTTTGGCACCTACCTAAAAATAATTATTATTTGTTTAGCGTGTAAGACATCGTTATAGAGAGAAATCCTGAACCTGAAGAACTATTGTCGTGAGAAGATGGGAGAGAAACTTTCTAGAATATTCTTGGAAACGTAGAAAGATATAAAAAGAAAAGGATGAACGAGAAAGAGGGGTTGTTGTATAATTGGAACCGTCCGGAGGAGTGAAGACAATGTCGGTTGGTGTGTTAATGTACAATTAACTGCCACAGTTCCTGTGTAGATTTAACCTAGAAAACTACCTAAAGAAAACTATCAACTAAATCCACAGTTAAAACACTTTTAAATCTTAAAAAAACTAAATCAATTTAAATAGCATGGATTGCCAACGAGATACACCACAACGGCTAGAAAAAATGCACCAAAAGTTTAAAGTAAGTTCTAGTCGCGTTAGTCTCGTGGTAATCATAATCATGCAACAATACCAAGCGAGCCCGTGGTGTGGAAATGAATTACAGTGAAGTGGTCGGGCGGACATATTATACAAAGAACAATTGTGTTTCGTCGAATCTGTGGTCGTCCTGCTCAATAAAGGTGCCGGCTCGCTTGATGGACCATTAGAACATTGCGCGCGTGTGTACTATTCCCCGGACATGGAACAATGGCCTACACTATTTCGGCCTAACCGACAATATTGTGAACTCTGTGAAGACAACGGAAGAAGAAATGTGATAGAGAGAAAGAGAGACTAGGGTTATGCGCTAATTCGTCCATGGCGCTAGCATTCGTCATATCAAATTCTAAATCACTAAATACTCGCGAATCGTAAACTAAAATAATGAACTAATCATCTGGCGAGATAGAAAAAAGTGTACACCACGATCTGCATTTATTTAAATTACATTCCGGTGTTACTTTCTTGAAATACAGTTAAATTTAACTTTGCGGCTGTGACTTTTGCATAATTTCCTACGTTATCCGTGCGACGATGGAAATCGTACAATCAACGTAATTCACTGATTTTCACCGCACTTTTTCACATAAATTTCTCACTGCGCACTAAATAAAAGCAATGTTTATTGCTCAAGTGAATAATAATTGCAAAATAACTGCCGGAAGGCGTTCAAATGATGTGTTTTTTCAAACTTTAGAGCGTTTGAAATTTATTTTCTTCGTCGCCTTGTTTATAGTCGAAAAACGCGTTGCCAAACTGGCAGTTTGAACTGAAATAATCTTATATTACACATCTGATAATACATCATGCAGTCAATAAAAGTGGGTTTTTCAAATATTTTCCGCTAGTGTAATAAAAGAAAAGTCTTCCAAATAAATATTTTTCATACACACTCGTCATTCACACTAAAATTTTCCACTATTCCAAAAGTTTGAAACAGGAGAAACAATTTCATAACAGAAATCTGTTGGCAGCACTACCCACGTACATGTTCAGCATGTGTGTTAGTTGTTTGACAGACTGAGGCATTTAACTGAATGGCAGCACAATCGAAACCATTTTTATGCGGTCGAAATGGGATTGCAATAGGAAATTTTTGTTAACTGGAACCGAAAATAAACTTTTAAGTTTGACTTTCAAAATTGACCGAAATGATAGTTATTCTGCATAAAGTCACAGATAAGTCGTCCAGTTATCCAAGAAATGGCTTGAGCTCAGGAACAAAGATTTGCAGTCCTGTTTTAAGTATGGTACATGCTCCTCGTGGTACAGAGAAAGAAAACGTAGATGATCAATTTTCCGGTTTCAAATATGGTACATGCTCTCTGTAGTACAACGAACAGAATGTGTTCACAGCATATGTTCTTGATCATCCAAGAAATCTCTGGAGTAAGGCTTTTCGATCTACACGCGTAACTGAAGATCAATTTTCCGGTTTCAAATATGGTACATGCTCTCTGTAGTACAACGAACAGAATGTGTTCACAGCATATGTTCTTGATCATCCAAGAAATCTCTGGAGTAAGGCTTTTCGATCTACACGCGTAACTGAAGATCAATTTTCCGGTTTCAAATATGGTACATGCTCTCTGTAGTACAAAGAACAAAATGTGCTCTTAGCATATGCTCTTGGTCATCCAAGAGATCCCTGGAGTAAGGCCTTTCGATCTACACGCGTAACTAAAGATACATTTTCCGGTTTCAAATATGGTACATGCTCTCTGTAGTACAAAGAACAGAATGTGTTCTAAGGCAAATGTTCTTGGTCACCCAAGAAATCCCTGGAGTAAGGCCTTTTGATCTACACGCGTAACTGAAGATCAATTTTGCGGTTTTAAATATGGTACATGCCCTCTAAAGTACAAAGAACAGAATGCGTTCACAGAATATGTTCTTGGTCATCCAAGAAATCCCTGGAGTAAGGCTTTTCGATCTACACACGCAACTAAAGATTAGTTTTCCGGCTTCAAATATGGTACATGCTTTCTGTAGTACAAAGAACAGAATGTGTTTACAGCATATGTTCTTGGTCTTGTACCTGAAGGCCTCCACTTCAGGTATTTCTTGGATATCCGCAAACGGCTTTCATACGCAGATTCTGTTATATGTACCACAATGGGTACACTACATTTACAAAACAGGCCTGTAGATCATTGGTTACGCGTGTCGACCTGGAGGCCTTCACTTCTGGCATTTCTTGGATAACCGTGAAGATCTGCAATACGCAGGTTCAATCATATGTACCACAATGGGTACATTATAATTACAAAACAAGTCTATAGATAATTGGTTACGCGTGTAGACCTGAAGGCCTTCACTTCAAGGATCTCTTGCATAACCGTAAAGACTTTCCACATGCATATTATATCATATGTACCTCAACGGGTACGTTACATTTACAAAACAGGCCTGTAGATCATTGGTTATGCCTGATGGCCTTCACTTCAAGGATTTCTTGGATAACCGTGAAGATCTTCCATACGCACATTATATCATATGTACTTCACTCCAACTTCACTTCAGAGATTTCTTGGATAATCGTGGAGATCTTCCATATGCAGATTCTATCATATGTACAACAATGGATACATTACATTTACAAAACAGACCTGTAGATCATTGGTTACGCCTGTCGACCTGAAAGCCTGTACTTCCGGCATTTCTTGGATAACCGTGAAGACCTGCCAAACGCAGGTTCTATCATATGTACCACAATGGGTACATTACATTTACAAAACAAGTCTGTGGATCATTGGTTACGCGTGTAGACCTTAAGGCCTTTACTTCAGGGATCTCTTGGATAACCGTGAAGACTTTCCATACGCATATAATTCATATGTACCTCAACGGGTACATTACATTTACAAAACAGGCCTGTAGACCTGATGGCCTTCACTTCAGGGATTTCTTGGATAATCGTGAAGATCTTCCATATGCAGATTTTATCATATGTACCACAATGGGCCTGTAGATCATTGGTTACGCGTGACGACCTGAAGGCATTCACTTCAAAGATTTCTTGGATAACCGTGAAGATCTTCCATATGCAGATTCTATCAAATGTACCTTAATGGGTACATTACATTTACAAAACAGGCCTGTAGATCATTGGTTACGCGTGTCGACCTGAAGGCCTTCACTTCAAGGATTTCTTGGATAACCGTGAAGATCTTCCATACGCACATTATACCATATGTACCACAACGGGTACATTACATTTACAAAAAAGGCCTGTAGATCATTAGTTATGCCTGTAGACCTGATGGCCTCCACTTCATGAATTTCTTGGATAACCGTGAAGATCTTCCATATGCAGATTCTATCATATGTACCACAACGGGTACATTACATTTACAAAACAGGCCTGTAGATCATTAGTTATGCCTGAAGACCTGATGACCTTCACTTCAGAGATTTCTTGGATAACCACGAAGATTTTCCATATGCAGATTATGTTATTTGTACCACAATGGGTACATTACATTTACAAAACAGGCCTGAAGATCATTGGTTACGCGTAAAGATCTGAATGCCTCCACTTCAGGTGTTTCTTGGATAACCGCGAACATGCTCCATACACATATTCTATTCTATGTTTCACAATGTACACATATCATATTCAGAACAGGCCAATATTAATTGAATTTTTTGGAAAAATACTTAAAGCTCTTTTAGTCGAGTCAAGTACGAGACACTGAAGACGACCACACAGTTGTGGTCGAAATACGTATCTGCAAAGATATCGAAAATAATTGGTGGAATTAAATGGAGAGTACTTACTAATGGAGAGTACGTCTTAGACGGTTAAATTTTTTGTTATTTTTATTTAACACGGTATGATACCGCATAAAAAACTAATTTGGTGTACTTGTAGAAATCGCACACCAATACCAACAGATTTATTTGACAGCAATCCATCGAATTTTAGACTGGACGAATGAAAATTCTCATGGACGTAAACAGATTTTCATAAGACATATTTAAAAATTTTGAAGGGTGTTTTTGTTTGCCGATTCTCAATAAACTATGATTTGTTCAATGCGCTAATAGTACACAATGAAAACTAAGAACTCTAAAATACGTGTTACATACAACTTAGTTAGAGTAAGTAGTTGGGATAGCGTATAAATTAGATTTGAAAACCAGGCACTACCAACTACGACGGGAATTAGCTCACTAGCCTAAGCATGCAGAACCTCATCGAAAAAGCATCGAATGGATCAGCAGCAGCAGAAACGGCCGCAACGTACCGGTGAGCTCACCCTGTGAACACCCCAACCCACTCTTTAGTCTTTAAATAAAACGAAAAAAAAAAAACATTTATTTCATCAAAGTTTGTATGGCCCTCCGAACCACAGCTGTCCTTTAAGATTAAGTTAAACGAAATCTTGTTTTCCGTTGTTTCCGTCCACCTTGTTATTGTTCGCCTTTCCACCACATAAAACTAAATAGAATTACAAAAAGAATTATCTCCAAAGACCAACACAGTAAATATTAAAACGACCCTGAGGACCAGGGAGAATAATAAAAGAAGGCCTTGAGTGCCCACCCCGGAAGCTGCCGTGGCTCTAGACCAGCAGCTTGGGGCTTTGCTGGTCCTCGTCTAGGATCTAAATTCCACTCCCTGGGTCTCTGATGGTTTCAAAACCAGCCTATAAATTAGCCAGGATTTGTTTTAATTTTCGCGACGAAATTGCACGAATCCCGCCTTTTTGGAAGCACATGGTGTTCGGCTACTTTTAGCGTCATTTAAAAATAATTTCTATCAATAAGGACTATGAATTGATTAGATTTGACATTTATTCACATGCGCTATATTTATGGAAATAATTAAAATTACCTTTTTTAATGTCCTTTCCTTGTTGAGATTCTTGTTATTCTTATCAGCAGATTTCCCTCACTTATATTCATGAAAAAGGGTCTTAGCACGGGGAATTAATAATCTAACCCTATTTCTCTTTTCGCATTTGTTCCTTGGGATTTTTTTAAATTATTTTTTCTCATCTCTCTAATACCCAGACCGGCTTTAGACAGGATACTTTGACTATTTTTTGTTATTTCCAATTGTCCAGGATTGGATAATTTTTTTATATTGGTGAAATTCTACAAGTTTTTAAAATATAAATCCTATTTTTTTGTTCCTTTGTCTTTTTGTCTGCGCCCCTTTGAAGAGTGAAATATTTGTAGTTAAGTATTCTCCCAAATAACTAATACAATAGAAGATTATGATGGTGAATAATCATTCCAACTTTTTACACGTAAAATGAAAATTAAGCCCATACATTTTGAAATTTCTACAGCTTTTGAATACTGTCACTAGGTTATTTGACATGTCCCGTTTTGCAAGTGTGTTTGTCCCGTTTTTTTACCGAAATGGTCTGGTCTGCCTAAACCTGGCAACAGGTTAAACCGATAGCCGGGCAACGCTCAGGATGGAGATCTTTCAAGTCGGCCCTTTGCACCACCGGAGGTGTACAGGATCCATAAGTAAGTAAGTAGGACACTGTGGTGTGATTCCCAAATAGTTCTGTGCTGGCTTAAAAAATCACCTCTAGCAATAAATCCGTTCGTAGCCAACCTACAATTTTGGGGATCACGTAATCTTATCAATGGGGTTATACGATCCGATGGTAATCCTGCTGATACTTTGGGAAATACAGCTTACGTCATTTGAGCCTGAAACGAAAACCCGAAGTATTTGCCGCAGGAATGACTAAAAACACGTTGGATTTCCTGGAATTGTTGATGAATTTCCGTAAAAAATCTTGGAGAAATTACCTTAGTAAATCTTTTTGGATTTACCGCGTTCCGCGTGAGCTCCTGGTGAAAATTTTTACATGAATTAAAGAAGCAAGAATTTCCGCAAATATTCCCGACTAAATTCCTAAAATTTCCCTCCGAAGCTTCCGAAGAGATTTCTGCTTCAAGCTCAAGATTCTGGATTGCATTCAACGAAACTTGAGGAACTATGTTAGATTTTTAATTATTTCTTCTTGGATACGAATTCAATTATTTAATGTTTATATAGAAGTTTTGATCAAAAACCGAAGTCTCTAATTTACTGCTCCATGAAAAATGACAGCTTTGGCGAATTTTTCTTATTTTTGTCAATTTAGTAATAATCAATAATACTCAAATTTGGCCCGAACATTCTTTGTATATCTATGAATCTTGGGCCGAATTTTTAAAGTTTGATCATCGAAAATCCCACAACGAAAGATGTGAAAACCATCATCTTCTGTATAAAGCGGTGCCCATAGAAATAATTTTGACCAGGTTTAAACTGCTTAGTTCCAAGTAGCCTCGGCTATTTAGCAGGGTTGTAATACTAGTTGTGATTTCCTTTCTTTCCAAATATGATGTTTGAAGTTGTAGTTTGGAATCATATGAAACTATTTGTAGAACATTCTTAAAGAGAAAACCGATATTTGACAACAAAATTTATTTCTAAGTCGCGTGGATTTGGCGCGATTTAGATTTTATTCCCCGCGGAAATGGCGCGGATTTGATTTTAGTCGGCACGGATTTGGAGCGGAAAATATTTCAAGATCCCCGTAATAACCCTGCAACCCTGGCTGATAGTGTACCGATGCAACCATCACCGACGAAAACTGGAACGGAGACTAAGCACCCGCTACTAAGTCAGTTTAAACCTTCGGCGGCTAATAAAATCCCATCGTTAAAGCTGGGTTGTCAGAATCAATTGTATGTGCCACACAAGATACATACTAATGCAATGGCGGGCATAGAAAGCTTTCAATTAGTAACTAAAGAAATGCTAATAGATTACGAAGTTGAAAAGCAGACCAGTTGGAATGTAGTGCTATGGAAGAAGAAGCTTGCGATGCACTTGCGAGATTGACTGATTCACCGAAACCGATTGTTAGTTTTCAAAAGTAAATATTATCATGTATAAATATTGTAACACACTGGAGTCGGTTTTTACGCGAAGGATATGGGCCGCGTAAGTTGAAACAACGTATACAATCGCGTAAAGCCCAAAATATCCCGAATCCCGAAATCCGAGTGAAAAAAATATCGCATAATATACGATTTGTGTAAAAAACAACCGCTTAAAAACCGTGTTTACATCGGGTATGAAGCGTTGAATCTTTCTTGATCGAATGGTCCAAGAAAATTGAAAATCCATTAAGAAATGGCGGAGTTATTAACAATCAAAGTCTATCATGTTTTTATGAGGTTTTTCGTTTTTTTGTCAATATAGAAAAGACAGACGTAGTTCTACGTCAAAAATGGCAGCTTTTCAAAGTGACCTGGGATCAGAGCTCAGACAAAATATTAAATAACATTGCACCAAAAATACATTCAACTTCAGCTCTTCTTCCAGAACTAGATTGTTTATTGAAATTGAGTTACAATTTCTGTTGCGGCAATCTGCTTGTTTTAATTAGCAACGCTCAACATTTTGACGACTCGCAGTTTTTTTCTGGAGAAGAGATTGTAGAAGCATCAAGTAACAGGAAACACGAATTCGCAACTTCAGAAAATCTTTGCTTCGAAATGATTTGTAATTTTAAATATTATAAAGAACTCCTGATTAAAAGATGAGTGGTGCAGTGGAAGGGAGAGCGGAGAGGGACTATCGACCACTTCACAACATCCATAATTCGAATCCGTTTTATAGCTTTTGGTTTCATTTTATTGGTGCAACAGTTGGCAATAAGCCTTTGATCTCATGACTAATTGCTCCTCTTCCTATTACTCTTAGAGGATCGAGGCACCGTCTTCTCGCCATATAAAATCGCCACCATGTCGCCATGTGTCAGCAAAATTTAAATTCACCCAGCTTTTCATAATTAACGACATATTATCAACAACGTGGAATGCAATCCAAAGGGAATACTTAAATCCTACTAATGACTGCTTGCTTGAGTTGGAAGAATCCTACAAAGCTACAAAGTTTTCGGGCTGCTGCACTCACAACTTTCCCATTCATAATTACCCGCCTTGACAAAATCCTACATGCCAACCGGAATCGAAAACTTAATTCGGCACGAACCACATGCACCAAAAAGTTGCGATTCTCAGTTCTTGGCGGTGTGTTAGTATGTGATCCTCCAGCCCCCACCTCCATTTGCATTTCAACCAGCACACTTGATGGAAAAGTGAGAGTAAGCATACGGCAGTCGTAGCAATTTTCATGGAACGGAACGAGGCTTATGGCCTCGCAACACGGAATGTATGATTTTTCAGCCGGAAAATTGGCTCTAGGTACTATCCGAATGGCGGTCGGGTCAGGCGTCAACTCCAAACGGTTCACCTCTGGCTTCCGCCGGCTGGGAGGCGAAGGCATACATAATTCATTCACCTTTTCAACAATTTACAACCGTGTGGGCTATTCGCAGGAAATTTATCCGCCAATGGAGAAGTTTTAATGTAAATTTGCCAACTCCAATTCCCGTCTGCTGTACTCAGGTAGGTACCGCGGAACGATTAGCTTGGTGCTGCACAAAGTTCATTATCGTGGCGTTTAGATTATTCTGGTTGGGTTGGAAGGATAATGATGTTTTAATTCGCAAAACTGACTCATTTTTGTCTATCGTTTAAACAACTTGTTTCGATTTGCGGCAATTCGTTTTAGTTTGTTTTATTGTTTTATTTATTTTATTTATTATATTTCACTAGTATTGTTATTTAAAGGAATAGACTATTCTGATGAAGAAGGCATGTCTGCATGTCGCCATCAACCTCGCAGTCTATCGAGAGTCCAAAAAATATCAAAAAAATCTCACCAAAAACCAAACAAAAAAAATCCCAAACGTAAATAATGTAGACCCATGAGCATGATCTACATCCTAAAGAGGTTAAAATAACGTTTTGTGTGTATTGATTTACTAGGAAAAGTTTGAATCCTTCAACAATTAAACCCTATTAATTTTTTTGTACACTTTCGATGTTGGTAATTTTGCGTACTTTCATAAAATCGAGTCGATAAAAACGTAAAACAAATATTTTGACCATTTTTGAAAACCCAGCTTTTTTTAAAAAAATATATATAACTTTTTTGTCCATCATTTCTCCATTATCCGCAAAAAAGTATATATTATCTGGTACCGTGACCGTGAGAAAATTGATTTAGAAATTTTATTTTCAATGATTGAATAATTTAGTTTCACAGTGTATAATTTTTCACAGAGCTTCAATGATTACCTAAAACAGTTTTTACTTAGGCCCTTGTCAAAAGTTAGACTAGAGTCAAAATGGCAAACCAATGATGCAAATTATGTTTTTTGATCACAAGGAAAGTATATGCAAAATTTGAGAGAAATAAAAAATACAAAAATAAATCGACCTTCGATTTTACAGAGAATTGTTCATGTGTCATATTGCAGACATAAAAAGTCTCTGATTGGTGTAAAAAAACCAAAAAAGAATTCAAAATAACAAAAAGAAATGAGAGATTGTAGTTCCAGTGGGCATGTAGGGTTGCAAAAGAAGAAGATTCCTGCACGAGTTCATCTGTAGTAAAACATCTTTTCTTTTTGAAGCACTTTCTGCTTGATAAACCACTCTACTTGAAAAACTATTTGCCACCTCAATATTTCACAGCAAAAAAACTTTAGTGCAGTTACAAATAAAGTTTGCAAAATGTATCACCCCTTCCAGCAACAGGAGCTCATTCTTCTGAAAAAGTTCACCCTTTGGATTTTCTTATCGCGTCGCAAAATCACGGAGGTGTTTGTTATGTTTGTTCCATTTCTTTTCAATGCAGACCCCGTTCCAGGTCGTTTCACCACCTGGTCCAGAGGGAGGTATACAAACATTGTTGCATCCTGAGGCATATAAATGTACGCGGTTCAAACTACGTCGACGGAATGGGAGATGGTCGACAATTCCACGTGTGTCGAATCTTTGAGAGATTTTATTCTTTCAGTATCCTACCTGTCAGCTTTTGTGATGACGCAAGAGAATTTTCACAACGCTTGTATGGTGCTTTGTGTCCCATAAACTTCAATGAACTTGAATGTTTCAAGGAATAATGGAACAAGGGATCGTTATGACAAAAAAAATCAAAATAATATCTAACGAATGCGGTCAATCCTGCCAATAATCAACCTAAAATAAGTTTTACCACACAAACAACATAATTAGCTGTGTTTAATTGAAGAAGCATGAATATACCGTTCAACCATAATTGAGGAGGTCAAAATCAAAACTCGAGAAATAGACCACAAAGTTATTCAAGATATTTTCGTTTCACAAAAACAATAAAAAACCTCAAAAATTACTTATTTTTCGCGATTTTTTGCATTACTTGTGACTGTGAGTAACGTGCAACCGATATCAACTCTAAAACAAAAGCATTTTTCGCTATACTCAATGAAAATATAACTCAATGAAAATATAAATCACGAAAACCCCTCTGCTTCTAAACCTTCCAGTTGTCAGTGTCTACATTATTTTGATCACTGAAAAGCAAAACCTCATTCCGTTTGCGTATATTTTGTGTCAAGAAAGGCTATCCTTACCAATACGACGTAGGTACTGGAATTAATCACAATCATAAATATTTCACAACTGGTGCACGAATAAAAGAACATCCTCTCAATCGTTCAGTAAACGAGATGTCAACATTTCTCAACGTGTTTGAGACTCTTCCATTCATGTGAATGCGAGCGCTCAAGAGCATTACACATTTGATAGGAATGTAATAGATTTTTAAGATTCATCGTCAAACATAATAAGGTATTGAAGAAGATTGAATCATCATTTTTTCTCAGTTGGGTGTACGTACATGTGAATCTTCGATGGGATTATTATAGGGGAACAGACGGCTTTGGCAGGTTTTGTTCTATTATTGGCAGAGGAGTTTTTGTCGACCGAATTTTATGAAATTTGGCCACAATATTCTTTGATATGCAAAGCCCCCTGCCAATAATAGAACAAAACCTGCCAAAGCCGTCATTACCCCTATATCAATTTAAAATAATGATACAGCGTTGCGATAGCAAAGTATATTATGAGGCACGTGATTGTATCACACGCCTGGGAGAGCCCACTAATTGTTCCGATCGTTAATTCCTCGATTGCATATGCCACTTTACACAGAAATGACACTTCGGTTAGCACAATTACAGAACAACACTTTTTAAGTGTTTAGCCTCGTTTAAACAAATAGATGATCATGAAGGGACCAGAACTAGCTCTAACAACCATCCACTGATTTCGCTAATTCGGCACTCTTGCTACAATGGACCAATATATCTTTGCCGAAACACAATATCCATAGTACAGTAAAGCTTTAACCAAAATCCAAAAAAAATGTTTTACCGTGGTACAAGATGGGCTCAACGGTCTCAGATTTTGATGATAAATTTAGCTACAGGTTGGATTTTTTGCAATTATGGAAAAATCTGGGTCTATTTTTCCGGAAAAATTAAGTGGAAATTCATGACGCCACTAACTGAAAAAGTAAGAACTGGCAAAGGTTGACGACAAAATGTATACTATTAGAAAATTATATGAGGAAAAGCCAGCAAAACTTTACTTAAACCCAAGGAATATATTCTAATACCACGTTCAGACTGGTGATATAATTACTTGATATAGAGAATCTTGACATGAGATGTCATATGCATTATTTGCAGTGAAAATAAGATAAGTGAACTTTGATGTCAAACTACTCTATATCAAGTGATATAGCTCGTAGTCTGGAAAGCACATAAAACAATATTTAGAGAAGGTAATTTTATAATATTTATTCCCTCAGATTTTTAGGATGAGCCGTGGATCCCACGACCAACACTGCATTCAAATATAACATCTCTTAGAGCGACGGTACAGAAGCAGAGCATAAATTTAGGGAGAGTCCGTATGCCCAAACCTATGTAGTTACCACCTAAAGCAGCCATGGCCTGACAGGAACTGTGTCAGATGGAAGTGAACTTCCCCATGCCTCCTATTAACCCATCTTGATACGCTAGGTATCAGCTGATGGGTCCACCTACCCTTGGAAGAGTTATCCCAGTCCCGTTGCCACTTGATAGTCGGCGAAGCCAACGATCTTAACACCTGGGGGGAACTTCAGTCTTAAAACACTATCGTACATAGTGTTCCATAGCACCGGGCCCAGGATAGATCCCTGAGGGACTCCTGCAGTGATAGAAGCACTACCCTCCCCTTCATCGGTCTCGTATAAGAGTACGCGATTCTGGAAATAGCTTTCCAAAATGTTGTACAGGCCCACCGGAATGCCCAACCGGAGTAACGAGAGCGCGATGGCATCCCAGCTTGCGCTGTTGAATGCGTTCTTGACGTCGAGCGTCACTATCGCACAGAATCAAGTTCCTCTCCGCTTGCGTTGTATCGCTACTTCCGCAGTTTTCACAACCGAGTTGATAGCATCCACCGTGGACCTACCCTTACGAAACCCAAACTGATTGCTTGACAGGCCGTTCGTACCTTCGGTGTACGGGGTAAGCCTGTTGAGGATAATCCTCTCAATCAACTTCCCTGTGGTGTCCAGTAGGCAGATTGGTCTGTACGCCGATGGGTCACCTGGTGGCTTCCCGGGCTTCGGCAATAGCACCAGCTTCTGTCTTTTCCACCTGGTCCGGGTTAGCCATGATCGCTGCCTTCAGAGCGAGGTTTGGAAATCCGTCGGGCCCCGGGGCTTTGTTCGTGTCAAGGGTTCGGGCCACCGCAAGCAACTCTTCGTTCGTCACCGCTGCCACTTCAGCACTCGCGTTCTGCTGTGCTGGGGGTGGCCAAGGGCTTGTGGCATGGGAAGAGAACCTCGATAATGCGATTCAACCTTTCCGGCGACCGTTCGGGAGGCGCCAGCCCCCCTCTGGTCTTCGCCATTACTTGTGGCACGGGAAGAGAACCTCGATAATGCGATTCAACCTTTCCGGCGACCGTTCGGGAGGCGCCAGCCCCCCTCTGGTCTTCGCCATTACTATCCTGTAGGCATCGCCCCAAGGATTAGCATTGGCGTTCAGGCATAGGTTGTCAAAACACTTCCTCTTACTGCTACTGATGACCTTGTTAAGGGCCAACTTCGCAGCTTTGAACGTCAAGCGGCGTTCATCCCTCAACTGCTCAGAGCGAGCTCTCTGCATCCTTCGCCTAGCCCTAAGGCAGGTTGACCGAAGGTCAGCGATTGCTGCACTCCACCAGTATGCTGGAGGTCTACCGTTCCTCGGCTGGCATCGCATGCACGTGACAGGACAGCTGTCAGTGCGTCCCCTGTAAGACTGTCGGTGTTACCCTCCAGTCCCAGCGCCGCGGTGAAAACTTCGCTGTCGAAGCTTTGGTCCTTCCACCCACGGACCTGATGGGGATTCCTCAACTTCGACTGCTGCACACCACAGCTGATCACGTAGCGGATGGCTAGGTGGTCACTGTGGGTGTAGCCCTCGTCGACCCTCCACTTCAGTCCCCCTACAGAACGGGCTACAGAACGTAACGTCAATGAACAACTCAACCCCATTCCTACGGAACGTGCTGGTTGAGCCGTCATTGGCTAACACAACCTCCAACTTTGCTAGAGCCTCTAACAAAGCTTGACCTCTCTGATTGGTGCAGCGGCGCCCGCCTCTCTGATTGGTGCAGCGGTCCCCCGCTATGACAACCGGCTTCCGGCCTACAAGGTCGGGCGATAGCCTATCGACCATCCGGGTGAATTGCTCTATTGGCCACCGTGGTGGGGCATAGCAGCTACAATATGGCGACACCTTCGACAGGTGTGTGTACGACCTCTTGGACCGGGAACCGGCCCGTTGTGCAGATCGCCGCCATCTTAGAGTCGTCCGCGACCCAGTTTCCGTTATTGACAGGGACACGGTACGGATCTGCAAGAATAGCGACGTCGGTCTCTGACTCAGAGACCGACTACCACAGCAGCTGCTGGGCAGTAGCACAATGGCTACTCGCACGGCGATTTCTTATTGCCACCACCGAAGGGACAAGTAGGTCCACCCATAACATGGTTACGGGCTTGCTTCCTACTAGTGCAGATAAGGCACCTTGGTGCTTTATCGCAGGCCTGCGCAAAATGTCCCTCCTCTCCACAACGACGACACAGGTTACTTCGGTCCGGCCCCTTGCACTCCCATGACTTGTGACCAGATTCGAAGCACCTAAAACACTTTTCGACTAAAGGTGGCTGGAATAGTGGAATATGCTTACTGGGCATATTGACCATCCAACCTTCAGTTTCCCGACCGCCAGGACCTTTTTGGCGTCCGCTACCGGTAACTTGAACCAAGCTATCTGCGTGCCAAAGGGCCCACCTCTAAGACGAATAGAAGACCGCTCGACTTCCATATCGCACTGCAACTTTAAAGACGAAATGAGGTCCTCTGCCTCGGTGACTTCGACCAGCTGTTTACAACATTTCTAATAAAACACTGCAGTGATGAACTCTAATTATAAGAAATAATAACATTAGGATTTTAAAACAGCTTTATGATTTTGTTCAGCGGCGCAACCAAAATTTTTGATAATGCACGACCGTACGAGGCGGAATTCCGTTAAATTTCGTTAAAAGCTTGTTTTTTTTGGCGAAATATTTGAAATTTTACGAAACGACTCCCCAAAATATTCCTATAATGGACACTCTCGTGTTTATTTTTTATAGGATTGTAAAAAATCATTTAATTTTACTTTCCATAGCATTTCCAATGCATGTAATCAAATCATAGGACTGCAAGGTATGTTTTCCCGATGGAATTTCATATCAAAATGTTTACATTGTGCTGTAATAATGCAAAAATGGCTGGTTGGGGTCCACTATTGGGCACTTATCTGCATCATGTGTTTGCCATTTTAACTCTGGTGTAACTTTTTACAAGGGCCTAAGCAAAAACACCTTGAACACTTGCAAAAAAATATAACTTGAAAACGGCTTGTCCGATCATTCTGGTGTCTTTGACGAAGTTTTAGGTAATCAAAAATATACACTATGAAAAAAAATATGCAAACATTGAAAATAAAACATAAAAATCGATTTTCTCAACACGAATTTTTCAATATTTTTTATTTTTTGATGTTTTGTAGCAGATAATCAAGCTTTCCACGTTCGCCATAATGGCGACTGCCATAAAATAATTTGACGAAAACTGCTTCCGACGCCGAACCGCTTTCGACGCTGCATGGTATCTAAGCAACTATCTCATTTCGTTTATTTACTGAAAACCCAAGAAAACTATTTGCAGAACTATCAACCTCGATTTGATAAACATATTGATTTTCTATTTCCAGAACACCTTCCAACATTTAGTTAGGAATGGTTTACAAATTTTACAACTACTGAATGGATTTATGTTGATGACCGCAGTCTTGTCTGACCTGTAATGTGGATTTCGGATGCTTTCGCCGATGGACCCTGATATCCAGTCTTCCCACATCCAACATAGTACAGACAAAAAACTTCGCATTTGAAACATCATTTCCGCTAAGAGGACCTTTCTGGTTTATGGGGTTTTATACAATGTCAGTCTGCTTAAGGATGTCAGCTAAAAAAGTTAAAGCTTCATATTTTTGAGCTCAGGGAGAAATATTAGAATCATATTACTGTGTATGAATGTTATTCATTGAAGATTCAGAAGTGATCCGTATCGGGTATTTGTCAATAGTCAGCTATTTTTCAAATTTCCTACGTGAAATTCTTTCAAATACAACGAGAAATTCAAATAGTAATGAAATTCTCGTGGAAATACGGAAGAATTTGCCGTTGTCATTCCAAATTTTCACGATAAATTAATTGGAATGACCAAAGGAAATTGTTCTGAATTGATCCTCATCACTATTCAAAAGAATTTCTCGTGGAAATTCGAAAGAAAAGTCCTTGAAAATTAGAAAAAATATCGTAGAATTACAAAAAAACGGCTACACGCAGTAAGACAGCATAATAAACCCCAAATTTTCTGATGCTCGTCCTCCATCAATGAAAGAGTATGCTAATAATAGTGCTATCTAATCAGCAGGTTGAAGTAGCACAATAAAAAAGCACATAAAAAAGCGTTTGCATTTGCTATTAACTTCGATTTTATAAAATTCTAATAATATTTTATTTCCAGGACATTTTCCATTATCTATTCAAAAGCGGAGGCTTTTAACGAGTTTTACCAACTAATTGATGCATTTATGTGGATGACCGTGGTTTTTATCAATTCGATTTTACGAAAGTACGTAAAATTTCCAATGGAAAAGGTATACATCATTTTTTTCAAAGTGCAGTCGTTTCTGAGATACAACACACCGATTTTTTAAATTTCCAGTCATTTTCGAATGTTTTTCAAATCTAACATTTTAACATAGAATCAAATGTTAATGAAATCATCATTTATTGTCCAAGATGCTAGTAATGGGGCAGTGGTATGTCATTTTCATGGTATAGGGCAATTTTCATGCTAAGGGGCCCTCCTTAGCGGTGCGGTAAAACGCGAATTGGGATTGGAAATTGTCTCGACTTCCCTGGGCGTAAAAGTATCATCGTGCAAGCCTCATGATATTCGAATGCAAAAATGGTAACTTGGCTTAGAAACCTCGCAGTTAATAACTGTGGAAGTGCTAAATGAACACTATCTTAATGTACTATGATTAATCATTCTCTTCCTCTTCTATGCTACAAGCTAACTATAACACGCGATCGTTGCTTGAATATTTATTTTTGGATAGAATATTACATATCATTATCTGAAATCAATTTATTTACATTCCGGGAATTACTTGCTATTTTCATTTTTACTAATCTTGACTCAATGTGCAGAGATTGATATTAATTTTACGCTATAACATATATTGAAGTATGGTTGACTTATTCTTTCATAAAAAATATGAATCTAAGTGTGTGTTTCAAAAAACAAAATATTTGGTTTTTACAAAGTAAATTTTTATCACATATAATGCCACCATGAAAATGACCAACCACTGCTACAATACTTACATTTTGATCAATTAATTTCGACAATAGCAGACGCATTCGAAAAAGACTGGAAATAAAAAAAATGTTTTTTTATCTTCAAACCGTTGTATCCCAGAAACGGCTGCACTTAGAAAAAAATTGACGTGTACCTTTTCCATTGGAAATTTAACGTACTTTCATAAAATCGAAACGATAAAAACGTAAAAATAATATTTTAACCATTTTTGAAAAACCAACTTAGGCCGATACAAATATTAAATTTATTTTATGTCACCCCCCTTCAACTTTCCAAAAATATTGAGGGGGTGAAATTTTTTTTTCTCATGGATTTTTATTTGTAGGTATGATTTTATGCATCACTGTTTTCATCTTAGTACGAAATATATCATTCATAGACCACACATTTGATACCAAGAGTATTTAAAATGAAAATATGATCATATATCTCTATCGGCATACATATTATTTATAACCTATCAGGTCACTAATATTAAGGGGACTCTCGACTCATTTCCTCCAACGAACATATATTCATTCATTTCATTTATTTAGTTAACATCTAAACAGATAACACTGAATCAACAATTTGACGCCACAATGCACGGTTCGAGGCCGCATCTCTCCATCCTCGGATACGCCCCACGCTCGCCAAGTCGTTCTGCACCTGGTCTGCCCATCTCGCTCGCTGCGCTCCACGCCGTCTCGTACCTGCCGGATCGGAAGCGAACACCATCTTTGCAGGGTTGCTGTCCGGCATTCTTGCAACATGTCCTGCCCATCGTACCCTTCCGGCTTTAGCTACCTTCTGGATACTGGGTTCGCCGTAGAGTTGGGCGAGCTCATGGTTCATTCTTCGCCGCCACACACCGTCTTCTTGCACACCGCCAAAGATGGTCCTAAGCACCCGTCTCTCGAATACTCCGAGTGCTTGCAAGTCCTCCTCGAGCATTGTCCATGTTTCATGTCCGTAGAGGACTACCGGTCTTATTAACGTCTTGTACATGACACATTTGGTGCGGTGGCGAATCTTTTTCGACCGCAGTTTCTTCTGGAGCCCGTAGTAGGCCCGACTTCCACAGATGATGCGCCTTCGTATTTCACGACTAACGTTGTTGTCAGCCGTTAGCAAGGATCCGAGGTAGACGAATTCCTCGACCACCTCGAAGGTATCCCCGTCTATCGTAACACTGCTTCCCAGGCGGGCCCTGTCGCGCTCGGTTCCGCCCACAAGCATGTACTTTGTCTTTGACGCATTCACCACCAGTCCAACTTTTGTTGCTTCACGTTTCAGGCGGGTGTACAGTTCTGCCACCTTTGCAAATGTTCGGCCTACAATGTCCATGTCATCCGCGAAGCAAATAAATTGACTGGATCTGTTGAAAATCGTACCCCGGCTGTTACACCCGGCTCTCCGCATGACACCTTCTAGCGCAATGTTGAACAACAGGCACGAAAGTCCATCACCTTGTCTTAGTCCCCGGCGCGATTCGAACGAACTGGAGTGTTCGCCCGAAATCTTCACACAGTTTTGCACACCATCCACCGTTGCTTTGATCAGTCTGGTAAGCTTCCCAGGTAGCTGTTCTCGTCCATAATTTTCCATAGCTCTACGCGGTCTATACTGTCGTATGCCACCTTGAAATCAACGAACAGATGGTGCGTTGGGACCTGGTATTCACGGCATTTTTGAAGGATTTGCCGTACAGTAAAGATCTGGTCCGTTGTCGAGCGGCCGTCAACGAAGCCGGCTTGATAACTTCCCACGAACTCGTTCACTAATGGTGACAGACGACGGAAGATGATCTGGGATATCACTTTGTAGGCGGCATTAAGGATGGTGATCGCTCGAAAGTTCTCACACTCCAGTTTGTCGCCTTTCTTGTAAATGGGGCATATAACCCCTTCCTTCCACTCCTCCGGTAGCTGTTCGGTTTCCCAGATTCTGACTATCAGTTTGTGCAGGCAAGTGGCCAGCTTTTCCGGGCCCATCTTGATGAGCTCAGCTCCGATACCATCCTTACCAGCTGCTTTATTGGTCTTTAGCTGTTGAATGGCATCCTTAACTTCCCTCAAGGTGGGGGCTGGTTGGCTTCCATCGTCCGCTGAACTGACGTAGTCATCTCCTCCGCTGCCTTGACTTTCACTGCCTGTACTCTCAGCGCCATTCAGATGTTCCTCGTAGTGCTGCTTCCACCTTTCGATCACCACACGTTCGTCCGTCAAGATGCTCCCATCCTTATCCCGGCACATTTCGGCTCGCGGCACGAAGCCTTTGCGGGATACGTTGAGCTTCTGATAGAACTTGCGTGTATCTTGAGAACGGCACAGCTGTTCCATCTCCTCGCACTCCGCTTCTTCCAGGCGGCGTTTCTTCTCCTGAAAAAGGCGGGTCTGCTGTCTCCGCTTCCGTCTATAACGTTCCACGTTCTGCCGGGTACCTTGCTGCAGCGCAACCGCCCGCGCTGCGTCCTTCTCCTCCAGAATCTGTCTGCACTCTTCGTCGAACCAATCGTTCCGTCGACTTCGACCCATATACCCGACGTTGTTCTCCGCTGCGTCGTTAATGGCTGCTTTAACTGTACTCCAGCAGTCCTCAAGAGGGGCCCCATCGAGCTCACCCTCTTCCGGCAACGCTGCCTCGAGATGCTGCGCGTATGCAGTGGCGACATCAGGTTGCTTCAGTCGCTCTAGGTCGTACCGCGGCGGTCGTCGGTACCGAACATTGTTGATGACGAATAGTTTTGGGCGCAGTTTAACCATCACCAGATAGTGGTCAGAGTCGATGTTAGCGCCACGATATGTCCTGACGTCGATAATGTCGGAGAAGTGCCGTCCATCAATCAGAACGTGGTCGATTTGTGATTCTGTCTGCAGTGGTGATCTCCAGGTGTACCGATACGGGAGGCTGTGTTGGAAGTAGGTGCTACGAATGGCCATATTCTTGGAGGCGGCGAAATCAATGAGTCGTAGGCCGTTTTCGTTCGTCAGCCGGTGAGCGCTGAACTTTCCAATAGTCGGTCTAAACTCCTCCTCTTAGCCAACCTGAGCGTTCAAATCTCCTATGATGATTTTGACGTCGTGTCTTGGGCAGCTGTCGTACTCACGTTCCAGCTGCGCGTAGAATGCGTCCTTATCATCATCAGTGCTTCCGGAGTGTGGGCTATGGACGTTGATTATGCTGAAGTTGAAGAACCGGCCTTTGATCCTCAACCTGCACATTCTTTCATTGATCGGCCACCACCCGATCACGCGCCTTTGCATATCGCCCATCACTATGAAAGCCGTTCCCAGCTCGTGTGTGTTGCCGCAGCTCTGGTAGATGGTATGATTACCTCTAAACGTTCGCACCATTGATCCCTTCCAACAAACCTCCTGCAGCGCTACGATGCCGAATCCACGGTCCTTGAGCACATCGGCGAGTATGCGTGTGCTCCCGATGAAGTTGAGAGATTTGCAGTTCCACGAACCGAGTTTCCAATCGCTAGTCCCTTTTCGTCGCAGTGGTCTTCGCCGATGGTTCCGGTCCGTACTCTCTTGTTGATTGTTCGTTGCTTATGATTTTTTAAAGGCTGGCTTGCAGGGCCTGACACCAAACTCCCTAAATTTCCGGAGGACCATTCCTCCTTATTTCCGGTGGACCATGGTGCACAGTTTCACTTAGAGTCCCTCGCTGGCACTCGGACGATGATCAGCCGCCCCTAACATGGAGAACAGACGCTGTTGTGAGCTGATCCTGACATGGAGAACAGACGCTCAATAAGATTTGCAGAGGAGAGGAGCAAATACCCCCTTCCCTGTCAGCATACGACCATAGTTCCCACCGGGGTTGGTTACCCGATCTTCCCTAAGGTTGCTCGTATCCCGGCCAGAACCGCGGGGAGGTAGGGATAGGAGTTGCTGGGTAAGAGGCTAAGGACCGCGAGATGGGGTCTATTTTATTCCTTCAGGTACGCGAAGTACCAATGGTACGCTTTACCCAGCATTTGCCGTGCCATATATATATACGAACATATATTGTTATCGCTATTTGAAGGCTTTTATTTTGCTCGGAACACAATATCCAGCTGTAAGGCCATCCGAATTATAAATTTTAGACATCATCTGCGGTGAATAGACAAACCACACGTTTCTCGATAGATTAGTACATTCGAATTTTGGTGTGTGGATCAATCCGGTTGGGTCTCCAAATATTTCGAAAACTCTGAAGGTAGCCCCAGCCTTTCTGGCTCGTACTTCCATGTCGATCTTAATTTCACCATCTGATGACATACCGTCTTCTTGCACACCGCCAAAGATGGTCCTAAGCACCCGTCTCTCGAATACTTGCTCGAATGCTTCCAAGTCCTCCTCGAGCATTTTCCATGTTTCATGTCCGTAGAGGACTACCGGTCTTATCAGCGTCTTGTACATGACACATTTGGTGCGGTGGCGAATCTTTTTTGACCGCAGTTTCTTCTGGAGCCCGTAGTAGGCCCGACTTCCACAGATGATGCGCCTTCGTATTTCACGACTAACATTGTTATCAGCCATTAGCAAGGATCCAAGGTAGACGAATTCCTCGACCACCTCGAAGGTATTCCCGTCTATCGTAACACTGCTTCCCAGGCGGGCCCTGTCGCGCTCGGTTCCGCCCACTTGCATGTACTTTGCCTTCGATACATTAACCACCAGTCCAACCTTTGTTGCTCCACGTTTCAGGCGGGTGTACAGTTCTGCCACCTTTGCAAATGTTCGGCCGACAATGTCCATATCATCCGCGAGACAAATAAATTGACTGAAACTATTGAAAATCGTACCCGGCTATTACACCCGGCTCTTCGCATGACACCTTCTAGCGCAATGTTGAACAACAGGCACGAAAGTCCATCACCTTGTCTTAGTCCCCGGCGCGATTCGAACGAACTTGTGTGTTCTCCCGAAATCTTCATACAGTTTTGCACACCATCCACCGTTGCTTTGATCAGTCTGGTAAGCTTCCGCCTTCTATATTCAATGAATAGCAAATAACCAACTTGTTGGCCTGCTCCAAAATTATGCGGAGCGGGGCAAAATATTGCATACCAGTTGTTACAACATTCGCACAGACAGCATGGGGTCAGCCCTGAATTCTTCAGCCGTCACCCGATTTAGATTTCATGCTTCAGATGGCTGCTTTTTAAAGAACACAGGCTGAGACTTGAAGAAGCTGTACGAAGTGCACTGACCAACGTTTCCGCTGTCAGTGAGTAATAGAGGCAATAATCTCCAGTTGCTGCAGCCATCCTTTCTTCATCGGTCAGGAATTGACCAAAACCCGCCTATGCTGTCTGCAGCAGCGCCCGACTCCCATTTACAGAGATATATACCATTGACGAGACTCGTCATTTACTCCTCTGATTCTTCCCGTTCCTTTGCCTTTGCTTCTCTACGCCCGCTCCTCAATCTTCCATCGTGTTATATCTGTAATCCATACTTTTTGCTGAGTGTGCATCTCACCCAAGCATTCCTCGTCGCCCACTTCTCTCTGTCACCTTCCAGAACAAGTTATTCAACGAACGATCTCTTCACGGCTGGATCTTCTAGTCGCTGTATGTTGATTCGACGCCCGAGCCTCTTCTCCCGCCGCTGAATCGGAGAAATGTGTTATCGGATCTCGAGGTTTAGAAGATGACAGTCAATCGCGATGTCAGCGCTGCGTTTATTACGTCTCCATTTTCGGCTGATCCATTTCTAGAGGAGCCAAATACTAGTCTTGCAAACTAAAAGTGGCTCTAGAGAAGGAAGTCTAACGCCGCAGGCTGCATACGGGAGAATCGGGCACGGGTGGATTCCCGCATCAACCGGTGATATCGCCTCCTCTACGATATTTCACGACGCCTGATTGGAGCAAGGACAAATTCGTGGGTGCCAGAGAAAGACGCGACATGTCAGTCACTCCTGATCTAACTGATCGGCTGAAACGTTTGCTCTTATAATCACCAAGAACAAGTTCTTGAACTTTTGATGACTTATCCTAATTCGTATATAGGGAAAGGTTGACAATTTTACACATGATACCAACCCGGATGATCATGTGAGAATCAACCATAATGTCATGCTTTGCATCATCCAGAAGCAGGTCAATGAATTTCAAGAATCCCTCTATCTTGTGCTGATTGACCAAGGAAAAGACTTCAATCGTCTGAATCATGAAAACTGTGGAGCGTCCCTAGAAGCAAGGGAGGTTTAAACAAAATCCATAGTTCTCAACAATGGAATCGCTAGAGTGAGGCAAGATGGATGTATTATATCTCTGTTACTGTTGCCCATCTTTATTGACGAAATCATGGACCGCTCAAGCAATCCACCACCATAGAGCAATCGAACGACCTAGACCCAGATGATGAGTCTGCTTTAACAACGCAACAGCGCTCTACCATCTAGAGTGAACTAAATGACCTGGTTGTATGCTCCCATTCATCAACGTCAACAACACCAAATTGTTGGATGTTCACAAGTTCAACTCTACGGTAACAGTGCAGAAGGCCGAAAACCAAAACCAGTCAACACCGGGCGGCTGCGGGCCAATCGGTTCAGGCAACGCCTCAAACCTTTAATACTCAACTCTAACGTTAAATCTGTTACTATGTTGAAACTATCTGAAACTTGATTATGCATATGTAGAACATGTGATAGATTTAGTTCGGAAAAGGTATTGGAGGGTAAACGCCCCTTCAGTGGGTTTGATCCCACGACCCCAGTTCGCATGACAGGTGCTTTCCCTGTTAAATCTGTGATGTAATACGCCAGTGAGACTTGATGCGTATTAGCAGATTTTACATAGATTTGTATTCATCAACCGATGTCTACGTTTTTCAACTCGGATCAGGTGGCCTGACAACTGGATTCCGAATGCTGAGTCCCATCGACAATGCCATCGAAATATGATATCCACAGCAACTCTACAGTGTGAATGAACGTAGTCCGGTCACACACCACGTAAGAGCGGAAACGAAATCTACAAGCAAGCGCTGGACAGGAATCCGGCAGAACATCGCAGCAGAGGCAGACCTAGGATCTCCTGGCCACAAAACCCTCAGAGAAGTGAACAATGTTGACAGGAATCAGACTTGGGCCCAAGTAAGGGAGGTGAGTGTGTGAAAATTGAATCCCACTTAATGTACATGTACGTGGGTGCTGAGAAGGAAACCAATCCCAGTGCCGTATAACCTATGTATTGTGTAACTTTCATTAACTATTTTTACAAAGTTATATTACAGATTTATTTCAGAACTTGCTTGAAAGAATGTTTTATTTTTCATAAAACTATGGCAACTTAGAAGGCAAGGTTGTTTTCAGTGTATCGTACCTTTGCTTTGGAGTAAGGCAAACGAAAATCTAAAATTTAATATTTGTATCGGCCTTATTTAAAAAAAATTATAACATTTTTGTCCATCATTTCTCCATTATGACCCATAGTGCAAAATAATACATATATTATCTGCTACAACATATCAAAAAATAAAAAAATATTCACTTGTCATAAGACGAGACTTAAGTCGAGTCAAGTACGAGACACTGAAGACGACCTTACTGTTGAGGTCGAAATACGTATATGTCAAGATACAATTAAATGGTGGAATTAAATGGGATTGTACAAACCCGTCTTATGACAAGTGAAGGCATTCCACTAAAAAGCTCAAAATAATTTTCTTAAAAAAAAAAATATTAAAAAATTCGTTTTCGAGAAAATCGATTTTTAAGTTTTATTTTCAATGTTTGAATTTTTTTTCACAGTGTATATTTTTTCACATAGCCCCATTGATTACCTAAAACTTTGCCAAAGACACCAGAATGATCGGACAAGATTATCAAGGTGTTTTTGCTTAGGCCCTTGTCAAAAGTTACACCAGAGTAAAAATGGCAAACCAAAGATGCAGATAATGTTTTTGCCCATAAACGATCTATATTTAAAATTTCAGGGAAATCAAAAAATACAAATATAAATCAACGTTCGATTTCGCAGAGAATTGCTCCATGCTAAAATTCTGCGAATTTTCGCAGAATTTCGTTTCGAACCACCTGAAACGAAATTTTTCGAAATACGACATATGCTTATTTATGATGAAGAATTGCAGTCGCCCTCCACTTTCAACCCTGTAAATGCATTCCGGAAGACGCAAGAGAACATCATCCTGCTCTCTCGTAATTCAACAACACCCGCTTCTTTCGCGCCACAAGTTTTTTCCTGCTTCCCGGCCGTTTCACCAAATTCCTCTGCCTGCCATCCATCTGTCGTCAGACATTACGACCAGCCTCATTTGAAGCCATGCTTGGCGCTCTCGTGCCATAACCGGCGCGGCAGGTTCCATTCGAACCATATGGCATATTTCAGGTCACCCACCAGCACCACCCACTTGCTCCCTGTCCGCTTCAATCACAAATTACAACCGAATTTTTCGTGTATCAACAAAAGCTCGTGGAAAATCGGTCCGCCGAAACGAACGGCCGAGTGTGCGTTGTCCCAAACGAACGACACACCGACGATGACGGCGGAAAAGCGCACGGGAGTAAACCGGCTGAGGACTACGGCACTGATCCTCAGTTTATTTTCAGTTTCCGTCGGAGCGACTTTGCTGAGGCGAACGTTCTCTCTTGGAGTTTTCTTGATTCTACGGTTCAGTGTGCTTTGGCTTCAAGTAGCTCGTTATTCTCGAGTCAAGTGGTTTCACTTTTTGATGCTGTAGGGCTGTTCTCTAATGCACTAAGCCACTAAGACGGGTGTGTTTTGACCGAGATTTCCGAAAGTGTGGCGCGAATTTTCTCGGGCGGTGGATGAAGGTGCGAGTTCAAGGTTATCACCGCCGGATTGCAAGCTGGTTTTGTTTTGGCAAGCGGTTAGAATGCATTAGTTATCTGTTGCGGAGCGGTGAGATATGAGCCGTCATTGGAGTATGTGCTGCTGATTACGCCTCCCGTTGGGCGGTTCGCTCGTATGTGGTGCGAAAATTGAAATTTGTTTGTGCCACTCCATCTCTGCAGAGTAACGGTTACCGAGCACTGGCCAGCAGATAAGGAAGGTTTTGTGTTTGTGCAGATGGTGGAATCTAACTGGGGCAAACAGTGAGCTTCCGTTCTTCATCAGCTTCATTCAACTAAATCAGTGACGAGTGCCATACACAATCTAGATTTTTGTTCAGATCCTTCGAAGTAGAAGCTGTCCTTCAATGTGTCAACTCCTGCTAGTCAAACCATAAATTTGTAGGAGAAATATCGATCAAGTTTCCGCTTTGCATAAAGTGTCATTCAAGCGAGAACCGGCGCTTTCCGTTGTTCTTACTACAATCGTCCTGCTGTTCGCTTGCCGGAAACGCTTGAAATGTGTGTTCTGACCTGACTAACCGAAGTGTGAGTGTTCATCGATTCAGTTCACGTTGGGGCGTAACTCGTGCGGAGCGTCGTTGTGGATTGAATTTTTAATAAGGGATTACATTTCTGAATAATTAAACGATTTTCCTCAGACCGTTACTTTCCAAACTGCTGAAACAACAAAACTCGTGCCGCTAGTTGGAAGCATCAGCACATAACAAACAACACAGTTCCCCAGAAAATATTCAGCAGTTGCAGTTTGTTTTTAACCGTCGAGTCTTGACCGGCCAATCAAACACAACGTAATTAAAGTAACAGCAGCTGGCTGGCACGGACTTGCTGCCCTCCTGCCGGCAGCCAGACCAGACGATCAGAGAAAAGTTGAAATACGGTGAAAGGCTAAAAATAGTGAAATATTATTGGAGATTACACCGAAGAAGGGTCCAGCTTTCCCGCAGTGGGGCAAAAATCAAGGAAGAAGAGTGAAGAGAAAAATCCCACACAGTGAGTTGATTAATTAGTGTTGGATTAATGAGTGCACCACCCGGTTCCCGTTGAAGCCAAAGTATCGGCGCAAGGTCAATATTTATCGTAAACAACAGCCCATGTTAATGTATTTTCTAATCTTTTTTACACCGTGAGTATTTATCGTGCACCACAAATTTCGAGAACTATTACAAAGTTTGATAATCTATATATTCAAAGTGTAGTGGACCTAAATGTCAAGTATCAAAAAAGTTTACGTGTTAGAATACGAAGTAGCGTTATCATCATGTTATTAAGTGGATAAAAGCAAAAAGAGAAGCACCCCATAAATATTCAAATTATCATAAATTATTAATAAAGCAAAGTCGGAAAGTGTATCGCCCCGCCTCCAAACCAAAGGCCTTAATCGCCATCATAGCATATCTTCAAAGCGACCAAAATAGAGCAAAAGTAGGAAAAAGTAGAAAAAAAAGTAAGTGTAGTGGCACCGAGGAAAAGTTACAAGTCACCTTGAGGGAAAGGAATCGAAACAACTGCGGCGGCATTTTCCAGAGCACGCACGATAGCTCCCATGTGTAATTGTACTATTTTCGGATCTTATCAAGCACGATTATATTCAATATAAGGTAAGTGGATGTTCTTTTGTTGTGATGACCCACCAGACGATGCGATAGACGCTATTGCTATAGTTTACTATTGAATACGGTTTAAGTCTGAGTGGTGGTTCTATATTCTCAATTGTAATTGGAGACATGCTTGGTGTGGATTTTCTGGTGATAGACAGTACTACTGAAAATATAAAATGTTGTTGTGGAATTAGATTACATACACAGTATATAGTTTGGAATATTCAACGACGTGTAAAATTGCAGCTTATCCCAACACACGAATTAACATTTAATGTTCAATTAAATTTGACTGAATTTTACTAGCAACCACCGTAAAACTTTATATCGATTTAACTTTATATCGATTGAATATTTCGTTTATTTGCTTGCTCTAAATATGTGCATGAAGGTACATTTTAAATGACAACATATTTTTATCTGTGTACATTTACACACAATCATTAGATTGATATATATGGCTGCTTTCAATCTCCGCTTGGTTAGGGAAGGCCCCACATACAGAAAATCAGAAAAATTATGAGTGATGAAAAATTTTTCGCTTTTAAGTATTCATACAACAACACTTCAAAGCCAAGGGGCGAACATTTTAAACTGAAAATTAGAAACCAATACGTAGGACATGAAAACATGGATTATCCGAGCACATACAAAAAGCCGCGATCCGAACAGATTTTAAAAGTTCCCTTGTACAGAACAAAAAAGATATGCACCCTCATTCTGGTTTACGTTCGAAGCGGATACGTGAGAACGTTTCACTAATTCGCATTCCCGTTTTCGTTCGAACCAATTCTAACCATTCGATTTTTCGAACTTCACTCTTTCGAATGTTTGTCGCATTCCCGTTTTCGTTCGAATGCGTATTTTGATACCTTTTCAATTCGTCACTCTGACCTTGCGAATTGAAATGCGTTTATTGCAAACCAATCAAAATTTCCAAGAAACTGGAATCTGTGCAAAGGAATTTCACAGGGAAATGCAGAATAATTTTCGGATAAAACTTAAATTTATTGACTATGGTAATTAAGGAAAATTTTATATGGAAATTCTGATCAATTTTTTTGGAATCTCAGAATAATTTCCCGCATAAATTCAGAAGAGTTGTCCGTGGAAATTAAAAGAAAAACTTTGAAATTTTAGAATAATTTCCCGTGGGAACTCAAAGGAATTTTTCTGAATTCCAAGACAATTTCTCATGGAATCTCTGAAGAATTCTGGAAATTCTGATCGTTTTTTCCGGAATTCCAAAATAATGTCCGGTAGAGATTCAGAATTGTTTCCATAGAGATTCAACAGAATTTCTCGTGGAATATCAGATTTTTTTACTGGAATCGCAGAATAATTTCCTGTGAAAATGCAGAAGAGTTTGGCGTGGAAATTTAGTCAGACATCCCGTGTAAACTCGGGAACATTTTCCGAGCAAAATCTGAAGAATTTTCCCAAGGAATCTCAGGAGAATTTTGCGTGGAATTTCAGAATTCCTATCCGTGAAAGTTTGAATAAAATTTCCTGTGGCAATGCAAAAGAGTTTTCCTTGGAGATTCAGATACTTCCCGTGGAAATCAAGAAGAAAAGGAAGTAGAAGCAGTGTTGGGAAATGTACATTAAAACACTTTGATTATGCGAATGTTTATCTTTTTTTCAGTCAAATTTCATGCGCCAAACAAGCCGAAACAGTTTGCCAAAAAATGTACGCGACATCGTGACATTTATTTTTCCGATGAAGCAAACTGTTTGCTTGCTGCTACGTTAGAGTCGTGCCGGCGCGCGATCAACATTTGCGTGAGATTTTTTGTTTCGGCTCGTGCGCAGCGCAAACAGCACAGAATCGAGTTCAATTACCTGTGGCGCAAAGCCTAGAAGGAGTGCTATCCGTCGGTACTGATTTACTCGTTCTTGTCTCTAAATCAAGCAAGTAGTAATGAAATGAATATTTCCCACCAAAAACGGTTATACGTTGTGAAATTATTGTACGAAAACATTAATTGTCGGGAGAAAAAATGGTAAAAGCATGTGCTGACTGTCGTCTGCTTGGCGTGGCTGCTGCTGTGGCTGCCGTTGTTTTGTTTTTATTTTTTTGCATTGAAGAATGGATGGTAAAAAGAAATGTCAACCATTCCCGTCCCTGAGTAGAAGTTAACCGAGGAGATTCTGAAGAATTTTCCGTAGATGATTGATAGAATTTTCTTTGGAATTTCAAAAAAAAAATCGCGAAGAAATTTAGGAATTTTTTTCCTAGAGTATCATGTCCTGAGGGAATGCAGTAGAGTTTGCAAATTTAGATCACGATTGGCATCACGATATAAAGCAAAAAAAAAATCCGTGGAATTTCTGTAGAGTTTTCCCTCGAAATACAGAAAACTTTTCTGTGGAAGTTTGAAGGTATTCTTGGCAGAACTTCCGAAGGAATTCCTGGAGAAACTTGCGAAGAAATTCCTGGAGAATCTTTCGAAGGAATTCCTGGAGAAACTTCCGAAGTAATTCCTGACCGAACTTCTTTAGGAACAGCCAGAGAAATGCCTGAAGGAATTCCTGAAAGAAATCCAGGAGGAACTGCTTAAGAAATTCCTGGAGGAATTATCGGAGAAGTTCTAGGAGGAACTTCCCAGAAAAACTTCCGAAAGAAATCCTTGAGGAACTCCCGAAAGGAACCCTTGAGGAACTCCCGAAAGGAACCCTTGAGGAACTCCCGGAGGGATGCTTTGAGGAACTCCCGGAGGGATGCTTAGAGAAACTTCAGGAAGAACTTCCGGAAGAATTCCTGGAAGAACTTCCTGAGAATTTTCTGGAGGAACTTCCGGTGGAATTCCTGAATTAACTAACGAAGGAATTCCTAGAGGAACTTTCGAAGGAACTCCAGAAGGAACTTCCTGAAAATTTTCTGGAGGAACTTCCGGTGGAAATCCTGGAGAAACTAGGAACTTCCGTAGGAGTTCCAGGAGGAACTTCCGTAGGAGTTCCAGGAGGAACTTCCGGAGGAGTTCCAGGAGGAACTTCCGTAGGAGTTCCGGGAGGAGCTTCCGGAGGAGTTCCAGGAGGAACTTCCGGAGGAGTTCCTGGAGGAACTTCCGGAGGAGTTCCAGGAGGAACTTCCGGAGGAGTTCCAGGAGGAACTTCCGGAGGAGTTCCAGGAGGAACTTCCGGAGGAGTTCCAGGAGGAACTTCCGGAGGAGTTCCGGAGGGGTTCCAGGAGGAACTTCCGGAGGAGTTCCAGGAGGAACTTCCGGAGGAGTTCCAGGAGGAACTTCCGGAGGAGTTCCAGGAGGAACTTCCGGAGGAGTTCCAGGAGGAACTTCCGGAGGAGTTCCAGATGGAACTTCGGAGGAGTTCCAGGAGGAACTTGCGGAGGAGCTCGAGGAGGAACTGCCGGAGGAGTTGCAGGAGGAACCTCCGGAGGAGTTCCAGGAGGTTCTGTCGGAGGAGTACCGGGAGGAACTTCCGGAGGAGTTCCAGGAGGAACTTCCGGAGGAGTTCCAGGAGGAACTTCCGGAGGAGTTCCAGGAGGAACTTCCGGAGGAGTTCCAGGAGGAACTTCCGGAGGAGTTCCAGGAGGAACTTCCGGAGGAGTTCCAGGAGGAACTTCTGGTAGAGTTCCAGGAGAAACTTCCGGAGGAATTCCTGGAGAAACTTCCGGAGAAATTCCTGGAGGAACTTCCGGAGGAATTCCTGGAGGAACTTCCGGAGGAACTTCCGGAGGAATTCCTGGAGGAACTTCCGGAGGAATTCCTGGAGGAACTTCCGGAGGAATTCCTGGAGGAACTTCCGGAGGAATTCCTAGAGGAACTTCAGGAGGAATTCCTGGAGGAACTTCCGGAGGAATTCCTGGAGGAACTTCCGGAGGAATTCCTGGAGGAACTTCCGGAGGAATTCCTGGAGGAACTTCCGGAGGAATTCCTGGAGGAACTTCCGGAGGAATTCCTGGAGGAACTTCCGGAGGAATTCCTGGAAGAACTTCCTGGGTAATACCTGGAGCAATTTTCGGAGGAACTTCCGGAGAAATTCCTGGAAGAACTCACAGACGAATTCCTGGAAGAACTTCCGGAGAATTTTCTGCAAGAACTTCAGGAGGAATTCCTGGATGAACTTCCGGTGGAATTCCTGGAAGAACTTCCGGAGAAATTCCTGGAGGAACTTCCGGAGGAATTCCTGAAGGAACTGCTGGAGGAACTTCTGGAGGAGCTTCTGGAGGATCTTCCTGAGGAACTTCTGGAGCAACTTCCGGAGCAATTGCTGGAGGAACTTCCGGAGGAATTCCTGGAGGAACTTCCGGAGGAATTCCTGGAGGAACTTTCGGAGGAATTCTTGAAGGAACTGCCGGAGGAATTCCTGTAGGATCTACCGGAGGAACTTCCGGAGAAATTCCTGTACGAACTTTCGTAGGAACTTCTTGTGGAACTTCCGGATAAACTCCTAGAAAAACTTACGGAGGAACTTCCGGAGGAATTTATGGAGGAGCTTCTTATGGAATTCCCGGAGCAACTAAGAATTCCTGGTGAAACTTCCGATGGAATTCCTGAAGGAACATGGAATTTGTGGAGGAACTTCCGGTGGAATTTTGGTGGAATTTGTGAAGGAATTCCCGAAGGAACTTCCGATGGAATTTGTGGAGGAACTTCCAGTGGAATTCCTGGAGGCACTTCTGATGGAATTCCTGGAGAATCTTTCGATGGAATTCCTGGAGTATTTTCCGATGAATTTTTTGGAGGAATTTCCGGAGGAATTCTTCGAGAAATTCATGGACGAACTTTCTAAGGAATTCCTGGAGGAACTTCAGAAGGAATTTTCGGAAAAAACTACGGAATTCCTGGAGAAACTTGCGGATGAGCTCCTAAAGAAACTTCTGGAGGAACTTTTGGAAGAATTCTTCTAGGAACTTTCCGGAGAAATTCCTGAAGAAATTTCCGAACTAATTCGTGGAGGAACTTCCGATGGAATTCCTGGAGGAATTTCTGAAGACATTTCGTCAGGAGAAACTCCTGAAGTTTCCGAACAACTTCCTTTTAGAGGAACTTCCGGACGATTTCCTGAGGAAATTCCGGATGAATTGCTTGAGGAACTTCTGGAGGAATTGCTAGAGAAACTTTCAAAGGTATTCCTGAAGGAACTTCAGATGGAATTCCTTAAGGATCTAACGATGGAATTTCTGGAGGAACGTCCGATGGGCTTCCTGGAAGAACTTCCGAAGTCATTACTGGAGGAACTTCCGGAGGAATTCGTCAAGGAACTTTCAGAGTAACTTCCGGACGATTTCCTGGAGGAATTTCCGAATGAATTCCTTGAGGATCTTCCGGAGGAATTGCTGGAGGAACTTTTGGAATTCCTGGAAGATTTTCCGATGGAGCCAACCACGCAGTCTACGGAGGGTCCGCAAGTCATCTTAGGAAGTAGTTAAGATTGAATTCTTTCGGCGATAGCAGTCTTAATAAGTAGCAAATACCTTGTTGCTCCTACATCCGACGTTAACCGAAACGTCGGATGTAGGATCAACCAAGTATTTGCTGCTTATAAGGATTAATAGCAGTAGTCAGTCGTCAACTTCCAGACTACCGAAGTAATTTTAGAGAAACTTTCGAAAAAAAATCCATGAGTAACTTCCGGAGGAGGTCCCGTAGGAACTTTCGGCCGAAATTATAAAGGTACTTTCAGGGGAATTCAGAAGATATTTTCGTAATTTCAAAAGAATGTTTTGAGCACATTCATTAGAAAGAATTTTCTGTGAAAATTCGTAAGAATTTCTTGTGGATTTTCATGGCGATTCAGAATAAAAATCTGGAAAAAATCATAAGAACTTCCAGTGGAAATTTAGAAGAATTTCCTGTGGAACTGTCCTTTAAAACTCAAAATAATTATCCATTGCAAATGTAGTAAAGGTATAATTCACATTTTTTTTCGTTTTATTTTTAAGAATGTGTCGCGAAAATTCAGAATATTAATGGAAAGAATCAAAAGAATTTCCCGTTGAAACAAAGGTTAGAAAATTCCCACCGGAAATGTTCCCCCGCTCTTTCAGGGTCCCCAGGAGTATAACCGTTGCGTACTGGGAGTGACCAGTGGTCTATCGCTATTTTAAAAATTGTGGCGACCTTTCAATTAACGCCGAGCACTTTCTTTTACCCCAACAGCATTCACAATTCAAAAGTGTTACCTTCCAACGTAGTGTTCGTTAATCACTTCCATAATTATTGTTTATTAGGCCATATTTTATTTTGTATGCATCATATAATTTATCGGAAATTTTGCATTAGAAACTAGTTCACTTTAGTTGGTCTTCTTCCACAGTTTCCATTTATTTTCAACATTGTCCTCCAGGTTCCGATTGGTTCAATACCGGTAAACTGATGATTCGTTCGCTGTTGTAGATTTGAAGCTGTAAAAAAATGAGTACTAGCTGAAGGGAATCGAATTTGAAATATTTAAAAAACCTACATACCTTGCATTCTGCAATATTTGTCGACGAAATTATTCTTATTCGCTCTTCTATCGAGAGATCCATCAATCATGCGATAAGTAAGCAGTTCACTTGGCAAATGGGCAAAATACGGGAACTAGTGAGGCCACAAAGTGAACCAGGCACTCTCTGGTTTATTCCTTCCTATAGTAGCTGCGACACATACAGAACCCTTCCGTAGGTTGATTCTTATCGTATTAATCTTACCGATAGGGCGTAAAACCGGGAAAGTAACAAATAAATCCGGAATATTGAACAACCAGTTCAGACCGAATATGGTACTAGAGAATAACAATAACAATGTTTTTTTTTTCAATTTCTGACAGCTCAGAATTGTTGCGAAAGTGTTGATCAATCGGGTAACACTTTTCGCATACGAATCTCATTCGATAAGCATTCGAACGAAAACGGGAATACCATTTTCGAACTTATTCGAATCGGAACGTTCGTTCGAAAGTCAGATACGGACGTAAACAAGAATGAGGGTGAATATTTAACTGACTCAGTAGCCCTGTAAACAGCACAACTTAGTAGGCCATAACCAATGTACTTTCTGACCAAATTGGAAGTCATCTTATGGTCATCTTATAGGTATTTATCAAAAGACGAATGAGTATGTGTGAATGCTTTTTTCAGGTTTTTCGAATGGAACGGAATGGCCTCCCAAAAATCATTGACACATTTGAAATCATATCAAAATCATCTGAAATATCTGGAAAGTTTCTGTAAGGTACCCCGGGGCAAGTGAAATACGGAGTAAGTGGTTTTTTGACGTAAACTACATCTAAGGGGAAGACTCGGATACAGGGTGACAAATGAAAATTTCCAAATCCGAGACCGTCACGAAATCATGTAAGATTTTGAACGTTAACAGCGCATTCATCTTTCGATGGATTTCTGAGATTTATATATCAATCGACTCGGAAACTCTCCACCAATTTTCCAGTTATATTGAAACATTTGATTATCAACGTTAAAGTAGGGTATTGGACCATTTTGGCAGCACCTCTTTTTCCCGTTCGCAACGTGAGTCTCATTCGGCCGTCGTTCAGTATAGTTGGTTTTTGGGCTCTTCTTTTTGTGCGGTGCTTCGCACCAGTTTGCCACAAAAAGTAGGGCCAGAACAGTGACCGCAGTCGGCGATATACATACAAGCGCATGCTTGTGCAAGGATAGGATGATCGATTGTTAGCAACGGCAATGCAATGTCATAATGCGATAAGGGCTCATTCACAAATTACATAACGCATTAAGGGGTGGGTGGGTACACAATATTGCGTTACAAAATGTTACGGTTTGTCCAGGGGGTGGGTGGGTTTGTTCAGTTCTGTTACGGGTAACGTTTATGATAATTAAATATTGCAAATTTTGCGCCGTGTTCGACTCCCATGCAAAAAATATTGTCCCACCAAAATATGTTCCCACCAGTTTCTCCATATATGGATGACGTCTCCACTGCAAGAAAGAGCTTTTTGGGGTGTGAGAAAAGGTGCAAGAATGATGTTTTGGATTGTGATTTCGCTAATTTCTATACAATTGGACGTGTGAGAATTTGTTTTGGTACTTCGACAAATTTGCACGGTAGTCTATTCTTCGGTAAGAAACGCAATAATATAAAAAACGAAATTCCTAATTAAATTCAAATTTGACAGTATTATTATGTACCATGAAGAAAGTTAAGGAAGAGTTCGCTAAAAAATACCAATTTATCATTTTTGTGAAATTTTGGTAAGACGTTATGCGTCACAGATGGGGGTGGGTGGGTATAAAGGAAATGTTACAAACAAGTCACGGAGGGGTGGGTGGGGGTTCATATCTGTGTTTTTTTGCGTTATGTAATTTGTGAATGAGCCCTAATCGCAATGCATATGAACAAACATGTTCGATTCAAAGATAACTTAGGAAAATGGTAAGCCATTTTATGATAAACTGCAAATTGTTAATTATATTTTTAACATTAAATATGCGCCAAAATCAAAAGAATTCAATTTTAGTGGGTACAATCATGCGGGACCTATTGTATACGGCTATAGCTTCGGAACGCATACTTTATTGAAAAGGGCTATAGGTTACAATACAACTATTACTTTTGACGTAGAACTACGTCTGTCTTTTCAATATTGGGGTACACTTTGCGATTGCACAAAATCGAAAAACGTCACGAAAATATGATAGACTTTGATCGATAATATCTCAGCCGTTTTTCGATGGATTTTTAATTTTCTTGGACCATTCAATCAAGGAAGAGTCAACGCTTCATACCCGATGTACACTGAAGTCGTTTTTTACGCGGTTATTTTTAAACAAATCGCTTTTTATGCGATTTTTTTCACACGAATTTCGGGAGTTCCGCGGTTTATTCTGTTTATTATGAGATTTAACCAGTTTTTAACGTTGTTTTAATTTACGCGGCCCATATCCTCCGCGTAAAAACCGACTCCAGTGTGTTACAATATTTATGTAAGATAATATTCACTATTGAAAACTTGCTAACCGTTTAGCAATTGGTTTCGGTGAATTAGTTGATCTTGTAAGTGCAGCGCAAGCTTCTTCTTCCATAGCACTACAATACAACTGGAACTTGGCCTGCTTTTTAACTTGGTAATCTATTAGAATTTCTTTAGTTATTAATTGAAAGCTTTCTATTTCTTCCGCTCGTTTATGCTAATTCCTAGGTGCATGCCGGAGTAAACGCAAAGCCCGATGCAACTCACGTGAAGGAATCATAATTCTTATGAATAAACTGTCAAATTCCTTTGACGTGTCTACTCTGTCTTCCTCCAAAGGGTGGCCATGAAACGCCGTTGGCAGTCCAGCTTTCACGATGGGCTTTTCTGTAATGAGCCACGGGGTGTTTAGACAGACTTAGTGGCGGGTGCTTAGTCTAAGTATCTACTCCAGTATGCGTCGGTTATGATTGCAGCGGTACACGTTAAGCCAGGGTTGTGCAGAATCATCATTTGATAACTTCTTAGGTGTGAAACGTAGGCGAGTTGTTATCGGCGATAACTTTTCAAATTTTGGAATCGATTCATTTTAATGTAAATTTAATTAACAATAATTTAAAGTGAACAATGAATTTCAATCGGAATCGGATGATTGGCATTGTGTTTTTGTGTTATGTAGGAAAATAAGTTCAAAAGTAGCATATACCAATGTTTCGAATCGAAGTGTTTATCAATCGATAATTTGGATATGTGATCGCTTGAGAGCGTTTCCATCCTCGATTATTTGAAAATTTTATTTTTATAATCCTTTTCAAATGTTGTTTTAAAAATTATATACAACATCAAGGTTCGCAATGCTTACTCAATCTCAGGAGCACAGGATAAACAACGAAAACAGATTTACCCAGGGCTTGAAAAATGCTTGCTTTGGTCTCATCGAACGGAATAGAGTCGGAAACCTGTACATTTCACATAGCTACGTAGTTCAACGTCACCTTTGCGTATAACCCGATTGGGCTGGACCTTGGAGTTTTTTAGCTCCCGGATCTAAG
Organism: Armigeres subalbatus; assembly: GCF_024139115.2. NCBI lineage: Eukaryota > Metazoa > Arthropoda > Insecta > Diptera > Culicidae > Armigeres > Armigeres subalbatus. The sequence goes on along the minus strand of NC_085141.1, from coordinate 218,180,883 downwards.
ATTCTTGCAATTATATTAATAATATGGTTGCACGAATATGTTATCCATAATGCCACTGCCAGATAGTGGAGTTAGATTGTAATAAAATAGCACAAACACCCTATTTCCGTTCCAATTTGTTGATTCAGTGTTATCTGTTTAGATGTAGACTAAATAAATGAAATGAATGACCCTATTCCCGTCCGCAGCGTTTACTACTCTGGCGCATCTCAACCGAATGGCTTGGTTTTTGGTACCGTTCTGACTCAAATCCCGAACATGACTCATATTCCTAACACTGGCGTTTTAGCGCCCTAAAACTAAAACTGTCATTGGTTTTCCGCACTGATGATCAAGATAACAAACGAATTCAAACTCCTGTGGAGAAAATTACACGAATAAAGTTAAAATTGGCATTTAAAAGCTAAAGTTCAGAAATTGAGTCAAAGCGGTACATGGCTAGTATTTGTTGATTTCTAGTTGGCGCAACCGGGTTTTATCGACTCGCGCTTCTTTGTCGGACTCAACAATACGACTATCCCTTCTCTGCCAACTATTCCTCGTCACTCCAAATAACAGAAGGCGGAGATTCTGCCAAAGATCCAAGGCTCGTATTCTTCCACCAGTGATGACTCGATGCTCTGACTACCATTGGACAGAGGCACCTGTTTGTCCGTAGCCAGAGCAGAGATTCTTTGCAAGGTCTAGGGCCGATGCGTATCGTCTCGCATCTGTCGTAAAATCGCTTAATCGTGGTACACGCACTCACCAGTATACACCCCCAGCAACAAACATATTGCACATCGATCACAGTAACTTATATATGCCCGAATTCTCTCACAATATGGCTACTGCAACAAGATTGGCTCAACGTGTGCTGCTTGGGATATCATAACCATGTAACGCTAGTGAGTTATTTTTATTTCAGAATCATATTATTTAATAATCATTCTCCACTATTTCCACCTATATATTACTACAAATAAACTAGAATAGTGGTCGAAAATTTGGAATGAAACTGAATCCCTACTTATTTTACTCTAAGTCGAATGCAACAGTTGGAATTGCGAAAAGCATTATTACCACTTGGGGTTTTAAAGTTAAAATTTTAAGTTATTGTACCGTCGTCGGGGAGACAATGGGGGTGAGAATGGGTCACTGTTTCAACTACATAGAATGCTTGTAGAATAGATTTAATGTATCTGAGAACAATAAAACTGAATTATAAGGGACCTTTTTGAACGATTTTGTTATCCGACCTCCAGACTGTCGGTGAGGGCTCGGACTTCACCCCCGTTTCCAATTTTTTTTATATTTTAAGTTATGGTACTTTTGTTCTAAACCAGTGACATAAGTAATGGAATGAATAATCTTAAAATATGACTACATTCCTCAATGCACCAAACTGTTCTACGTAGTTTACGTTGGGCGGTCGTGTCTTGTACATAACCCTTCAGATTTTTCCTGTTCGGGTGTGCCACTGCGACCTGTTATTAGATCTATTGTAGCGTTACCCGTATCCTTAGTGTTTAAGTGCATGTCGAATTACTTCATTACTATTGGTAAGCAATGCAGTATCGGTTTCGATACAGTTGTTGTTTTGTTTTCTCAAGAGCACCATGACAAGGTCCCGCTATTTAGACCCTTCACAGAGAGCAACCCCATTGAAGGCGCGCCCCTTATCAATAGGAAATCAATCCTTTCTTCAGAAAACAGAATAGTGATACTGTTTTTGGTCATGTATCGGAGCCCTAGCCACATTCTTGTCTTGCTTCTAGAATATCACCAGTAAAACAATGAAAGCCCGGGATTTAGCTCTGTCTACAAGACCATTTTAAGTAAGAGAATTTGTTCAGTAATTAGAACTTCCGTGTGTTCCTCTCACTACCATTGTTCACCAGTTCAAGAAGGGTTAGTACGTATTTAAACCCCTAACTCGATTTATCCAGCAGTCAGTTCAGCCTAGGACCGGCTACCGAGGCTTTTTAACTAATTGCTTGAAAAGTTGTTTCCGCTGCATACAGTCTAGTCTCAAACAAGAGGAATTCGAGTCCTTCAACTGTCTGCAAGGTAACATTAGTGCTGTCCAATGAGCAGCTCGAAGTAGCTCGAAGTTGTTCCCGTCCTGCTCGTTCTTTTTTGTCAACAAATGGGCATGAGCAGGACAGGGAGAAACTTCGAGCTACTTCTAGCTCTCATTGGACAGCACTATTAATTATGTTTTATTTCTGACACTGCTGTTGGTAGCGGGGACTAAATACTATGAATCCTTAATTACCACAACTTATTGCCCTAGCGTAATTGATTAAGCTAGGGCTCTGTTTGGTAGATCTTACACCCCGTGTTACGGGGAGAGTTAGTGGTTACTATGGCTGCCGATGAATCGATGAACGTTTTGACGTAGGACTACGTCTGTGTTTTCTATATTGGGGTACACTTTACGATTGCGAAAATCGGGGACCGTCACGAAAATATGATAGACTTTAAACTTTAATATCTAAGCCGTTTCTCGATGGATTTTCATTTTTTTTACCATTCGATCAAGGATGAGTCAACGCTTCTTTGTATTTATTTTAAAATACTGATTTTTAACTATTTATTATCGATAATTGATAAAAAGTTTAGAAATAGGTAAACTAACCAATCACGTACATGCATCACTAGCACAGACATCAAAAATCAATCACTTGCGGGTTTGGATCTAATCCTCAGTTTGAACAAGATTTTACGCAGAGCAGACGCATTAAAGCGATCGCAGCGGAGCGGACACAGCATCAGGGAGGCGCTAATAACATTTTCAAAGAAAATTTATCGCATTGGTGGTGATGCTCGATGTGTTGTTGCAGATCATTCAACCTCAACGAACCAGAATTTCATATGAAGAAAAGGTTGACCATAAAAATAGCACTGTGGCGATCCCGCACCGCCAGTGCCGATGCTGCAAATTTATTACAAATTGTGGTGTCATTTAGTTGGAAAGGAACATTGGGAAAAGAAAATTGGTTCTTCTCAGGACCAACATTTTATGAAAAGAAAGAGTTAATTGCGAAAATGGACTGTTTCGGTGGCATCGGGTTTGGCGTGGTAGTTTGGTTGCTGTTAGTGATTCCATCCATTAAAAGTCACTACATCATGTCCCTACGACGCGCTATCAAATTAACTATTTACGATTGAGTTTTGCACTTTGAAGAAAGTTTATTTCGGATAGTCGGATCAACCTTCTTTTGTATAAAATCAATGAAGACGCCACCTCAGTAGAAACTATCTACAGCAACCACCCATCGGAAAGCAATCACCAATGCTGCAATGCTGCAAAATTTATTTCAACCAGTCGAGTGACTTCAGCGGCCGATGAGTCATGTTAATTCCACGGTTAGAGACTCAAATTCCATCCAATTGGGAACAACTATTCAACTTCTTTATTCAGTTGGCTTCCGAGCAGTTTGCTCAATGTTAATAAAACGACACAAATTATTATGGCAAATACCATCAATTTCGAATAGCTACGTAGTCCTACGTCACCTTTGCGTACAACCCGATTGGGCTGCACCTTTGAGTTTTTAATGCACTATGGGGAATCAAGTGGCCGAAAATAGAAAACCTACTTTCCCCGATGAGTATTTCAAGTTGACCTACTAAAAGCTAATGCATTGGAACATGGAGCATTAAACTCAAGAATATCAGAACTCTGAGCCATTTGGCTATATGGATCAGAACCAGACATTTTTTTGATTTTGAAAAACCAGTCCTATTTTCCAACTCTTTAAAAAAATTCTGAAAGCTTGTGGCATGGACTTTCGAAGTGTGGGTAACATGCGGAAAAATAGGTAAAAAAAACATCCTAATAGGGCCCGACGCAAAAAAAAAACATGTTTTTTTTTATACAAAATGTTCCATACAAAAAAGTTTGTCTTGCCAAAAGGCAATAAAACCTCCTTAGCCGTGCGGTAAGACGCACGACTACAAAGCAAGACCATGCTGAGGGTGGTTGGGTTCGATTCCCGGTGCCGGTCTAGGCAATTTTCGGATTGTAAAATGTCTCGACTTCCCTGGGCATAAAAGTATCATCGTGCTAGCCTCATGATATACGAATGCAAAAATGGTAACCTGGCTTAGAAACCTCGTAGTTAATAACTGTGGAAGTGCTTAATGAACACTAAGCTGCGAGGCGGCTCTGTCCCAGTGTGGGGATGTAATGCCAATAGGAAGGAAGAATAAAACAAAATCCAGATTTTTATGGCTGCAAATCTTCGATTCCGATCACTTTTGAATGGATATTCTTATAATACACGGCAGACTGCGATAAGCTGGATACCAATTATAAACGTAGTCCAAAGTACGTCAAGAGTAGGTAAAATAGAGAGTAAATAATTCAAAGATGGCGTAGGCTGCGTGGTAGGCCGTACACACGATGGCTTACACAGAAAAAAATAATGAAAAGTAAACAGCGCGTAAAATTTGCCATGCGGAAATTTACGCTATTCTTCGCTGAAATGGCCCTCTTCCTAACAAGATTGCTAACAACTTGCATGCAATGTAGACGATTCACGTCAAATATTGTATACGTTTAGGCTATATCCGTTGTGGAATTACGCTAATAATGACGTTCCATTTATGTGCATGATTTTTGCCGTAAATTTCAGTGGATTTTTCTATATGTATGCAACTGGCTGGCGAATGATATTTCATTAGGCGAAGCCTCACCAAAAGCAGCCTATCATCTGTCAAGTACCAAGTAAGTAAAAAACAAATGGTAAAAAAACAATGGACTTCTGAGGGTAAATATTTGCCGATAAATATTTTGTAACACTGCCGCAGCACTACTAATTAGTACGTAGGCAGTCATCTTCCAAGGTTGCGTTTTTCGGAGTTTTCGAGCCATTGAGCCAGAGTTTTGACCACGCCACATTGTGTTTGAATTGATTTTTTGGCTAAAGGAGATATCGGTAAAATATTTTTAGCGTGTATTGAGAAATTGAACGATAAGTTATCCTTATTGCTTATGGGCTTAGCTATGTTGCACGTACTCAGATTAGATTGTATGATGTGGTATTGTTGAACGGAATGTCATTTTGAGAAAAAAGTCGGGGTGGTCCGAAACCGACCGGCAACCAGTGATCCGAAACCGACCCTTCATTTCATTGCACTCTACTTTTTACTGCATGATATGGAAGGGAGTGGACGAAGTTCTTTTAAAGGCTGTTTTAAAGGCTGATTCGGCCACATTGAGAGTTGACGTAAAGCCAATGTCAGCTTCTCTCCCCGAACAGCCAAGATAGCTGTGTGGTGTCGGCAGCCAGTTATCTGGCTAAGAATAACGCTACGGATTGCCTGTTCCGGTGGTAGAAGTCCACCATACAGGTGACCCCAAATTCTTGGTGTGATGCGGCTTTATGCTTACCGTGCATAAACCCTATTTTCGCAAGGGTAGCTTCTACCTAGGTAACCTAGTGAACCCGGTTTTTGCTGCTTTCAGTAAAGAAATGGCAAACTCTCGATCAATGCCGCGTGCATGTGTGCTTGTTAACAATGCTATTGTTGCTACACTTATCTCTGAACTAACAACCAGAGATGTATGTGCTGTCACAATTGATGCCACTGGCAGAAATACGTCTATTGTTCGGTTTATTTACCACATGATGAACCATCCCCTACGGATGCTTTCAAACGAGTTGTCATATATTGCACTTCAAAAGGCCTTCCGCTAATTGTCGGCAGTGATGCTAATGCTCATCACATCATCTGGGGTAGCTCGGATATCAATCTGAGAGGCTTCAGCTTGATGGAATACTTAAGTAGTACCGAACTTAGTTTACTTAACATAGGCAATCGCCCAACCTTTATGGTATCTAATAGAGCAGAAGTGTTAGACATAACCCTTTGCTCTAATAGAATCAGTCACGAATTGACGAATTGGCATGTGTCAGATGAGGAATCGATATCTGACCATCGCTACATCTACTTTGATCATTTGAATGTTACTTCGCAGACCTTGCGTTTTAGAAATCCCCGTTCAACAAACTGGGATCTTTACACAGAGTTGCTCTCTACCAAATTTCATGGATATCTACCTTCTTTAGAAACTCCTACCGACTTGGATGATGCAGTTGATACTACAACGTTGCACATCGTGGAAGCTTTCGAAGAAGCTTGCCCTTTACATTCTGTAAAAACCTCAAGAGGAACCCCTTGGTGGGATTCCGATTTGGCTAAGCTAAGGAAGCAGTGCAGAAGGAGTTGGAACAGACGCCATTCAACAGGAACGGATTCTTTCAAGTTGGCTCGCAAAGCTTACAAGAAGGCTCTACGATCTGCTGAACGATCCGGCTGGAAAAACCTTTGAGCAAATGTTTCCAATTTGAGTGAAGCCAGTCGATTGAATAAAATTCTTGCGAGATCCAAGGATTTCCAAGTTGACGTAATTCGCAAGCCAAATGGCGACTACACTTCTTCTGATGAAGAATCGTTAGAGCACTTATTTGATACGCACTTCCCTGGATGTGTCGATATAACATCTTCGGATTATCCTGATGTCTTTTCATGTAGCTATGGGTCTTGGGCTCAAGCACGTAGAATCATAACTACTGAATCGATTCTATGGGCACTTAACAGTTTTGCTCCCTACAAATCTCCAGGGGAGGATGGGAGTTCAGTGCGTGATCTCTCATGTTTCGGACAGCAGAACGATCGTGCGGTCGACCGAATTATTGTGTTCTGCATTGCGCGGCCGGTAAAAAAATTAATCAGTTCAGTGCGTGATCTCTCATGTTTCGGACAGCAGAACGATCGCGCGGTCGGCCGAATTATTGTGTTCTGCATTGCGCGGCCGGTAATAAAATTAATCAGTTCAGTGTGTGATCTCTCATGTTTCGGACAGCAGAACGATCGTGCGGTCGGCCGAATTATTGTGTTCTGCATTGCGCGGCCGGTAATAAAATTAATCAGTTCAGTGCGTGATCTCTCATGTTTCGGACAGCAGAACGATCGTGCGGTCGACCGAATTATTGTGTTCTGCATTGCGCGGCCGGCAATAAAATTAATCAGTTCAGTGCGTGATACTTGTTTCGAAGCGGGCTTGGTAGTCATATGGCTACTGCTTCTGCCTCATACGCAGGAGGTCGTGGGTTAAATCCCAGGTCCGTTCCATTCTCCTACTTTGTATCTTTCTCTTTATTTCTCATGTTCTAACAATCGCTAGAACTGGAAATGGACTTCCATACCGTTTCCATTACTATTCCTATACCTTCAACTTGAGTATTCTAACAGTAATCTGCTAGAATCGGAAATGAACTTATATAGCTCGTTTCCTACATCCAATTAGAAATTCCATCAGTTACCTCCTCCTATCTATCACATTGGCAGCTCGTTAACCAAGACGGACCTCTGCCTCTCCAACCTAACCCATAAATTCCGACAAATTCCGCATGAACTCGTGGCAAGTGCAGAGGTATATTCGGCTTGCAGTGGGCGAGTGATTGTATCATCATTTCCTCCCCCTTCCCTACATTGACTTGCATTCTGACGTGGCAGGCACCAGTATGACCTAACAAATGAGATCACCAGTACTTGTACATTGAAGATGTGTGCTAGTCCCAAGCAAACATCTGTTGGTTCCCTGTGCAAGAACAGCTGATCTGGTCATAATGGAGTAGCAACTACGAGCAGTCAATCAAGCTCAAGCTCAAGCTCAAGCTCTACAAATCTCCAGGGGAGGATGGGATTTATCCCGTTCTACTTCAGAGAGGTTTTGAATATATCAAACATGTTTTGAAAAAGCTTTTAGTTTGCAGTTTTGCTACTGGGTATATTCCCATAGCCTGGCGGGATGTCACTGTAAAGTTTATCCCAAAAGGAGGACGTGCTTCGTATGAAGAAGCAAAGAGTTTTAGTGCTACTCAGTTTTAATGTAGAGACGATTAGACAATGGTCGCTGATATCTGTTACAATCGTCTCATTTACTACGGACATTGCTAATCGTTCGGTGCACACAACGTGATCCAAAATGTTGTTGCTAGCAGGCCTCGTCACATTTGTATTTGTGACGGACAAATTATACGCTGTAAGCAGTTGGATGTACTCACAAACAGTTGCACTTGAAAGCGAGTTAGTGGGAATGTTCAAGTCTTCAATAATCACACATTCATTTCCATTTGGAGTATTTGAAAGGATTTCGTCAAGCTCTGCCATAAATTTTTTACTATCGAAAGCCGGCGGTCTATAAATAGCATGGAGATCAATCTTCATACCACAAAGAAGTCGCAAATGGATATGATGAAAGCCATCCATTTCTAAATTCGCCTCAATACTTGTAACCAAATCACTACGAACAAAAACTGCTAATCCACCGTGTGAATGATTCCTACATGAGAACACGCCGCTGTATCCATTGAGTTTAAATAGCCCTTTACGTTCTTCTTTGATCCACGTTTCGCACAACACGATTACATCAATCCGCATCCCATAACGAACCAACATCTCCCCAATAAAATCGAATTTGGAAATTTCATTCATCCCTCTGATATTTAATTGAGCGATCTTCAGCGTTTTATTGTTCCCAATGCATTTATTTCTCAACCAATCTTCTTCTGAATCATACATAACATTAGTATACAGTGACATTATTACAAAATAATCATTATACCTCGAAGATTCGCTTATTGCCTACGTTTCAAGGAAGGCTCACCGGTTGGTGATGAAGTGTTCGAACTGCTTCTACCCGAGTCGTTCAATAATCTTTTAGTGCTGATCTGTCCAAGCCGTTCCACATCCTTGCGGCTCCGAATTATGTCCACCTTTGAGCCTTCGGTTTTCTTCATTAGTATTGCTCCATTCCGACCTGGCCAAACGAATTTGATGTCAGATAGATCCTGAAATGCTCGCACTTCTTTCAGCAGCTCCATACCATATGGTGTGAGTTCGTCACGCAAAACTACTTTCGTTGTGGATGTGTTGAAAGCTGGATCCACAGCAGAAGCTAACAAAGGTCCATGATTTTTTTTTCGATTGAACAATTCCTCTTTGACACGTTCGTCTGCAAAACACACTTTAATGGGTGGCACGTTAGTTCCATACTGTTTGGCGTCTTTGTTGACGAGTCGTTTCGATTCCTCGATAGCACCGTCGGGCAGTTGATAGCCAACAGCAGCTGCAATTTTGCGTACCGTCATTTCAACTTCTTCGTTTCTCTTCATAGGGACTCCAAGTATAACGGCATTCCTTGATATCGCGGCTCTTTTGAGACGATCCACTTCTAATTCAAGCTGATTCACAGTATCCGATGTTGCCTGTTGTTTCCCACGCAGATGTAGGATATCTTTCTTCGTCGAAGACTGTTCATCCTTCAGTAATTTCAGTTCTCCCAGTAGAGAGTCCAGTTTTTCCGAAAGAAAATTCTGAAATTTTTCGATGTCACCAACAGTAGTCTTCACAGCTTGTAAGTATTATCTCCACTTTTGTGGAATCTCGTTGCAGATACGCTATTGAGGTTACTCAATAATGGCGGTTTTCCTACCTATGGATTTGCCGACGACTATCTAACATTGATAGTGGGTTTGTGCATTACTACCTTATTCGACCTGATGCAAAATGCTCTTCAGGTAGTTGAAAGTTGGTGTCGCCAATATGGCCTTTCGGTCAATCCGAATAAAACATCTATTGTTCTTTTCACGGAAAAACGTAACCGTAATGGTATTCGTCCATTACATCTTTTTGGTTCTGAAATCAATGTAACTGATCAAGTAAAGTATGTGGGTCTAATTTTGGATTCAAAGCTTTCCTGGACTCCTAACATTGAGTTCAGAATCAAAAAGGCCGCCAAAATGCCGACGAACCTTTGGTAAAACTTGGGGTCTTAAACCCAAATATATCAAATGGATTTACATAACAGTTGTACGACCAATTTTGGCTTATGGATGTCTTGTGTGGTGGCAAAAGGGGGAAGTGAGGACAATTCAGTCTAAATTAGGCCATCTTCAAAGGATGTGTCTAATGGCAATGACTGGTGCGTTCTCTTCGACTCCCACGGCTGCTCTCGAGGTTCTTTTCGACGTGGCCCCACTACACATACATCTCAAATAAGAAGCATTTTCTTGTACTTACCGACTATCGGTACTCGGTTTTATGGAAGAGAATCCTGTAAACCGCAGTTCTACACACACTTCGTTGTTACCGCTTATGGTTAATTGGGACAAAATTTTCCTTGCTCCAAGTGATCTCACACACGTTAGTAGTTTTCCTTATAGGACATTTTCAACACAATTCCCCTCGCGGGATGAGTGGACATCTGGCTATTTGGAGAGAAGTATGTCGGATAGCATTGTTTGTTACACTGACGGCTCCCTCCTCGAAGGTAGAGCAGGTGCAGGCGTCTATTCGCGTGAGCTGAGATTGGAACAGTCACACTCACTGGGTACACACTGCACTGTCTTTCAAGCGGAAATATTTGCCATCATGTGTGGAGTGCAATCTGCACTGCAGCAACGCATTATGGGCAAAGTAATATTCTTCTGTTCAGATAGCCAAGCAGCTATTAAAGCTCTCGCCTCGGCCAACTCAAGGTCGAAGTTAGTAATCGCATGTCGAACTCAAATTAAGGAACTGAATATAGGTAATACTTTTCATTTTATATGGGTACCTGGCCATTCTTGCATAGCTGGAAACGAATTGGCTGATGAGTTAGCTCGTAATGGAGCATCTCATCACTTCATTGGTCTTGAGCCAGCTATTCTAATATCTAAACGTTGGGTGAAGCTTTTGATTAACTTTTGGGCTGTCACTCAGCAAAAACAGCATTGGAGTAGTTTGGATTCATGTCACCGAACAAAATTGTATATCTGGGAGCCATCTCCGGTAGTAGCAAGCTATTTAGCTAATCTGTCTAAACAGAATTGCAGTGTCTTAGTCAAGGCCTTGACAGGTCACTGCCGACTGAACTATCACATGGAAAATATTCAACGCGTTGAATCATCTGTTTGTGATAGTTGTGAATCCGATTATGGAACTTCTTATCATCTAATATGTAACTGCCCAGTCTATGCACAATTGCGCTTCCAAATATTTGGTAAACACTTACTTAGTGAAATTGACTTCAGAAACCTGAACCTTCAGAGTATTTTGTTGTTCATAACCCGTTGTGGTAAGGAGCTATAAGCTCTTGTACGCTTATGCGTTGTATGCCCTCTTCAAGGGCCCTTTTCCAAACATTCCCTTTGTTCTCCCATCCACATTCCTTGCCTTTTTGTTCACTTCCTTTTCCGTCAGGTGTGTGATGAAAAAGGCTGTGAAGGCGATGGCACAAATCTCCCAAATTGAGGTGAACGTGCCCCTGGAGCCGACGTTCTGATACCTGATACCTGATACCAGTAACCGACTGTTGTAGCAGCGCTTGCGCTGCCTCGCAGTGGTTTAAGTTTAGCTGTGTTACTTGCATGTCTGGACCCTTCTAGAGGCCGGACAGGCCTGTGCACCGGTGAGGTGTCTGTTGTCTGTATTAGGGGGACAGATCAGACACCTCGGTGCGGCCTGACAGGTGCGAGCTTTGTGGCCTTCAGCTCCACACCTGCGGCATAGCTTACTACGATCGGGACCCCGACAGTCAAAGGATTTATGACCGTAGCCGAGGCACCTATAGCAGGGCTGAGGTGGCTGGATTATGCTCAACGAGCATACCGACCAGCCCACCTTCAGCTTAGCCTTATCTAGTACCTTCTTGGCATCAGCCAGAGGCACTTGGAATGTGGCAACCTGCATCCCAGCAAAGCTATTATGTAACCGAATCTCGGATTCCTGGAGTTGGACGTTGCACTGATCTCTCAGCGCGTCCACCAGGTCCGGTTATTTCTTCCATGCCGCGGCACTGGATGACCGATACTGGGCATAGGGCTCTCACTTGAACCCCATCACCCAGTACCTCCTCTGTCAACTTTTTATACTCAGCACTCTTCTGAGCAGCATCCCGCTTTAGGACGAGAGTTATCTCGCCTTTCCGCGTTCGACGGATGCAGTTGACGTCGCCTCCTAGGCCAGTAAGCTTATCATCGCTCCTCATGGCCTTCAAGACATCGGCATAGCTTTTATCATCAGACTTGACAATGATCGCTTCGCCTCTGTCTTTCCGCTTACCGTTGCCATTGGAAGGCGCACCCTTTGCAACACGGGCTCTACCCTTCTTAGCAGATGTAAGCTGCGTTCCACCTGCCTCCTTGCCTGCGACTTCATTCGCTCGTCGCTTCGTCTTCATTGGATTTACAACCACAGTCCAGGGTTGTTCATCGTCCCGGCGAACTTCAGTTGCCCTCCTAGGTGGAGGCACTGACTTCCTCTGTTCCTTAGGATCGGCAATTTGCACGACCCTCTCACGGAGTGATAAAGTTTCCATCCTTGGTGGAGGAACTGGTTTCGATTTAGCTTCATTCAGGTCGGCCTGCACGACCTTACTAAGCTTCGGAGTTGCTCCGCTAACAGCCATGCGTTTTTGAAGTTTTGCGGTATGGCTCTCGGCCAACCGCTTCTCATCAGTGAGGCGACGAATCTTTGAATCAGCCTCCTCACTGACCTTTGCCGCCTGACTTATCGCCAACTCCTTTTCCTCAGTAAGAAGGCGAATCTTCCGTTCTGCCTCCTTACTGGCCTCTAGTAGGGACCTCCACTCCGACTTCGCCTCTACCACCACCGAGCAGAGGGTTAGTACGGCCTGTTTGAAGTCCCTACTATATCTGCAACGGTTGTCCAGAAAAGACATAATCACGTCCGTAATGTCCGTGATCACCTCCATTTTCTGGCCGCCGCCTTCCTCGTGGCTGGTCATCAACGACTTGATGACCCGGGTTAGAGTAGGGCCGTCCATTTTTACCTCAACCGGCACATCCTCAGACCCACCCCGGCGATCTTTCGGGTGACCTATTAAGGCCACTTCGTCTGGTGAAAGGATTCTCCTTTTCGCCAGACCCGCCATCAACATCCTCAACGGTATTTTTGTAGGTTGAAAAAATCATTGCTATTGGGTCCCCCTTACGGCTGCTGTAGAATCCTGCTGGAGTAGTCGCCTATTGTGATCCCATGGTTATCTATACATACCTTGCGGCATGCAGGGAGGCCATGCGCGGGTTGACACTTGCCTGTTCAGAGCCAGATCAGCGCAAGTCAGGAATGTGCATCTGAGCCTACTCCCACGCAGTTTGTCAGACTGGTGGCAGAATTGTACCGCGTGCTATAAGGCCCGCCACGGTTTTACGGGACGGATGACAGCCTGGTCATTAGCCCATTCGCCGTTTCAGGTCAGTGTCACCCGGCCTTACTAAGAGAATAGAATGACCCGACTACCAGCCCTCGCTTCACAGTATTACAATATCCAAAGACAAAGCCAGTAGACATGCAGCTAGTATGCCATAATCAGGATATCACTGGCGTTAATCCTGATGTGCCCATTGGCACTCCCTGGGCTATTGCATGCTTTGAGCGGCACACGGTCGCTTTGATAGGGCCTGCTTACGGACTCATGCAGCTTTTTATAGAGATTTGGCAGAGCCCACTGCCAAACCCCACCACTACCTGGCAGGCCCCCTGACTCACAGATACCTAGGTGAGCGACCCGAGCTGCACAAATCAGACGTAACTGGTTACAGCAACTTCATTGTGACTGAATCTGGTCATATATGAGTTGAACTAACCTATGTGAAACATTTGTGCTGCTAGGGGACAGTTACACAGCCACAAAAATAGCTCGTGTGGTTTTATTTAAGCTTGGATTTCAATATTTTCAACAGTATTAGGTTCCTCGTGAAACAAGGAATCTGTACAAACGTTTACATGTTAAAAAGGACCGTTATCACGACCGTACGAGGCATTTTTGTGCCTGTGTAACTGTCGCTCATCTAGGTATTGTTCTGCATTAGGTCCGTTTTGTGTGAAGCAAACATATCTCTGTGTTATTGATTTAAAGCGTGTGGAAAAACTAAATTTTTCATCTCACTTTTAGGGGGGTTCATCATAAAACTGAATACCTCCAAAGAAGCGCGTCGACTTACTGATAAAATGTCTCGAAGACGCCATTACGCTAAATCAAATAATAAAGGTACTATTCAATAAATGCGCTAAAAACACAATTTTAGCCATTCATAACGAGCAGTTATCGTTAAAACAAACTATGTATAAACTAGGAACAAATACAGCAGATGATTCCCCTTGTCGATAGGTTGGAAAAATATAAATTTTGTTTCTGTCCTTCAAGGCTGCGTAACCATTCTTACCATGCTGGATTGTTTTATGTCTATTTGTCTGTGTCGCTCCCTCGTATCTATCATTTTGACTCCATGAATTTGAATGAACATGAAATTAATATTTGTTGAAATTCCCAACGCGACCTCATGTCGATTTCAATTAAGATACATTTCTCAAAGCCTGTGATGAAGATAATTTTCCATGTCGGCAGCACACCTTTCGACATTCTTTTCCGTTACGCACCGTTTGGCTGAAATCAAACTTTCGTTGTTCGCTGTGCTCTTGGGAAATTCAATGCACGTGCTACCTCCGTCATGGGAGACCGACATCTTGGAAACAGCTAAATTGTCCTGTCAATATCCTCACCACGGTATGAAAAGATTGTTCTATCGAGGACCCAAAGGTATTCCTGTAATAAGCAAGAATCTATCATCTCCATGAATTTCGTGGAGGAAAAACGAAAAACGGCCCTATTGTTGTCCCCTCCCCCTTGTGCTCTCAGGTGAAGGAAAGTATGAAGTCAAGACAAAATTTTCAAAACGACTTATCTGCTTTTGTAAACAATGATTCAAACGACGTTTTGACGAATGCGATAGCTCTCCCACGCAAACCAACACCATCAACAGGTAGCGGAAACATTCAGCTACCTATTGGTGGTGTTGGATTGCGTGGGAGAGCTATCAGATTCGTCAAATCGTAGTTTGAATCTTTGTTAACAAAAGCAGATAAGTCGTTTTGAAAATTTTGTCTTGAAGTGGTTTTCTTCGAAGAACATTTCAACAAAAAAAGAGTATCACGTTTCTTCTCGTCGAGATTTGGCAGTTGTTTTACAGTGCTTTCGTTGTGCGGCAGAGAACCAGAGCACAGGAAGAGTGGTTGATATCACTTCATCCAAAACCGTTGTCTATATTTAGTGACAGATTTATCCTTACTTGGCCTGTCACATTCGCTTCCAAATTATACACATCTGTGGATTTATGTGCCGTTGGTACTCCTCCGGAGGTGCAATCCAAATCAGATTATTGCGGTTTTCCAGACATTAGTTCCATTATCCGCTGTAGCACAGAAGACGGTTGTGCGGTTCTTCCGCATGTCTGGAGATCAGAAACGGAAAAGTGTGTTTGTTGACATATGTCAGTATCAGGGTAAGCTGTTTGGGTATAGAGCGATTTTCGAGCGGGTTCGACATGGTGCTGTCAGAACGGAGCGGATGTGGTTTAAACATTTTAAATTCGACTTAAACTGATTGATAGACTTTACAAGACATGATGTTTATGTTTTTGTATCCAGAGAATATTCCAAAATTTATTCGGAAATCACTTCTATTGCCGATCCGTTGTTGTCACATTATTTCGAATAGATTTATTTTGTCCGATTTTTTAGCAGCTAAAATCATTATTCTTACAATTCTCGCTTAACTTTTCGAAAGGACAAAAATGAATGCTTTTGATTGCAGTACTCAAATTAATTCATGAACAAAATGTTACTTAGGTCCTTTTGAAAAGATAAGCGAGATTTCATTAATTTCCACAATTAATGAAAAAGTAGCATAAATTACATTAAATGTTACCAAAGCTGTTTGTAAGAATTGATCAATATCGAGAATTCTCCAACACTTAGACATTTCGCCTAAAGCTGCGCTACGGGCGCTGCCACATGCATCTGGAACAGTTGCTGGCAGCAACTCATTTCCGCCACACAATTCTTTGTTTTTATTGGTAAACAAAACACCTTTAGGTTTCATGAGAATTTTTCTATTGAAACTCTCTTTTGTATAAAAACTGTGTAAAAACAGCAAAAATCTGGCATTTATGGGTTCGCTGGATGACAATTTCACTACATATGTAGCTGTTTCAATGTATTTTTAGAGCATAAAAAGATACATAACAATTATTCACCAATTTAGATTTGTTTAACGAATGACTAAACGTAGTACTCGACTGCTGGTATACATCAAATCAACATACGAGTTTAAACTCTAAACTGCTAAGCGAGATAAACGGTGTCTCACCTTGCAGGTTTTCAGAGCCAGTTAAATCTGTTTACTACGACTTCAGGAATGGCGATTATTGGAACATGAATGCATTTCTCTCTGCCATTAATTGGGCTGTGTACATCGATCACAACCTCAATTCATCGGTTATTACCTTCTCCAACATCGTATTGTATGCTATTGATCAATTAATTCCAAAACGATCTAGTAATTCTCCATCAAACCCACCTTGGGGGAACAGCTATTTGGAGCGCTTTAAAGGTCGTGAACGGTCTGCTGTACGTAAATATTCGAAGTGTTAAAATCACCACTGCAAGCTCTCCTATAACTCGATTAACGCTCGCTACAAGCTCCTGAATAAAAAACTTTACTCCGCTCATTAATGAAAAGTGCAACTGAAACTACGTCATAATCCTAAAGGATTCTGGAAGTACGTCAACCAACAACGAAAGGAATCTGGTCTTCCCTCTGCCTATGACCAAGGGAAATATCGAATGTTCATCGACTGAAGTCATCTGTAATTTGTTTTAACAGCAATCCTAGAGTGTGGTTAGGAAAGATTCCTTGGATTTACAACAAATCAATGAAGCCGCTAGCAACGTCCCTGTTCGTCCTTCAATTAGAAACCACCCAGTTGTTGATGCAGACACAGTAGCGAGTATTTGCTGTACCGTAAAACCTTCTACTAGTTGTGGACCAGATGGTATCCCTGTGTTCGTCTTGAACAAATGTTTCAGTAGTCTATCCGTTCCGTATGGCCGCACTATGCGTCACTTTTAAATTGTTTGAACAAGTAGTCTACAAGTTTTTACTCCACAACTGTCAAGAATTCATCTCTGAGCATCAACATGGGCTTATGCCAAGGTGTTCAACCGATACGAATTTGACTCTCTACACGTCGTTCATCGCCCAATCTTTGCAGAAGAGATATCAAGTGGACTCAATTTACACTGATTTTTCGGCTGCCTTCGATAAAATCAATCATAGGATAACGGTAGACTAATCCACCTACAGTGAGATTTTGACCCTTCCTTAGTTATAAGGATTTTTTTTACAGATCCAGTATTTAAAACGAGATAAAACTACTCAGCTTCCCACGGCGATTTACCGTGAAAGTGACAAAATAATTGCCTACCCAAAGGCGGATGTCATGGGTTGAGTGACAACTCAACGAATGATAACGCACTGTACTTCATGCTGCCTATCTATAAGGCGCTCGTCGGATTGAATAGCGGTTGTGACATGTTTAGTAACTATCGTAACGCTGGTTGCATATATTGTACTCGTAATTTCCAGAGACCTCGATATTAATTAATCCAGAACTAACTAAATCAGTCATTGATCTGAGCGAAACTCAATAGCGTTCAATAATAACATATATTTTGCCTTATGGATGCCTAATTTGGTAAAACTAAACTTGTTTAATACCTTAAAAATGAGTGAGATTTATATGGTAGTAAATTTCAGAATTTGCACACATACGCACACATACATGCATATAAGTGGTCTATTAGTGTCTCAAAACATGCTCACATTTGCTATCTAGCTTCCACTGAAGAAAATTTTGAAATCCCTTCCTATTTTTACGTTTTTGCTTTTCGGAGAAGATTGTTTAGTACATGCTTCTATATGTTCATCAATTAAAACCATTTGTTTCTTCGAAACAAATCGGAAAAATAGGCTTATTTCCATATCATATCATTTGTTGTAATTATATTCTCAATTTAAAAGTGAATTTGTTTCAAATACCATACATTTTATTTAATAATTCACAAAATTTCTTGATAGATTAATACGTAACACACATGCGTAACGCATACAAAGTGAAATTATAGACACTTCCGAAGGAAGGGTCAAAAAAAAGACACGTGGATTCTTTTTCGCAAATTTCATATCAATTTGTCCATTTCGAAACATGTGCTGTGCATATGCACAGCCAAGATATTTAACAAAAAAAAATTTTTTTTTTGTACGGCCGGGTTGCCGAATAATATGCAATTAATTGAGAATCTGTTGTTAAAGATCTGGGTGTGTTATTAGACTCTCAATTGACTTTCAAGGATCACATAGCCTATATTACCTCGAAAGCGTTCAAAACCCTCGGATTTATTTTTCGCATAACAAAGCACTTCAATAATATCAAATGTCTAAAAACACTTTACTGCGCTCGAGTGAGGACATTACTAGAATATTCATCAATTGTCTGCGCTCCTTTTTATCAAAATAGCATAATGCGAATCTAAGCAAATCAGCGTAAATTCGTCCATTTCGCTCTACGTCGTCTTCCTTGGAATGACCCACATAATTTACCCAGCTATGAGGCAAGCTGCCGACTTATTGGTTTAAATCTGTTAAGTGATCGTCGAGACGTATACAAGGCGCTGTTCGTTTCAGATCTTCTAAAATTGAAAATTGATTTCCCCACTATGCTTTCTCAATTGAACCTTAATATACCCTACCGTCCACTTCGATCAACTCTTTTCATTTTTTTGAGAGGAGCTCGCACAAATTATGCGCAAAACGAGCCTTTCACTAGCATGTGTCGCACTTTCAATCGTTGCTCTACCGCGTTTGATTTTCATCTTTCCCGGTGTATTCTTCGGAAAAGGTTCACTATACTCCTCTCTACATCCGACAGTATTACACATTAGGCCAGGTAGCTTTATTGATGTATTTTTTTGTATAATATTAAGTAATTAGGAAGTTAAGTTTAAGCAAAATTATGTATCATTTGGAAATATTGTTATCTGTTGATATAAAAGAAGAGGAGGTTTTGCGCCCGTTTGAGAAAGATTTCATGAATAATTCTACTCAAACGGGCTTTTCCCTGCTCCAAATAAAGAATAAAGAATAAAGAACTTTATGGATATACACATCCGGCCAAAAGTTTGGGCTCAGCCGCAGAAAACATAGGCAACAGTTTTGACGTAGGACTACGTCTGTGTTTTCTATATTGGGGTACACTTTACGATTGCGAAAATCGGGGACCGTCACGAAAATATGATAGACTTTAAACTTTAATATCTCAGCCGTTTCTCGATGGATTTTCAATTTTTTTGGTCCATTCGATCAAGGATGAGTCAACGCTTCTTTGCATTTATTTGAAAATACTGATTTTCAACTCTTTTTTATCGATAATTGATAAAAAGTTTAGAAATAGGTTAACTAACCAATCACGTACATGCATCACTAGCACAGACATCAAAAATCAATCACTTGCGGGTTTGGATCTAATCCTCAGTTTGAACAAGATTTCACGCATAGCAAACGCATCGAAGCGATCGTACACAGAAAGAAAAATCGTTATTGAAAATAAAAAAACCGTTGGTTAAAATAAAAAGTTGCGTTGGTTCTTTTTCGTAGAGAGTAGCGAATGTTCAAAATAAAAGTCCTTAAACTTTTATTTCAACTAAGAGTTTAACAGTCACCGTTTCTCCAGAATTAAAAGTTTGTACTTTTAAAAATAAATTGCAGAACTGTCAGATCAATCATATTGTACCATGATAAATAAAAGTACATGATATTTATATTGGAAGCTACTACTGATGTTTTCAGAGGGAATTTTTCGAATAAAAATAATTTATTCACACATAAATTTTGAAAATGTCGTAGGCCAAAAGCGAAAGTATTTCCACTTTCTTTTTCGCCAAGTCGGAAAAGAAAATCGAAAAAAAAACTTTGGGACCTACGATCTTTTCAAAATTGATGTTTGTATTAGTCTGGCAATCTTACAGAAATAGTAAATATTTATTACACAACACTTCATTTTTATATTTTTTCATTCTATTCATTCCTCACGGAATTGCCTTGTGGCTGGTGTAGACTGTAGATCGCATGACCCATCAATTCTGTTGACCCGAAGGCACCTGCTGCCAACAGCTTGGGCGAGGGTAAATAGTGTCATCTTTGCTGTGATTCCAAATGGCGTAACCTGATCGCAAATAATAAGTTATTAGGCGATTCATTTGGCCGTATAATTTATACTCACCACTCATCTATATATGGCTCCGCTAAACAGAAAGGAACTCAATGAAGAGATGTGTCTGAACTGAATTTACAAGGCCATCATTGACACAGTCGACATCGCCAATGGTGGGATTCTCATAGCTCCACATCATATCTGGGGAGCTGAAATATAATGCATTACAAGTTTGACGAATTAACTTTAGGATCGTTTAATGGCAGCTGCAATGTTACTCACCTCATAATCACTGTAATTATGTACATTATTTAACGATAAGCGGACTGGAACTTATTTTTACTTTCTATGCGAATCAAAAAATGCGGGTAAAAGTATGTCAACAAAAAAAAAATCATTTTCTTTTTCTTTTCTTTCATTGATTCACATTGAATGTTTTGAAAATAAAAGTTTAAAAACTTTTTAGTTCATAAGACACATTTCAAAATTTGGATTCAGACCCGATGAAAAATATGTTTGAATTAAACAGATAACTTTCGATTCCAAAGTTTTAACTTTTATTTTAAAGAAAAAATATCACTTTTTAAAACGAGAGTGCAATATATTTGATAAAATAATGTTTGTTCTTTCTGTGTAGCGGAGCGGACACAGCATCACGGAGGCGCTAATAACATTTTCAAAGAAAATCCATCGCATTAGTGGTGGTGCTCGATGTGTTGCTGCAGATCATTCAACCTCAACGAACCAGAATTTCATATGAAGAAAAGGTTAACCAAAAAATAGCACTGTGGCGATCACCGCCAGTGCCGATGCTGAAAATTTATTACAAATTATGGTGTCAGTTAGTTGGAAAGGAACATTGGGAAAAGAAAATTGGTTCTTCTCAGGACCAACATTTTATGAAAAGAAAGAGGTAATTGCGAAAATGGACTGTTTCGGTGGCATCGGGTTTGGCGTGGTAGCTTGGTTGCTGTTAGCGATTCCATCCATTAAAATTCACTACATCATCTCCCTCAGACGCGCTATCAAATTCGCTATTTACGATTGAGTTTTGCACTTTGAAGAAAGTTTATTTCGGATAGTCGGATCAACCTTCTTTTGTATAAAATCAATGAAGACGAAATCTCAGTGGAAACTATCTACAGCAACCACCCATTGGTGAACGTCGCTCGGACAGACAGATGCCAAGAGATAATGTTTGGTAATATGAAGAAACTTCGTCTTGAGTCAAATTTCTGTTGTCATTCCTCGCAACAATACGCATCTTAGATAAACAACATCTCTTAACCAAATTCAGAATCGAGATAATTTCATAGTTTTCTTAGAATTTGTCATTCTCCAAATGGTCCGTTGTCTGAGGAATCCCGATCGAAATGGCTCGCGCGCGCCGAAAAGCAGCTTTCTTATATCTAATGAAGTAATTCCATTAGCCCCGCCCCTTCATTAATCGTTATGAGTGCACATTATATTTACACTCATATCAGATCACAAAGGGGCGGGGCTTACGGGCTTAATTTATTGAATACAAGAAAGCTGCTGTTCGGCGCGCGCGAGCCATTTTGATCGGGACTCCACAAAAGGCGGTTCGACATTCGATGCAGCGGAGCGAACACAGCAGCACGAAGTGGGTGGCAGTGTAGCAATGCTGCAAATTTATTTCAACCTTTGGAGGCTTGGCGAAAAATCATCAAGTGGCGGTCGGACAGTTGCAACGCTAGGTGTCGACAAGCGATTGGATACAGTTAGTTATTGGAATGGGAATTGGGAAAAGAAAATTGGTTCTTCTCAGGACCAACATTTTATGAAAAGAAAGAGGTAATTGCAAAAATGGACTGTTTCGGTGGCATCGGGTTTGGCGTGGTAGCTTGGTTGCTGTTAGTGATCCCATGTCAAATTTACTGCCTCATCTCCCTCAGACGCGCTATCAAATTCGCTATTTACGAAGTTTTGCACTTTGAAGAAAATTTATCTCGGATTGACCTTCTTTTGTATAGAATGGTGGCTCGGAAAAAAACTGATTTCAATTCCCATGACTAACAGAAACAAAACCAGATAATTTTGCCAGAAAATTTCACTTTCCGCCAATGACAGCATAATCGATGAAGACGCCAATACCTCTTCTTAGATAAATAGTTTGAGTCATGAAAAGAACTATTTGTAATTAATTCTTGAAGTTCTCCTCACTTTGCCACGTACGTTCCCATCGCGGGCGAAAACCAAACGTCGCAAATAAATATATTTACCTTTGGGTTCATGCCACTTCTGATTCTGCTTATTTCTCCTTTATTTCGGACATTTTTGAGGATGGTGTCTTCTAGCTTATACAACACGGCAGACTACGGTGGGCTGGTCACATTGTTCGTATGCCGGAAGAACGTTTAGGGAAGATAATATTTAGTAGAGAACCCGGAAGAGGCCGCAGGCTTCGTGGAAGGCCACGTACACGATGGCTTTTTGCAGTTGGCCCAGGATCGAGTCCAGTGGAGAAGGATACTCCATTCGGCGTAGGTTCATCGAAGAGCTGTAGCCCATCAAGTATCAAGTAAGTAAGTCTTCTAGGATTGTGATATCCTCCACTGAAAGCCAGTCGAGTGATTTCAGCGGCGATGCGGCCGATGAGTCATGTTAATTCCATATTTAGAAGAAGCAAAGTCCATCCAACTGGGATCAACTATTCGCCTTCTTGATTCAGTTGACCTCCGAGCAATTTGCTCAATGTTAATAAAGAGACACAAATTATTATGGCCAATACCATCCATTTCGTATAGCTACGTAGTCCTACGTCACCTTTGCGTACAACCCGATTGGACTGCACCTTTGAGTTTTTATTATTGTACCGAATTGCGCTAGTTTGTCGAAGATTTAATGGTTTTGTGTGATAAAGGATGATTGTATCTTGCACCAGAATCAATAATCACGGTTGTAGCTTTTGAAACAATTGAGTTATTAACAAATTATAAAATCGATTAAAAGAAATCGATCAATACAGCTACGCCCCTATGAAACTAAGCGCGAAGCATGGATCATTCGCGGGGATCACATGATTCTGGCTTTAACAGCACAGTCACCGGTGATGGTCCCTTTTCGGAAAGACAACCGAGATCCGTTCAAACTGACTTCAGTCTAAGGCAAACTCGTTTCGAATGACCTACAAACATTTCGTATTGGTAAAATCTGAATCATTTTTCAGTCGTTTGAGATTATTCTGAGCAATTGTTCACGTAATCACATTATTTCTCTGATAAGCAGCATCAGACATTAGTAATAGATATTGGTTCCAAAGTCTGCAAAGTACAAATATACCTATAAGTAAAAATATTCTAAAAAGGGGGGTCCCGTAGCGTAGTTGGCTAAACGTTCGCCCTACAAGCGAATTATCATGGGTTCGATTCCTAGCCCCTCCACCAAAACCCTCGTCTGTCGTCTGGATCCGCAGCCCATACGGTGGCGTTCGGGGTGCGCGCCTTACCGTCACGGCTACCTGATGACGACTGACAACTTGTTCTTCTCGGAGGTATTCCTCCAACGTTACCCGGATAAATGGAAACTGAACAATCAGGGAATCAACATTCGATCAACGCCTAACAATATACCCTTTATCGTCAACAGAGTTTGTTACTGACAAACGCTCCTAGCGACAAACCTTTATCAGAACCCGAATACAATATGACAAGAATCATTTGCCTTGCATGCTCTGATATTTCCGAGAATACGATGCTAATTTTGTAATCATTGTTCGATTCTCGAATATTTATATAAAAGCAGAGACTATGATAGCATAAAACCGAAATTTGCTGAAGAAATAATGCAAAATAACGGGATGAAAAGTTAGCAACAAGATTGTCTTCTTTTTTGTTGCTGACAAAAGTTTTCGGATTTTTGTCATTATTATCTCTGACAAAAACAAAGCTTTGTCGTTGGTTCTCTTTTGTCGCTTGTTTCGCAAGCGCATTTCAGATTCCCTGTGAACAATACAACGATCATTGGATACACGACATGGACAAAACGGACACGAGATGGACCTGCAATGAAAACAACAATGAATAATGAAAAAATACAAAAATAGATACGTATTTCGACCTCAACAGTAAGGCCGTCTTCAGTGTCTCGTACTTGACTCGACTTGAAGAAAATGACAGCGAGCCGAAGAGTGTGAAGCGGACAGGAAGAGGAGACTGCACAAGAAGAAGTTGACCATTCTACGAGGGAAATCAGCGACGGAAGGTAGAACGACTAACCCCACAGTACAAATGATCGAGGGATTCGTTGTTAACCGTTCGACACAACAGTTTACAAAGGAACAATTAGCACACCTCAACAAGGGGTTAGGGTATGCGACAACCCAGAAAGAGGACCTAGAGCAGATAATCATGGATACTGAGACAGCGATTTCTTGAAATGTTGATCAACGGGACCAGAATAGTGTGGGAAACATCGTAGCAGACGCCATAAAAGCAGGACATCATGGGACATCGAACAAAGAAGAGAGGAGGATTTTAAAAAAGTTGAAGGAGAAACCAGTTTACTACATGAAGGGGGACAAAGGAAACGCAGTGGTGATAATGGACAAAGAAGACTACGATGAAAAGATGACGACAAAAATAAACCATACAGGCATTTGAGAGTGGACCCACTACCCGGACTAATCCGACTAACGGATAAAACGATAAAGGAATGCAAGACGATCATCGGAGAAGCCCGGGTTAAAATGACGAACCCTGTGTTACCAAGGATCAAAGGACTACCAAAGATACATAAGCCAGGTACAGAGATGCGAGAAATAGTTTCATCAGTGGGATCCCCTACACAAAACTTGGCCAGGTTAGTCAAGGAGCTCCAGAGTATGCCGAAGCCGTTCCCCAGCAGATCAGTTGTAAACACCCAGGAGTTCACCAAGAGGATATTGGAATCAGGAAACATCGGAGAAGACGACATCATGGTATCATTCGACGTAGCAGCATTGTTCCCAAGCGTTCCAGTGAAGGATGCTCTGAACCTTTTGGAGGATTGGCTACTAGAACAACGGACGGATACAGCATGGCGAGGAAAAGCAAAGATGTATCTCAAGCTTGCAAGATTATGCATGAATGAGAACTACTTTACATTCCGTGGAAGCTTCTACAAACAAACGAAGGGTGTACCTATGGGAAATCCGCTATTACCGTTTTTGTACGAATTATTCATGGCGAATTTGGAGGACAACATAGAGGAACAAGGAGTACTACCCGAGAAATGGTGGAGATACGTGGACGACATTATCAGCATTATCAACAGGAAAGATCTACCCAGGATTTTGGAAGCGATAAACAACGTGCATAAAGACATCAAATTCACCCACGAGGAGGAAAAGGAAGGTAAATTACCTTTCTTGGATCTACTGGTTATCAAGGGAATAAATGCAACATCAGACTTCGAAATCTACAGAAAGCCCACCAACACCATGAGAGTTATCCCATACACATCAAATCATTCGTATCAGCATAAAATGGCAGCTTTTCATCACATGATCCACAGGATGCAGACGATCCCCCTGAGCGAAGAAGGAAAAACGAAGGAGCTACAACACATCATGGAAACAGCGAAGATCAACGGATACAATGAAAGAACAATACAAGCAATCATCAACAAGAAGCAGAGGAACCTACGGAAAAACGAACTGACAACACTGACACCGATCGATAAACCGCTGAAAAGGGTATCGGTCCCCTATGATCAACACATCACCCACCAGCTACGCAATCGACTGAGGAAATTGGGCATCGATTTAGTATTCCCCAGCAGAAGCAATCAACTGAAGACACTGTTGGGCTCCACAAAGGATAGACTAGAAATGTTAAATAAGGCCGGGGTTTATCAAATTAATTGTTCACAGTGTGATAAAGTATATGTAGGTCAAACAAAAAGATCGTTAAATGTAAGGTTCAAAGAACATATTGTAGTTAAGTAAGTAAGGCCAAAAGGGAAACTGATAAGGGATTAAATTATGAGTTTAGGTCTAAGGTAGCTGAACATGTATTTCAGGAAAATCATTCAATTACGACATCAAACATTAAAATTTAAAAAAATGTCTCTTCTACGTGGAAACTTGATGTTGCTGAGAGCTTGGAAATCTATCGACAGGTACAAACGCGGTTGTTGAATAAAGATAAAGGAAATGGTAGCTCCTGGCTCTTCAAGTTTATACCTAAGCATTAAGCGCAACAAGCGAGTAGAAGTAAGCACCGTAGTAAATAAGTACCTAGATAAATCATTATACCTACGCATAGTATAAATAGTGTAAGCTGCGATACCACAGTAGAATACCACAGTAGATCTCGGCACTGTAGCGGTTAAATAACACAGAAGGCCGCTAGTAGCGGTTAAGTGACACCCGTAAAGCTGGGCAATAAGTTGTGGTATTTCATGGATATATCGTATTTACTCCTCTCTACCAATAGCTGTTTTTGAATTATAACAAAATTAACTACTCTGGACATGGTTGAAAGACTCAAATTCCTCTCGTTTGAGGCTAAATTGTATGCAGCGGAAACACATTTTCTAGCAATTTCTAGCATTGACTTAGGCTGAACTAACTGCTAGAAAAAGTAGTTGGGGTTCTATGAATGTCCTAACTCTTCATGAACTGGTAAACAATGGTAGTTCGAGGAACACACGGAAATTCTTGTTACTGAACAACTTCTCTAGATTGAAGTGGTCTTGTAGATAGAGTTTAATCCCGGGTTTGTAACTTTACTGGTGATACTCTAGAAGCAAGACAAGGATCTTGCTAGGGCTCCGATGCATGGCCAATTAACAGTATTACTGTTCTGTTTTCTCAAGGAAAGATTTGATAAGGAGCGCGCCTTCAATGAGATTGCTCTCTGTGAAGGGTCTAAATAGTGGGACCGTATCATGTACTCTTGGGAAAACAAAACAAGAACTGTATCGAAACCGATACTTCATTGCTTCTCAATAGTAATGGAGTAATTCGACATGCACTTAACACTAAGGATACGGGAAATGCTATAATAGATCTAATAACTGGTCGCAGTGGCACACCCGAACAAAAAAAAACGCAGAGGGCCTATCAAATAAAGAAAGGAATAAAAAAAAATCTAAAAAGGGAGAAAACAGACTGAAAATAGTTGCTTATGGCCCGTTTACATATCCGCTAGTTCTAGCGGACAATGCGCTATCCGACAATACTAGCACGAAATTAGCTTAATGTAAACGCTTATTAGCGAGGACAATTCCTGTTTACATGATGCTAATATCGTGCTAGTATTGTAGGACAGTGCATTATCCGCTAGAACTAGCTCATATGTAAACGGGCCATTAGATACGATAGCGTTGAATACAATTCGGCGAAATTGCTGTCAGAAATATTTATAGCATTATGGCGACCGTGGAAAGCTGTATAAAAATAGAGGGAAGCTGACTTATGTTATAATTCTTGTTTTTGATAAATGGCCTCCAGCCACATTGTGAACGTTTATTAACAAATAAAGGTACTTCAAATGGCTGTACATCGTAATTGGTTAAAAATGGCGAAATAGAAACGACTAAATCTAAAAGTGTTCAGAATAAAGGCACTATGTAGGACCTATAGCCTACCACAAGTAGGTGTCTGACACAATAGAGAATAAATATTCTCTGGAAATTAGTTTACAGCCAATTTTAAACTTTTGATATAAACAGACTCAGTGGAGAGTTTCATTAATTCTAGACAAGAACAGAGTTCAAACATCAGATTCTAAATAATGCTGAAACTTGCGATTCCACGTGCAATAAATTTGATTCCAACTTGCTCATTTCATCAGGTAAAACATTTGCATGAAAGACTTCTTCCGCTTGAAGTTGCCAAGATGAAAAGAAGTTGATTAATTGGTGGTAGCCAAGTTTTCCGGTTCGTTGCGTCGCCGAAGCAGCAATTCAAAAGTTTGCTTTTGACAGATAACAACTGACAATGAAAGTGAAATTTATCTCATTGGCGGTCGCCGTTGTTTTCGGGAACTTTCTCGGAAACTTGACAAGTACAGGTGAGCGCGTGCCAACCTCGAACAAGTTGAGAAAATACTGCCGCTAGTAGCCTCGAGTGATGATGCTCTCGTTTAAAAGTTTCGAAGTTACCGTTCGGTGCGGGCACCGCACTTTCCACGAATGGTTGTTGTTTACCAACCCGGCTCTCATGAAGCGATCGTTCCGAAATGTGCTGCATAGCTTGTTGTAGGATCGAATTTGCATGGGACCCGCCCAAAATGGATTTTTTATTGATTCGCATTAATTCATGAATAATCAAAAACCAACTAGGAAATAAGTACATTTTTGTAATTCAAATTGAGCAATAATTAATAAAGCGGTTTTCGCCACCCGGAGTTGTTTATTCTTATGCGTAGCTTTGTAGGGTTGTTTGGGGCAGCTGGTGGCCTTATGTTATCATTGAAAGTCACCAGAATGAATTATTATTATTATCTTTATTAAAGAGGTTTTCGTCCCTGGGCCGGTTCACCTCGTGCCAGAATGAAATCTTTATACATAAAAATGAATTTCAGTCTGTCTGAACCTTATAGACTACTCCGAAACTACTGAACCGATCGGCGTGAAAATTGGGATGCAGGGGTTTGTGGGCCGAGAAAGGTTCTTAAGATGGTTCGAGATCCCTCCCCCTTTTGGAAGGGGGGCTCCCATACAAATGAAACAGAAATTTCTGCCTAACGCAAGAACTAATCAGAGAAGAAATTAATTTTAAGCGAAACGAAGTTCGTCGGGTCTGCTAGTAAAAAATAAAAATAATTATAATTTGGGTCGACATGGGTTGAGATGAAATTATTATTTAATAATAATTCACATATTATAAAAATTCTTCACATATTCACACCAATTTTTAAAACAACATCTTGAATTAACTTAAATCGATTGGCTTTTTCCGGTGACGATGAAAGCTACTCAATTTCAATTAATGAATTCCACGGTAATAAGCTCAAACCAGAACATCTTGAATTGTTTAGAGAAGTTTTAATTTTTTCTCATATTGCAGCTTGAGATAAATCGGTCAAGACAAAAATCTTACAATTCGAAACATTTTCCAAAGAGTTCAATAATTTCAAATAAAACGTCAATTAATTTGTTCTTTCGTAAATCGATTGAAATTGAAAGCCAATGAATATAAGCCCCACTAATTCTTGGATAATCAATACTTATTGTTATATGAAGTTATATTGACTGCAAGTCTCTCTAGTAAAGATGAAAAAAAAATATTGACAATTCGGAACAAATCACCGCATCTTACCGTACTGGCTTAGTATTAACAAACTGTTTTTTCATTAGATTCCATACTCCTCATGCTTGCGATGCTCTTAAAAGGTTAAGCTTCTAATGTTATAACGTATTTTACCTAAATGTAGGTAGGTAGGTACACAGGCAACATGAATAATAACGAAATTATACGACTTTTATTCCATCACATTTGTGGGTTATATGCTTACTAAGCGCTGCTCAGTCATTCATGTTGAAAAGGGAAAATATGAAGGTGAATTAGAATGGGGGTACGTAGTGTAATCATTGTTATGCGTGTTTATTCAGATTGATGAATGTGTGGTACTCTTATCGCTCTCGTCAATCAGGACACGTAATTGGCTTGAAAAGTGCAAGGTAGTGTTGCAATTAAGTAAAGGGTTTGAATTTATGATGCATTTAATTTATCCATTAATCTTTTTTGTGGGTATTTTCCCATGGACTTAGCCACAGTGCACAACGGGAAAAAATGTCCATAACGCGAAAAAATTCAATATCTCGGTTCGTTACAGGCCGATTGCGCTGAAATTTTGACAGAAATTGTAGAACTTGTTGGGGTATCGTTGTTGAGTTGAGTTCACTGCACAGTGCACGAAGCTGCAAGACCTCGTTTTACACAATGCCACTTATTTGTTATGCTTTCTTAAATACCTCGACCTTTTGCGTAATAGTTAGAAAATAATATAACGAGGGTAAAATGAGCAATATTTAAGCTTATTTAGTAGTGCGGAGGACAAAAATAACTTCACTCGATTCCCTGGAAAAATTTAGATCAGACTAGTAATGTGAAGTTATTAGTAAACAATTTGAGGAATTTGAGAACGTGAAGTAAAATCAGCAAAATCTCAATTCCCAACATCGTGCAGTAGACAGAGCTCACATAACACGATTTTTGGCAAAATTTGAGGTCAAATGTGTTATGTTTTGTCGATTATTTCCTACTCCAAACTTGACGAATTACATAACAAATATTGGGCATTGGGTTTAAACGAGGTTTCGCAGCTTCGTGTTTCACGCAAGTTTTACGATTTGTGTCAAAATTTCGGCACAATTCGCCTATACCGATCCGAGATGTTGAATTTATTCGCGTAATGGACTTTTTTTCCATTGTGCAAGCTCAACAGTAGGATTCGGAATCAGCAAAGAAATTTTCCAAGGCTTATTATTGAATAAATTGTTATCAATCTTGATTTGAAATATCAACAGTATTGAAGTTGATTTTTTACCAAATTAGTTACAAAAATGTACAGTATTACAGGTCTTGTTACATATAAAACTTATGATCAATTGAACAAGCATTTAACCCAAATAACAAATCTTGGTTGGTTAGGTGAACTTTAATAAGTCTTAAACAGCCGTAAATGTTGTTAACGGCGGGTAACATTTGTATATTTTTTGTTAATTCGAGCGTGATGAAGATTTTGTCAGATTTGTTTTTTTTTTGGTTTAAAATCTTGCGTTGGGTGGTCGAAACGCAAGCCAAGAAATGAGCGCATTGCCCAGTGCGAAACAACATTTAAAGGCGGAAGGATTGAACGCATGCTTTCGGTGGGCAAATGAGTACCAAGCCAAAGGCTGAAAAAAAGAAAAAAAGAAAGCATGTGACCGGAGTGCGACTTCTGGCTTTGATGGGAAGAGAGGTGTTTAAAGTCGTTAAATAGAAAGTGATTGGCAGTGTCCTAAATAACGAGGTGGTAAATTTCCAAGCCCCGAATTATTGGTTGGGCACTTCGTCGCCTGTCTAGAATCGTGTGCCGCATCCGTATTATCGTCCGGCACATAGTCGGATTCTCGCCGTACGTTTCAACGAGCGGTCGTTTGCTACCGGCATAACAACCTACCGACATCCTCTGCGTCCTAGCCTAGCCCCATTGTCGCCCGGCCACCTGCTGGCCAATTCTTCGTCCGGCTGTTCGTCGACCACATCACCGTCGCATCGCAGCCCGTAGGCTGTAAGATCAACCGGCCAGCCATCGGCCATCCCTTCGTTCAGCCATCATTAACCGCGGAATACTATATGCTATATGCTATACCACCGACTGGCAACAGAACGCTATTGGTCGTTCGGCCCACTACGATATCCTTCCGCAACTCATTTTCGACACTGACATTCCGGGTGGCAGCCCGCCAGCCGAATCATCGTACGACATTTCGTCGGCTGCATCATTCCCCGAATTCCCTCTGGCTGAACTCTCGATCGGCAGCCCACCGGCTACGTAACCGCCGGCCTTCGGGTCGGCTGCTTCCTCGCTTGACCACCTAACCACCGCATTATTACCAACCGCCTGTAAGTTTTTTTGGTGCTTCATCAGCAACGGCGCTCACAACCCTACTTCATTGAGCAACAATGATAACAACCCAGCGCGTCTTTAAACAGCGATCCTTTAAAACTAGGTACTGGAATTGTTTTTTTTTTCGATTTTTCGTGACATTTTAAAACCCACAGAAAACTGTTCACATATCCAGCCTGTTGGGATTATATTTTCAGCTATCCGCAATTTCAATTACAAATGTTACAAGCATAAACTGCTAAATGTACTTACCAAAAGCATACGATATAAAATTAAATGATCAAAACCATCCTGATTGCAACTGTAGCCAAAGCACATTGTAAATATAGAAAATGTGTGATCCAAAATAGACAACATGGTCGGTGTACCTTGCCTTTTGTTTCGCTTCGACCGGAGTAGCTGCGAACGAAGCGCAGCAGCGCGTTGAGTTGAGATTTGATTAGCCATGGCTCGGTAAGATCGTTGCGGCTAGTTATTCGTTTTTCACGCCGCAGTTTAATTTTTCACTGCATCAAGTGTGGGCTATTTGATTTGGTTATTTAGTTAGTTTGCTGTTTCACTTCGCACCCGAGTTTACATATGCGTCGATGTCGGCCAGTGGTGGTTTTGCACAGAACAGGCAAACAAGTTTCATCAAAAACAACAACATCAACTGCAGGCAGCTCTCTCTCAGTTCGAGCAAAATATGTGCACTTTCCTTCTGGGATGCTCGGTGCTTGTGGAGGGAAAAAGTCTGACGAAGCCACAAAAAGTACACCAAGCGTAGGTGCATAAATAAACAACATCGGCTCATATGTTGTGGGATTCTAAAATGATGCATGTTTTGTTGGAAACGGGAATCACAGGGAAATATTCAATGCAAAAAACTAAATAGGGTAACTGTTCCGGTTTGTCAGTGCATAGTTCCCATACTCTTTTGATCAAATAAAAGTAGATGGAGTTTTTGCCGTTGATATCAGTAATATAAAATGACATCTCATTTAGGACTGTTGATAAACCTGAACAATGATTACATAAAGTTGTTGGATCATTCAAGCTTTACAATCTCATGAAAAAATTGACTTGAAATGACTTCTGAAGATTAAAACAATAGTATTCAAATGGCATGAAATGGCAT
Source organism: Armigeres subalbatus (assembly GCF_024139115.2). Classification (NCBI taxonomy): domain Eukaryota; kingdom Metazoa; phylum Arthropoda; class Insecta; order Diptera; family Culicidae; genus Armigeres; species Armigeres subalbatus. The sequence continues at coordinate 218,148,094 of NC_085141.1, read as the reverse complement.
ATTTTAAAACTGGTTGAGAAACTTCAGAAGAAACAAAAGCATCATTCTTTCAACTGAGACTTAAACCAATTAAATGGACGGATCACGGACTAGCTCCCATGCCCTATGTCAGTAAGTAATACGTGGAAAATGTTATGCTTTTTATGACGGTAATGAAAAGACGGTGACCATGCGCCTCCATAATCCTGCTGTTTGTTCGGATATCGGACACAAGCGTGAATAGCACTACTGTTCTGTGCTTCATGCATGTTGCTCCAACTACCGACATCATGATGGAGCACCTGTGCTGCGGTGGTAAGTGCTTTGACTGTGCATGTTTGTTTGCATGATGGATGACGTTCCGTCCCTTCGTAATAAATTCCAATCAGGAGAACTTTTTATCACTCTTTCGCGAAATGGGTGCCAGAAACATTGCGTTATGCATGCTTGCTGGATGAAATCGTAACTATAATTTGTTTTTTCCCTGTTACCGCATATTAGACGCTGAAAAGACCATCTAGTTCCACGTGCTCAGTAATGCAACAGTTTTTTTATGTAGGTCATTCTTTGGCATGGTGACAGTCCCGCTAGGCAAGAGATGTCATACATGTTTAGGGGAAGGGAAGAGGGGCAATATGCCCTAGCTAAGCAAAGACAACTTTAATGTCTTAGCTGTAACGATCTTCATGGGTATTTTTACCTTATGCAACAGTTAAATTAAGGTACACTGGGGGAAGTGGAAAAGGAAAAATCGATAGTGCATGTTTGAATTAGTGTAAAACCAGTTTAAATGATCTAAATGCGTTCAATCAAAATGGGCTATCAAAAACAGCCAATTTTGCACCAGCTGTGCGGTAATTCATACCATTTTGGTCACTTGAAATTTATGGAAATAGATTTTAAAATTAGGAGTTGTTTTTCCACTTACCCTAGTGAGATGGGGTAAGTGGACAACCCATGTTACCTCGACCTTCAATAGTGATGAGTAGTTACATATAACAAAAATCAATACGATAATTACTCTGAGTATCTTTTGTGGAATAATTTCCTTACATTAACGAAATAGATCCGCAAGGAATTCTCGTAATAGCTAGGGGAGGGCTGATTTTGCTTTCTCGAACACTAAGTGTACGTAAAATCTATATGCTCGCCTCAAAGATGAACTTTTTAAAGGAAAAATGGGACTTACAGGGTTATAAACTAATCAACTTAGTTTAACGAATTGAGATGATGTCTGTATGTGCGTATTTGTATATATGTGTGTGCGCAAAGCACGTACAAAATTATCAGCTATTCTTAAGCACTTGTCCTTAACCAATTTGTTCACAAAAAAATTGCATTCTACGGCGAAACTTGTTATGAATAAAAATTAATGTGAATTCTAGAATATATTTACCTATCAATGCTATTTTTAACTTTCTTATACATTTTTTTTTTTCATATGTAAAACATGTGAAAGGCATTAATACCGATAGGTGGATTAATCAGGCATTTTCTACTTTATATTAGTCCAATCACCACTGGAATCACAATGATAACAAAGAAGGAACATATTAAGATTCATAGCTATCGAAATAAACCCTGGAGGGAAGAAAAAAAATGCGCAATTAGAACATTATCCACTTTCCCCGCAGTGTTTGTTACCTGGGGTAAGTGTAAAATCTTTGAATTATTTCCTCTCTTGGTACAAACCACTACCAATTGAATGGGATTAGTTTAATTGTATTATTATGGTCACCTGTGATATAAATTTACTTGAAAAAGGGACAATTGGTGCAAATAAGAATTCATTTTATGAATGCAAAAATCAACTTTTCACGAAACCTAAAATTACTGTTCATGCGTTAACCGTGTTAGTGCATGTATTATACAAATTTCAACATAGTATTAGTGTGAGCATCAAAGAATATTCTTGCATAATGTTATGATATGGTAAAAACTGTAAAGTATGTACAATTCCAATTTTTCGAGTCGATTTTTACACTTACCCCCTTTTTCCACTTCCCTCAGTGTACCTTATATAGCTAGCTGATACCATCATGAAAATGTGGAAATTCTGAATCATATTGATAATATTCCCATTTCAAACAAGTGGTGATATTTGGTTGCCGGAAAACTATTACTATGCGTCCATTTGTCTGTGGGACGTATGTACAGTTAATAGCTTTATATGACCATTAGTATTTCATCCAGCATCAAACAGGCTTATTGCTAGCCAAAAAGTGACCAAATTCCGTTGGTTTTGTAGAAAATGACAAAAATCGATACAGCAGCCCCCCCACCTCTTTTTTCCGTTCGCAACGTTTATTATTCGAAAGCCTTCCAACTATACAGTTAGAAACTATTGTTGAAATTTACACGAAAGTAATGTACATAAAAGGTATGCCAAAAAGAGCATACATTTAAACGATATTGTCACCGAAATGTGTGCAATTGCTATTGAATTATGTAACTATTTATACGAGTTTAAAACGAAACGAAACTATTTATACGATTTTAAAAAGTTGGAAATAGAATCCAGAATAGTGTAATTTTTGGCTTTCATTTTTTTTGTAAGTATAGGTATCTTAATTTTTTGTACATCACTAGTAAGTGTAGTAATACATATATGAATGGAAATAGTGGAATATGATTATTAAATATGGAGAAATATTATTTTGAGACAAAAATCTCTATGATTGATATCGGTAAAAAAATTTCGACTATTTTTTTGAGAATGCTCATTGATGATGTCACACGATGTTCTTCTCAAGGTCCTCGGCCTATCCATGAATGGAGGCATCGCTGTTGGAGAAGGGATAGTTGGATTGTCGAGTAGGTACGACATAGAAGCGCGGGTCGATAAAACCCGATCGCGATAACTAGAAATCAAGACAAAATTTTCAAAACGACTTATCTGCTTTTGTAAACAAAGATTCGAACGACGATTTAACGAATCTGATAGCTCTCCCACGCAAACCAAGACCATCAATAGGTAGGTGAAGGTTTCCGTTACCTGTTGATGGTGATGGTTTGCGTGGGAGAGCTATCAGATTCGTCAAATCGTCGTTTAAATCTTTGTTTACAAAAGCAGATAAGTCGTTTAGAAAATTTAGTCTTGAAATCATCAAATGCTAGCCATCCCAAGCAGCACAAGTCTAATGAAACTGGTTGCAGCAACCTAATTGTGACTAAAACGAGTCACACATAAGCTATTGTGTACAACATGTGTGATGCGCCCGAGTAGTAAACGTTGCGGATGGTAAGGGGGGGGGGGGGCGTTATTATTTTATTACAATATAACTCCCACTGTCCGAAAGTGGCATTATGGATACAATATTCGTGCAACCAGTTTATTAATATAATTGCAAGAATCTTAGATCCGGGAGCTAGAAGGTGATAGATCTATTGTAACTCCTATAGCCCGTTTCAAGAACGTATGCGTTCCGAAGCTGTACTGCCGTCATACGCATATTTGTCCCATGTTTGCTGGGATTCCCTTTATACATGGGACAGTTATGCGTATAACGGTAGTATAGTCGTATACAATAAGCCCCGCATGATTGATACATATCATAAGAATATTTGAAGTGCATTCACACTTCCTGAATCAAGATTGAATCCTTTTGATTCTGGCGCGAATTTTATAATAAAAATATAATTAATAATTTGCAGTTTATAAGAAAACTAGCTTTTTGTACCCGGCCTTGCTCGGAATTGCCAATTTGGTTTGCAGTTTTCTTTTACAATCGGAAAATGATAAAACCAATTGGTTAACAGGGTAATTGTGTTTACTTATTCATACTTTATCATTTGATTAAAAGAAGGCTTTTGAAAAAAAAACTGATTTTGAAGAGGGGATTGTGGGTTTGAAAAGCCTTATTTCGGGCAAACGTCTTTTTTCTAAAGAAGGAAAACATCCTTCGATGCCATATTCCGGGCAAACGCATATTGTTAAAGAAGGGATCACACCCGCCATTTCCTTATTCCAGGCAAATGCCTACTTTTAAAGAAGCAATCACATCCACCATCCAGAAGGAAACACATTAATCATTGCTTTTCACTGGGCATACCATTATTCCGATGAAGGGTAACAATTATCATTATTTTATAGCCCGCAAATGCTTGCATTCTATGCAAGATTTTTCTGATGCTGTTCTTAATTATCCCAAATGTTCTTCATGTCGAATGACCTTAGGCCAAATAGTGTTATGTGAATGGCCTGGTACATTCAGGGATATGTCATTTTCAGGGAAATGTCATATTCTGGGATATGTGTATCGGGAAGTACCATTTTTGAAAAATATAATTTTCGTTAAAGTAATTTTTGGGGAAATGTTATTGTCGAGGATTTGCTATTTTTAAGGAATTCGGGCAATTTGTTTTCGGAGCATTGTACAATGTCAAAGAAACTCGGATGTACTAAATAAGAGAGATTTTGAATAAAGTCGTTTTCTAAACAATACCCAACCCCAATAATCTCCCCCCTCCCATTCCAAAAGTCCCTTCCAGCCTTTATATAATAGTTTCCTTTGGGTAGAGATTAGGTGTTTACGTGTTTGGTTTGAATTGACCCATGCGATAAAAAGGTATACTAAACTGTTCGTTCAATAAATACACAATCCCTCTCATTCAGCTATGACACTTCTACCCAGTCTGATATAATCTTCCTTAGACAGATAATATGGGTTTCAAATTTGGTGGACATCGATTAATGGATTCAGAAGTCATGCTGAATTGATCGATAACTAAACAATACCCCTTTTCCACACCCTCACCATTTTAAAATGACTTATTCATATCCACTAAAATTTGATACAAATTTGGTTCAAATCCGTCATGAGGCTCAAAATTTACATTGAGTTGATCGATTGCTATACAATACCTCTCCTCTCTTTTGTAAAAAGCATCCCTAACCTCCTATCATTGTCTCCTTATGATAAAGAATTTGTGTTTCGAATTTGTTTGAAATCGGCCAAAAGGTTCAGAATTTACACTGAGTTGATCGATAACTAAGCAATACCCCTCCCCCACATCCTACCACTTTTCCAAAAAGCGTGCTTAACCCCCCCATCGTCGTCTCCTTGAGATAAAAAAAATGACAACCAGTATAGTAAAGAAAGACGTAAGTCCTACGTCAAAATGGGTGTATATATATATTAGACTGGCCCAGCTTAGTATGGAGAGAAAATAATGTTGTCGAATTCCACATGGCATCCCCCAGGATTGTGTTTTTGGGTGAGAAAATCAATCTCTCAAAATTTCAGCTCAATCGCTTGTTGCATAAGCTAGCGCAATTGATTTGAAGTTTGTATGGGGATTTTATCCAAAATATATAGAAAAATACACCTCCGTCACTCATTTGATCTGGAAATTGGTTCTGATTGCTTGATTGAGCTCTGAATTGCAAAAACGGCATTTTGTATGCTACAGAACAATTTCACAGAACGTTGTACGGTGATTCAATAGCAAACGTCGAATGCAACTTGTTGCTAGTAAATCGGATAATGCTTAGTTCCAAAAAGTGTGTCTACAAAATTTGTACACACACACACACGCACACACACACACACACACACACACATACAGGGGCAGCAGGGACTCCTCCGCATGGCCACTGCGAGATAGACCAGGACCATCGTCCCTAACCCCTAATCCCAAGGCGTCAAGCGACCCGTGCCGAGGGGATGCATGGCCAGGGGGGTGAAATAATAAGCTGGGCCTTTAACGCCTGGGCACCCCCCACAGTAATTGTCCCTTACCGCGTCATGCAGGGCTCTGGCGTGGTGGACCTCTTTTCCCGAGCAACTCGTGGGACCAAAATGGAAAACCAAGGCAATTCTTCAACTAGTGGTAGTAGTGTAGGCGACAACCCCTTCGCAAGAGGTGGGTTGTTTAGGTCTCCGTCTAGGAGGCCAGAGGCAATAGTCGGCAGCTCAGTGCGCAGCGCCAACGTGGGTCACTTAACCATCTCCCAGGCTCCGCCGGTAGAGGTTATAGACGGCCCATGGCTTGTGAAAGCGATGAACCGCAAACGCGATTAGCTTTCGGCCTTCGAGTTGGCGACGGAACAGCTGGACGCCACCATCGACTTTGCGTCATCGAAGCATAATATCAGTAAGGACCTCAAGAGGAGCTTGCTGAATCTTCGAAAGTCGATGTTGGACGCCAAGCTGGAAACGGCGGTCGGGACGGCCAAGTGCGAACCCGTGAAATCTGCGGAGTCGAGGTCGACCCAGACTGAGGCCCAAGAATTCGCGGATTTGGAAAAGGTCGAATCGACCGAGGGCGTGCCAGCGAAGACGGTGGTGCCAAAGTCTACTCAGACTGAGGCTCAAGTATTCGCGGGCATCGGGGGTGACTGCTCCAACGGAGCAGACACAAAAACGGGGGAGACAGTCTCCAGGAGACGAGCTCCCTGGGGGCCGCTCCAAAACGCGGAGGGTTACTACCCCGAACAAGGGTAGTGGGGCTGGGAAGCTGAACCCCGGCCAGGTACCTCCAAAACCGGGGGAGGAAGGACCTGGAAAGATCCGTCCACCCAGGAAAGACGGTGGTAAGGGGTTACGGCAGGCTGAGAGCTCTCAGCCGCCCCAGACCAGGAAAATAGAGGGGGATGATGCCTCCTGGACCCTGGTCAAGAACAAGAGGAAACCGAAGACGTCAAGGGCCGAAAAGAAGGCCCAGGCGAATGAGGGTAACAAGAAGTCTAGGGTAGGCGCCAATCGCTCCAGGGGCGATGCCCTAGTCATCAAGACGGACGAGGCTAAGTACTCGGACGTCTTGAAGGCGATGAGGAGTGACGTCAAGCTCGGTGAACTCGGCACCGACGTACGTCGAATAAGACGTACCCGGATGGGCGAGATGATCCTCGAGCTGAAGCGGGGCGTCTCGCAAAAGCGCGCCGCCTACAAGAAGCTGGCGAAGAAAATCCTAGGCGAGACGGTCAAGGTGATGGCACTCACGACGGAGGTGAATCTAAGGGTTAAAGACCTGGACGAGATCACCAAAGTCGAAGAGCTCGTCACGGCACTGCGGCGACAGTGTGAAGTGGAGACGCCCGCCGCAGCCGTTCGGCTACGGAAAGGTCCGGCAGGGACACAGGTAGCATTGGTTCGGCTATCTGCAGCGGACGCCTCCAAGGTAGTCAAGTTAGGGAGCATCAAGGTGGGGTGGTCTGTATGCCCTGTGGGCATATATGAGCAACCCGAAGTTTGCTTCAAGTGCCTGGAACCGGGGCACAAGCAATGGGACTGCAAAGGCCCTGACAGAAGCAATCTCTGTCGACGCTGCGGATTGGAGGAACATAAGGCACAATGCTACACGAACCCTCCCAACTGTTTGATCTGTTCCAGCAAAGCTGCGAACAGCAGGCACCCCATGGGGGGTTCGAAGTGCCCGGCGTTTAAGCGTGCTGCAAAATCACAGTGCAGGTAACGCAGCTAAACCTGAACCTGTGATGCAGCCCAGCAATTGCTGTGTCAGACAGTTGCTGAATGGGGGACGGATATCGCCATCATAGCAGATCCTTACCGGGTACCCGCCAGGAACGGTAATTGGGTCACCGATGGGTCTAAAATGGCGGCGATATGGACAACGGGGAAATACCCAGTCCAAGAGTTGGTGTCTTCGACACACGAGGGCTTCGTCATTGCCAAAATCAACGGGGTCTTTTTCTGCAGCTGCTATGCGCCTCCTCGATGGTCAATCGAGCAGTTCGGTCAAATGCTAGATTGTTTGGCGGCTAACTTGATGGAGCGTGGGCCGGTGGTGATAGCGAAGGACTTCAACGCTTGGACGAAGATCCTGCTGGAATCACTGGCCATGTTGGATGTGGACTTGGCTAATGTCGGTACCAAAAGTACCTACAGCTGGAACATGGCCGAATCGATGATCGACGTTACGTTCTGGAGCCCTGGCCAAACGAGTAGATCGAACTGGAGGGTAGATGATGGCTACACTCATAGCGACCACCTAGCGGTTGGCTACAGTATCGACTATACGACCAGCATTCATCGGACGGAAGAAGGGGCGAGGCCTAGCCCTCTTATGTGGAAGACATCATACTTCGACGACGAGGTGTTTAAGGAAGCGCTCCGCCCGCGCCGCGAGCACAATACTCTCGGTCTGAGCGGCGAGCAGCTGGCAACAGTACTCTCGCGTGCATGCGATGCCACCATGCCTAGGAAAGTCCACCCTAGGAATGGGAGGCCACTGGCTTACTGGTGGACTCAAGCAATTGCGAACCTGCGCCGCGCCTGCATATGGGCACTGAGGCGGATGCAGCAGGCCCGCACAGAAGAGGAGCGCGTTGAATGACGGGTGGCGCTCGTGGCTGCTAGAGCCGCTCTGAAGACTGAGAGTAGATCAAGCAAAAAAGCCTACTTCGAGGGCCTGTGTCAAAGTGCCAACGCGAATCCATGGATGGGGTGACGCCTATAGGGTCGTAATGGCCAAGACACGTGGGGCGATGGCTCCTACAGAGCGGTCTCCAGAGATGCTGGAGAGGATCATCGCGGGGTTCTTCCCACGTCACGACCCAAGTCCATAGCCTCCCTTTGTGGAGCTGCCAGGGGCCAGGGAGGCCGACCAGGGAAGAGTAACTGTGGCGGAACTTGCGGGGATTGCACAGTCCCTTAGTGTAGGTAAGGCGCCAAGACCGGATGGTATTCCGAACCTGGCCTTTGCTGAGGCTCCAGAGATGATCAGATCTGTTATGCAGAGATGCCTGGACGAGGGAGTCTTCCCTGAAGCATAGAAAAGGCAGAGCTTGGTCCTATTGCCAAAGGCGGGAAAGCCACCGGGGTATCCGTCGGCATATAGACCAATATGCCTGCTTGATACGGCGGGGAAGGTGCTCGAGAAGATCATCCTCAAAAGGCTTTTGATACGCACGGAGGGTGCGGATGGTCTATCGAGAAACCAGTTTGGCTTCCGAAAGGGTAAGTCGACCGTAGACGCTATCTTGTCGGTTACCAAATCCGCGGAGATAGCTATCCAGCGTAAGAGGAAGGGAGTTCGCTATTGTGCAGTAGTGACTCTCGACGTGAGGAATGCTTTCAATAGTGCCAGTTGGGCAGCTACTGCAGACGCGCTCCTGCGTCTTGGAATTCCCGAGTACCTGTACTAGATTCTCGGAAGCTACTTCCAGAATCGAGTACTGGTATACGACACGGAGGCGGGTCGGAAGTGCGATGACATAACCTCAGGGGTTCCGCAAGGTTCCATACTGGGTTCGGAGTAATGGAACGTCATGTACGATTGTGTCTTGAGGTTGAAGTTCCCGGTGGGCGTGGTAATCGTCGGCTTCGCTGATGATATTACGCTGAAGGTCTACGGCAAATCGATCGAAGAAGTGGTGTTGACTGAAGCCCACTCATCGATCTCAATTGTGAAGGAGTGGATGAGTTCCAGGAAGTTAAAACTGGCACACCACAAGACTGAGGTGGTTGTTGTTAATAACCGAAAGTCGGAGCAACAAGTGGTGATAAGGGCAGGCAACTGCACGATCACCTCTGAACGCTCCATCAAACTCTTGGGGGTAATGATCGACGATAAGCTCACCTTTGGTAGCCACGTCAATTACGCCTGCAAGCGTGCCTCCACAGCTATAGCGGCATTGTCCCGGATGATGTCCAATAGCTCTGCGGTTTGTGCCAGCAAGCGCAAGCATCTGGCTAGCGTTGCTCTGTCCATACTGAGGTATGGGGGGCCAGCTTGGGGCACGGCCCTGCGTATTAACTGCTACAGAACGAAGTTAGAAAGTACGTATAGGCTCATGTGCCTAAGAGTTGCAAGCGCGTACCGTACAGTGTCGCACGATGCACTTTGCGTCATCACCGGTATGATGCCTATTGACGTTATCGGTGAAGACATAGAGTGCTTCGAAATGCGCGGCACGAGAGGCATCCGTAGGACTGTCAGGTTGGCGTCAATGGTCAAATGGCAGCGTGCGTGGGACAGTTCCACTAAGGGTAGATGGACACATAGGTTTATACCGGAGATAGGTACGTGGGTCAAGAGGCGCCATGGGGAAATCACTTTCTACCTGGCCCAGGTCCTTACAGGCCATGATTGCTTCAGACAGTACCTACACCGGTTCGGACACTCGGCCTCGCCGAGTCCGGAGGATGTGTAAAGATGAAGTTGGCTGGAATGCCGTTTTATCGGCTATCGTCCAAATCGTCTCAGAGCTACACAGAAGGTGGCGCGTGGACTCGAGGAATGGCTAGTTCAGGCGCAAATAAGAGGTGGTCCAAGGGTTCGGAGTCGGCTTCACGGGTCATACCGGTGCCCTGTGGTCGAACTCGCCCAGACAACCACACATCGCATAAGAATGTACGATTAAAATCGTTTATCGATCCAAATTTCATCAAAATCGCATTGTGGTGCGAAGCTCTTCAGTTTATTTATAAACTTTCCCGCACAGAAGGCTATTTTGCGAGTTTATTCCAGCTTCATATGTTGACATCGCATATTCCGGCAAACAAACTCAAATGAAATCGGATTATCTGTCAAACAGAGTTTTTTTTTTCCAATTTCGTTTATTTGGTAGGCTAAAAACAGAGTTTGTTATCACAAACTACATCGCAATGTATAACGAACAAACTCGCATTAAAATCGTGCATATCGCATACACTGCCGTGCAACGTCCGATAAAAAATACACCTATATCGCCTCCACTTTTGTACGCAAAAAGCGTTTTCGCGACTGGTAAGCGAGAACAGCTGTTATGGTCAGTATGAGCTAAAAGCAATCATAAGTAAAGAACTTTCAGCAATTTTAATGATCTTTCAACCCGCTCTGGATTTTTTTGCGCAAATTTCATGCGAAGATCTAGAAATGCCCACAAGGAGGCTTCCGAGCCTCTTGAAAGGACACACTTAAAATAAATCGCAGATTTCTGTGAAATTTCACCGAAATCTCAACAGCAGAACTGTTCGGTGAATAATTTTACAGATTTTCGATGGTTTTGACAGAACAAAGGAAAAATCGCCGAAAATTTTGTGATATAATTACCGAACAATTCTGCTGTTGAGATTTCGCTGAATTGAAGCAAAATTCACCGAAATCTGTGAAATGATTTAAGTGTGGAGGCTTCCGAGCCTCTTGAAAGGAGGCTTCCGAGCCTTTTGAAAGTAGGATTCTGAGGCTTTCGAGAGGGCTTAGAGATTCTTGAAATAGGCCTTCCGAAAAGAGCTTTCTGAGCCTTTTAAAAGAAGGAGAAAAGAAAAAAAAAGAGAGTTTAAAGAAGAAACCTTTAAAAAAGATTTCCGGGTCTCTAAAAAAGAGGATTCCAACCCTCTTTAGAGTAGGCATCCGAGCCTTTTAAAATGAGGCTGTCGAGCCTGTTCAAAAATCCCTTCCGAGCCCCTTAAAAAGATCCGAGGCTTTTAAAAGAAGCAGAAAAAAAGAAATATATAGAAAAACAGCTTGGCTTCCGGGCCTCTTAAAAGAAAGTGTTCGAACCTCTTGAAATGATGTTTCCGGGTCACTTGAAAGGAGGCTTCCGAGCTGCTTGGAAGGCTTCCAAGAAGCGTAAAAGGATACTTCCAATTCTCTTGTAAAAAGCAACTGAGCTTTTCGGGAAAAAGTCTTTATGTCTTTCACATGGAGGCTGTCGAATCTGTGGAGTCTAGATTTTAGTTAATTTAATTTAGTTAATCATATTCTTAACATATTATTCAACATTTTTTTACCCGGAAGATTGCATAGAAGATTTTTAAAATTTGTTCATTCGAGGTTTTGCCCTTTTGATCTTTTGTCAGGATTCAAAAGGCCTTGATTTACTGATCACCATGCATAGGGTAAGGGAGGTATTTTGGACCACCAGTTCGACGCCTCATATTTTGGACCACTGAGAGCACATTCCTCTTGGTGGTCCAAAATAAGAGCCCCGTAAGGGTGGTCCAAATTACATCCTTTAACCTATTATGCACAAGATACAGTTTAGAAATAATAAAAAAAAATACAAAGCTTTATCAATAAGTTTGGATTAAAATTGTAATTCATCTGCTATTAAGCATTTCGTCCGAGGTACCCCTTTTTTTTTTTTTTTCTTCCTAAGCAATGGAGGGGGAATCTGCGCAACAGACATCCTGGGTTGACCAGGAAGTGCTGGGTTAGGGGCCACCTCCAATGAGGGAGGCAGGACTACATCCCCGATCCGCTAAACCGTTTCCATTGCCGCCAAGCCCATCGTCCCTTCGGTACAACCAGAAAGTAATGCTTCAAAGGGGGGCAGTGCACAACGCACCCTCTAGGTTAGCTGCGTGTCCTTGCAGCATCGAACATCGTGACTCGCTTTTTAGAAGAACACCATGGTATCGTGCCAGCGCATTGCCGGCTTTCCAGGTGGCCTTACCACGCCCTATGTCCTCGGAAGGTGGGCAGGGTCGACTTCGCGCCTGCTTCCCTCTGCACGACTGGTATCAAGAATGATGATGCCGCGTGCACCCCAAATTGACCTTTCTGCGATAGGGCCTATTCGCCAGCACACAGAGGGACTTGCCGACGCGAGGCCTACGCCTGCCCCAGCCTTGACGAGGACCCCTTTCCGTCCTCGGGCTCGGAACCCGCCTGGTTGACCGACGCCGCGAAAGCGACGATACCATGTTGTTCTTCGCGCGGCCACTTGTTCGATAAAAGGATCGAGTTCGACCACAGAGCATGACCACCGGTATGACCCATGAAGCCGACTCCGATCCCTTGGACCACCTCTTATTTGCGCCTGAACTAGCCATCCTTGAGTCCACGCGCCACCTTCTGTGTAGCTCCGAGACGATTTGGGCGATAGCCGATAAAACGGCGTTCCAGCCAACTTCGTCTTTACACATCCTCCGAACTAGGTTGTCCGGGGTAGTGTCCAGACCACATGTGGCAAGCATGTGGTCACGCATTGCGCGAAAACGTGAGCACACGAACAACACGTGTTCCGCCGTTTCCTCTAAACCTGCGCACACCAAACACTCGGGCGAAGCCGAGCAAGCCAGCTGCTTTACCTGCACTTTGATTTTGCAGCACGCTTAAACGCCGGGCACATTGAACCCCCCATGGGGTGCTTGCTGTTCACAGCTTTGCTGGAACAAATCAAACAATTGGGAGGGTTCGTGCAGCATTGTGCCTTATGTCCTCCAATCCGCAGCGTCGGCAGAGATTGCTTCTGTCAGGGCCTTTGCAGTCCCATTGCTTGTGCCCCGGTTCCAGGCACTTGAAGCAAACTTCGGGTTGCTCGTATATGCCCACAGGGCATACCGACCATCCCACCTTGACGCTCCCTAACTTGACTACCTTGGAGGCGTCCGCTGCAGATAGCCGAACCAATGCTACCTGCGTCCCTGCCGGACCTTTCCGTAGCCGAACGGCTGCGGTGGGCGTCTCCACTTCACACTGTCGCCGCAGTGCCGTGACGAGCTCTTCGACTTCAGTGATCTCGTCCAGGTCTTTAACCCTTAGATTCAGCTCCGTCGTGAGTGCCCTCACCTTGACCGTCTCGCCTAGGACCTCCTCCGCCAACTTCTTGTAGGCGGCGCCCTTTTGCGAGACGCCCCGCTTCAGCTCGAGTATCATCTCGCCCATCCGGGTACGTCTTATTCGACGTACGTCGGCGCCGAGTTCATCGAGCTTGACGTCACTCCTCATCGCCTTCAAAACATCCGAGTACTTAGCCTCGTCCGCCGTGATGACTAGGGCATCGCCCCTGGAGCGATTGGCGCCTACCCTAGACTTCTTGCTACCCTCATTCGCCTGGGCCTTCTTTTCGGCCCTTGACGTCTTCGGTTTCCTCTTGTTCTTGACCAGGGTCCAGGAGGCGTCATTCCCCTCTATTTCCCTGGTCTGGTGCGACTGAGAACTTTCAGCCTGCCGTAACCCCTTACCACCGTCTTGCCTGAGTGGACGGACCTTTCCCGGTCCTTCCTCCCCGGTTTTGGAGGTACCTGACCGGGGTTCAGCTTCCCAGCCCCACTACCCTTGTTCGGGGTAGTAACCCTCCGCGTTTTGGAGCGGCCCCAGGGAGCTCATCCCCTGGAGACTGTCTCCCCCGTTTTTGTGTCTGCTCCGTTGGAGCAGTCACCCCCGACGTACCCGCAAATACTTGAGCCTCAGTCTGGGTAGACTTTGGCACCACCGTCTTCGCTGGCACGCCTTCGGTCGATTTGACCTTGCCCGAGTCCGCGAATCCTTGGGCCTCAGTCTGGGTAGACCTCGACTCCACCGATTTCACGGGTTTACACTTGGCCGTCCCGACCGCCCTCTCCAGCTTGGCGTCCAGCATCGACTTTCGAAGTTTCTGCAAGCTCCTCTTGAGGTCCTTGCTGATATTATGCTTCGATGACGCAAAGTCGATGATGGCGTCCAGCTGTTCCGTCGCCACCTCGAAGGCCGAAAGCCCATCGCGTTTGCGGTTCATCGCCTCCACAAGCCATGGGCCGTCAATAACCTCTACCGGCGTTTATTTAGGCGAGAGGAAGGTTGAGTGACCCACGCTGGCGCTGCGCACTGAGCTGCCGACTATTGCCTCTGGTCTCCTAGGCGGAGACCTGAACAACCCACCTCTTGCGAAGGGGTTGTCGCCTACACTACTACCACTAATTGAAGAATTGACTTGGTTTTCCATTTTGGTCCCACGAGTTGCTCGGGAAAAGAGGTCCACCACGCCAGAGCCCAGCATGACGCGGTAAGGGACAATTACTGGGGAGGGTGCCCAGATACCCCACAGGCTCCGTTAAAGGCCTAGCTTATTATTTCACCCCCCTGGCCATGCATCCCCTCGGCACGGGTCGCTTGACGCCTTGGGATTAGGGGTTAGGGACGATGGTCCCGGTCTAACTCGCAGTGGCCATGGGGAGGGGTCGTCAAGCCCTTGGACAAAGTCCCTGCTGCCCCTTGCAGTAGCAGTCATGTAAAATTTCCAATTTGCACTCCAAACAAAATTCGTCTCAGCTGCGAATAAATATTTGTAGGGGAAGGAGGGGCAATATGCCCTAGCTAAGCGAATACTGCTCAAATTTCTTAGCTGTATCGATTTTCATGGGTATTTTTACCTCAACAGTTAAACAATATAGCTAGCTGATGCCACTTAAAAATTGTAGAAAATCTCAATCATATTGATGAAATTCACATTTCAAAAAAGTAGTGATATTTCGTTGCCGGAAAACTCATGAGGCAAAACGGCTTCGAGCCGGCAGCTCTTTGGGAACAACGCACTACGCGTCGGCGAGTCAGCATTCTAGTATAGATTGTGCGTGGAGACGCGTAGTACATTGTAGGTTAGTCCGCCTAGGGCGTTTTGCCTTGCCAAAATGTTAGATGTTGCATTAAAATGTGGAAAATTTCGGTTTTCCAACCTTCCCATCTTTTATTATGGCCTAACCTACATAATTTTAGGTCTAGTTTCGTTACGGCCATACTAAAAAGGGTAAATATGACAGAATACCCTCTCCCACCGATCAAATACAAAATATTTTAGCATAATGGCTTTCCTAGAAATTTGGGAAACTAAAGTTTGCATCCCGGGAGTCGGGAATCCCAGGAAATTTGATTTCCCGGGAAATCGTTTGCTAAATTAGAATTGATGTTTTGACCACACAAGGACCATTGTTAGCACCTGGAAGATCTAGAACATCCGCAAAAAGGTCAATTCAAAAATTTTATCGTAAAGCACCGGGTTTTTTTTTTTAACCATTTCTTGTTTAACCCTGAATATGGAATTTATGTTGTAAACCACACACTGACCATTATGGCCACCGTGTGGCCCTCGAAGATCCGGAATATCCGTAAGTCCAGCAACACTTGTTCATCCTTTGTCTTCCAAGCATCGGTTTCCGGTTCAGGATTCTTATCCTTTACGGCGGTTCAAGATCCATCCTTGACCAGAAGCAGCTTAATACGGGACTCCAGTTGTCGTATTTTTTTTTTTTCAAACTGTCGTTTATTTAGAAGACTTATTTGCCGTGAAGCGTTACGGAGCCGAAGTCATTTTTCAAAAACATTTACGCAATTCTCATATATAGTGTATGTTTTAGAGAGTTGTCGTAATTAGTACCGTTGAGCTTCGCAAATGACTTCTCAATTTTCAGCAGCTTGTTCGATTCTTCAGTAAAAAATAAATAATTTGACCGGTCTTGATTTGAATGCTGAATGCTGCATAACCTATTGGCACCCCAAGGGAAGTTGATCGTTCCGGTATTATGAAAAAACGTCTTTCTTCAATTGTGGTTTGATAGGAAGTAATTTATTAAGGCTAATTAAACATGAACTGACATTCGAGCTGGTCGCTCCGATGCTTCTGCGTTACGGAGCTGCGTTGCAACTCCAATACATTTCACTCACACACCGCGTTCTTAAAGATGATTCGAAATAATGTAAATGGAAAATATACGTTCTAGATCTTCAAAAGAACCATCTGTTGGCAAAAATGGACCATGTGTGTGCCACAATACAAACTCCAAATTTAGAAAACGACAATATATGGTTATTGAAGAATACCTGCGCTATGTGTTTAATTTAACGAAAAGATAATTGTTACGAAAGTTTCGAATCTTTCCGGGGACCATCAGCACCAAAACCAGTTTGTTAATTACAACATCAGTTCCATACTCAGGGTACGACAAAAAATGTATTTACGGATTAATCTTTAAAAAATCCCACCGATGTACAATAAAATTTTTCAAATGTACAATAAAATTTTTACAGTTGTTCCGCATCTTTCAGGTGGCCACAATGCATTGCAATGGTCCATCCGTCGATGTCGTCGATGGTCGGTAATTCCGTGTGGAAGCAACCATCAGCGCAAGCACAATGTTACTAAGGAAATAACGTTTGCTGATATTATTGTTCGTTCTTGTTTTGGTTGGAAGGAAAAACTGTTCGTCCGACGGTTGTCTGAATTGGTCGGACTAACTTGGGGGCGGAGTCAAAGTTGTACAACGTGTTGGAGCGTGTATGGGGCCCCTAATGATTGGTTTTAAAGGCGAATTTTTGGGCGTGTGCCAACCTCGTCGAAGGGCCGTCGTATCAGGTCCGTTTAGTGCACGTGCCCTGTAGCACCTAAGCAGTTTGAGTTTGTGCTGTGTTGTATCTTTGTTCTTGCGTATGCACTAGAAGGTTTCCCTCGACCTTCTATTTGAAGTTTTCCAAACGGACTCGCCCTGCGGCAGTCTTAGTGCAGTCTTCTTTCTAAAGTATTAAAAAAATTACACTCCATTAAAGAAATCAATGGAAGCAATTATAGGATATGACTGAGCCGTTTGTTAGATAACACTATGAATCTCCAAACCTTCTATCAAAAAAATGGTTTTGGAGTGAACATAGCATTTTCATCACAGATCGATGTACGACAAAGGCAAAAGATACCAGAAGAATCTATGAGAAGATTTCCGTTTGATTTCCTACACATTGCAGCCGTGCCTCAGGCCCTTACGTGAGATGTGAAAATCACCTTTTGCGTATCATCAGTGGTATGTGTATTTATTATTCTTCTTCTTATTGGCATTACATCCCCACAGTGGGACAGAGCCGCCTCGCAGCTTAGTGTTCATTCAGCACTTCCACAGTTATTAACATTTTTGCATTCGTATATCATGAGGCTAACATGATAATATGTTTGTGCCCAGGGAAGTCGAGACAATTTCCAATTCGAAAATTGCCTAGACCGGTACCGGGAATCGAACCCAGCCACCCTCAGCATGGTCATGCTTTGTAGCCGCGCGTCTTACCGCACGGCTAAGGAGGACGTGCATTGCTTCATGATTACATTTTTCCTAATAACGTTTGTTCCCTCCGAAAATTGAGTTTTGTCTTCTTCTCTTGACATTTGTTTTACGTCTGGCTTCGTGAAATTTTTATTGTCTGTCTCGACATCATAATCATTATCGTCATCCAAATATTATACTTTGAAATAAGTCCCAGGATGCCAAGAATCTCTACCATCCTCATACCTCAATGTCTCTTATTATTATTCATGTGTTCTGCTCGAATCCTCAGGCATAAGCATAATAAATCATCAACTGAATTTTCATGATTTACTTTTTTCGCTCTTTCCTTGATCTGCCTTCTCACTGGAATTTGATTTTTCAACTTAGTATTATTCCAATAATAACGACGAAGCCTATTTTCACAGCTATTAACTGAAATTTAGATTCGCTTGCCAGTCCAAAAATGTTAATTCGTAGCGTGGCTAACACAATGATACACTTACTCGCAAGAGACCTCAGTGCCGTCAGAGACATGAATTGTAATTGATTCGTTGGTAAATACACCGCAGCAAGATGAAACATTTTCCGGGAATTGCTTATGGCAACACTCGATGAAACATAGACAAATGCTTAGATTAACGTTATTGAATGGGAGTGGGAGGATCTTAACCAGTCACAAGCATCTGCAAAACTCTTTGCCGTGCAAAGTCTTACCGGAGCCGTTCTTCAATCAATCAAACGTCCAAGTCCTAAAGAAAACAACTCCAATCTGCGTCTGTCGGGATTTCTGTTGTTAATCAAGTTGAAAGCTTCTCCAAATAGGTAAATCCCCGCCGGCTATTGGCACCGAACCCATCTTTGCGTTTCATCATCGAGTAACTGCTCCACTGTGGAACGCTGTTCGCAATCTCTACTCTACTCGTTGAAATATTCAAAAAGATTTTGTATCGTTGAGTGTATTTAAGAAAAGAAAGAAAGCTTTCAGTCGTATGTGCGTGGGCAACAATGCAATTGGGTCGGTTCAGCAGGAGTTGACGTCCCATAGGAGTTGAAGAGAGCTGGTGTATGTTGCTTGGTAATGAAACTTAATTACAGTTCCCTAGGACTGGATTTCACCCGCTATTTAATAATTGACGGACGGACGGACAGCCTTGAACTTCGATACCAGCTTACTTTATGGTTGTAACATTTCGTGCGCTCCGTTTCTTGTTTTCCAATGAAATTTGATAGCTTTCTACACGCTGCTTTTCCAGAGCAGCCATCCGATACTTTTTTTTCTTCGGTGGGACCACGGGCGGTACGTACAGTGCGCTACAAGTGAGTCAGCGAGTGTCGGTCAGCAGCGGGAAAAGTCTCGCTGCACAGTGTACTGTACTTTAAGCTGAATGAATGAATTTATTAAAATGGTAATTTAAATTTGTGTCAATTATAGGAAACATAATAATGCACGAAACGAAAACGTTCGTCACTTTATGAACACATCCTGGCTTCATCCAGCAATATTTTACGAATACCCATCTGTGTATTGGTTGCCCGGTAAGTAAACGTCCGTGAGGTCGATCCTATAGATAAAAAATACGTTTGAAGCAAAGTTTCAGTTTACTTTTTGAAATATTTATTTCCCAACGCTGATGCCCTGGATTCGAATGTCGCCACCAACCAGACTGTAGACGGCGCGTGTTGAGTGATAAGTTAAGGAGCAGGTTTGGGGATGACTGGGCGTGTTTTTCCTTCTGTCCAACAATGTGGGCTGTTATGCTGTGGGAGCGGGGTCTTTGTGGATACTTGTGGAGAGTCGGAGCCTTATTATCGACAAGACGACTCAATCTAGTTGACCGGCACGGGAAACTTTAGTTTCGAATCGTTTGATAATTTGTAATAAATATTGATGACGTTTGAATAATAATAGGGTGGAAAGCTGCTACCGAGAACGCTGTCCGTTCTGGCATGTCTGAGCAGCACATGTCAGATTCATATTCGAATATTTATGTTTAGATCGAAATGTAGAGCTCCAATTAGACTTTCCAAAGCATTATTTTTGGCAGAAAAATAAAATTTTTATAAATCAATTCCATTGAAAATTAGTAAATTTACTATAAATTAATCATGGTATATAAGCAATAAACAAATATAATTTTTTTCTTAATAATGCCAAATACCACTAAACAAAAATAAGTTAGCACTTTTAAAGGAAAAATTGCAACTGTAATAGAATAATTTGCCATTAAAAAAATCAAAATGATCCATAGAATAAAAATACAAAATTCCCATAAATAAATAAATATTAGCAACAAACAATAACAATCTTTTTAACAAAATAAATACGTGCTTTTTTTACTTTTCTTATGAGGCATTCCACGGGGGCATGTCAGTCGATCCTGAGCGACCATTTCGAAAATATTTGAAACTCTGCACAGTTTTTCAATTTCATCTAAATCGTCATTTTTCGATATCAAATCTTCATATTGAGTCACGACTAACTTTTCAAAAGGGTGTATGTGAAAATGGTTCAAAAATATTTAAAAAGCTGCACAGCAAAAACGGAATGTTCGATTGTTATGATTTTTTCAGCAAAGTTAGACAACTAAATGGTGATTCTTAAGAAAATGTGCACAGTAAAAAAAAAATTTTTTGCCTTTAGAAATATCATTTTTGTCACAAAAACTCAAATATCTCAAAACCCTATCTTTTTTCGAACGTAATTTATTATTATCATTATATTAGCTATCTACCATAAAAATTTGGTGATGGTAAACTAATAAACAAAAAAGTTATGACATTTCAAACATTTCACAATTTTCACATTTAGTAAAAAAATTTTTTTTCTGTGTAAGTTATTTCGAGAATTGCAGTTTGATGCAGATTTTATTGTTAAGGGACGTGATTTAAACAAGTTGTTTTCATGATATTTTGATTTAATTATTCATAGCATCTATAAGAAACTTAGACACGATCCAGTGTTGTGATCAAAAGTATTGATAGTGTCATAATTTTCATTGCACGTGACTGGCGAAAATTCTTTTAATAGTGTTGAAACCTGTTGATAATAACGTTGATAGAAACATATCAGAAATGTTATTTTTAAGACAAAAGCTGCATAATCAAAGATTTATATACACGTGTACGTCTATAGTTTACCTGCAAAAATATACCTCTTAGAGAATAGACTTTATGATCGGGAGGAAACGGGTATCTTCAACAACAACAAATGCATGATAGGTACATACCATGACAATGCTCACGAAAAAGCAAAAAATTACTACTACTAAGGTTGTTAAAGATCTTATAGTAATTTTTTCTTCAGTCAAGCAAATGACACCAAACTAGTCAGTAAAAACTTAAAAGTGACTTTGTTTATTGAAATATTACGAACAACATGAGTAGCCGCTTTCTCAACTGTTGTAGGCCGTTTGATCGACAACAGTGCTCAAAAGCGCTACGAAATCTCACCGACAGCACCATAGATAAACTGAAAGCGACTGGTTATGCTCCAATGTCCACATTGAATACAAATTTACGCATTTGCACGTCCTGCCGTCTAAACGTTGACAAAAGAGCAATCTGTATATCATCGGTTGAGCAGAGCGCAGGAAGTTCGAAAACGACAGCAACTGAGGAATTGCCAGATGTATCGACAACAACTGAGGAATTACCAGAAGTATTAAGTGCTGAGAGCCTTGCCACCGTACCATCAGCGAAATCTGTTTCAACAAATCAATCGGAAGATGAGTGTATCCAAAAGGTCAACATCGAACGCTTTAACGAGGGCATAGCTGGGATAAAAGTGACTCCGATTAAATGGAGTAAGATGGACTACGTTTATTACCCGGAGAGAAAATACCGTGAAATAAACGAAGCTGTACGAAGAAACCTCTTCAAATTAGGACCTGATGATGTGGAAAATACAGACTACGATGAGGTAATTATAAATATGAAGGAAAGATTCTCGAATGCAGCCACGACAAGGAAAGAAAAATTATTGATTTTGTCGATGCTGCCAAGTTCGTGGTCTATTCAGAATGCCATTGATGAGTTCAAAACCAATAGAAATACAGTAAAAGAGGCAAAACAATTGAAGAATAACTGTCTTTCAACCAAAAATACTAGGTCTAGTACTGCATTAACAGATGAGACAAAAGAAATAGTAGTTCAATATTTTGAAGATGATGAAGTAAGTCGAGCTATGCCTGGTCAAAAAGATTATGTATCAGTAAAAAAAGATGGAAAGCGTCAAGCAATCCAAAAACGATTAATGATGACGACTTTAAAAGAAGCGTACACACGCTTCAAGGAAATTCACGATAATATTAAAATAGGTTTTTCCTCATTTGCAAGCCTTCGGCCAAGGCAATGTAAGCTTCTTTCCAATTCAGGAACACATAATGTGTGTGTGTGTGTGCACAACCCATGAGAATATTAATCTTATTTTACATAGTTTGAAAAGAATCAATTTAACAAAGGATATTAAAATGTTAACTGGTAGTCTTTTGTGTGAAAATACAACATCAAATTGCTATCTACGATCTTGTTCGGATTGTCCAGATTCTTCATCATTGGAAAATACTTTATTCGCTGAGTTTGAAGAAAAATATATTGATCAGTTATCATTTGAGCAATGGGTGACCACGGATAGGTGTGACATAGAAACTATTGTAAAACCTGTAGATGAGTTTGTGTCATATTTTTGCTTGAAATTAGAAAGTTTAATCCCTCACGATTTCATTAAAACAGAACAATCCAGCTTTTTAAAAATACGAAAATACATTACAAAATGGTGAATTTTTAGTCATTTGTGATTTTTCTGAAAATTACAGCTTTGTATTGCAAGATGAAGTGCAGTCCCATCACTGGAACGTACAACAAGCTACAATTCATCCATTCGTTATAAGCATATGCGGTATTTCGAAAAATTTCGTTTCAGGTGGTTCGATTAAAATTGCTGAGAATTTTTTACTTATGATTGCTTTTAGCACATACTGACCATAACAGCTGTTCTCATATGCCAAGGACATACACAATAGCTCAGTTTGTCGAGCTGATTGTATATAAGACTATGCTGCCGCTAACCGCAAGTCGAGCACATCTGTATATGGCCGTCTGTGAAATTCAATCTGAAATACATATCTTTGTGCATTTTAGAAAGGTGCACAGGATTCTTCTAGTGAGCAAATGTATGCTATATATGTAGACGAAGAATAAGAAGGAATAAATTTTGGCATATACGCCCTTTTCAAATGTTGATCTATTAATATCAATTCTATATCTGCGTATACGCCTGGCATATGTGGATACATAATTAAGTATCCCACTAAATAAAAAATAAATTAAGCATTCTTTTTTAAATTTTGACAAAGTCAATACTGTAAAACCACGCTGACAAGACAATATGAAGAATGCTCCAGCATATTTACATAATTCTTAGGTGAACTGAGGTTTTAAACAAAATTTGAATTCGTATATGAAAAATCCCACAATTTCTTTATTTTTGTATGCTTACTGACATAAAACTGATATAAAATTGATCAGATTCGGGAGCACACGCTCCACGATGAATTCCTTTGAAAGCGGCACAAATGCTGGGGGTATTGCCTTATCGCCAATGGTATATGCGGCGAGAATGTGACGATTTATCATAGATTGTCCCTCTCAGTTATCATAACTTTTTTGGTCGCAAAACAGTTATTCGACTTCGAAAAGTAAAATCAGAATTGCGTACATAATGTAAAACCAATTAAATAAAAATTCCGCGGAAAAAAAATCAAAATTTCGTTTCGTTTCGAAAAATTTCGAATTAAATGAACCTTGATTTCGTATCGTTTCGAAGTCTCGAAAGAAATCTATATTTCGTTTCGTTTCGATCCGAATCAACATAGACATTTTAAATTTCGTTTCGTTTCGTTTCGTTAGGAAAAAGTGTGTTATCGCATACCCTTAATTCGTTATTTATTTTAATGGAAGTACGCAAATTGAACACTTAAGTTTTATTATAATTTCCGAAGATTTAAGACACGATTCAGTATCCGTAAACTTGTTCATTGAAAAAATGATTAACTTTTTACGCGTTGATAAGCATAAAGAAGTCAAAAAGATATATTTCATGTCTGATGGAGCAGCGTCGCAGTACAAAAATCGTAAGAACTTTTCGAGCCTATGTCAATTTAAATCAATGTACGGAATTGATGCAGAATGGCATTTTTTTGCTACATCACATGGCAAAGGTCCTTGTGATGCTATTGGAGGAACAATAAAGCGCATGGCCACAAGAGCAAGTTTAGCCAAAGAACGTGAGCATCCAATTAAAACTGCGAAAGAACTTTTTGATTGGGCAAATCGTAGAAAAGAAAAGATTTAACCAAATTATCATTTTGTTTTACTACTACTGAAGAGTACGAAATAAAGGCTTCAGAGCTCAGCGAGCAATTTAATAACGCGAAAACGATCCAAGGAACCCAAAAATTTCACTGTTTCATTCCATTGTCGGAAAATAAAATTAAAGCAAAACTATACTCAAACTGTGCTGATAATAATTCAAAAGTGTTCGATATTTTAAAAAATTTGAATAAAAATAAATAAAAAATAAGTATTAATAAACTGTTTTCATGATATCATAACCCATACCAAAATTCAAACCCAAAACTCTTAGAGTTTCTATAACAACATTGTGTAACTGCCACATTTAATTTAATACTTAGGATAATATTAATTCATTTCTTTATTTATACATATAATATTTATACATATAATATACATAATATCGATGAATACATAAATATGGAATATCATACAAACAACTTGTTTCACTCACACAAGGCCCTTAACAATAAAATCAGCATCAAACTGCGATTCTTGAAAAAAAAACACACGGAAATTTTTTTTGGTTTACTATATGTGAAAATTGTGAAATGTTTGAAATGTCATAACTTTTTTGTTTATTAGTTTACCATCACCAAATTTTTATGGTAGATAGCTAATATAATGGACCGTTTTCCCTAAAAAATTACGTTCGAAAAAATATAGGGTTTTGAGATATTTGAGTTTTGTGACAAAATGATATTTTTAAAGGCAAAAAATTTTTTTTACTGTGCACATTTTCTTAAGAATCACCATTTAGTTGTCTAACTTTGCTGAAAAATCATAACAATCGAACATTCCGTTTTGCTGTGCAGCTTTTTAAATATTTTGAACCATTTTCACATACACCCTTTTGAAAAGTTAGTCGTGACTCAATATGAAGATTTGATATAGAAAAATGACGATTTAGATGAAATTGAAAAACTGTGCAAAGTTTCAACTCAATAGAAAATCATGAATTAAAAATTTTCTTAAATTTTGATGCTGTTGCTTGGAATCGCTCTTATGTGATTTTTTCAATACATTTTACGATGCACGAGAAAGGCATCATCACCGCTAGGTGGATTAATCTGGGTTTTATTCTATTGCTCTATATTGATTTTTTGTGGAAAATATTTGTTTCTCTGTGGAAAAAAAATTGTGGAAATGGTAGCCATCGGTCAAAAAAGAACAGTACGTGTGTTATTCGTCGCGAACAGAAGAAAAAATATTTATTTGATAACCGGAGGATCATGCGCTTGTATTGCGCCTTGCTCCGGTCGAGACAAGTGCGATTTTACATAGTTTGCAGTAGCCATCGAACAAGTAACTACAAAATGGTGCGCGTCGTTCCGATGGTCCAAAGCGCGATCTGCCACAGTTTGGATATGCCACTGGGAATTTATGCTGTGATTTGTTTTTATCTCGTCGATGGATGGCAAAGATAATTGATTAATGTTTGGAAGATCGTATGTTAGTGCTGCGCGTTTCTTCGGTCCTCGAAAACGCGATCCTCAACGGTTAGTATATGCCACCGGGCATGCATATGGTGAGGAGTGTTCATGCTCGCTCCATAGACACTCCGAACGATCTGGTATCGTTGTGCTTTGTGCGGTCGAGAAGTAATTTAATTGATACGCATTTAATCGTGTTCCTGCTCGGTGTGCAGGTAGTTCATACTGCTTTGTGAAGCCGAATCATGGTTGGTTAAACCATTGTTTAGAAAAAAATAACTGATAATCTTTCCTGTGGTTTTTGTGGAGAGTTCACTGATCGATTCATACCAAAATCTCCGGAATCTGTTGAAAAACGGCTTGGATCGTACTTCCTGATCTCTTTTCGTGACGGTCCCAAGTTTGAAACTTTTGAATGACACTCCTATCTTACCGACGGACGTAAATCTACATCAAAACCACCTAGTAATATTGCTTCCCACTTCCTAACTTACTACAAAGACGTGACCGGTGCCCCTATTGATCATTTGAACATTTGAGTCACTGGAACTTGCACACTGAGAATGCTTGAACAATCCCAGTTAATCATTCAGTTGATTCTTTGAGCAATTCAGTTAATTCTGGTCAATCACGGAGTAGCAACCATAGATATATGTACACAGTTCGAACGAATCATGTACATTTACATCAAATAGCATGCACATAATTGGAGCATGATAAACGATAAAAATTTACATTTCATTTTATTTTTACATCACTTATCATTTCCAATTTATGTGTTGTTTTAAATTTACATAATCTGTATAAATTAAAAAAGGTCAACATGAGAATCGAACTCAGGCCCGCAGAGTGATAGTCCGTTCTGATACCACTCTACCGTTTTCACTTTTTTTTTATTCCTTTCTTTATTTGTCAGGCACTCTGTGTTACTTAACCGCTACTGTGCCGAGATCTACTGTGGTATTCTGCTGAACAGAATCCACACAGAATCTATTTTTAGATTTCCATTACCATTATTGTTGTCGTTGCCAGTCCATCTCATCGTGAGTCCATTGTGTCCGTTTGTCCATGTCGTGCATCCCGAGCAAAAATGAATAACTAATTGATAACAAATTCTATTATCCGGTTATCGAACATATTGATAACTGAATTTGTTATCATTTTGGCTGAATTAACAGCCAACATAACAAAAATGATACCAGAATTTTGTTCCTGAAATAACTACCTGAAAACAAATTAGGTTATCACTGATACCAAATTGATAACACATTTTGTTATACATGTTTTTAACTCAAATAACTAATTTAGTTATTATTTAGTTATCAGCCATCTCTGTTTTATCGGCCAAAATAGTTAAATCTTCTTTACCAACTTCGTTACGCATTGAAAAAAATGTTGGCATTCACTGGGATTCGAACTCGAATCGAATGATTGTACGGCGTCGTCTCTAGGCACTCACCCATTTACGCTTTCTTGAGGAGCAGGAGAGAAGAGCACTACGCTTTCTACGATATTGCATTTACTGAAGACTATTTATAATCACATCATGATGCCATAACCATTTATGTAAATAACAGTCGGCTGGACTCTGCAGAGTGCAAAGCAGAATAACTTATTCATAACAAACTTAATTATCCAGTTATATTGATAACTAGAATTGTTATATTTCTGGTTGAATTACAGGCAGGGATTGAACTTATCATTTCATTATCATTTAGTATTCAGCCAATAACTCATTCCACAGGCGGAATTTCAAAAAGTGTTGTATGGCGAACTTCTAGCGCTGATTCCCCTCTACAACTTTGTCTAAGGGTGCATTGCTCTATGTCTAATATTCACAGCGTGAAACGCTATTATCACTCAATATACTAAATGATAATAAGTGTTATTATCATTTAGTATATTAAAAGAAACTAGCGTTTTCCGCGGTGAACATTAGACATAGAGCAAAGTACCCTCAGACAAAGTTGTAGAGGGGAATCAGCGCTAGAAGTCCGCCATACAACACTTTTCGGAACTTCGCCTCTGGAATGAGTTATTGGCTGAATACTAAATGATAATGAAATGATAAGTTCAATCCCTGATTACAGGTCAACATAACAAAATTGATAATCGAAATGGATTTAATTCAAAATACCGAATCGGCAATCAATTAGGATAAACACGGTTCATCGTCCTTTTATTGAATACATTTTGTTTTCAGTTGTGACCAATTAAATAATAGGCTGAGGTTAGTTTTTCTCTCTTATATTATCAATCATTAGGTTGCTAGCAGCGCCATGCTATAAAACGATTTCATTTATAAGTTTTATTAAACTAAATCTCAACCTTTTATGTTTCCATATGCATATATAAACATAAACATTGCTGATCCCAGGAAGAATTATTCCGTGAAGAAATGTTGCTATTCGGTGGATCCAGGGCAGGACAGTTTTCGGGGGCCCTAAATGTACGGAAAAGGTTGATTTTGGTACATAAGGTTATGTGGGAGCCCGGGGCCATGGCCACGCGGAATTAGGATATGTCGTATGGGCTGGCATTCATCGCTACAAACCACCACGTGGCGGTCAAATTTTCAAAATTATCAAAGTAGCTTTTTTGCTACCGGCATGTTTTTATTAGGCAACTATCTGGCGCTTATTTTTTGTTGCGTCGAAAAATAAGCGGATGAGTAAATTTTTTAATGCGCTATATAATATGTTTGAAAGAATAGAATGCTTAGCCCGATATCTGAACGTCGCGAATTTTAGAAGAAAATACCAAATTTGTATTGATAATACATTTTGTTATTATTCAGTTATCAGTTAATCACATGATTGATAACTAAATATCAAGATGATAATAAGGATAACTAATCCTGTTATCAGTTTGATATCGTATCAGTTATCTGCCTTTGCTCGGGATCCCATGTTCGTTGCATTGTTCAGTTGCCATTAAGCCGGGGCCGTTGGAGGCATGCCTCCGCGAAGAACACGTTGGCCAAAGAGTAACATGTTCTGAGTTATGGCGATTCTAACATACAGTACCGAACCCGTCGTGATCGGGTTCTGGCTAGGTAATGTAAATTTACATGATCTGAGTAAGCGCATCGTCAAGGGAAAATATCTGATGGATGAAGTGCAAGAAGTTGAAGTTTTCCATCGATTTAAGAAAACGCCTGATAAAGTACACCAATGAAATGCAGCATCATGGATGCTGCTTTGTAGTCGCAATGGAAAATCTTCGCTTTAGTATGACGGTGGTCGAAAACGATGGTTTCCCGCTGCATTTTACAGCTGCCTTAATGGAATTGTTGATTTGTTTACATTCTAGCGAGCTATTCGCAAGCGTGGCCATCTTTTGATTCGGTTCACATAATTTCATGTAAACTTAATGGTTTATAAATTAACTTTCAGGGTGGATAAAGTATTGTTTTCAATAGAGTGTAGTTATAATGGTAAGGTTTGATTCATGCTCCGTTTATGTGCATGATTTTCAACGCATAATTACATTGAAAAAACGATTACATGATCTGTATTCACATTATTTTTATTGATTACATTACCAGTAAAAGTCAAATTTATTTGCTGTGTAGTTACTCAAAGCAAAGCTAAGCTTGGCTAAAAATATATTGTTATTGATAATATTGATTTTATTATGAAACTAAAAAAAAATCTATGAAAATCAAAATTTGTTTATCAATAATTGCAATTCTTTTATAATTGCAATTTTTTATTTAAAAAATGATAATTTATTTTTGTTTTGAGGGAAATTCTTAATTGTTTATGGACATTTAGCATTATTGAGGGAAATTTTATATTTGATTGTTGCTGATAACCTAATTTCTTTGAGAAAAATATATTAAGCTCTTTTAGTGGAATGTATTCAACCGTCTAAGACGAATTAAGTACTCTCCATTTAATTCCACCAATTATTTTCGATATCTTTGCAGATACGTATTTCGACCACAACTGTGTGGTCATCTTCAGTGTCTCGTACTTGACTCGACTCTAATTTCTTTATTGGAAATTTCTTATTTTTAAGTAGAAAATTTCATTTTTAGGGGGAGTTTTAAAATTTATTTGAGTCATTATTTTTTGGCTTTCGTATTCACCGAAATGTATTTCTTGGATCAGTAGGACTGAATGTGTAGCATTACAGTGAAGTAAATGCGCGAAGGGACCTCCTTGGCCGTGCAGTAAGATGCGCGGCTACAAAGCAAGACCGGTCTAGATAATTTTCGGATTGGAAATTGTCTCGACTTCATTGGGCATAAAAGTATCATCGTGTTAGCCACATGATATACGAATGCAGAAATGGTAGCTCGATTTATAAACCTCGCAGTTAATAACTGAGGAAGTGCTAAATGAACACTGCAAGGCGGCAATGTCCCAGTAGGGGGATGTAATGCCAATGAAGAAGAAGAAATGCGCGGAGAATTTTTGAATAGATATACGTACGGTTGGCAACAACATCGTTTCCGTTTGCATGGTTACGTAAGTTCTAGAAAGTTCTCTAAGGTAAAACAAAACAACAACCTCAAACACATCGCCATCAAGCACTTCCTCAGCACCAACATCACTTCGGCTCTATCCGCATCCAAATACTTTATCTTGGTAGCATTTACAATTAATCCTGTCATTGCCGTCTTCTTCTTGCATACATCAAGACATGTGCTTTTTCTTAAAGATCCGACCAGCCGTATGAGTTTATCACAATAGATCTAACAAATGGTCGCAGTGATTAAAATACCCAACAAGGAAAAAAAAATTAGTATAAACAATGGCAGCCATTATAGTTCCTCCAGAAAATTTTCCTGGATTTCTTCCTATGATTCCTTTCTATAAAATCTTACAGGTGTGTCCTCTAGAGTTCCTCCAGCAATTCTTCCAAAAAAATCTTCTGGAGTTAACCAAGGAATTACCCCTGAAGAGCTCACAATGATTCATCCTGGAGTTCTTTCATAAATGTCTGATGATATTCCTCCAATAGTTTCTTCAGCTAGATATTTTTGAGGATTCGTTCAGAAAATCTTCCTGAAACTTCTCCAGTGGTTCCTTCTTTGGTTCCATCACATATTTCTCCTCGAGGCCCTTTAGGAATGTCTCCTGAATCTCACCTAGAAATCCATCCTGAAGTTCCACAAGCAAATTCTTTTTGATTTCCTCCAGAAATTACTCCTTGGGTCCTCCAGCTATTCCTGCAGGAGTTCTTGAAGGGATTACTCATGGGGTTGCTTCAGGAGTTCCTCCAGGAGCTCCTTCAGGAGTTTTTCCAGGGATTCCTCCTAGCGTCTCTTCGGAAATTCTTCTTAGACTTTTTTTTGGGAATTCATCCTGAAGTTCCTCCAGAAATTACTGCTGGAGTTCTTCCAGAAATTTCTCTCAAAGTATTTTTTTGGAGCTCTTCCTGGAATTCTTTTTGGAGTTCATCTTTAAGTTTCTTCATGAATTCCTCCTGGAGCTCTTGAAGTAATTTGAAACTCGCTAGCTCACAGGAGGGTATTCTACCGGGTCGTTAAGCTATTTCAATCACCCCAATATTCAAGCTGATGATGATTCGGTTCTTCGCAGGAGAGACCTGTAAACAGAGCTGTCGATGAAAGGTATCTAGTGCGGTAGGATGGGCAAAGCTATTTGATGTAGAAAGGGGGGGATGGTATCTATACATGCAGTGGACCCGGGAAAACGATACAATAAAAATATGGTGAAAGACCTTAAAATCAAGGGTTACTCCTGGCTCATACATTTCACATTTATTTTGTGACGTCACATTCGAGGGTACTTGCATGCTTGTTGTTGGATTCGGTGTTTTCTGGTGCAATTCTGGAGAGATGGCCGATCAGCCTTGATCTAGCCGCCTTGGTGTTGTTTGCTGAGCCGATTCAGTTCGGAAATCATTCCACGGACGGGACAAGTGTGGCACTGGGAGATCGATGACATGGCTTTTCCGTATCGGTGTTGGAAGATGGCGGATACACTTCGGCCAGCGATGACGCTGCTTTATCGAAGCCAACGAGCACTCGCCAAATCTTCCCGGAAATCACCTCTGTGGCACTGCACTCTCGAGACCTTGGGAAATAGGTACAAAAGAAAAAGGTCCCTTTGGCATGGACCTGGACACAATGGATTAGCACCCGACGTCCTAACCTCTACTTTATCATCTGTTCACATTAACATTTACCTTTTTCTATTTGGCTTTCAATTCGTTTGTCACTGTCGTTATTTGTTCGTGTGGAGTCGAATGGGATTTTAACTATAATTTTAAAGCATTACATTAATTTAGGCTAAGTTTGACCCACTAACACTACTAACCACTCAAATCGATTTTTACTAACACAAATCCGTACTATTTAATTTATAACAATAATTATTTAAACGACTAACATTGAACAGAAAACGGGTTAACGCTGGCTGTGAAGCCTAAAAATAAGATAAAGAACAGCATTTTTTCCAAACTCAAAGATCCCGTACCACCAGGACAGCAGAAAAACGTGGTGTATTCCGTGCCATGTGGAACAGGAGATGGAAAAGTATACATTGGACAGACAGGAAGAAAACTGGACACACGAATAAGCGAACACAAGAATGACGTAAAACGAAAAGACAATCGTACGGGATTAACACAACATACGCTTTTTGACGGACACAACTTCGACAAAACTAATATAATTGAACGCATCGACGACCAGGAAAGCAGGATGACGGCGGAGACATTCCATATCAAGTTGGCGGGAGAACACAACACAGTCAACCTCCAACGAGAGTGTGGAATGTTCAACACTGACTACAATGCGTTAGTGGTTAAGCTACGAGATCTGACGAATGATGAAAGACGACGCAGAGAGAAAGAAAGACGACAAACACCACAGCTGCAACCCCACTTGCCAGTGGTAAGTGATCGCCCAGCAGAAAACGAGGTGGTAATCGCTGCGGTGATCGATATGTGAGTTATGGTGGAAAAAGTGTTTTGTTTAAATGTGAAGTTTTGTTCCAAATTATTTTAATCTAATTTATGTTTATTTTTCTTTGTTTAATTTTTTGAATTTTTAAAATAAAAAAGGCGTCTGAAGATGGTCGTGAAAGTTGAACACGCACTCACTCGTGAGATGATCATTGACCAGTGAGTGTGACAGTTCCGAGGAGTAACTTTTGGAACTTGTGGTGGAGCTAACAAGTTCAAATTGGAACCGAACGGTTACAAATTCATTCAGAAGTTTCTTCAAAAATTCATCTTTGTGTCTCTCCAGAAGCTTATCTTGTAGTTACTCAAGGAGCTCATCGAGGAACTCTAATAACTAACGCCTGGCGGATTTCAAAATAATGTCCTGGGGGAATTTGGAACGAATTCCTGAGGGAATTCAGAACGAATTTTAGAGGGAATTCAAAATGAATTCCTGAATTAAAAATGAATGCCTGAATTTAGAATGAATTCCCGAATTCAGATTAAATTCCCGAATTCAGAATGAATTCCCGAATTCAGAATGAATTTCCGAATTCAGAATGATATCTCGAATTCAGAATGAATTCTCGAATTCAGAATGAATTCCCGAACTCAGAATGAATTCTCGAATTCAGAATGAATTCCCGAATTCAGAATGAATTCCCGAATTCAGAATGAATTCCCGAATTCAGAATGAATTCCCGAATTCAGAATGAATTCCCGAATTCAGAATGAATTCCCGAATTCAGAATGAATTCCCGAATTCAGAATGAATTCCTGAATTCAGAATGAATTCTGAATTCAGAATGAATTCCTGAATTCAGAATGAATTCCCGAATTCAGAATGAATTCCCGAATTCAGAATGAATTCCCGAATTCAGAATGAATTCCCGAATTCAGAATGAATTCCCGAATTCAGAATGAATTCCCGAATTCAGAATGAATTCCCGAATTCAGAATGAATTCCCGAATTCAGAATGAATTCCCGAATTCAGAATGCATTCTGAATTCAGAATGAATTCCCGAATTCAGAATGAATTCTGAATTCAGAATGAATTCTGAATTCAGAATGAATTCCGAATTCAGAATGAATTCTGAATTCAGAATGAATTCGAATTCAGAATGAATTTCCCGAATTCAGAATGAATTCCCAAATACAGAATGAATTTCGAATTTAGAATGAATTCTGAATTCAGAATGAATTCTGAATTCAGAATGAATTCCCGAATTCAGAATGAATTCCGAATTCAGAATGAATTCCCGAATTCAGAATGAATTCTGAATTCAGAATGAATTGAATTCAGAATGAATTCTGAATTCAGAATGAATTCCCGAATTCAGAATGAATTCTGAATTCAGAATGAATTCCCGAATTCAGAATGAATTTCGAATTCAGAATGAATTTGAATTCAGAATGAATTCCCAATTCAGAATGAATTCCCGAATTCAGAATGAATTCCCGAATTCAGAATGAATTCGAATTCAGAATGAATTGAATTCAGAATGAATTCCCGAATTCAGAATGAATTCCCGAATTCAGAATGAATTCCCGAATTCAGAATGAATTCCCGAATTCAGAATGAATTCCCGAATTCAGAATGAATTCCCGAATTCAGAATGAATTCCCGAATTCAGAATGAATTCCCGAATTCAGAATGAATTCCCAAATACAGAATGAATTCCCGAATTTAGAATGAATTCCCGAATTCAGAATGAATTCCCGAATTCAGAATGAATTCCTGAATTCAGAATGAATTCCCGAATTCAGAATGAATTCCCGAATTCAGAATGAATTCCCGAATTCAGAATGAATTCCCGAATTCAGAATGAATTCCTGGGGGAATTCCGAATGAATTCCCGGTGGAATTCAGAATGAATTCATGGGGGAATTCAGAATGAATTTGAATTCAGAATGAATTTCGAATTCAGAATGAATTCGAATTCAGAATGAATTCTGAATTCAGAATGAATTCGAATTCAGAATGAATTCCCGAATTCAGAATGAATTTCCGAATTCAGAATGATATCTCGAATTCAGAATGAATTCCCGAAATCAGAATGAATTCCCGAATTCAGAATGAATTCCCGAATTCAGAATGAATTCCCGAAGGCAGAAGGAATTCCCGAAGGCAGAATGAATTCACGAATGCAGAATGAATTCCCGAATTCAGAATGAATTCCCGAATTCAGAATGAATTCTGAATTCAGAATGAATTTCGAATTCAGAATGAATTCGAATTCAGAATGAATTCGAATTCAGAATGAATTGAATTCAGAATGAATTCCCGAATTCAGAATGAATTCCCGAATTCAGAATGAATTCTGAATTCAGAATGAATTCGAATTCAGAATGAATTCCCGAATTCAGAATGAATTCTGAATTCAGAATGAATTCCTGAATTCAGAATGAATTCTGAATTCAGAATGAATTCGAATTCAGAATGAATTCCCGAATTCAGAATGAATTTCGAATTCAGAATGAATTCTGAATTCAGAATGAATTTGAATTCAGAATGAATTCCCGAATTCAGAATGAATTCGAATTCAGAATGAATTTACGAATTCAGAATGAATTCCCGAATTCAGAATGAATTCGAATTCAGAATGAATTCCGAATTCAGAATGAATTTCGAATTCAGAATGAATTTCGAATTCAGAATGATATCTCGAATTCAGAATGAATTCTCGAATTCAGAATGAATTCCCGAACTCAGAATGAATTCTCGAATTCAGAATGAATTCCCGAATTCAGAATGAATTCCCGAATTCAGAATGAATTCCCGAATTCAGAATGAATTCCCGAATTCAGAATGAATTCCCGAATTCAGAATGAATTCCCGAATTCAGAATGAATTCCCGAATTCAGAATGAATTCCCGAATTCAGAATGAATTCCCGAATTCAGAATAAATTTCCGAATACAGAATGAATTCCCAAATTCAGAATAAATTCCTGAATTCAGAATGAATTCCCGAATTCAGAATGAATTCCCGAATTCAGAATGAATTCTGAATTCAGAATGAATTCTGAATTCAGAATGAATTCCCGAATTCAGAATGAATTCTGAATTCAGAATGAATTCGAATTCAGAATGAATTCGAATTCAGAATGAATTCTGAATTCAGAATGAATTCCTGAATTCAGAATGAATTCGAATTCAGAATGAATTCCCGAATTCAGAATGAATTCCCGAATTCAGAATGAATTCTGAATTCAGAATGAATTCCTGAATTCAGAATGAATTCCAATTCAGAATGAATTCCCGAATTCAGAATGAATTCCCGAATTCAGAATGAATTGAATTCAGAATGAATTTGAATTCAGAATGAATTCCAATTCAGAATGAATTGAATTCAGAATGAATTCCCGAATTCAGAATGAATTCCCGAATTCAGAATGAATTCCCGAATTCAGAATGAATTCCCGAATTCAGAATGAATTCCCGAATTCAGAATGAATTCCCGAATTCAGAATGAATTCCCGAATTCAGAATGAATTCCCGAATTCAGAATGAATTCCCGAATTCAGAATAAATTTCCGAATACAGAATGAATTCCCGAATTCAGAATGAATTCCCGAATTCAGAATGAATTCCCGAATTCAGAATGAATTCCCGAATTCAGAATGTATCCCCGAATTTGGAATGAATTCCTGGGGGAATTCAGAATGAATTAGTGGGGGAATTCAGCATGAATTCCTGAGGAAATTTAGAATGAATTTCTGGGGGAATTCAGAATGAACTCATGGGGGAATTCAGAATGAACTCCTGGGGGAAATCAGAATGAATTCCTGGAGGAATTCAGAATGAGTTCCTGAGAGGATTCAGAATGAATTCCTGCGGGAGTTTAGAATAAATTCCTGGAGGAATTCAGAATGAACTCTTGGGGGAATTCAGAATTAACTCCTGGGGGAATTCCAAATGAATTCCTGGGGGAATTCAGAATGAATTCCTGGGGGAATGCAGAATGAATTCCTGGGGGAGTACAGAATGAATTCCTGGGGGAGTACATAATGAATTCATGGGAGAAATCAGAATAATGTTCTGGGGGAGTTCAGAATAAATTTCTGTGGTGTAGGGGTACAGAATGAATTTCTCGAAGAATTCAGAATGATTTTTCTTAGGAATTCAGGATTTTTCCTGAATGAATTCAGAATAAATACCTTCAATGGATCCTCCACGAAATAACACATGGGTTCTTTCTGGAATTCCTCCAAAAGTTCCTCATGAGATTCATGCTGAACTTTTTCCTAGAAATTCTCCAAGTGTTCTTCTTCAAATTACTCTGAGAGTTTTTCTTGGAAGTTTTCTAGGAATTATTGTAGGATCTTCTCGGAATATTCCTACTGGAATTTACGAAGAAACTTCTCATGAAAATCTATCTTCTATCTACAGTGTCGGACAAAAATATAAGATCAGAGCACGTTTTTTTATTCAAAATGACCAACTTTGGAGGGCTTGTGGTTGGCCAAACGAGTTAAAAAAATAGGACCACCTCCGGGATGTTTAAATTTCAACCAAATTTTGTACACATATTCACTATAAGGAGCTGATCATATGGGAGGAAAATTTGGGAAAGGGGTATGGTTCAGAAAACGGGAAATTCAATGTAACTTCTGAACCCCTGGACCGATATCAACCAAATTTGGTACACACATTTCCTATCCTAAGGCGGAGGCGAATAGTGGGATAGTCATTGAAAAAAAGGGAAAGGGGTTGTCTTTGGAAAACGAGCAATTCAGTGTAATTCCCTACCCTCAAGACCAATTCCAACCAGATTTGGTACACATATTCTCTATTTAATTAAAAAGGTAGAAAGGTCATAGAAATATATAAAAATAGATCGATACATGGATATAATTCTATGCGTGGTAGATCTACCTATGTGGGTTCCGTGCTACATATAGCTAGTAAAGAATAATTTCTCCAGAATTCCAGAAGGAATCTCGTACAATTTACTCAGAGTTACATGTTGACACATAACATATATGCATCATTGCTATGAAATGTTGTTCATCTTCGATTTTGAAACACTAGCGAACCTACTGGTGGAAGTCAAGCTTTACTGAACAACGAGCATGAGACAGAGCAGCAGCGCATGCTTTTCTGTCGTTTTCTTCCACCTTGGGTAAACGGGCCTACACAGTTGAGTTGATTTTGAAAACGGTAATTTGTTCTATGTTGTCTATTTATTTTGTGGTGTAGATGTTAATATCCTTGATTTCCTAAAATTACTTCAGGATTTCCGAAAATTCTAGTAGAAGCTTTTTGAATTTGGCTTTTTCTAAAATTTCCATCATTTTTAGTTTTTCTTTGGGAGTTCTTGATATACAAAAAAACGAGCAATGGGTAATGTTTTCAACATAACCGCGAGTAGACGTAGGACTTGTATAAACGTAACGTATTTACATTTAACTTTTAACTTTTGGATCTATAGAGTTTGATTATAGGTATTGATATTGGAAAGACAACTTCCATGCTGTGTTGAGTTATTAGCAATTTGTGTATTCGAAACTTCTGGAAATAAAACTAATAATTAAATACATAATAAGAATTGCTTTGTTTCTACTTTACCTTTTTTTGCTTTACTCAAGCAAGTGTAGGGCATTTATAGATCTCTTATTGATGATAGTATTCTTATATATTCTATTCTATAATATTTATATATATATTTATAAAATTTTCAGACTTGGGCAAAATGTGCTATTTTGGGGGAACTGTCCCGTTTTCCAAACAAAGAAATGCAGCACCAATTTCGTTGCTTCTTTTTGCTACCATGCGTGCTTACTGATGAAAAAAAATCACAACAATAAGAAACAAGTCAAGGAGCAGTGACCCTACTATAATAGAGGAGATACTGCTAATACATCAACGAAAAATTATATAATGTTTTGATTCCAAACTCCATGTCTACGTCAAGTTTAATGATACAATTTCTCAGAAAATAAAAAACAAAGTATAAGATAAAGTTTATTTAAATATTCTTCTGGAAATTATTTTTTGCGGACTTTTTTTAAAACATGTGATTCAGCAAAATTTTCTAATCTAAAATGGATATTAACACTATTGCTGATTGTGCATCTTTAATTGCTAATACCTTCTGCAAATAAATGAAAGTAATTATTCTAATCAAATTTTTATTTTCATCAGTGTAGTTGATTTTTTATATATGAAATCAGAAATGTTTTAATGTACATGTCGTTTAGTACCAAGTCACATAACCGAGTGCAAGCACAACTTAACATATGGTCAGTCATATGACATGACTCGTACTCATCTCGGGATCATTTGAATTATGAAACCAATCACCTGAATGAGCAGACCAAATCTCTTTAATTTTATTCTTCTTCATCCACCACCGAACTTCGAGCGATGCGATGGGCGATTGCATCCATCGCAACCGACACCATTGCATGCGACCATCATCAAGCACAGAATGACAAACAAATTCGCCCACTTCTTTCATGCATATTTGCAGACCCACCGGCAGTTCTACCGCTGGTGACTGCATGCTGTTGCTGTGTAGGTAAACACAGCGAACGAACGAACGAAACGAAAAATGCGCGAGCTAAAAGCACGTCAGTACGCGCTGCTGTCACAAATTGTAATGACTCGCACGCGGCAGGCACTGCTTCTTTTATACACAAAGAAAATCTTCCGACGGATCCGAAGGCCTGATATACCGCATTCTGATGTCCGTGTTAGAAATGCATGGGATTTGTTATATATGAAATTTATACTGGCTTTGACAAGAATTGAAATTTTCAATAGCTTATCGTTAATAATCTTAAGTTTCAGGGAAATAGGCAAAATGCTGGAGAGTGTCCTAGTCGATTGATATATAAATCTTCAAAATCCGTCGAAAGATAAAGGCGCTAGTAACGTTCAAAATCTTCCCTTCCAGCGTAACGCTCTCGATTTCCAAAAATCTAAATGACACCCAGTATAGTAAAGAAAGACGTAAGTCCAACGTCAAAAAACTAATAAATCGAGTGATTTTTTGGTAAAATTACAGCAACCCTACACATTCATTGCTGACAGATTATTTACCTATGTGCAAATTTCAGCATCATTTTTGCCTTTCTCGTATACTAAGTATACGGAAAGGCTATAGAACTGCTCCAAAACCGAACTTTTGATAGAAGGCTCGGAGACCCATAGTGTTATATACCAATCGACTCAGCTCGACGAATTGAGGTGATGTCTGTATGTGTGTATGTATGTGTGTGTGTGTGTGTGTATGTGTACAAAAATGTGAGACACGTTTTTGGGCACTTAGCATTATCCGATTTGCTCGCAACAAGTTGCATTCGACGCGGAATATGGTCCCATTGGTTCCTATTTAAAATTAGATCGATCGAACTTTGCGTTTCGGAGTTATGGCCAAAAAACTGTTTTTACGTTTAAAAAAAAAGCAAAACACCCTTTTCTGGATTCGAACTCGTGATCTTTAGGATGATAAGCGCTTGCTATACCACAGCACCATCGATACACTTATTAGACTCAATACTACACATGAATATAAATCATGTACTGTGAATCCAATTTGGAATGTATTTTATTGCTTTTCTAAAAATTTCTGCTACAGTTATGGTGCAAAGCTTGATAACGAATTGACAAAAGAACATATCGTTTTCAAAAGTAATTTAAGCAAGATTTAAGAATAAATTCTATTTAATACCATAATTACGTCATGAAACTTTAACTAAAGTGCATATTATTGGAAAATATAATTAAGAACCTAATAATGACTGATAGGCGTTCATATGAGTGTTTTTGCCTTTCTCGTATACTAAGTATACGGAAAGGCTATAGAACTGCTCCAAAACCGAACTTTTTATAGAAGGCTCGGAGACCCATAGTGTTATATACCAATCGACTCAGCTCGACGAATTGAGGTGATGTCTGTATGTGTGTATGTATGTGTGTGTGTGTGTGTGTATGTGTACAAAAATGTGAGACACGTTTTTGGGCATTTATCATTATCCGATTTGCTCGCAACAAGTTGCATTCGACGCGGAATGCAGTCCCATTGGTTCCTATTTAAAATTAGATCGATTGAACTTTGCGTTTCGGAGTTATGGCCAAAAAACTGTTTTTACGTGCAAAAAAAAGCAAAATGCTCCAATCTGGATTCGAACTCGTGATCTCTTGATCGGGAAGCGGCTACTACACCACAGCACCATCAATACACATAGCATGTGACAAGATACATACAAATATAAATCATCGAATTGGGCATATATTCATTACCTCTATAAGCATCAGAGTTTATCCTGCTAGGGTACCGATTCCTATACTGGAAGTATTAATGGATCGAGAAAAGAAAATATTAGCTTTTTTCGTTGGTTATTAAAATATACAGTTTCAATACATTAACTTAGAGCAAGATTGCCGGTGGTGAGTATAAGCCGTTTGGCAGCGCAGTATCATTACTTGACACTTTTCCGGTCGCTACTAAACGCGCTGCTAAAACAGTAGCGCAGCGGACAGGTGATCAAATTTGGTAGCGCGATAACAGCGCTGCTATTTGATGAACTATTAAACGTCACCTGTACGGAATGCAGCCACCAAAATGATAACCGAAAATAGTGACCAGTGCGAAAAAGAGTGACTAAACTAAAATGACAGCGCTGCGAGGATGATCAAAACACTCGCGCCCAGTAATGATGCTCTAATAGATAAACTATTGAAATCGCTTGGATACGCTGTTACTTTAATTGAGATAAAAGAAGATTCACTATTGATTCGAGGATGTTAATGCAAAATTATATTGGTATAATTGCATAATTACATCCAAACTAGTAGACACATATGTGTATAATAATGGGAAGTATCAATAAGAACCCCTCAGGTTACGGGTGCCCTATGCAAATTACTAAATAGTAATTTTGAGTGACCTTTTCACGATAGGATATCCGTTCAATAATTAAAAATCCTCTTCTCTGCTAAGACATAACTTTTCTCATGTCTTATTGCTATCAAGCGCTAAGAAAAGCACAAATACCCTATATAACAGCCTGTAAATACTCCTCGGTCCTCATATAGCAATTTCAAAAAGCATCGTGCTCTGTTTAACACGTTCAACGCTCTCCCGTTCGAATGCACCTAAAAGAAGGAATGGCAATGTGCCGTCGCGCAGTGGTGGTCCCCCATACAAATGCTCGACTAAACCTACGATTGCGCTTAAAATTTAGCAACAGTAATTTTGTAACGCTGAATTCATTTTGAAATTTAAATAGTTATCCGACATATGCTATGCTATCCAAAGACTTCCGGAAGCCCATGACTTAGGATCACAGCAGCGTCTTAATTCTAACCTTGAAACAGTAAATTTCCCGCTTTGGTGCAACAAGGCGCAATTCGCCAAACTAACCACTGTTAAGTGACAAAATATATATTTCAATGCATCATATCAGTTCTTTCCGAATCTTTCCCGATACAAAATTTAGTCAAATTTAATTTCCCATACATATATGTTTAGGAGATACTTTACACCATCAACTTGAACCAAGTCACCAAAAATTAAATTTACCAACTACAATTAACAAATTGAGGAACTATCATTGTAAATGTGCAAAATTAAAATAATATCAGCTTCACGAAAGAACGATTTGTTTTGGGTTTCCGCCACTGTGGATCGATCGGCCTAACCATCGTAGCATCAGCGGCAAGCCGTGCTTCTGTTCTATTTTTACGCATATGCATGCATCATTCTTTGTGGCGCTCAATCAGCATATGGGAGGGCAGCTGGTGTGCGGGAAGACGCGTTACGCATGCGCATTCGCTTCAGTCTCTTGCCGTCGGATGAATATTGCCGAAGGAAGCATCACCAACACACATCGCATTGCGTGTTCTATTTTTAGCTCAGCTGGGTTGAATGTTGATCCGAGCAAATGAGATTTGGGGAAACTGGTTCATGAGTATGTATTACGGAAAAAAAGAACATTTTGGATATCTCCGCGGAAATAACGCGCAGAGGGAAATCCCCGGTCTCAATTCCTTGGATATAGCGCTGGCTGCACCATAAACTCAAAAGTTTCTAAATTTATTGAATAATTATGTCTTTTCTATTCAGTAAAGCATATTTTCTTTTGTGCATTGAAGCAATAGAATATAATTTCCTACTTATGGTTACTGTCTACTGAAACTCGGTGGGCAAGTTTGATTACTACCAAGATAAATCAAAAGCTATTTTGTTTCTGCTAACAATCATTAAAGAAAACTGTTGAGTACATATCGATTCTCAACTTATGTATTTATGTTTCATTTCCTACCTCCATCAGACCTGAATTCTTTCAAATATTCCAAATAATCAGATGGATTCAATTATAGAAATGTCATGAATATAAATATAAACAATACACAGCATTACGTTCCATTGATTATTAGCACGGAACATATTAAAAACAATTTTTTTAAAGGCGCTTGAATTTTCTAGTATTCAAAATTTTTCTTGCAATGCGTATTATACCACACACTTAGAAAATATGAGTTTTGAAAAAAAAAATGGCTTTCACGAGGATTGAACATAAATCCTCTGAATGAGAGCCTATCACGTTACCACTGAGCTATCTTTGTTTCTTGAGATAATAGTGTTCGAAGAACAAGAGGCTACGCGATTTGCAATAAATAACTATTTCACTACATCAAGACATAGGCTGCCTAGGGTGCTTGTGCATACGTGCGGTAACGCACCGGGGGCTGTGCTTTGGTTCGGTGGCATATAGTTTAGTTATATCGGAATATAAATCATGTTCGGGATTTGAGTCAAAACGGTACGATTGAGTTTACGTCAGGTGCTTTTGTATCATTTCATTCAAATAAGTCACATGTAATATTCTTATTGTTTTGGTGCGCAGGGAAGCAACTTCATAATCAATTTCAACATTTTATTTTGAATCCTCTGTAAATGCATTCTTCCTGGCGTTGCAGCAAATAACCCATATTGGCACAGTATATGTAAAACATGGCTGGCCTAACAGTTAGTTTGTATATAAAAAAAAAAAATTTAAGATTTTGATTTTCTATGAATATTCACTTACTATTTTTGTACCTTTTTGCTTGCATACCTTCTGTGTGGTTTTTGATAGTTAATTCATTCATGCTATACATAAGTTCTAAATCTTGGACTTCGACCAAATAATTGGAACCCCGTTCATAGTGACAGCATGTCTGTTAGAAGAATTCAAATAAAAAGCACTCGGATTATGTAGGAGAAAATGAGTTTTGGTAGGCTTCGGAGAAAATTGTCTATTTTTGGAAGAAAAAGTATTCAAACTTTTCTATAATCCAAGTATGTTTTAGATAATTTAATAGTCTTAGTTCGATCATTGACAAACTACAATGACTCA
Source organism: Armigeres subalbatus (assembly GCF_024139115.2). NCBI lineage: Eukaryota > Metazoa > Arthropoda > Insecta > Diptera > Culicidae > Armigeres > Armigeres subalbatus. The sequence goes on along the minus strand of NC_085141.1, from coordinate 218,104,384 downwards.
TTCCAGAGGTTAAATTTCAAAACGTGTTATAGCAGAGTTCTAGTGCGATTATTTTTCTACAGCTCTGCCTAATAGTTTGTTGTTTTAATTCAACTAATAACAGAGTTGAAGCACTAGTTACTAATACTAAATGATAACAAAATTTCGATCAGTCTGTATAATAAGTTACTGCAACTAGCGCTATAACTCTGTTATTAGTGCAATAGAAACAACAATTAGGCAGAGTTGTAAAAACCTTCACTCTAGAAGTCCTCCACATATCACTTTTGAAATTTAACCTCTGGAATAAGTTATTGACAAACTACTAAATTATCGAAACTATATTACTAAATGATCGAAAACAGCCTTGCTATAATCCATAACAGATTACACGAAGGTAAGCAATGATTTTCGATTTTCCGATTTATGTTATCATTATGATATAAAGTATTGCACAATATGAGCTCAAGAATGCTGATTTTGGTAACACTAGCTCTGTCACGCGTTATCTATCAGATTTTGTGCTTGAATCGTTTACCTGTAAAGAGTGATCTGATAAATAATTTTGGATCAGTTTAGAAATTAAAATATTCAATTTTAACCATACATTTATACCAATTACTGCGAAATGCTTTCCATATAAAGAAAATCAAAGTGTTTGAATGATAATGACAAAAATGGAACTGCTCATCAGCAAAAATTTACCTTTCTCGTCAAAAATGTTCATTCCCTTAATCGATTCTTTGGCTTACTTAAGGTCAACATTCCCAATCAACCTATATTTTTTTACGCCACTAAATATTTTTTAAATTCAAAACAAAAATCGAAAATGTGCTGTTTTTTAAGATTGACCCGATTTTGAACGAACATCGAGTGATTTTTTGCAGACCGGTTCACACATGCACACGTTTTCGGTTTTTGTTTTCTATTTAATAAAAGATATTTTAGTTACTAGATAAAGATTGTCGCTTCGGTTCCCTTTGTTCTGTATCAAGCTGTCAAATCGTATGGATTTTCCTTCTTTGACATTTAGCTCCCCTATCATCGCCGGCAAAAAATGTTCGGACAGCGACGACAGCGACAAACTTTATCTTGTAACTAAAACATTTTTTGATTTAATCAGGGAGATAAGGCGGAGCACTGAATCCCTACCCCAACATGTGCGACATCTGGATTTGGTTCTAAACTGTAAACAACAGTGTTAATTCTCTACCACCTTTTTGTTATGGCGAGGCAATTTTTATGCACACTTTTGTTTTCGATATTTTATCAAAATTAACACTCAATCGTGCAGCAGTATAACGATGTGAGATGCTTGAGATACCTGCTTGATTATAGGGACTCGAAAAAGAATTTATTTGCAGTAACCGAATATAAAAATGTTCACATTCACGATTGCGCCCTAACACCGGTTCTAAGCTTCGATGCAGAGTACACGAGCTTTGTTCGCCAGTGACAGGCATATGAGGCCCTTGGATTTAATAGTTAGAGGTGGTTAGAGGCTTCAAAAAAGATGGGTTCTTTGGGAAAGTTGACCTTAAATAAGCCAAAGAATCGACTGAAATAATGAAACGAAAAACAATTTTTGACGGGAAGGGTAAACTGAATTTTTATTTATATGAAGAATCATATTATTCAAAACAACAATTTCAAAAAAGCTAACTTATTGATTGGATGATAGAAGTCTAAGCTGGATTCTGGCTTCAAAATGGAAAGCACTCGAAAGTTTGACAAATGGAAACATTTGTTTTTTCTCACCACCAATTTTTGCTTTTCTCGTATTCAAAGCAAACGATACGAACTTTTTCAGAAGAAGTATGTGTATGTGCATGTGTGCAAAAAAATCTAACTCATTTTTCGAAATCTTATCCTGAACCGATTATTTAAACGGCGAATCCTGTCCCATTGTTTCACATTAAAAATCAGCCCGAACTCACTATGGGCTCAAAAGTTATGGCCAAAATACAAATTTTTATACTATGCCTGAAACTCGATTTGTGCAATTGCACAACCTCATCACATTTTCCGGGCACTTAACCTCATCCGATTTGCTTGCAACAAATTGCATCCGGAAGCAATTCTAGACCAACATTTGAAAAGGGCGTAACAGCCAAAATGTGTTCCTTCTGATTCTTTGTCCACATATATAGCTATATATGTAGACAAAGAATCAGAAGGAATAATTTTTAGCGGTTACGCCCTTTTCAAATGTTGGTCTAGAATTTTAACAAATGTGAATTTTCAATTCAATCTATCTTTATTTACAAGATCTTCGACCCTAGGCCGGTTCATCTGGTATAAATAAATGTGAAAAATAAGTCTTATTCACCAATTGTTATTTTAGACTTTTCATATATGTTTATCAACTATTTTGAACGAGCGAGAAAGGCATCATCACCGCTAGGTGGATTAATCAGGGTTTTTTTATATAGAGATACCAATCACCCGTCATAAGGAGTTGATGAACCAATGCACCATGCGTCTCCATATGCTTGCATGCTTATTGCTTATACATCGAACATGTTCAAAACATAATGCCATACAAAGCAAATAATATCCAAAAGTAATAAAATTACGAACTTGGTGTCTTCAACAAAATTTTTGCTAAAACTCTCGCGAAGACATATACCCTCCATGTTGTAAAGTGGCGCAAGTAAAGGAAGCGCGTGGACTTATTGATAAATGTCTCGAAGACTACATTAGGCTATATCACATAATAAAGGATCTATTAAATAAACGCGCTAAAACCACGATTTTAGCCCCTGTGCATTGGGGTAAATAAAGCCCAGTACGACATGTTTTCAAAATAATTTATGAAAGCGCACACTGTATTATAAAATAAATAATTATATGATCGGCTGACTGGATTGATTTAAGGTTCCCCCAAACACACGCGACGCGATTCTATCGCTTGGCGACAGCGATTCTGTCGCCATTGGTATGGAAGCGTAAATAGAACATTGCCTGCTGCGACCCAACGATAGAATCGCGGCGACTAGTTGTCGCCGTTGCGGCGATGAAATCTCTTAGGTCTGGGGGAGCCTTTACTATTTTCACGTTGCAAATTTCATTGTACTTGTATATTTCAACGGGAAAGATAAAGCGTATTTGAGAAAATATCGCGATATTTGCTTCCAAGCTTTTTCTGCTTTTGGTGCGTGGAATTGAGTGTAGAAGGGCGCATGACCTATACTGCCGCTAACCGCAAGTCGAGCACATCTGAATTTTTGTCAGTTTTGAGTTATTATCATTTTTTACTTTTTTTTCACATGTACTATGCGTTATGCGATTCTATGCGAGATGTTTGTTCTGGAAAAGTGGAAAAAATGCCAAGACAAATTGTCCCATATGGGAAAGTAACCGCAAGTCAGTCACATCGAGTAAAAGTACACTCCTTTTGTAAAATGTCATACATAATGTTCATATTTGTTCAATACATGTGATCAGAACACGTCTTAAAAAACCTCTCGAAGAAAAAACAAATCATTTCAAAACGAAAATGCGGAAGAAAATTGTGAAAACATTTTTAAGTAATTTAAGTTTATGTTGTCGTTAGAAGTTAGGTTGAATTTGAAGATGAATGAAGATTGATGCATAGAGGAACATACGTTGCACTAAGTATGCTATCCATCGTTTCACTTTCGCATCAGTAATTTTCAATTAAACGTGTTGAAACTTACACGCTACAGATAGCAAACGTTCCTTTGAAAGTCGTCCTTACAGTCACAGTGACAAGTAGCGGAAATGACGTAGCAGGATTCCTAAGAAGCATGAGGATGAGATACGTCCTGCTGACTATTATCATGAATCAGAGAAAATCAAAGCAGCTAATTTCAAGAAATGATCATTAACTTTCAGAAATCCTCAAAAATTTATATGGATCGTTAAGAATTACTTAGAAAGAAATCTTATGACCGCTCAAGAATGCTCTATTGTTCAGGGTCTTATTTCGGACAAGATATGTGGACTTAGAGATGATTTAGGTTTTACAATGGACTTTCAACATTTTATCATTCATATAGAATTTCAAACACTTTTTCGAGATTCCAGAAATATTTTTAAAATATAAGCCATTGCCTACTTCCTGAAAATATTTTATAGCTTTAAGAAACCCCATAATACCATCAAAACATTTATTTTCCTGGAAAGCCTCTAACATTCTTTGTTCTTGAGCCTCTAGACAATCTTACATTAAAAATACTCCGAAAACGTCTTGGATTAAAAATCCTTCCGGACTGTAAGTAGCCTTTTTGGAAAAGAATACTTTCTTTAAAATCACGGAAACCTCAACGATTATCAGTTTGACGTTAATTTAATTTTCAAATAATTAGTTTTAATAACTTTGTTACTAGTGAAACTTTGTTGAAAGGTTTTCGTTCGAATGTGTAGCATATAAGTTTTCCTTCATTTTTAAGCGGGAAATAAAACACTTTCATATTGTTGCGGAAAGAAATACTTGTTGAGTTCTGATATAGATAGGGTGAGTGCACCGGTTTTGGCCAACTTAGTGCCCAATTTGGCCAACCCTAAAAAATACATGTTTTTCCAAAATAATCGTTCAGTTGAAAGCAGCGTTGAATCGTGAGGGATATATTTCTTGTTGGAACTAATAAAATTCTCGTGAATTGCTTTATTTTTGGAGTGAAGTTAGGTTTAACGTATGGATTGCGAGAAAAATCCAACTTCGATAGTCCCCCATTTCTGTTTTCAGCTTGACTAGGGATATTATGCGATGTGGCTTTTATAAGCACCCAAGAGTTTCAAAATGTTCAGATTGCAAGCTTCACCGTGTTTGATGTAAGAGCATTATTTTTTTTTGCAAATTTAAGCTTTGCTTGACGGAATGTGACTGACTTGCGGTTACTTTTCTCATTGAGATGAAAAGTAATCGCAAGTCAGTCACATTGCGATTTCCAACATGGCAAATGAGTTTTTCACTTACCACTATGACCCATTAAATAGTCAAGCAATCTTTGGTCTGTGACGTTTAAAACTTATCAAAATTACTTGTACACAATTTTTGACGAGAAAAATTACAAAAACTTTGCAAGCAGTTTTCTCATTTGCACGTTTTTACAGATGTTCTCGACTTGCGGTTAGCGGCAGTATACCTCTTCAACAGGTTTCGATCACCGCTTACTTAATCTTTCAAACTTGAATTGGTTTTTCTCGGTGAAATAAAAACTCACTTTTGATTTTTTTTACGTTTCAACCTACTTTGTTTTTTCGGTCATCCTCAGAAATATTCCGCCTTGCGTTCGTTTTCATCGGCGGTTAACTTATCTTAGTTAATTATCTTAGTTAACCGCCGATGAAAACGAACGCAAGGCAGAATATTTTTGAGGATGACCGAAAAAAACAAAGTAGGTTGAAACGTAAGAAAAAATCAAAAGTGAGTTTTTATTTCACCGAGAAAAACCAATTCAAGTTCGAAAGACCTATACCTGTTCACCCTTTTCAAAAGTATTCCATATTCAAAGGGGTAATAAATGGATATTCCCTAATTACTGCGATGTTTTTAAGGCAAGTGTGCATTTTTTCTTTCAATTTTTATTGATTTAAGTTTTTCAGTTTTTATTAAGGTCATAAAAACTGAAAAAAATTGCTCGACGTTCTAAGTTTAAGAGTTTTAACTATACAGTGTCTACCTGTTTTAGCAACAAAGCAACGGTGTGCAAGTTAGATAAGGGTTACGTTTTTTAGAAACTTAACATCTACAAAATCATCATAAAATGACCCCAAACATGCGGATAACACTGAGAAACAATAATCACATACGCATAACAAAGTACAAGTAATGATTCATACTACATAGTTTCATCGTTTGACACAAATTTTAAGAAGAAAAAACGAACAGTGGGTAATGTCTGTGACATAACCGCTTAAGTGGACGTAGGACTTGACTTGACCATGCCTTTAAGATACATAATATGTCCAAATTTCTCACATCAACTATTTTGGATAAATAATCGGCGTTGCATACCATTCCTTGGCAAAATCTTCTCATCAAACCGACACAGAAATCAAATCTACCTCGAACAAGCATCATAAAAAAAAAATTCAGGAAGTATCTGTCCGGTCACGAAATATTAGCCTCGACAGTGGCAACCTTCCCACTGAAGGACTGCCTGAAATAAACCACAAGTTGGCTCAGCAAGGGATGTAGACTGTATCTCAGCCCTTCCACTGAAGATCCTTCTAATCCGTGCGATATCGACTGAAGGAGAACATTATTTTTAACTCTTACAGCCTTGAAAAAGGCTGTTTCCTTCGGCTAAGTGCAAAAAGTAAGAATACGATCTTTTCAAATAACCGCGAATTTCTAGTGATGGTATAAAAAAGACTGAATGCTCTGCGAGCGAATGCACTTTTCTTTTATACCTTATTTTGAATCTTCTCTGCTTCCCAATTGGTGAGCCAATCAGCTAGTGTCTTGTATCCCGCTTCTTTGTCAGCCAAAGCACCATCATCATCAACGCGTTCGAGAAGGGCTTCTTCTTTTTTACGCTTGTTGCTCGCTGCTGGTGTCTATTTCCTAACGAGACTTTTCGCTAGATACAGGCCAATAAGCCGGGCAAGCGAGCTTAGAATTGCAGTTCAGGTGGGAAGTACGTGTTCTTTTCTAAGACAACATTGTTAGTAGTAGAAGGAAGGAAACACCCGGACATGGGATTTCGGGTGATAAGATTTAGAATTGGTAACATGGGACGATCATTCAGTCACGTTCGCTTTGTGTGCGGTCAGTATCAAACAATGTTTATCTACATATTTTTTATCAATGCCAAAAATCCAACATTTGATGAAAAATCGATTGATAGTTTATTAATGTTTGAGCTGTTATCGGTGTTTTTTTTATCCAAATAAGATTATGTGAGAGATTTGGACATCTTATGAATCTTTAAAGGCATGGTCAAGCGAAGTCCTTCGTCCACTTCGCGGTTAAATCAGAAAAATTATCCACTGTTAGTTTTGACGCTATTTATGAAAATCACGCATAAAATTTTATCACTAGAATATTGGATTTGGCACCCTATCCCGAAGGGTATTGAAAGCATTGATATTGATCTCTGTTATTGGCTCTCTGAAGAACCGTATGTTTTTTGGACATACATGCTGCATCATGTGGCTTTTCTTCAGCCGGTCTCGACTCGACTCTGCTGCTGCTGCCAGTATCTGCTCAGCATTGCTGCTTTGTCGGGGCTGTAGGGTGGACTGCTGCTGTACTGGCTAGGTTTCGGTTGATGATGGTCGCTTCGATGGTGTCGAGCCGAAAAAGCGGTCGGTGCAGACTTCATTCCTGTACCTGTGAGTGCTGTTCAATCGATGATGCGGTTGCTTCGCTTGTCCCGGTCAGAATGAAAGGAAAGAATCGCGTTGCGCTATTTTATGGCTTCTCGGCAGACCCAGCGGCTGCTCATTCGCTGGTGTCTGTACCAATCAGAACGTGGTAATGGAATGATGCAAGAATTATGCGGTACCCATATTTATAGGTTCCCTTGCTCTCAATGTTTTTCATTGAAAACAGTTTCATGCCTATTGAAACAAGTTTTTCGGGTCTTATCAAGCATGGACATGGAAGGCATACTTGAAATCTGTCGATTGAGGGGCTTACCGCAGAAATACGTCCACTGAGACGAACGCAATTAACGTTTAAAATCTTTCAACACAGCGTAACGCGGTCGATTTGAATATTTTGAAATGACAACCGGTATAGTAAAGAGAGACGTAAGTCCTACGTCAAAATGTATTCGATTCTATGGAAAATTCGTTTGTATGACCTTTTTTGCATCGGAAAAGTCTATTCACCCGACTCTTTTTCTACACGGGGGATGCGTTCCGTGTACGGGGGATGCGTTCCGTGTAAAAAAAGTTTTCAGTTCAAAATTCGAAAATCCGTGTAAAAAAAGTTTTATGATTTCTCGACAAATCATGCAAAATGGAGCAACTTTGCAAAAATTTTGTATGGGATTTTTTTACACGGCCGTGTAAAAAAATCCGTGTAAAAACAAAATCGGATGTATAATTGAGGCATGTTTACCTATAAAACGAAGCGCTAAGAATTTTCAAGACAAAACATAAAACTAGAATCGAACAAAATTTTCACAGTGATCCTGTGTAAAAGTTGATTCCCAAAATCGGTATCGTTTTTCATACCCTACCGCCCAAACAATGGCCTTGTTGTACAATTTTACTTACCCAAATATAGCAATCGCATGCATAATTTTCCTGTTTGGCCATTTCTCTTTATAATCGCAATCTGGAGGTTGACACCATTCAGAATCAGTTGCTCACAAAAGTTCATTTGTGTTTTCATCTTTTCTGATGGGCAAAAGGTGAAATTGTTTTACATTCTTTCACCCATTCCCAAAGCGACCAAAGCAAGTTATTTTTATTGCGGTGATTTGTTTCACACCACAACAAACATGCCTCGGTGATTTACTCTCCCAAAGCAGACTATTCAAAACATTCAAAATTGTGTTCTGATCCGACACTAATTGCTTCATCCATTTACAATATGAACAAAACGTTGACGGTTGTTGGGTCTCGTAGCCTGCAGGCGAAACGAGTATCCACCGGTTGGTTTTTAACATTGCTGAACCTCGCTTCCCTTTCCATGCCGCATCCTTGATCTGTCTTTTCTATTTTTCACAATTTAATCTCGGATGTCTCTCGTTTGGTGTAGAGATGGGCAAAACAGCTCATTGCAGTGAGCGGATCTGATCCGTTCAGCTCATTGAAAAGAGTCAGCTCCTTGGATCAGCTCTTCAGTTCTTTGATGCTGCATATATTAAAACATAATTGTTAATATTATCATTTTAATTTTAATTATTGTTCAAAAATTTGAAAAATGTTTGTCATTCATTTAGGGGAACAGACGGCTTTGGCAGGTTTTGTTCTATTATTGGCAGGGGTTTTTTTTTATGACGAATTATGCTCAAATTTGGCCCAAACATTCTTTGCATATCAAAGAATATTGTGGCCAAATTTCATAAAATTCGATCGACAAAAAACCCCCTGCCAATAACAGAACAAAACCTGCCAAAGCCGTCTGTTCCCCTATTTATTCATTCTTTCATCATTCATCTATTTACCACACTTTGAAATTATTAAAATGCTAAGCTATAGTGAAGTAATAATTTCTATTGAAAACCGACAGTTTTGAATTAATAACATTTATTACGCTTTTTGTGACCAGCTAGTTTTGAAGGCTAGGAGTTCATTTAGAATCATCACATTTATTTCTATACAAAAACTAAATCAACATTATTTTCTATTCATAACTCCAAGTTACTTTTTGTTGGTTACGTTTCTCAAATCGTTGATTTGAATAATTCAATCCCTAGTCTATGATATGTATATGAACCATATCACGTGTCATAAGTTTTCTCTTCATACCGGGTGCAGTAAAGCAATGCCTTGTTTGCGCGCGCTTCTAACCATGCGTAGTTGACATTTTCATACAACCGAGCCCATTCAGCTATATTGGTTCCCGAAATGCGAGAGAACTGAAAACAAGAGAGAAAAAAAATACAGAGCACGGTGCTACAAACAAACCGAGTTCACATGTAGCAGTATGCTGGCGGGAAAACCCGTCACAAGTAAAAGATACGCTCCGTGCAAGACACAGTTCCCAGTTCGGTTCGTTTGAACCCTTTGAACCGCTAGAATCGGTCGCGACTGATCCGAATCGAGATCCGTGTCGCACGGATCTGAGCTAGTGCCGCAGCTCTCGCTTCCATGTCACAGCAATTTCGAGCTGGACGACGACATGAGCGGAACTGAGAGTTGTTCGGATCTTCGGATCTTTTGCTTGGTACGGTTCGTTCGCTACCGCACTACTGGTATCTTTTGTGTGTCCGTTCGCAGCGCTCGTAGCGTAGAGTATGTGGGTATGGAATGGGTTAAGAAATAGACAGCAAGCTGGGCAAGCTAGATTATTTTGTGTGCTTGTGTGTTTCTTATTCCTCTCTTCAGCAGAAATGATTTCTGTTGCTTGGCTAGATGGTGCTGTCGCTTGGCTTGATGGTGCTTGAGGTGCAAATAATAAACGATCAGCACGTGCGCGGTACTGGACTGGAATGCTCATACAAGCTCGCTTGTGTTGTGTACCGCGAGCGTGGTATTTTCGTTTGTGTTGTACAAAATACAACAGCGCGCGTACTCGAGTGCGTACGCTCGAGGGAATTTCTCTAGGCGCGTGTTTGACAATGATTTCATCAATTTAAAGTGAGCTGCTGAGCTGGGCTTCTTTAAAAACGATCCATGGCTCATCAACTCAATGTATGGAAGCGAATCTTTCGAACAGCTCCTGAGCGGAGCGCCCATCTCTAGTTTGGTGCAATAAATTTTCCTCTGAAGCACCTCTTTCAATCAAAACGGTCCTATTAAGTACCGCTAGGTAGGGTTTGTTGCAGAAGTAGATGCAATGCCGGCGGGAAATCGGGGCAAAATTCGCAAACTCAGACTCGTGACAAATGATATCCAAACTGAAATTTTTACATAGAATTGTACTTGTCATAAAACGAGTTTGTACAAATCCATTTAAATCCACTATTTGATTGTACCTTTGACAGATACGTATTTCGACCTCAACAGTAAGGTTAATGTGACTGTTCACGCCCCACCTTCCTCTACAAATTAATGTAGAATGGCATCTAGTGCCGATGTCGTGGCAAGCACTCTCTGCGTCCAGAACCATCGGAAAAAGCAAGGCCAGTGGGTTGGATCAGCGCTTGATGTCCATGCCATTGCCGTCGGTAGAGGCGGGATGATGTTTCATTGGAAAGCAAATGAATGTGGAATGAAGTGTCCGTAGTGAGTGCCACTTTTCTTAGCAATTTTCACGAACCTTTGCAAACTAACATTTTTCTGCGTTTGAGCGGATATAATATTTGTAGTGCCTGCAGTTTTTATGCTTCCATTATGTAAAAGTTACACATAACTTCTTACAAGTAGTTGCAGTGAAAAATTTGTGGAAAGAATGTAAATCGATGGGTTAACGAGTTGATTACGACTCTGAATTTGTAATTTCCGCCCCAGTTAATAAAGCCAGTTCGCGCGCTGCCAATACTTTCAGTACGATTGCCACCCACACTGGATAGAGTTCAAACAGTTCAAGGTCCTTCACCATGAAAACCGGACTAATAAATTTTCATTTTAATTGCAATGAAATGAAATTCACCATGACCTTTTCAAGTACTTTCAAGAAGCGTCGTCGTTGGTCGACCGTGTGTCTGGTCGGTGGCATTGAATTGGTTCATTACTAAATAGTGAGCTCTTCATTTGCAGCACATGGTTGATTTGTGTAATCTATGTGTAGCGTCAATTCAACTTTTTTTTTGTATTACCAAGAGCTTCATAATGATAGTTTAGAATAAACTAATAAAAATTGATAATTTCAATAAAGAAGTATCGAATCATACTTCTCTCTGAGCTTATTACAACAGTTTCGATGTTTAAAGCCAAAATATTGGTATTAGCATATGAGTAGCATTCGATACTATAAACGGGAAACATGTTGATTTATCTGAGAGAAGCCCTTCTTCATAGAGCATTTAATATGTACTTTTTCGTTGAGACTTGTCACTTGTTCTATTATTTGTTCTCGTTATGTAGAAAGCTCAACAAAAAAGAATGTGTTGCTGCCGTTAGATCTCTCGGGCAGTTATCTAAATTAGGCGACAAATGTATCCTTATTCCGGTTTTATATGCCATTGAACCTCAGGAGGTGCAATACAAATCGAATTGTTGCCGGTCTGCGGATATTACTGGCTCTTCACTGGCTTTGCTATGGAGGATCTACTTCTGCACATCTAGAAATCTGAAATTGTCTGTTGGCATATGTCAGTACCAGAGTAGGTTGTTTGAGGAAAGAGGGATTGGTCTAAGTTGATGTTGTCCCGTTACGCTGGGATATGGATACTCTGAAGTAGTGCGTAACGGTGTAAATCCGGGCATATCGCCAGGCTCGGTACAACACTGAAGCTGACAATTTGACGTCCCTAACCCCGAATCCCAAGGTGTCAGGCGACCCGTGCTGAAGGGATGAATGGCCTGGGGGGTGAAACAATTAGCCCGGCAGTTAACGGATCCTGTAATGCTGGGTAGACACTCTTCGTGTTGCATTACGGAGTAAGATCTACCACACTGTGCTCTAGTTCTTACTATTCTTGTTAATACTTATGAGTGATGGTCGGAAGAGTATGGAACGACTATAATTTGCTTTTAGATGACCCATTTTTTGCTCCTTTTGGATGGAGTCAATGGAGTAAATGGTAAAAACATAACTCAACCTTAGGCTGGTTTTCGAAGCCGACGACATGAATCTCCAAGCTCCAGAGCGCTGATTAATTAGGAAAGAAGCGGATACGAATTTGGTGGATCTGCTGAACCCTCTGACTGATTAGAGCTCTGTGTAAAGGTGAGATTCGGAAATGCCAAACGCAATGATATCAGATCTCTATACAAAAACGAATTCAGAACTCATAAGAAGAAGCAAAAATATGTTTGAACTTCAGTACCGATGCATGGTCAAAATCAGTATTATCCCACTTTTTGTTGAGCCGAAGCTGATTGAGAGGCGCGCCTTTGAGAGTTGGTATAAGCCATTTTTGGAAGGGATAAATAGCGGTACTTAATCTAAAGAGGCCTTACATTAAGCTTGAGAAATATATGAATAAAAAATGACTACTTCATTTCTTCTCAATAGGAATGGAGCAGAAAGACATGCACTAAACAAATGACACGGGTATACTACAAAAGTTCAATGGACGCAGTGGTTCATCCCAGATACTTATTCTGCCATTCATTTAGCTTGCCAAGTATACAATCAAAGGTTTCCATTTGTTTGTTTGAATATAAAATTAAAGAAATTTGATTGCACGATTGTTCCCCGAAAACCAATACTCAGAATTCAATTTAACAAATTAAAACTTTTCAAAAAGTAATGATTCCCTGAATGTTGCAATTTCCCAAAAACAAAGTATCTCTTGCAAATATCGACATTCGAGATCGTTTAAGAGTGTCTTTTGGAGATGCTGCACATAATCAGCTGAAGATCCTTCAATGATATTGGATATTCTTGATCAGATATGCATTTTACCTAATTTTCAGATCATGTTTTAAAATTGTTCTAAAAGCCAAACTTCATTAGTTATTAAAAAAAAAGACAATGATGATATTTTAGCCTTTGATTAGTTCAAAAAAAAGTTTTGATCTACTTATTTAAAAACTTGTTGCTAGTGGTAGTGAGCAATTCCATTTTGAAACAGTATGCATTAAAAAATGAATAGAAAATCTTATCGGGAAAACAGCATTTTATGTTGAATGACTGGCACATTAGGATGAATGCGGCTAGCACGTTCTTTCCAAAAATATCATTTTAAGCAACGTCTTCTTCTTCATCGATAGTTCTACATTCTAACTGGAACTCGGCCCTTTTCAACTTAGGGGCCGTACACTAATTACGTAAGCAATTTTCCTTGGTTTTTTAACCCCCCCCCTCCATGTAAGATTTTTCCCATACAAATCATTTTTTATTTATATGGAGCGCGATAAAATGGCAGACCCCCCCCCAGTCATTTGAAGAACCCATGCAGCGGGTTTGAGTTACGCGCATTATTATCGTGGACGTTTGCTCGAAATTTTGTCGCGGATCACGCCCATAGCTCTGATAACATCGATAAACATGTGGACGTCTTCGTACTCTGCCAACATTTTTGGAAGGATAGAGTTTCAGCCATCTTCAAATAAGCAGGCATTGGGGAGTTCAGTGCGAGATTTATAAAATATTGTGTTCTGCATTGCGCGGACGGTAATAAAGTTAACCCTTAAAAGGCCGGGACGACAGTCACCTCCTTCAAAGTGCTCGTTCTCAGTAAATCGTTGACCAAATTTCATGACCCCAAACTTTTCTCAAAGAGGATTAGTAGCGCTTTCTTTTGACATAGGTGCCGCCCCGCTAGACCCCTCCCCGCGTGCATGAGTATCGAAAATGTCTGTGTTTTTTTCCTTATTTTTTGCTATGATGGCCAAATTTCTTTAGTAATCAAGTGCAATAAAGATCTGGCGTCATGAAATAAAGTAGATACATGAAATATATCAAGTAGTAATTAATTACCGATTAGTAAGTAATTACCGATAATCAATTTTATATATTGAAGATACTATTTTGAAACATTCCAGTTCATCCAAAATATCCGTGAGTTCAGGTCTTGAATTCTACCATAGAATCGAAAGGTAATGTGCACATAAAAATACTCAGAGTACATCCTACTCAGTTCAAAGTTATCAAATGACTCATAAGAATTTTTTCTGCAAGTCCCATAGTAACATTCTAGAATGCGCGAAACGGCCTCGAAAATGTTTTCGGCAGCTATCAAAACCTTTCCCAACAGATCCTTGGATACCTTCCAAGAAACGTGATACCGATGTTTCTGCATTTCAATACACTCAAAGCCATCCAAAACGTTCTTTAGTTTAGGTCGTCAGATCTACAATCAAGTAGAAGCGCAATGGTTGTTTCAAATCAAGCTCAGGTCATCCTGCCCAGTTCAAAGAAATCAAATGAGCTATGGGAAATTTTGCTGTGTGCCCCAGAATGTCATTCTAGAATGCGCGAAATGTTCTGAAGTTCGGCTCGTAAGACCTACGCAACAACGGCCTCGAAAATGTTTTCGGCAGCTATCAAAACCTTTCCCAACAGCTCCTTGGATACCTGCCAAGAAAGGTTATACCGATCTTTCTGCACTTCAGTACACTGCAGGTCATCCAAAACGTTCTTGAGTTCAGGTCGTCAGATCTACAATCAAGTAGAAGCGCAATGGTTGTTTCAGATGGGAGCTATGGGAAATTTTGCTGCGTGCCCCAGAATGCCATTCTAGAATGCGCGAAATGTTCTGAAATTCAGCTCGTAAGACCTACGCAACAACGGCCTCGAAAATGTTTTCGGCAGCTATCAAAACCTTTCCCAACAGCTCCTTGGATACCTGCCAAGAAAGGTTATACCGATCTTTCTGCACTTCAGTACACTGCAGGTCATCCAAAACGTTCTTGAGTTCAGGTCGTCAGATCTACAATCAAGTAGAAGCGCAATGCTTGTTTCAAATCAAGCTCAGGTCATCCTGCCCAGTTCAAAGAAATCAAATGACTTATTGGAAATTTAGCTACGTGCCCCATAATGACATTCTAGAATGCGCGAAATGTTCTGAAGTTCTGCTCGTAAGACCTACGCTACAACGGCCTCGAAAATGTTTTCGGCAGCTATCAAAACCTTCCCAACAGATCCTTGAATACCTGCCAAGAAACATTATACCGATCTTTCTGCATTTCAACATACTGGAGGCCATCCAAAGCGTTCTTGAGTTCATATTGTCAGATCTACAATCAAGTAGATGCGCAATGCTTGTTTCACATCAAGCTCAGGTCATCCTGCTCAGTTCAAAGAAATCAAATGACTTATTGAAAATGTTTCTGCGTGCTCCACAACGACCTGGACTCAAAAACGTTTTGGATGACTTTGAGTGTCGAAATGCAGAAAGAACGGTAAAACATTTCTTGGCAGGTATCCAACGATGTGTTGGGAAAGGTTTTCATACGCAGAAGAATGGTACGCAGAATAATTTCCAATAATTCATTTGATTTCTTTGAACTGAGCAGGACGACCTGAGCAGAATTTGAAACAAGCATTGCGCTTTTACTTGATTGTAGATCTGACGACCTGAACTCAAACATGTTTTGGATGGCCTTCATGTGTTTCGAAATGCAAAAAGATCAGTATAACATTTTTTGGCAGGTTTCCAAGGATTCGTTAGGAAGGGTTTTGATAGCTGTCGCAAACATTTTGGAGGCCGTTGTTGCCTAGGTCTTACGAGCTGAACTTCAGAACATTTCGCGCATTCTAGAATGGCTTTATGGGGCACGCAGCGAAATTTTCAATAAGTCATTTTATTTCTTTGAACTGGGCGGGATGACCTGAGCTTTATTTGAAACAAGCATTGTGCTTCTACTTGATTGTAGATCTGACGATCTGAACTCAAGAACGTTTTGGGTGGCCTCCAGTTTATTGAAATGCAGAAAGATCGGTATAACGTTTCTTGGCAGGTATCCAAGGATCTGTTGGGAAAGGTTTTGATAGCTGCCGAAAACATTTTCGAGGCCGCTGTAACGTAGGTCTTACGACCTGAACTCAAGAACGTTTTGGATGGCTTTGAGTGTATTGAAATGCAGAAAGATTGGTATAAAGTTTCTTGGCAGGTATCCAAGGATCTGTTGGGAAGGTTTTTGATAGCTGCCTAAAACATTTTCGAGGCCGTTGTAGCGTAGGTCTTACGAGCAGAACTTCAGAACATTTCGCGCATTCTAGAATGTCATTATGGGGCACGCAGCAAAATTTCCAATAAGTCATTTGATTTCTTTGAACTGGGCAGGATGACCTGAGCTTGATTTGAAACAAGCATTGCGCTTCTACTTGATTGTAGATCTGACGACCTGAACTCAAGAACGTTTTGGATGACCTGCAGTGTACTGAAGTGCAGAAAGATCGGTATAACGTTTTTTGGCAGGTATACAAGGATCTGTTGGGAAGGGTTTTGATAACTGCCAAAAACATTTTCGAG
The DNA here is from genome assembly GCF_024139115.2 of Armigeres subalbatus. NCBI lineage: Eukaryota > Metazoa > Arthropoda > Insecta > Diptera > Culicidae > Armigeres > Armigeres subalbatus. Next base: position 218,087,789 of record NC_085141.1, on the reverse strand, counting down.
GCCATTGTAGCGTAGGTCTTACGAGCTTAACTTCAGAATATTTCGCGCATTCTAGAATGTCATTCTGGAGCACGCAGAAAATATTTCAATAAGTCATTTGATTTCTTTGTACTGTGCCGGATGACTTGAACTTGATTTGAAACAACAATTACGCTTCTACTTGATTATAGATCTGACGACCTGAACTCAGAACGTTTTGGATGGCCTCCAGTATATTGCAATGCAGAAAGATCGGTATCACGTTTCTTAGAAGGTATCCAAGGATCTGTTGGGAAAGGTTTTGATAGCTGCCGAAAACATTTTCGACGTAGGACTTACGAGCTGAACTTCAGAACATTTCGCGCATTCTAGAATGTTACTATGGGACTTGCAGAAAAAATTCTCATGAGTCATTTGATATCTTTGAACTGAGTAGGATGTACTCTGAGTATTTTTATGTGCACATTACATTTCGCTTCTATGGTAGAATTCAAGACCTGAACTCACGGATATTTTGGATGAACTGGAATGTTTGAAAATAGTATCTCCAATACATAAAATTGATTGCACCTATGTCTACAGTCTTATGTGATATTTTTCCCTCCTGTCTGGTTTATTTCGTGATCAGATTAAAAAAAATGGCCCTAAATCTTAGATCAGGGATATGGCTTTCAATATCGGTAATTACAGTAATCAGATAACTTGGAAACGTTCAAAATCACTTCTACTTGATATATTTCATGTATCTACTTTATTTCATGACGCCAGAACTTTATTGCACTTGATTACTGAAGAAATTTGGCCATCATAGCAAAAAATAAGGAAAAAACACAGACATTTTCGATACTCACCTATGTCAAAAGAAAGCGCTACTAATCCCCTTTGAGAAAAGTCTGGGGTCATGAAATTTGGTCAACGATTTACTGAGAACGAGCACTTTGAAGGAGGTGACTGTCGTCCCGGCCTTTTAAGGGTTAATGTCATTTTCAGTTGATAAAGGAGAACTAGCTGCAGCAGATCTAACCGTTGTGAGAAAAGGTTTTGGATATGTGTGAACCGAGATCCACCAAAAACTTTACCGAATATTAACATCTAAATATGCATCTTTTGCATCACATAAATTTCGCTAAGGGTCAATTTCATCATCTGCGCTCGACTCTTGAGCGGTGCTCACCCGTACGTCTTAAGCGGTGGTGAAGAAATTGACCCTCAGGGTTGATTTCTTGACTTCACAGAATAAACCAGGAGCGGACGTCATGAAATTGTCCCCAAACGAAACCTTCGTTATTCTGCTCGTTGAACACTCTTTTTCAGGCTCATCACGTATGTAAACATTCAGTTTGAATGTAAACATGTGACGTCACTGCTATCTTCGCACAAGCTGGACCGAGACGATGCTCTACGGTCGCAGCATGCTTACTTTTGTACTCCAACATGTGGCGATAAAATATGCGTCACATTCGAAGTTTCATTTTTCTAACGAGCCTACCTTGTTTTCTGTATACCGTGGGTGTTACCATAGTACCATGACACACCACGATCAATCATTGCATCGCTTGATGAAGTCGCTTGGGGAAGCAAACGCGTTTCAAGGCTTTGCTTTCAGAAGTGGAGCGTCAAACGCAACTCCATTCGAGTAGATTGTTCAACAGATGGCGCTAGTGTTTGGTGACGATATTTTTTTAACTGATTTCCACTAAGAGTTACGTCTGTTTGTCTGTGGCAATATCATCAGCCAAATTAATCGCACCCACCATGATCTTGTCGATTACGATTGAGAAACACCAGCGGAGATATCCAACTCTCACTATAACGATTTTCCGCATGAGTTCAGACAAAGGTCTGTTATGCAGGAATCAATACGTAAAAGCTCATACTACTCTTCGATGAGTTCGACGATTTTGTACGGAGCTGCCTTGGGCCTAAGGGTGCCCTACAGATGTTTGTGGTTCATACGATAGAACGCTTTTTCGAAGTCAATAAATACCAAATACCAAATAGAGGGACTCTTGGAATTCATTCACTCTAAGTTAATACGGAGTGTGACAATATGGTCTACACATGATCTTCCGGGGCCAAATTCTGCCTGCTGCCGTCGGAGAGTCGTGTCCATTTTCTCCTGTATCCGATTTGGGATAACTTTGCACAAAACTTGAAGAGCTATGTGTACAGTAACATGATGTTCCGCCAATTGTCGTACACAGTACGAGGTCCTTTTTAAAAACCTGCACTTACGCGCCTCGCATCCAGTCGGCCGGAAAGGTCGTGATTTTCCAGATATTACAGAATAGTTGATGCAACATTTGTGCAGAAAGCGTGGGGTCAGTTTTGAGTATCTCTGCTGAAATGCGATCGACCCCGGAAGTCTTGTTGGATTACATTCTTCGGATGCCTGCTTCAATATCCTGCAATGATAAAGCTTCGGAGTTAACGCGGGTAATGCGTCGCACCCTTTGTGGCTCATGCCGAGATGTTGATGGTTGCTCGTGCTCGAAACTTGAAGAAGTTGTTTAAAGTGCTTGAACCAACGTTTCAGCTGATCAGATGGGTCGATGCGTAACTAACCTGTCGCGTCTTTCATTTATATCCTCGTATTCATCCTTGCTGCACTCAGGCGTCGTGAGATATTGTAGAAGAGTTCGTACTGTATACCAAATACCCTTCTAAACGATCGTGTTTACATCAAACTACGCCTATGATGAGGTTATCGACATAACTAATTCGTTGATCCTTCAAATCGTCCATTTGAATTTTAATACCTTTTGGGTTGATAAAGCACTTATCTTGCTTCCACTTTCTAACATGCAATGTTTATTTTTATCGTTCAAGAAGCAATTTAAGGAGGAAAACAAAAAAAATGATGAGATGTCTTGATTGAGACTTTGAATTTGAGAGTCACATTGCAACACACGTGATGCGATTGTGTATTCCATTCTCCCTCGACTGACTGACACTTACATAGCATTTGAACACGGAAAGTAGGAAAAAGTTGATTTAAAAAACAGAACGCGTATCACACAAAACATCAATTAATTGATATTTTTACTGCCAGGAAACAAAACCCTCAGGCGATTGCTCTTCCAGCACATTCTACACTAAAAAACGATTTCGGGATATAATACTCAGCCATGCTCATAGCAAACCTGTGTTGATTTCCAAAAAGTTTGTTTCTGAAGTTGATCCAACTTTTCCTATAGTATGAGATGATGTGAAAATGCCATTTTCATACTCTAAATAAACTAAAGCAAAAGTTTCGGATTTGCCTGCAAACAAATTTCCAACATAGGTACCTATTGGTGTGGTGGCAGAATGGAAAAGGGAATGATACGCAATGGTCTATGTTTGCAAAGTTACTCGAACCAACACTCCGTTTGTGCACAGTTTAGGAAAAACTTTTGTATAATTCAATTATGCAATACACAAACAAAGACCCATATCACCCATCCGTTGGCGTTGGATCATTGGGTAGTGATCCATCACAGAGCGGAGCGCCGTGTGTTCGACGCTCCGGTTAAGACTGAGTGAGTTTTCCAGAACCTATCCAATTACATTCGTTGTCTCAAAGTTTTTCGAACTCAATACCGAACGGATTTTGTATGACACTTTTCCCTGATTGAGTCTAGCGGGACGCTTTCAGATGGACGAGATGCTTCTCATGCCACATTAGAGCAACTTGATCCCAATCGACATGGTGCCCACCGTTATGAGCTTTTATGTGAGAACAGATTATTTCTGCCATTTATCTGGGAAAGTTTTCCGATGGGGGAAAGCAGTGCTACGGTTTCCTTCCTGTGCGGCTTCCTGGAATCACTGACATGGCTCACTGACTTGACTATGTCGGATCAGAGAAGTTGTTTGTTTCCGAAGTTTGTGGCCGGAGAAGAATTTTTCTTTGATGAAGTTGGAGGAATTTACTAACGCTTTTTATCGAAGTTCGAAGCATTCCTAGTTTGTGGCTGCATGAGGCTCATCTTTGGTGTTAATTAATACATGCTTAACTCGGAATAATAACTGGATCTTTGTTGCAAGGTCGTTGGAAAATTTCAGCAACCATTTTGTAACTGACAGTACATAAGTACCGTAATGACCATTGATAGCTAATAAGGAAACGTCCACAAATTACGCAACGTTAGTGATGTGTGACGATCCATACAAAAAGTTCAGATGCTTCATACAAAAAGTGCGATACATGGGGGGAGAGAGCTTGGGTTCGAAAATACACTTTTTTTGCGTTACGTAATTAATGGATCTTCCCCAATGCTCAATAAAGACAATGAACAATCATTCAAATGTAGCGTCTTCTTTCAAGAGATTTTTTACTATCACTGACTGAAAACAGAACAAGGGTTGAAACAGCCAGCTGCTACCACTAAAATGTTGGAGCTTCAGTCACGTCAAATCCATTTCCGTCCGTTTCCTTTAATCTTCAGAGCTTGAAATTGAATACCTAGCGCTGAATAATGGGATATCGCATGACACAGAATTTGTATCTTTCGATCTACGTTTGCCACGTGGACCTACGTAGGAATCGTTCTGTTTCAAAAACCAAATGCACTCACAGGTATATATGTATATGTAAAGAGATATAAAGGAAGTAATCAAGATGACAATCGCAAATGGGAGGGATTTTCAGGACAAATATTGCCAGTTGCTCTTTTAATTTGAACGATTGGTACTCAATACCGATTACTTCTATTGTGGTCAAAAAGAAAAGAGGGTACGGCACAGAAGAAGCTGACAATGTATTGGCGCTTTGATGTTGCATGAAGACGAAGAAGCAGAAAGATGATTATCGAAAAAATCTTCACGGGTTGCATTCTTCATGCAACATCAAAGCGCCAATAGGTTAGTATCCATCACTATAATGCGTAGTACTCCTCCAAAACAGTAAGATGCCAGCAATTCTGCTGGCGTTGCACTAATTCGTGCAGTTAGGAGCGGAAAAGAATATGCTGAAAATCAAACGATTGAAGTTAGGAGACCTAGATGGTCACTTGAGTAGGGGAACTAGGTTTAAAATGCGCCAGTCAAGCTAATACGAGTCATTGCATTTTCTGGGTTAATGGGCTAAATCAAGTTACAAAACCGATGGCAGCTGACGCCTAAACATGTTTTTAGATCAACAAATTAAAAATAATAGTCTGGACATCTATAATAAAAAATTTTAAAATAAATTTGTTTTTTTCCGCCTTTTGATAAAATTAATAAGCTTCCGTTCCCTTAAGGATTTTCCACTAGATAAAAACATTTTTTCAATAATCTTTGCACATGTCAGGAAAAACAAATTAGTAAAGATTGTGCCAAGTTACTAAAATGTTAACTTCACTAAATTTTTCATAGAAAAACACACATTTTAATAAAACCTCTGCATGCAGGATAAAACGCGCCCATCTGATGTGCTTGACTATGGATGCCATAGTTTGAGAAGGGCGTGTGCCAATAATAATTTATTTTTAAATAATTATCAATTGAAAAGTAGAAAAGTAAGAATTGAAAAGTGAGAAAATAAAAGTGAAAAGTGATGAATGAGAAGTTATGAGTGATGAAAAGTGAGAAGTGAACAACAACAAGTGAGAAGTACGAATTGAGAATTCCACTAAAAAGCCCTCAATAGTTTTATAATCAATCGTGAATTGTAAGCTGAGATTTGGTATATGAGAACTGAACAGTGAGATGGGAGAAGCGAGAAAAAATAATGAGTATTGAGAAGGGAGAAGCGATAGGCAAGCAGTAAGAAGTGCGAAATAAGATGCGATCAGTGAAAAGCGAGAAGCAAGTAGTGAGGTGAGAAGTAATAAGCGAGATACTTTGTGTGAGAAATGAGCAGCAAAAAAGCATGAAGAGGAATATGACAATTGATAAATGGGATGTGAGTAGTAAGAAACGAGACGTGAGAGGTGCAAGGTACAAGGAGTGAAATTGCAGAATAAAGAAAAAAGCGAGAAGAGAAGGGAGAGTAGTAAACAGTATGGAGACTGCTCAGAATAGAGTTTTTTTCTGCATTGATTTTTGGGCATCCAAGAAATCCCTGAAGAGCTAAAGATCTACAAGCGTAGCTGAAGATCAATCGGACTGTTTCATTATGGCACATGTCCTTCTGGATGTGTAGAATATATGAGCCAACGTAAGAGATTCTGGGTCATTCAAGAAATCCCTAGAGTTGGGCCTTAAGATCTACACGCGACACTAAAGATGTATCGGACTGTTTAAAATGTAGTACATGCCCTTTTGGATGTGTAGAATAGAATAAGTCAACGGCAGAGGTTTTCGGTCTTCCAAGAAATCTCTGGAGTTAGTTCCTCAGATCTACACGCGTAACTGAAGATCAATCGTACTGTTTTAAATGTGATATGTGCCCTTTTGGATGTGAAGAATAGAATAAGTCAGCGTTAGAGGTTCTCGGTCATTCAAGAAATCCCTGGAGTTAGATCCTCAGATCAACACGCGTAACTAAAGATCAATCGTACTGTTTTAAATGTGATACGTGCCCTTTTGGATGTGAAGAATAGAATAAGTCAGCGATAGAGGTTCTCGGTCATCCAAGAAATCCCTGGAGTTAGATCCTCAGATCAACACGCGTAACTGAAGATCAATCGTACTGTTTTAAATGTGGTACATACCCTTTTGGATGTGTAGAATAGATTAAGCCAATGGTAGAGGTTTTCGGTCATCTAAGAAATCCTTAGAGTTAGATCCTCAGATCTACAAGCGTAACTGAAGATCAATCGTACTGTTTTAAATGTGGTACATGCCCTTTCGGATGTGTAGAATAGAATAAGTCAGCGATAGAGGTTCTCGGTCATTCAAGAAATCCCTGGAGTTAGATCCACAGATCAACACGCGTAACTAAAGATCAATCGTACTGTTTTAAATGTGGTACTTACCCTTTTGGATGTGTAGAATAGAATAAGCCAACGGTAGAGGTTTTCGGTCATCCAAGAAATCCCTAGAGTTAGGTCCTCAGATCTACACGCGTAACTAAAGATCAATCGGACTGTTTTGAATGTGATACGTGCCCTTTTAGATGAGAAGAATAAAATAAGTCAGCGTTAGAGGTTCTCGGTCATTCAAGAAATCCCTGGAGTTAGATCCTCAGATCAACACGCGTAACTGAAGATCAATCGTACTGTTTTAAATGTGGTACATACCCTTTTGGATGTGTAGAATAGATTAAGCCAATGGTAGAGGTTTTCGGTCATCCAAGAAATCCTTAGAGTTAGGTCCTCAGATCTACACGCGTAACTGAAGATCAATCGTACTGTTTTAAATGTGATACGTGCCCTTTTGGATGTGAAGAATAGAATAAGTCAGCGTTAGAGGTTCTCGGTCATTCAAGAAATCCCTGGAGTTAGATCCTCAGATCAACACGCGTAACTGAAGATCAATCGTACTGTTTTAAATGTGGTACATACCCTTTTGGATGTGTAGAATAGATTAAGCCAATGGTAGAGGTTTTCGGTCATCCAAGAAATCCTTAGAGTTAGGTCCTCAGATCTACACGCGTAACTGAAGATCAATCGTACTGTTTTAAATGTGATACGTGCCCTTTTGGATGTGAAGAATAGAATAAGTCAGCGTTAGAGGTTCTCGGTCATTCAAGAAATCCCTGGAGTTAGATCCTCAGATCAACACGCGTAACTGAAGATCAATCGTACTGTTTTAAATGTGGTACATACCCTTTTGGATGTGTAGAATAGATTAAGCCAATGGTAGAGGTTTTCGGTCATCCAAGAAATCCTTAGAGTTAGGTCCTCAGATCTACACGCGTAACTGAAGATCAATCGTACTGTTTTAAATGTGATACGTGCCCTTTTGGATGTGAAGAATAGAATAAGTCAGCGTTAGAGGTTCTCGGTCATTCAAGAAATCCCTGGAGTTAGATCCACAGATCAACACGCGTAACTGAAGATCAATCGTACTTTTTAAATGTGGTACATACCCTTTTGGATGTGTAGAATAGATTAAGTCAACGGAAGAGGCTTTCGGTCATCCAAGAATTCACTGGAGTTAGATCCTCAGATCTACAAGCGTAACTAAAGATCAATCGTACTGTTTTAAATGTGGTACATGCCCTTTCGGATGTGTAGAATAGAATAAGTCAGCGATAGAGGTTCTCGGTCATTCAAGAAATCCCTGGAGTTAGATCCACAGATCAACACGCGTAACTAAAGATCAATCGTACTGTTTTAAATGTGGTACTTACCCTTTTGGATGTGTAGAATAGAATAAGCCAATGGTAGAGGTTTTCGGTCATCCAAGAAATCCTTAGAGTTAGGTCCTCAGATCTACACGCGTAACTGAAGATCAATCGTACTGTTTTAAATGTGATACGTGCCCTTTTGGATGTGAAGAATAGAATAAGTCAGCGTTAGAGGTTCTCGGTCATTCAAGAAATCCCTGGAGTTAGATCCTCAGATCAACACGCGTAACTGAAGATCAATCGTACTGTTTTAAATGTGGTACATACCCTTTTGGATGTGTAGAATAGATTAAGCCAATGGTAGAGGTTTCGGTCATCCAAGAAATCCTTAGAGTTAGGTCCTCAGATCTACACGCGTAACTGAAGATCAATCGTACTGTTTTAAATGTGATACGTGCCCTTTTGGATGTGAAGAATAGAATAAGTCAACGTTAGAGGTTCTCGGTCATTCAAGAAATCCCTGGAGTTAGATCCTCAGATCAACACGCGTAACTGAAGATCAATCGTACTGTTTTAAATGTGGTACATACCCTTTTGGATGTGTAGAATAGATTAAGCCAATGGTAGAGGTTTTCGGTCATCCAAGAAATCCTTAGAGTTAGGTCCTCAGATCTACACGCGTAAGTGAAGATCAATCGTACTGTTTTAAATGTGATACGTGCCCTTTTGGATGTGAAGAATAGAATAAGTCAGCGTTAGAGGTTCTCGGTCATTCAAGAAATCCCTGGAGTTAGATCCTCAGATCAACACGCGTAACTGAAGATCAATCGTACTGTTTTAAATGTGGTACATACCCTTTTGGATGTAGAATAGATTAAGCCAATGGTAGAGGTTTTCGGTCATCCAAGAAATCCTTAGAGTTAGGTCCTCAGATCTACACGCGTAAGTGAAGATCAATCGAACTGTTTTAAATGTGATACGTGCCCTTTTGGATGTGAAGAATAGAATACGTCAGCGTTAGAGGTTCTCGGTCATTCAAGAAATCCCTGGAGTTAGATCCTCAGATCAACACGCGTAACTGAAGATCAATCGTACTGTTTTAAATGTGGTACATACCCTTTTGGATGTGTAGAATAGATTAAGCCAATGGTAGAGGTTTTCGGTCATCCAAGAAATCCTTAGAGTTAGGTCCTCAGATCTACACGCGTAACTGAAGATCAATCGTACTGTTTTAAATGTGATACGTGCCCTTTTGGATGTGAAGAATAGAATAAGTCAGCGTTAGAGGTTCTCGGTCATTCAAGAAATCCCTGGAGTTAGATCCTCAGATCAACACGCGTAACTGAAGATCAATCGTACTGTTTTAAATGTGGTACATACCCTTTTGGATGTGTAGAATAGATTAAGCCAATGGTAGAGGTTTTCGGTCATCCAAGAAATCCTTAGAGTTAGGTCCTCAGATCTACACGCGTAACTGAAGATCAATCGTACTGTTTTAAATGTGATACGTGCCCTTTTGGATGTGAAGAATAGAATAAGTCAGCGATAGAGGTTCTCGGTCATTCAAGAAATCCCTGGAGTTAGATCCTCAGATCTACACGCGTAACTAAAGATCAATCGTACTGTTTTAAATGTGGTACATACCCTTTTGGATGTGTAGAATAGATTAAGCCAATGGTAGAGGTTTTCGGTCATCCAAGAAATCCTTAGAGTTAGGTCCTCAGATCTACACGCGTAACTGAAGATCAATCGTACTGTTTTAAATGTGATACGTGCCCTTTTGGATGTGAAGAATAGAATAAGTCAGCGTTAGAGGTTCTCGGTCATTCAAGAAATCCCTGGAGTTAGATCCTCAGATCAACACGCGTAACTGAAGATCAATCGTACTGTTTTAAATGTGGTACATACCCTTTTGGATGTGTAGAATAGATTAAGCCAATGGTAGAGGTTTTCGGTCATCCAAGAAATCCTTAGAGTTAGGTCCTCAGATCTACACGCGTAACTGAAGATCAATCGTACTGTTTTAAATGTGATACGTGCCCTTTTGGATGTGAAGAATAGAATAAGTCAGCGTTAGAGGTTCTCGGTCATTCAAGAAATCCCTGGAGTTAGATCCTCAGATCAACACGCGTAACTGAAGATCAATCGTACTGTTTTAAATGTGGTACATACCCTTTTGGATGTGTAGAATAGATTAAGCCAATGGTAGAGGTTTTCGGTCATCCAAGAAATCCTTAGAGTTAGGTCCTCAGATCTACACGCGTAACTGAAGATCAATCGTACTGTTTTAAATGTGATACGTGCCCTTTTGGATGTGAAGAATAGAATAAGTCAGCGTTAGAGGTTCTCGGTCATTCAAGAAATCCTGGAGTTAGATCCTCAGATCAACACGCGTAACTAAAGATCAATCGTACTGTTTTAAATGTGGTACATACCCTTTTGGATGTGTAGAATAGATTAAGCCAATGGTAGAGGTTTTCGGTCATCCAAGAAATCCTTAGAGTTAGGTCCTCAGATCTACACGCGTAACTGAAGATCAATCGTACTGTTTTAAATGTGATACGTGCCCTTTTGGATGTGAAGAATAGAATAAGTCAGCGTTAGAGGTTCTCGGTCATTCAAGAAATCCCTGGAGTTAGATCCTCAGATCAACACGCGTAACTGAAGATCAATCGTACTGTTTTAAATGTGGTACATACCCTTTTGGATGTGTAGAATAGATTAAGCCAATGGTAGAGGTTTTCGGTCATCCAAGAAATCCTTAGAGTTAGGTCCTCAGATCTACACACGTAACTGAAGATCAATCGTACTGTTTTAAATGTGATACGTGCCCTATTGGATGTGAAGAATAGAATAAGTCAGCGTTAGAGATTCTCGGTCATTCAAGAAATCCCTGGAGTTAGATCCTCAGATCAACACGCGTAACTAAAGATCAATCGTACTGTTTTAAATGTGGTACATACCCTTTTGGATGTGTAGAATAGAATAAGCCAACGGTAGAGGTTTTCGGTCATCCAAGAAATCCTTAGAGTTAGGTCCTCAGATCTACACGCGTAAGTGAAGATCAATCGTACTGTTTTAAATGTGATACGTGCCCTTTTGGATGTGAAGAATAGAATAAGTCAGCGTTAGAGGTTCTCGGTCCTTCAAGAAATCTCTGGAGTTAGATCCTCATGTGGATAAATGTGGTACATACCGGCGCGTGATCGGGTGGTGGCCGATTAATGAAAGAATGTGCAGGTTGAGGATCAAAGGCCGGTTCTTCAACTTCAGCATAATCAACGTCCATAGCCCACACTCCGGAAGCACTGATGATGATAAGGACGCATTCTACGCGCAGCTGGAACGTGAGTACGACAGCTGCCCAAGCCACGACGTCAAAATCATCATAGGAGATTTGAACGCTCAGGTTGGCCAAGAGGAGGAGTTTAGACCGACTATTGGAAAGTTCAGCGCTCACCGTCTGACGAACGAAAACGGCCTACGACTAATTGATTTCGCCGCCTCCAAGAATATGGCCATTCGTAGCACCTACTTCCAACACAGCCTCCCGTATCGGTACACCTGGAGATCACCACTGCAGACAGAATCACAAATCGACCACGTTCTGATTGATGGACGGCACTTCTCCGACATTATCGACGTCAGGACATATCGTGGCGCTAACATCGACTCGGACCACTATCTGGTGATGGTTAAACTGCGCCCAAAACTATCCGTCATCAACAATGTTCGGTACCGACGACCGCCGCGGTACGACCTAGAGCGACTGAAGCAACCTGATGTCGCCACTGCATACGTGCAGCATCTCGAGGCAGCGTTACCGGAAAAGGGTAAGCTCGGTGGGGACCCGCTTGAGGACTGCTGGAATACAGTTAAAGCAGACTTTAACGACGCAGCGGAGAACAACGTCGGGTATGTGGGAAGAAGTCGACGGAACGATTGGTTCGTCGAAGTGACAGATTCTGGAGGAGAAGGACGCACCGCGGGCGGTCACTCTGCAGCAAGGTACCCGGCAGAACGCGGAACGTTATAGACGGAAGCGGAGACAACAGACTCGCCTTTTTCAGGAGAAGAAACGCCGCCTGGAAGAAGCGGAGTGCGAGGAGATGGAACAGCTGTGCCGTTCTCAAGATACACGCAAGTTCTATCAGAAGCTCAACGCATCCCGCAAAGGCTTTGTGCCGCGAGCCGAAATGTGCCGGGATAAGGATGGGAGCATCTTGACGGACGAACGTGTGGTGATCGAAAGGTGGAAGCAGCACTACGAGGAACATTTGAATGGCGCTGAGAGTACAGGCAGTGAAAGTCAAGGCAGCGGAGGAGATGACTACGTCAGTTCTGCGGACGATGGAAGCCAACCAGCCCCCACCTTGAGGGAAGTTAAGGATGCTATTCAACAGCTAAAGACCAATAAAGCAGCTGGTAAGGATGGTATCGGAGCTGAGCTCATCAAGATGGGCCCGGAAAAGCTGGCCACTTGCCTGCACATACTGATAGTCAGAATCTGGGAAACCGAACAGCTACCGGAGGAGTGGGGGCAGCAGGGACTATGTCCAAGGGCTTGACGATCCCTCCCCAGGCCATCTGCGAGTTGTGGGGCTTGCCTAGGATGTGGTGGGGTTTGACAGTGGGCCCTGTTAAACCTCTATAAAAAGCTGCATGTATCCGCAAGTAGGCCCCACCAAAGCGACCGTGTGCCGCTCAAAGCGCACAAGCCCAAGTCCTGGTGTTGGGTGGGACGCTAAACAGCCCTGACACGACGGCCCTCCGACGAGACAGGAGGTTTGCGCAGGCCCAATAAGCCGCCTAGAAAACCAATCATTACGAACAATATAAGAGATAATGCGACTCGATATAATCGGCAAAGACCTAGGCGACGAATACAGGATCACGATTGGAAGCTTGGAACATGGAATTGCAAGTCGCTAGGGTTTCGCAGGTTGCGACAGGATGATCTACGATGAATTACATCCCCGCAACTTCGACGTCGTGGCGCTGCAGGAGATTTGCTGGACAGGACAGAAAGTGTGGAAAAGCGGGCATCGAGCGGCTACCTTCTACCAAAGCTGTGGCACCACCAACGAGCTGGGAACCGGCTTCATAGTGCTGGGTAAGATGCGCCAACGCGTGATTGGGTGGCAGCCAATCAACGCAAGGATGTGCAAGCTGAGGATTAAAGGCCGTTTCTTCAACTATAGCATTATCAACGTGCACTGCCCACACGAAGGGAGACCCGACGACGAGAAAGAAGCGTTCTACGCACAGCTGGAGCAGACATACGATGGATGCCCACTGCGGGACGTTAAAATCGTCATCGGTGACATGAACGCACAGGTAGGAAGGAGGAAATGTATAGACCGGTCATCGGACCGGATAGTCTGCACACCGTATCGAATGACAACGGCCAACGATGCATAAACTTCGCAGCCTCCCGCGGAATGGTAGTCCGAAGCACCTTCTTTCCCGCAAAAATATCCACAAGGCCACATGGAGATCACCTAACCAAGAAACGGAAAACCAAATCGACCACGTTCTAATCGACGGTAAATTCTTCTCCGACATCACGAACGTCCGCACTTACCGCAGTGCGAATATTGAATCCGACCACTACCTCGTTGCAGTATGCCTGCGCTCAAAACTCTCGACGGTGTACAACACGCGTCGAAGTCGGACGCCGCGGCTCAACATTGGGCGGCTACAAGATGGTAGACTAGCCCAAGAATACGCGCAGCAGCTGGAAGTGGCACTTCCAACGGAAGAACAGCTAGGCGCAGCGTCTCTTGAAGATGGCTGGAGAGATATTCGATCCGCCATTGGTAGCACCGCAACCGCTGCACTAGGCACGGTGCCCCCGGATCAGAGAAACGACTGGTATGACGGCGAATGTGAGCAGTTAGTGGAAGAGAAGAATGCAGCATGGGCGAGATTGCTGCAACACCGCACGAGGGCGAACGAGGCACGATATAAACAGGCGCGGAACAGACAAAACTCGATTTTCCGGAGGAAAAAGCGCCAGCAGGAAGATCGAGACCGTGAAGAAACGGAGCAACTGTACCGCGCTAATAACACACGAAAGTTCTATGAGAAGTTAAACCGTTCACGTAAGGGCCACGTGCCACAGCCTGATATGTGTAAGGACATAAACGGGAACCTTCTTACGAACGAGCGTGAGGTGATCCAAAGGTGGCGGCAGCACTACGAAGAACACCTGAATGGCGATGTGGCAGACGAAGATGGCGTTATGGTGATGGACCTGGGAGAACGCACGCAGGACATAATTCTACCGGCTCCGGATCTCCAGGAAATCCAGGAGGAGATTGGCCGGCTGAAGAACAACAAAGCCCCTGGGGTTGACCAACTACCAGGAGAGCTATTTAAACACGGAGGCACTGGCTAGAGCGCTGCACTGGGTCATTATCAAGATTTGGGAGGAGGAAGTTTTGCCGCAGGAGTGGATGGAAGGTGTCGTGTGTCCCATCTACAAAAAGGGCGATAAGCTGGATTGTAGCAACTACCGCGCAATCACATTGCTGAACGCCGCCTACAAGGTACTCTCCCAAATTTTATGCCGTCGACTAGCACCAATTGCAAGGGAGTTCGTGGGGCAGTACCAAGCGGGTTTTATGGGCGAACGCTCCACCACGGACCAGGTGTTCGCCATTCGCCAAGTACTGCAGAAGTGCCGCGAATACAACGTGCCCACACATCATCTATTCATCGACTTCAAAGCCGCATATGATACAATCGATCGGGACCAGCTATGGCAGCTAATGCACGAACACGGTTTTCCGGATAAACTGACACGGTTGATCAAAGCGACGATGGATCGGGTGATGTGCGTAGTTCGAGTTTCAGGGGCATTCTCGAGTCCCTTCGAAACCCGCAGAGGGTTACGGCAAGGTGATCTTTCGTGTTTGCTATTCAACATCGCTTTGGAAGGGTAATACGAAGAGCAGGGATTAACACGAGTGGTACAATTTTCAATAAGTCCGTCCAGCTATTTGGTTTCGCCGACGACATAGATATTATGGCACGTAACTTTGAGAAGATGGAGGAAGCCTACATCAGACTGAAGAGGGAAGCTAAGCGGATCGGACTAGTCATCAACACGTCGAAGACGAAGTACATGATAGGAAGAGGTTCAAGAGAAGACAATGTGAGCCACCCACCGCGAGTTTGCATCGGTGGTGACGAAATCGAGGTGGTAGAAGAATTTGTGTACTTGGGCTCACTGGTGACTGCCGAAAATGACACCAGCAGAGAAATTCGGAGACGCATAGTGGCTGGAAATCGTACGTACTTTGGACTCCGCAAGACGCTCCGATCGAATAGAGTTCGCCGCCGTACCAAACTGACAATCTACAAAACGCTAATTAGACCGGTAGTCCTCTACGGACACGAGACCTGGACGATGCTCGTGGAGGATCAACGCGCACTTGGAGTTTTCGAAAGGAAAGTGCTGCGTACCATCTATGGTGGGGTGCAGATGGCGGACGGTACGTGGAGGAGGCGAATGAACCACGAATTGCATCAGCTGTTGGGAGAACCATCCATCGTTCACACCGCGAAAATCGGACGACTGCGATGGGCCGGGCACGTAGCCAGAATGTCGGACAGTAACCCGGTGAAAATGGTTCTCGACAACGATCCGACGGGCACAAGAAGGCGAGGTGCGCAGCGGGCAAGGTGGATCGATCAGGTGGAAGATGACTTGCGGACCCTCCGTAGACTGCGTGGTTGGCGACGTGTAGCCATGGACCGAGCCGAATGGAGAAGACTCTTATATACCGCACAGGCCACTTCGGCCTTAGTCTGATTAAATAAATAATACCGGAGGAGTGGAAGGAAGGGGTTATATGCCCCATCTACAAGAAAGGCGACAAACTGGAGTGTGAGAACTTTCGAGCGATCACCATCCTTAATGCCGCCTACAAAGTGATATCCCAGATCATCTTCCGTCGTCTGTCACCATTAGTGAACGAGTTCGTGGGAAGTTATCAAGTCGGCTTCGTTGACGGCCGCTCGACAACGGACCAGATCTTTACTGTACGGCAAATCCTTCAAAAATGCCGTGAATACCAGGTCCCAACGCACCATCTGTTCGTTGATTTCAAGGCGGCATACGACAGTATAGACCGCGTAGAGCTATGGAAAATTATGGACGAGAACAGCTTCCCTGAGAAGCTTACCAGACTGATCAAAGCAACGGTGGATGGTGTGCAAAACTGTGTGAAGATTTCGGGCGAACACTCCAGTTCGTTCGAATCGCGCCGGGGACTAAGACAAGGTGATGGACTTTCGTGTCTGTTGTTCAACATTGCGCTAGAAGGTGTCATGCGGAGAGCCGGGTGTAACAGCCGGGGTACGATTTTCAACAGATCCAGTCAATTTATTTGTTTCGCGGATGACATGGACATTGTCGGCCGAACATTTGCAGAGGTGGCAGAACTGTACACCCGCCTGAAACGTGAAGCAACAAAAGTTGGACTGGTGATGAATGCGTCAAAGACAAAGTACATGCTTATGGGCGGAACCGAGCACGACAGGGCCCGCCTGGGAAGCAGTGTTACGATAGACGGGGATACCTTCGAGGTGGTCGAGGAATTCGTTTACCTCGGATCCTTGCTAACGGCTGACAACAACGTTAGTCGTGAAATACGAAGGCGCATCATCTGTGGAAGTCGGGCCTACTACGGGCTCCAGAAGAAACTGCGGTCGAAAAAGATTCGCCACCGCACCAAATGTGTCATGTACAAGACGTTAATAAGACCGGTAGTCCTCTACGGACATGAAACATGGACAATGCTCGAGGAGGACTTGCAAGCACTCGGAGTATTCGAGAGACGGGTGCTTAGGACCATCTTTGGCGGTGTGCAAGAAGACGGTGTGTGGCGGCGAAGAATGAACCATGAGCTCGCCCAACTCTACGGCGAACCCAGTATCCAGAAGGTAGCTAAAGCCGGAAGGTTACGATGGGCAGGACATGTTGCAAGAATGCCGGACAGCAACCCTGCAAAGATGGTGTTCGCTTCCGATCCGGCAGGTACGAGACGGCGAGGAGCGCAGCGAGCGAGATGGGCAGACCAGGTGCAGAACGACTTGGCGAGCGTGGGGCGTATCCGAGGATGGAGAGATGCGGCCTCGAACCGTGCATTGTGGCGTCAAATTGTTGATTCAGTGTTATCTGTTTAGATGTCAACTAAATAAATGAAATGAATGGTCACTTATGTAGATCTAAACGCCTTATTCCAGGGATTTTTTGGACAACCAAGAATTTATACTTTGGACACATTCTATTCTATGGATCACAAAGGACATGCTCCATATTTGAAACAATCCAAGTAACCTTCGGTTACGAATGTAGATTTAAGGCCTTATTCCAGGAATTTCTTGGACGACCAAGAACCTATGCTTGGAACGCGGTCTATTCTATGCATCACAAAGTGCATGTAGCATATTTGAATCAATCCAATTGATCTATTGTTACACATGTAAATCGGAAGGCCTGATTCCAGGGATTTCTTGGATGGCCAAGAATCCATACTGTGAGCACATTATATTCTGTGCATCACAAAGGGTAGGTGCCATATTTGAAACAAAACAAGTAACCTTTGCTTACGCATGTAGACCTAAGGGCTTATTCCAGGAATTTATTGGATGACCAAGAACCTCTGCTTGGAATGCGTTCTATTCTATGCATCACAAAGGGCATGCTCCATATTTGAAACAATCCAAGTAACCTTTGGTCATGCATGTAGACTTAAGACCTTATTCCAGGGATTTCTCGATCGATCAAAAACCTATGCTGGGAACGCGTTCTATTCTATATTTTATGAAGGGCATGTGCAAAATTTGGAACAATTCATTTGATCTATAGTTACGCATGTAGATTTATGAGCTTATTCCAAGAATTTTTTGGATGACCAAGAACCTATGCTTGGAACGCGGTCTATTCTATGCATCACAAAGGGAATGTAGCTTATTTGAATCAATCCAACTGATCTATGGTTACACATGTAGATCAAAAGCCCTGATTCCACGGATTTCTTGGATGGCCAAGAACGTATACTGTGAGCACTAGGGTGGCTCAAAAAACACTTTTTCAATTTTTTTGATGGGCCGCCCTCTTGTTCGGTTCTATTTGATGCCCTGATGATCTGGACAAAATTTCAGCCAAATCGGTCAACGTTTGGGCGGTGCTAAACTCGTTGGAAGTTTATATGGAAAAATGTATGCAGAAACATCCTAAAACAGTGATTTACAGTTGGACGGCACAATTTACGATCAAGAACCATAATACTCATTCAGTTCTTGTAGAATTAAATACAGAATGTTATGCTGAAAACCGTGAGAAGATTAGAGTTTATTAGGCAAAGATATTAGCATTTTACTGGAGTGTTGTAGGGGTGAATTTATTTCTTTTCAAAGGTAAAAGAAACGAAATTTGCTCAAACCCCACTTCAGAGAAATGCTAATAACTTAGCCGGGCAAACTCTAATCTTCTCGCGGTTTTTTGCATAACATTCTGTATTAAATTCTTCAAGATCTGAATGAGTATCATAGTTCTTCATCGTAAGTTGTGCCGTCCAACTGTAATTCACTGTTTTTGGATGTTTCTGCATACATTTTTGTATATAAACTTCCAACGAGATTAGCACCGCCCAAACGTTGACCGATTTGGCTGAAATTTTGTCCAGAGCATCAGGACATCAAATAGAACCGAATAAGAGGCCGGCCCAAAAAACAAAATTGAAAAAAGTTCTTCCCATACTAATTTGAGCCACCCTAGTGAGCACATTACATTCTATGCATCACAAAAGGCAGGTGCCTTTCTTGGACGACCTAGAACCTATGCTGGGTACGCATTCTATTCTATGTGTCATAAAGGGCATGTACCATGTTTAAAACAGTCCAATCGATTTTTTAATGCTTGTTGATATTGGTGAAACCATCGAAGAAGCTTGATTGGTGCATTTTGGACTGTTCTCCCCTATATCGAAAAGCTGAGGGAAGCGGTCCCGGGTTGGAAACAAAAATTTCAGCGGGCCGACATTCTCTGGTATTTCCGTAAGGACATGTTTGTAGGCTGATTTGTTGGATGCATATTCCGAAATATCGTCGAACAGCTCATCAACAGACACTTGCTGGGGATCAAGTCATTTGAACGGTAAAAATTTCAAACCCGGTTTACAGAATCGCGAAGTGGGTGTTGAGTAGCATTGTTTCATTTAATTTGAGCTTCTTGATGTCATCCAGATAGTCCCTTGTGCTTGAATTTGCTTGATAATACCTGCAAACAATTCCATGTTTTGGTTGAAGACCAAATGAAAAAAAAATGTGGCGACTTTGATACGAGTGAAGAGCTCAACCGACCTAGATGTACTTTGACTGATGAAAACAAAACTTTCCTTTGTTTCTCGGCTCTAGAGCAATTCTTCGAGCTCAGCCAATGTATTTATTGCAGCTCATACTTCAAGTTCTTTTTGTTTTATGCTTATTGGTCTAATTTTTCCACGAATTGTCATGAACATGAACAAAACAACGGATCAAGTCGTGCAAAACTTCCTCAAGCTGCGCTGCGTCTCATTTCCCACCAGCACGCAGCGTCGAAATAACGCAAGTGTGCATCGGGCGTCGGTTCGCCGGTGATTCTAGTACGAATTATACGGTCATAATGCCCAAACACATGTTCAAGTGGCCCTTTCTGTCAAAGGACGATTTTGGCTGAACGACATTTTCGGCCATATGTCCACTCTAGCCAGATGACTTTCGGCCAGATGGGTTTCGCCCTAATGGTTTGTTTGTACTTATGGCATATTCGGCCAAACAACCCAACAAACATTGGGAACGCATAGAACGTTTATTCAACTAAAAACAGTCTTCTTCAACTAAAAAACTAGTTTATTCAGATTAAATTGCTTGTTGGGAACTTTCGACCTAGAACGAATTTCGTCCAAACGGCTCTTCCCTGCTTTGTAATGTCTTTGTTTTTATCTAGTCTGGACCCAATTGGCTGATAGATTTGTTCCGAAATGGCTTATTCTGTCAATTGACCTATTTGGTTTAACCAAATGACATTTTCGGCTATATGAACCATTCGACCAAAGACTAATGAAACACGTTTATGTACCATACACGCTAAAAATGAACTACTCAAAATTGAGTCGAATCCGACTCATTTTCATTAAAAACGGGATAACTCAAAATTTAAGTAAAAGATACTACTTCAATAAAATGATGATTGCACTTATACTAGGAGTCTGTTTGTCGTAAAAGGCACTTAGATAGATAGATAAACTTGATTCTCATCTGTCGTATTAAAAATTGAAGGAAGGCCAAGCTTAACTTTGGCGAAATCATCATTTTATTGAAGTAGTATCTTTTACTCAAATTTTGAGTTGTCCCGTTTTTAATGAAAATGAGTCGGATTCGACTCAATTTTGAGTAGTTCATTTTTAGCGTGTACAACAGCTTAAAAATGTTGTACTAGAGTATTAAGAACAAACCTCCCGGAGTCCAAAACTAAATTCACTTGGGTTTTCAAACATCACACCACTCAATTAGCTTCGTGACCGTGCGGTTAGCGACGTCAATCGTCTAGGCGCAGTGTGTAGGTTCGATTCCCGTCCCGGTAAGGAGGAAACTTTTCGTGATCAAAAAAATCTCCACTGGTCCTCTGTTATGTGTCCTGTTGGTAGTCTAATGCTAGGTGTAAAGTGTTCAGTCTATACGACTTGTGGTCGAAGACGGTGTATTTGATGTAGGCTATATGAACCGTTAGCCTAACTGACCCCTTCGGGGTATGATCTGTTCGGCCAGCTGACATTTCATCCGTTCGGTCAAACAGATTTTTTCGACTGTTGGATCCAGTTCGGCAAAATTACATTTTAGACCAAATAACATGTTCGATTAAATGACATATCCATTCGTATCTCTTTTTTTACCGACCCATATTTTTGGCTGTATGACCCATTCGGCCAATAACATTTTCGGCCAAAAGACCAAAAGTGATTTGCGGCCTTACGACATTTTTGGCTGAACAATCTATTCTACCAAACCTCTCTTCTGGCCAAGTTTCTTATTCGACTACAAAACTTTTTTGACCAAACGTTTTATTTAATCGATAAAAAAAAGCTAAGACAGATAATTGCTTTTGATAAATTTCCCATGGAAGGTTCGCCAGGTACTTTTTCACTGTTTGGCCGGTTGCATCGACCTCCCGGCCAAGCGCACGCAGCGATGTAGCCACTTTTCCCTCGGTCTTCCTCTTCAGCTTCCTTTGGAGCTTCTTGTCGCTCAGGGTCGTCGGCCGTCCGGAACCGGGCTTTCTTTCGATGCTCTGATTGTTGTCTAATAGTGCCAAGATGTTGTAGATGCCGGAACGGGCGTATCCGGCGTCCACAAAGTGCCGCACGATGTCCGTTTTTGACACTATTGCTTAACTGTTTTTGTCATCAAGGTTTAAGTTCAACTGATAGAGCTGTCAAATTTTGTCTGCTGACTCATGGGTTACTATGATTGATGCTGCATAGTTTCGTGAGTGCGGGTGAAGGTAAACCCATGAAAAATCAACAATTTTTGTATTTTTTTTAAATACAAGCGTTAGATGATTTTCCGAGATGAACCAGCCAAAGGCTAAAAATCTCGAAAATAAAGCTAATAAGGCCGATACAAATATTTAAAATCCATTTTGTCCCCCGCCCCCTCGGTTTTAATAAATAATAATATTTTGAGGGGGCAACAAAATAAAATTCGGATAATTTTGAGGATTTTCAAAACATTCGTTAACAAATCCGAGGAGTTTTTTGATTTTTTTCATTTTAATATTTATTTTTTATTACCAGTAGGACAAAAAGTTAATTAAATATTTGTAACGGCCTAATAATAATAATAATAACGTGTTAGTCGGCCAAATAGCTTTCAGCCAAACGGCCTTCGTAAAAACGTTAGAGATTGAAATGGTTTGTAGGTATCCAGACATATGTCGCTAGCTATTATTTCAGAGTCAGAGTCGATCCAATTTTTGAGAAATCGAAGTGTGCGTAATAAAAGCTGTTGGTGCTTTGGTGATGTTGGAAATAAGTCTAATCAAAATCTGAATTTTCTTTGAAGTGATCATAAATAGATTTTTTTTTTCAAGACAAGGCGTGAAGTTTTATATGTTTCAGATCATTTTATTTTCAAAAACTAGCTTCAAGTTTTTTATAGAATATCCGGAATAGGTTCAGGATTTCCCGAGATGGTCAAAATTGACAATAGATGACCAAGATTAGTGTCAATACATCATCTGCAAAAAAACGCCGAAGATTGATAATATCATATATTATGACTCATGATGTATTTGATGTATTTTAGTGAAATGTGCACAGCTAAAGTCGCGGAATTGGTTACAGTGTGTACAAAATTGGGTTTCTTACTTTTAAATTTGTTCAGTGGTAAGTATCGCGAATATATAAGAGATCTTAGCACTGTGCACCGGTGATGTACAGGACTCATAAGTAAGTGCGTATCGCAAATTAGTTTTCTTCAGACGATCAGAAAAGACGATAGTATGTATTATGTCTGAATTCAAAAATAAATCGGTCAAAAATTAAATGATTTAGAGCAAAAACAACAGCAACTGAAATTGTTGAGCAGAAGTAAGGCTGAATCAGTCACACTACCAATGCACCTGTCAATTGACCAAATTTCATGTGAAGTAACATCCGGAGGTGATTTTTTTTCTGAAACTTTGCCAGAAAAGTTTAAAAGATACAATACATACACGATGTTTTGGTTATTTGTGATAAACTAGCAAACAGAGTCTCCAGTTGGCCTTGCAAGCTAAAGCGTTGGGTTGCCAATCCGGTGATGACGAGTTCGATTCTCGGTCCGGTCTAGGATATTTACGAGTGGGAAAACTTCTCGACTACCTGGGCGTAGTGTATCCAATGCACTTGCCATATAAGAAACATACTCATGCAATGGCGGGCATAGAAAAGCTTTCAAATAATAACTGAGAAAATGCTAACAGAATGAAAAGCAGGCCAAATTCCAATGTGAATGTAAAGCCATAGAAGAAGAATAAAAAGTAGCAAACAGAAGTAATCCAACACGGTAACGACATTGCTGAACCATTCAAAGAGAATGGAAGATTGACGTCATGAATAATAATTCAATGTTGATATGTACGGTCAGACAAAAAGTCCTTACATCATATTTCACTTCTAAGTAAATATTATTCAGTTTGTATAAACTAATAAACACGAACTAAATTGATTGTCCAATACGTCTAATTGAAATATGAGATACGACAGCGGCGATTGTGTGCGCTCAACAGCTCTATCATCGCCACACAACGGACTGACCCGGGGTGTCAAACTGGAACACGTCCCATTTTGCCACTCACAATGGCCATCGTATCGTCCTCAACAGAGGATCTGAAGAGCATCCGCCCCGATTTGATCCCTTGGTGGGTGACGATTGACACGACATTCTAACAGCTAAGCCCGTGAGGCAATTCCGTCTCTATCGTTTCGAGATTCGACGGCTTCCGCTGTGTGTGATAACATCGTTGTTCCTACAGTGATGCTATCTGGCACATATGCAGCCGTACCCGGTGGGGATGAACGATAGGAAGCTGTGATTAGTACGCACTTTCTGATTGGTGGCGGAAATTAATCGGAGACTAGGGCTGTGCAAAATGTTTTCAAAATTACCAATTAAATGCACGTTGAACTTATTGACGTGTTATACGATAGAAATGTGTTCAAGAATTCCTTGTAATTCAAGTCTGATCTGAAAAGATGAAAAAGCGCATCCCTAAACTGCGCTTCCGGAGGAAGTTTTCTTCCACACTCAAAATGTTTGCAGACGATAGGAGAAAATGTAATTCACTTCGCCGTTCTCAGGTGGAGGGTACTGAACTGGAAATCCATTTGCCTTTTATTACCGAAGCGGGAATATTGCCTCTTGAGAGTCAAAGAAAACATTCTACTTACCTCTTTGTACCACATTCTGCTTTCCATTAAATCTGTGCACGTAGGTATGCGTTATTCAGGTTCACCCCGATCTGAATGTTCCCTTGAGAGATTTTCCTTCAAGGTTACAAGTGTAAATGGACACCGGATGAGCAATATCCGTCCAGTACATGGTTTTCGTAAGAGATTTGGTCATCAACGCTTACATTTTGTTTTGTGAACTGCTATCGCTTAAAATTGGCGGAAATTACTTGAAAAGAGAAGGTACTGATTTACCATTTGGAAACATATACGGGAGGATTTATTTCTCGTTTATACAAGCATTTCTAGGAACTTTTTTCAAATGGGCGTACATGATTCTAAGCTTGATTTTTGGAACGGTGACTGTGCTCATCAATTAAACTGTTTTGGTGAACTTATGTGCCTAACAGAAGGAATAGATTCCTATCTATCTGATAGTACCGTTAGCTGAACGAAATATGCTGAATTGAGAGAGTACCCGGGCAGAAGCCATGAACAGAATAACAAAACATGATATGGACTTGATTGATATAAGAGATAAAAGAACAGGCAACAATATCAAAAATTTGCACCGAAATATCGTTTAAATATCAAGGTATGCTATGGATAAGAACAAACTAATGGCACTTGATATCGATCACTTATTACAAATAACATATCATGATATCCTTATGATATTTTAGTGCAAAATCTTGATATTGTCGTCTGATCTTTTATCTCTTATATCAATCATATCCATATCTCATTTTGCTATCTTATCAACATTTGATATTATTGAGCTATTTTCGTCTACACACAGTTACGCCTGTTTGAAAAAGTTCCTAGATTTTATTTTGACTCTTATGACTGCAAAGCGAGATGCTAAGAGAGCGAACAAGTGTTGTCATTCGTGTATAGAGGAACTATATTCCTTTCTGTGGTAAGTTTTATAAATTCGTAAGTTTGTAAAAAAAAGTAAATTTATATACAAGAACATGAATTTCTGTCTCGGAAACTACTGAGCCGAACGGCGTGAAATTTTGTATATCGAGTCGGATAAGGATCTTAAGATAATTCAAGAAACATCCTCTTTCTAAACTCCCATAAGAATTTAAAAATTAAAAAATTTAAAAATTTAAAAATTTAAAAATCTAAAAATTTAAAAATTTAAAAATTTAAAAATTTAAAAATTTAAAAATTTAAAAATTTAAAAATTTAAAAATTTAAAAATTTAAAAATTTAAAAATTTAAAAATTTTAAATTTAAAAATTTAAAAATTTAAAAATTTAAAATTTAAAAATTTAAAAATTTTAAAATTTAAAAATTTAAAAATTTAAAAATTTAAAAATTTAAAAATTTAAAAATTTAAAAATTTAAAAATTTAAAAATTTAAAAATTTAAAAATTTAAAAATTTAAAAATTTAAAAATTTAAAAATTAAAAATTTAAAAATTTAAAAATTTAAAAATTAAAAAATTAAAAATTTAAAAATTTAAAAATTTTAAAATTTAAAAATTTAAAAATTTAAAAATTTAAAAATTAAAGGATTTAAAAATTTCAAAATTTAAAAACTCAAAAATACAAAAATTTTAAAATTTAAAAAAAAATTAAAGATTTAAAAATTAAAAATTTAAAAATAAATGTAAAAATTGAAAAATTTAAAAATTTAAAAATTTTAAGTTTTAAAGATTCCAAAATTTAAAGATTAGAGATATAAAAATTTAAAAATTTAAAATTTAAAAATAAATGTAAAAATTGAAAAATTAAAAAATTTAAAAATTTTAAGTTTTAAAGATTTAAAAATTAAAAAATTAAAAATAAATGTAAAAATTAAAAAATTTAAAAATTTAAAAATTTTAAGTTTTAAAGATTTAAAAATTAAAAAATTAAAAAATTTAAAAATTAAAAATTTAAAAATAAATGTAAAAATTGAAAAATTTAAAAATTTAAAAATTTTAAGTTTTAAAGATTAAAAAATTAAAAAATTAAAAAATTTTAAAAGTTGAAAATTTGAAAATTTGAAAATTTAAATAATTTAAAAATTTAAAAATTACAAAATTTAAAAATTAAAAAATTTAAAAATTTAAAAATTTAAAAATTTAAAAATTAAAGGATTTAAAAATTTAAAAATTTAAAAATATAAAAATTTCAAAATTTAGGAAAAAATTTAAAATTTAAAAATTAAAAATTTGAAAATAAATGTAAAAATTGAAAAATTTCAAAATTTAAAAATTTAAAGTTTCAAAGATTTAAAAATTTAAAAATTAAAAAATTAAAAAAATTGAAAATTTGAAAATTTGAGAATAGAAAATTTAAAAATTTAAAAATTTAAAAATCAAAAAATTATAAAACTTTAAAATTTAAAAATTTAAAAATTTAAGAATTTAAAAAATTATAAATTTGGCCGGGTCGACTATATATAATATATTCAACCGATTTATTCGCAACACGTTGCGTTCTACTATGATTCTTGAAATGAGTTTATCCGAATGTGAATATTGAGATTATTACTTCGAAAATTTAAAGATTCAAAAATTTAAAAATTTACTTCGAAATTACTTCGAAAATTTAAAGATTCAAAAATTTAAAAATTTTAAAGTTTAAAGATTTAAAGATTTAAAAGTAAAAAAATTTAAAATTTAAAAACTTGAAAATTTACAAATTTAAAATTAAAAACTTTGAGAATTGAAAATTTAAAAATTTAAAAATCTAAAAATTTAA
This sequence comes from Armigeres subalbatus, assembly GCF_024139115.2. Taxonomy (NCBI): domain Eukaryota; kingdom Metazoa; phylum Arthropoda; class Insecta; order Diptera; family Culicidae; genus Armigeres; species Armigeres subalbatus. Next base: position 218,060,988 of record NC_085141.1, on the reverse strand, counting down.
AAATTTAAAAATTTAAAATTTAAAATTTAAAAATTTAAAATTTAAAAATTTAAAATTTAAAATTTAAAATTTAAAATTTAAAATTTAAAAATTTAAAAATTTAAAATTTAAAATTTAAAATTTAAAATTTAAAAATTTAAAATTTAAAATTTAAAAATTTAAAATTTAAAAATTTAAAATTTAAAATTTAAAATTTAAAAATTTAAAAATTAAAAATTTAAAATTTAAAATTTAAAAATTTAAAATTTAAAAATTTAAAAATTTTAAAATTTAAAATTTAGAGATTTTTTTAGAAAATTTAAAATTTAAAATTTAAAATTTAAAAATTTAAAATTTAAAATTTAAAAATTTAAAAATTTAAAATTTAAAATTTAAAAATTTAAAATTTAAAATTTAAAAATTTAAAATTTAAAATTTAAAATTTAAAAATTTAAAATTTAAAATTTAAAATTTAAAAATTTAAAATTTAAAAATTTAAAAATTTAAAAATTTAAAAATTTAAAAATTTAAAATTTAAAATTTAAAATTTAAAATTTAAAATTTAAAATTTAAAATTTAAAATTTAAAATTGAAAATTTAAAATTTAAAATTTAATCAATTAAAAAAATTAAAAATTTAATCAATTTAAAAATTTAAAATTTAAAATTTAAAATTTAAAATTTAAAATTTAAAAATTTTAAAATTTAAAATTTAAAATTTAAAATTTAAAAATTTAAAATTTAAAAATTTAAAATTTAAAATTTAAAGATTTAAAAATTAAAAAAATTTAAAATTTTAGAGATTTAAAAATTAAAAAATCAAAAAAATTAAAAAAATTAAAAATTTGAAAATTTAAATAATTTAAAAATTTAAAAATTTAAAAATTTAAAAATTTAAAAACTTCAAAATTTTAAAATTTTAAAATTTAAATTTAAAAAAAATAAAGATTTAAAGATTTAAAGATAAAGAAATTTAAAAAAATTAAAATTTAAAAATTTGTAAATTTAAAAATTTGAAAATTTAAAAATCCAAAGTTTAAAAATTTTAAAATTTAAAAATTTAAAAATTTAAAAATTTAAAAATTTGAAAATTTAAAAATTCAAAAATTTAAAAATTTAAAAATTTAAAGATTTAAAAATTTAAAGATTCAAAAATTTAAAGATTTAAACATTTAAAGATTCAAAAATTAAAAAATTTAAAAGTTCAAAGATTTAAAGATTTAAAAGTCAAAAAATTTAAAAAATTTAAAAATTAAAAAACTCGAAAATTTAAAAATTTAAAAATTTAGATTAAGAAATTTGAGGATTGAAAATTTAAAAATTTAAAAATTTAAAAAACAAAAAATTTCTAAATTTAATAATTTTAAAATTTAGGAATTTAAAAAACTATAAATTTGGCCGGGTCGACTATATATAATATATTCAACCGATTTATTCGCAACACGTTGCGTTCTACTATGATTCTTGAAATGAGTTTATCCGAATGTGAATATTGAGCTTATCACCTAAGAGTGCTATTTAGACTCTTTTTTACTTTTTATATCGCACCAGAAAGGCACCGTTAGGTGGGTTGATTAGGGGTTTCACATTTTTAAACTCGTCAATCCGTGCATTCAATGATCTGTTTTTCTTTGTTTCAGCGCCACAGTGAGTAATAAACTTCATGATATTGTTTCCTTTTTTTGATGCGATTGCTCATATAATCATGACCTTTTCAGTGGGTGCCGGAGTGGTCGATGGCTTATATATAGGCCGTAAACTGTTTTGGTGAATTTCGATGTCTCCATTCTATGAAGTTTGTACTCATTCGATTTTTCTGTACTTTTTCCAATGTCTACTTACTACTGTACGAGCCGCCATAAAAGTACATTTCCCATTTTGAAAGCTTTGCAAATACCTACTCCCATAGCCAAATTGTTATTTTCCATTTCAATGTTTTCAGCCCTCCTTGAAATTGAAATAATTGATTGAATTATGTATCCAAGTTACGTCACAGCAACGAGTGCTCACATTTGAATTGGTAAGCAGCCTCGTTTGCTATAACAACATAACGAGCAATACAATATTGAACTCAATTCTGGTGAGCCTTACTTTAGGAAGTCATGCATGGAAAAACACGATGCTCGATGAGAACGATGACAAACGGCAAAAGCACAGGCTAGCCAATACGCCTTATTATTGGAAATAATGGCGGGTCCGGCTTTTCGGATTGTAGGTGGATATTTTTCTGGATACGCTTATCCAATTTGTGTCTTACCGTCCAGAGCAGTGTGATGTTTCGATTATACGCATGGTGTCTCATAAAAACGATCTTATTTTGTTCGGATTTTTTGGTGTAAATAGGTGGATTTTATTATTTAAATTATATGCTGTATCACATAGCATTATTTCACCATCGATTTCAGTCGATACTAAGCTTGTTTAGGAAGAAACACTGTTCGGGACTTACTGATCATTGGGAAGTAATGAAGTTTGGTTTCATTTTTGTTGCTGGAGTTCACTTAATCTACATATTTGTCGACTGTCCGTCTGACTTTTTCAAATTATTAAGACCAGCTATATGACGGAAAGGTCATATGAATATTTTAAACCCAACCATTTTTCTACAGAATGGTTTTGATTGATGTACACAATGCCTTTCGAACGATTTTCATCTACACCACAAAAGGAAACTTTCGTTATCGTCATCAAAGTATGGTTCCATCCATCATTCACATAATCCTTCTCGATACAAAGCCCATCTCCATAAATTCCAACCACATCATCTTCCTAATTGAATTCAACCCTCAATCACCCAGGGACAATTTTCCAGTCGGTCGGATTACTCAGTCAAACCTCACTCATCGATCCTCTCCTGTCGACAGGTCCCGAGATGCTGAACACCGACGGAACGGGTTTCCACGAAAATGTAGCAAAAAAGAGTGCCTCAACTCGTTGAATTTGGTACCGGGCTAATGGCGATATCTTAATGCGCTATCGACGGGCAGGCCATAAAACACCGGACGAAGCAAATCTCGTATTATCCTGTCCGTTATCGTTTCCCACACCGCCTGCCCAACACAAAGAAAAGCTACGAAAGGCGGACTTAATTATCGTCCAACTGGAGCGCACGTTCCGCAAGAACTGAACTGCGGCCTTTTGTAGACCCATGCCTCTTAATTGCAGTGCTTTCTTTGCTAGGCCAACCCCAAGGGTATATTTTGTGCCAATTTGCTAATATTTTTCTCTGATTTTTTTCCTTCCAACAGGTAATTCATTAAACGGTCCTGGTGCCTCACATAATTGGTAAGTTTCTGATGTTTCAAAATGACTGCGTTCATGTTACTCGAAAATAGACAAGAAAGGAATGGAATGTCGTACCTATTGTCGATTTTAAAGAGACTGGCCGGAACACTTTGATTATTATTTGGTAGTGATTCGAACATTTATTGCTTAGAGTTGATCTCTTTAATAACGAAATTAATAATAGCATTTATTGCTGTAAAACAATATTAAAATAATGTTAGCTCTCTTAAAGCAGTCAACTTCCATGCAAAATGCTACACCACCATGGGTGCAGGTTCCATTCAAATTAGTAGACACTCCCTAATAGCAATGTAGTACATACTGCAGAATAATTGCAAATGTGAAATAGTGAGTGCACTCTGGGAGCCACATCTAATTGGCAGTTTCGTTTTTCCCCTGTTGACAATGATAAAATGCACGAACACAAAGAGAAGCCAAATTTAATTAAAATCTTCCTTTTCTTCTTCAATGGCTCTACATTCCAGCTGGAATTTGGCCAGCTTTTCAACTTAGTACTCTGTTAGCATTTTTTCATTTATTGATAGAAAGCTTTTCTATGCCCACCATTGCTTGAGTATTCCTGTGTGGTAATATGTAATAATAGATTCCTATGTCAAGTGAGTCGAAAATCTTTCCCACCCGAAAACATTCCAGACCGGGAACGAGAATCGAACGCACCATCTCTGGATTGGAAATCCAACGCCTTTTCTCGCAAGGCTAACTGAAGACCCTTTTAATTAATGTACTGCACATATGTTAGTCCAGCGGATTACAAATTGTTTCAGAAGGCGAAAATAAGGTAGCGGAGTTTTAGCAAAACTTATTAGATGTTTTTGCCTTGCTAGCAGGTATTGATCCTTCATTTATAATTCGCAATTAGGAAGTGTAAGCCAATGCCGACATTTTTGTATCGAAGGATTTATAATTTCATGGGAACGTAAGAAAGTTGATTATGGACTATACTAAAAAGGAGTGCATCCACGAAACGTTGAAATCGGATCGCGCGGAATTTGAATCTGGTGAAGTGTGGTATTCGCTGTTAAGTGTAGTTGTACATCCGAAGAATCCGGTGAAATTCAGGATAGGTGTGCAGTGAAAAGGGTGTGACTTAATTCGAAGTTGTTGAAAGATCTGGATATGCTGCTTTCAGCCGTGTTACACATGTTTTGGGAACGATAAGTGCGGTTGGGAGTTGGGAGGCATAACATAAGGGAATTGTTTTTGCAGATGGCGGACAAACGCGCTCGATTTGTGTTCGTCATCGTCCTCGCTGCCATTCGAACTAAGGGTTCCCGGTGATTTTGGCGAAGAAACACCCGATCACGGTGAATATTTGAAGAACTAGGTATCATGGCCAGGCAACGCATGCAAATGCAGAAACGCTAGTCGACGAAGTTCGCCTGCATTTTTGGATACCAATCTTAGGGCTTCACTAAAGGCGGTTTGAAAAGCGTGTGTATTGAGCAAGATCAAAAAATCTAAACTTAATCCCAAGGAGAGCCCGACTTCCAGCGGTTTGGAAGATTCCCGCGATATGCGGCAATTCAGTTTCGCAAAAGGGGACTAGAAAAAAGCTGTGGATATGCTTGTTTACACACCCTGAACACAAGCCTGTTTGGTGACAATCAGGAGATTCATTTGACGCAGGGGAAATCCATAAGAATTATTTTCAGATAATTTGAGCATAATTTGAGCAGTAGATGGAGAGAGAGAGACGATAGATTTCAGGGCACACTGGGCCAGGGAGAGGTTACTATGTTCATAACGAGGCAGGAATAGTTGGTTAGTTGAAAAGGTAATTCACGGAAAGTCACTTTGGTCACCGCGAATGTGAGTTTAATTAGTGTATTTGCTCAACCTATGCTGACTCTTTCCCCAGTGGAATCTCTAACGGTCGCTGACTCGAATGCTAAACGGATGCAAAATTCTTCCTCTAGTATGTACTTTGCTACTCCTTTCCTCAATAAAATGCCTTAAGCTCGCTCAAACCTCAGAAGAGAAAATCGGACGGTATCGATCCTTTTCTTGAGAGTAAAACTGAAAACGAAATGGTAAACGCAATAGGGGTGGAGTTTCCCAGTACCGTGAAACGGATCAAAACTAAAACCCTAAACCAAAATTCTCAAAGAAGGTACAGTTTATATTTATTTCGCTCATTTGGGTTGAACAGTAAATAAATTTAATGATTGTACTGTTTGTGTGACGACTGTTTCTTTTGTATTTTAGTAAAAAACGGCTACTCAGTCTAAATTTAGTAAAACGAGTATGTTATTTACCCAACGTTTCGACACGGGGATTGTGTCTTCCTCAGGGGAGCGATTCCAAGCAACAGCATCAAAATTTAAGAAAATTTTTAATTCATGATTTTCTATTGAGTTGAAACTTTGCACAGTTTTTCAATTTCATCTAAATCGTCATTTTTCGATATCAAATCTTCATATTGAGTCACGACTAACTTTTCAAAAGGGTGTATGTGAAAATGGTTCAAAAATATTTAAAAGCTGCACAGCAAAAACGGAATGTTCGATTGTTATGATTTTTTCAGCAAAGTTAGACAACTAAATGGTGATTCTTAAGAAAATGTGCACAGTAAAAAAAAATTTTTTTGCCTTTAAAAATATCATTTTGTCACAAAACTCAAATATCTCAAAACCCTATAGTTTTTCGAACGTAATTTTTGTAGGGAGAACGGTCCATTATATTAGCTATCTACCATAAAAATTTGGTGATGGTAGACTAATAAACAAAAAAGTTATGACATTTCAAACATTTCACAAGTTTCACATATAGTAAACCAAAAAAAATTTCCGTGTGTTTTTTTTTCAAGAATCGCAGTTTGATGCTGATTTTATTGTTAAGGGCCTTGTGTGAGTGAAACAAGTTGTTTGTATGATATTCCATATTTATGTATTCATAGATATTATGTATATTATATGTATAAATATTATATGTATAAATAAAGAAATGAATTAATATTATCCTAAGTATTAAATTAAATGTGGCAGTTACACAATGTTGTTATAGAAACTCTAAGAGTTTTGGGTTTGAATTTTGGTATGGGTTATGATATCATGAAAACAGTTTATTAATACTTATTTTTTATTTATTTTTATTCAAATTTTTAAAATATCGAACACTTTTGAATTATTATCAGCACAGTTTGAGTATAGTTTTGCTTTAATTTTATTTTCCGACAATGGAATGAAACAGTGAAATTTTTGGGTTCCTTGGATCGTTTTCGCGTTATTAAATTGCTCGCTGAGCTCTGAAGCCTTTATTTCGTACTCTTCAGTAGTAGTAAAACAAAATGATAATTTGGTTAAATCTTTTCTTTTCTACGATTTGCCCAATCAAAAGTTCTTTCGCAGTTTTAATTGGATGCTCACGTTCTTTGGCTAAACTTGCTCTTGTGGCCATGCGCTTTATTGTTCCTCCAATAGCATCACAAGGACCTTTGCCATGTGATGTAGCAAAAAATGCCATTCTGCATCAATTCCGTACATTGATTTAAATTGACATAGGCTCGAAAAGTTCTTACGATTTTTGTACTGCGACGCTGCTCCATCAGACATGAAATATATCTTTTGACTTCTTTATGCTTATCAACGCGTAAAAAGTTAATCATTTTTCAATGAACAAGTTTACGGATACTGAATCGTGTCTTAAATCTTCGGAAATTATAATAAAACTTAAGTGTTCAATTTGCGTACTTCCATTAAAATAAATAACGAATGGATGAATTGTAGCTTGTTGTACGTTCCAGTGATGGGACTGCACTTCATCTTGCAATACAAAGCTGTAATTTTCAGAAAAATCACAAATGACTAAAAATTCACCATTTTGTAATGTATTTTCGTATTTTTAAAAAGCTGGATTGTTCTGTTTTAATGAAATCGTGAGGATTAAACTTTCTAATTTCAAGCAAAAATATGACACAAACTCATCTACAGGTTTTACAATAGTTTCTATGTCACACCTATCCGTGGTCACCCATTGCTCAAATGATAACTGATCAATATATTTTTCTTCAAACTCAGCGAATAAAGTATTTTCCAATGATGAAGAATCTGGACAATCCGAACAAGATCGTAGATAGCAATTTGATGTTGTATTTTCACACAAAAGACTACCAGTTAACATTTTAATATCCTTTGTTAAATTGATTCTTTTCAAACTATGTAAAATAAGATTAATATTCTCATGGGTTGTGCACACACACACACATTATGTGTTCCTGAATTGGAAAGAAGCTTACATTGCCTTGGCCGAAGGCTTGCAAATGAGGAAAAACCTATTTTAATATTATCGTGAATTTCCTTGAAGCGTGTGTACGCTTCTTTCAAAGTCGTCATCATTAATCGTTTTTGGATTGCTTGACGCTTTCCATCTTTTTACTGATACATAATCTTTTGACCAGGCATAGCTCGACTTACTTCATCATCTTCAAAATATTGAACTACTATTTCTTTTGTCTCATCTGTTAATGCAGTACTAGACCTAGTATTTTGGTTGAAAGACAGTTATTCTTCAATTGTTTTGCCTCTTTTACTGTATTTCTATTGGTTTTGAACTCATCAATGGCATCCTGAATAGACCACGAACTTGGCAGCATCGACAAAATCAATAATTTTTCTTTCCTTGTCGTGGCTGCATTCGAGAACCTTTCCTTCATATTTATAATTACCTCATCGTAGTCTGTATTTTCCACATCATCAGGTCCTAATTTGAAGAGGTTTCTTCGTACAGCTTCGTTTATTTCACGGTATTTTTCTCCGGGTAATAAACGTAGTCCATCTTACTCCATTTAATCAGAGTCACTTTTATCCCAGCTATGCCCTCGTTAAAGCGTTCGATGTTGACCTTTTGGATACACTCATCTTCCGATTGATTTGTTGAAACAGATTTCGCTGATGGTACGGTGGCAAGGCTCTCAGCACTTAATACTTCTGGTAATTCCTCAGTTGTTGTCGATACATCTGGCAATTCCTCAGTTGCTGTCGTTTTCGAACTTCCTGCGCTCTGGTCAACCGATGATATACAGATTGCTCTTTTGTCAACGTTTAGACGGCAGGACGTGCAAATGCGTAAATTTGTATTCAATGTGGACATTGGAGCATAACCAGTCGCTTTCAGTTTATCTATGGTGCTTTCGGTGAGATTTCGTAACTCTTTTGAACACTTTTTTCCATCAAACGGCCTACAACAGTTGAGAAAGCGGCTACTCATGTTGTTCGTAATATTTCAATAAACAAAATTACTTTTAAGTTTTTACTGACTAGTTTGGTGTCATTTGCTTGACTGAAGAAAAAAATTACTATAAGATCTTTAACAACCTTAGTAGTAGTAATTTTTTTGCTTTTTCGTGAGCATTGTCATGGTATGTACCTATTGTAACGAAGCTTAGTTTCGTTCGACGTACAAATGAAGTATCCCACCGCTGTCACCATATGAAACGAAGCGGAAATGCCCCGAGCGGAATATTAAGACGCTTCTACCACGATATATGAAGCGTTCTAGCCGAACGGCGCGGCACTGGTCTTTCGGGTTTTTAGTTCAAACACTCAATTACGGTTAGAATAAAACTTTATTATTTATGTATCACTTGTTTGTACATTTATAAACTTTTTTTTACATTTATAAACTTTCATTACACTCATTACAACTAACACTTTCGTATAATTATAAACTCGAATATTTTCGTTTTTCAAACTTTTGCACTATTTCCCGTATGACAATGTCTTTCCCAGAGATACTAACACTTTTTATTTATCGATACACATTTATTAGAATTCGGCGCTTTCTAGGTTTCCCTAGCCGGCCTACCGAATACTCCAATTGAGCTCGGGGTCAGTCCCAAATATTCAGCAGCACCTTTATTGGAATTCGGCGCTTTCTAGGTTTCCCTAGCCGGCCTACCGAACACTCCAATTGAATCAGGGTTGTCCCTTAGACACCTCGACACTCGTGACTAGTGCACGAATCGAGATCTAAGTTTAAATTAATTAACTTCTTGAAAAAGATAAAAGTGAACAGTTAAAAAGTCCGTCGCGGTAAAATCGAGAATCGGTGTTAGAGTCTCTTGATAAGTATCGAAAAAAAGTGTTAGAAACTTGTGAAAACTTCATACGGAAAATAGTGCGAAATCCGTTGAAATGGATAATATTTGAGTTTAATTTCTAGGGAAAAAGTGTAATTATAAGAAACAAGTGTTACATAGTAGAAGAAAAGTATAATTGTAAGAACTAAATAGGGTTACATAAATAAAAAGGTCGTATTCCAATCGTGATTGAGTGTTTGAACTAAAAACCCGAAAAACCAGTGCCGCGCCGTCGGCTTAGAACACTTCATATATCGTGGTAGAAGCGTCTTTCTATTCCGTTTCATACTCCATTTCCACACCGTTACATATGGTGACAGGGGAAAAAGACTGTTTTCGCAACAGAGGAACGCTAATTTTTGATTAAGTGAAAATCAGTCCCGAAGAAAATAAGAACAAACATCAGATAAGTAGAAGTGGTTTTGCGGGAAAAAAAATACAAAAAAAACGACCACAAGATCGAGCACCAGGTCTGAGATATGGAAACAACAATAATACATGGAATTTTAATATGGTAAGTAACAAACCTTTTTCTTTAATTTGAATGCCTTAAAACATGTTGGATATTATTTCTCATCATCAATAGTGAAAATATTTGCTAATTTTGACATTATTCAAATAAATGTCAAGTTTGGACGATTCGTTTGAAAAAGATTCTGAACAATTAGAACAAATTCGAGAATTCTTTTTTAAGGAATTCGATAATTTAAACAAAAATAGAACCAGAACCAGGTCTTTACAGGGTATTTTGCATAAAACTGAAATCTTAAAAGCGGCGTTAGAAGAATTCGAGAACATTGTACAAAAATATGAACAATTAAACGAAACTGAAATTTGGAATGATTTAACAGATAAACTGGATATTGTGAAAAAGAAATATGAAAATTGTATTCAAATATTAGAAAATACCAAAACAAAAAGAAATACGGAAAAGAACTCTGAAATTCAAGCAGGAAAATTTCATAATTTGAGGAATAGACGTGTGAGTGTTAGTGAAGATCATTTTCCAATTAGTATTGAGGATTTTTCGAATCTGAACGTGTCCATATCTGGCACAGATTTATATTTTGGACCAATACGTGATCCTAATCTTTTATCATCTACATTAAATAACGCTGATCAATCTGAAATCGATACCAAATCTTTGATATTAAACGAGCTACAAGAATTTAGTGTTAAATTTGAGCCGGTATACAAATCATTCTTGAACAAAATGGCTTACGAATTCCCCACAGAAAAAGCAATTAAATGCATTCCAGAATTTCGAGGAACAGCAGCTGAATTGGATGGCTTTTTGTTCCAAGCAGACTATTTTGCAAAATTCATTCCACCAAGGAATGATCAGAATGAGATCCATGAAACCGAAACGGAACTCATTCATATAATATTATCCAAATTGAAAGGACCAGCAGCATTGCATTTCAAACGAATACATGCCGATACTTGGGTAGAAATTAGAGATAATTTGCAAAGAGAATTCAAAGGAAAATTGAAATTAGAAGAATTGTTTCAAAAGATTGAAACGTTGGAACAAGGGAAAACAGAGACCTTTCAAAGTTACAAAGATAGGGTGCTTACTATGAAACAACACATTGATGAATATGAAGCGAACAAAGGGGGGCGAAAATTCATACGCTCTCAGAAACTTACGACTCCATTTCTTAGGAGGGCTTAAAAATAGAAACTTGAAAAACTTAGCCAAAGCACATAAGGAGGATAGTTTGGAAGACTTGATAACTTATCTGCAGGAGGAATGTATAGATGTGGAGCAGATAGAACAAATTGAGCATAGATTGCAGGATGCTCATATTGCAGAATCACACAGACTTGAAAAAGAGGAGCAAAAAATTCAACAACCAAAGAAAAACTTCGGAAATTTCAGAAACAGAAACAATTTTACAGCAACAGAAACATTGACCATGACGACAGAAATGATCAAAGGAATAGAAATAATGACAGAAACCATTTCAATGGGCAATCTAATAACTACCAGCAAAATCAGAACTACGGATATCCGAATAATAATAGTTATCGAAATCGAAATGATAACTATTCAAGAAATGACAGACATTACAATTCCCCTCGCAACGAACGAAACAACTTTGAACAAAATTCTTACAGAAATAACGGTAACCAATATGACAACAATCATAGCCAAAACAATAGAAACAATTCGAATCAAAATTATCGGAATGAATCACCGCATCAAAACAACGGAAATAGAAATTACTTTAATACGAACGGAAATTCAAACTCTGAAAACAGAAGATTCGAACCATTACGTGAAGGAAACTGGAATAACCGAAATTTTGAATACAATCAGAAGCAAAAAAACTAAACCATGGGGTTTGGATAGGAAAAAGATAGACGGATCCCACTGTTTTTATACACAAGTATATGATACTGATGCACAATACGAAGAAGAAGAAACAGGAAAATTATTTGCAACAAGCCCTATGTATGGAGGCTTTTCAACCGGTTTTTATTGGAAACTGGCAACCGCAGAAAATCCACAATACAATGAGAGATACTACTTGGATACAAGTATATGTTATAATTTCATTCATCAGAGCACCGCAATCAAAGTCGGAGCAACAAAAATAGACCCATTCAAACATGCATGGATATGCGTAAATGGTAAACAAGTGCCATCCATTGGAACAATATGGATTCATTTAACAATAGGAGAACTAATCATACCGACAAAGTTCCACGTGGTGGATAAATTAGAGTACCAGCCAAAATTGGGTACAAATTTGCTAAGGAGCATATCGAATCAACATACATGAATTTCGAGGAAACACGTTTTAAACTAAAAGATCAGAGAACACTTCTCTAAATGTTTACGGATTTGTAAGCAAGGATTTAATAGAATATGAAGAAAGAGATAAGTACGAGAAAAACATCGATTCGGTTATCCAACAGAATAAACAGAATTATGACTTTAAAAGCGATATAGATTCCGAATCTATCACAACAGAATCTTCGAAACCCGAAACAACTGGATCATTCTCAGAAATAATTGAACCAATAATGGATGAATCAGGTAGATTTGAACTTTTTCCAAACAACAAGAATCAATTCGGAACCCACATAATGATGGTCTAGAAAATATCAACTTCAATGTCGACACAAAAGATAATACATGGAAAACATATCCTTACGAAGAGTTTGTAAAAGCAATGCCACAGCTTAGACAGAAATCAATAAGATTGACGACAAAAATACTTGAGGAATATGAAACAGATGCTACATTTTTAATAATTAACAGTCTATCAGCTTATAAAGAACTGAAGAATTTCATCGACCTTCCGTATGGTCTAAAACCACATTTAAATGGAAGAATTTTTTCATTTCCTAATAAAAGAACTTGGGGTATATTAATGAATGGTACTAAGGAAACAGATTTTAACTCGAAAGTATTTTTCAAAGGACTCATAGATGGATTCCATAACGGTCCAGAATTTGCCAAGTTGGCGAAAATTATTCAAGTATTCTCCTTTAAAGATTTACTCGACACATTAAGTTTAGACATTTTAAGATACATAGCAGACACATTCAATAAGGAATTCATAGTGTACACTGCAGATAAATACAACAATGGAGGCTATACTTACGACAGGAAATTAGCCAAACTTAACGAGGACATGGGATTTGTATTTGTAGCAAAATCAGATAAAACGTGTGGTCATATAGAAAAGCCACAAGACATTCAAAACTCAAACATTGCAGCTCAAGTTACAACGGAATTAACTTATGATAATGATAAATATTTCATGGAGTTGGCGTCAGTGGACAAGCCCATGAAGAAAGTAAAATATTTAATAGATACAGGTTCTTCAGTAAACCTATTAAGATATGATTTATTAAGCTATGTAGGCGTTAAAAGTTTTAATACGGATGAGATAATTACACTAGTGGGTATAGAAAATGGTAGTAAAGTAACACTTGGGAGAGCAGACGTAGAATTACTTATCAATGGAATAAGATTTATAACTACTTTTCACTTAGTAGACAATTTAATAATGCCAGGTATCATTGGAATAGAATTCCTTAAACAATATGTATCAAACATTAGTGAAAACTTCAGAACAATTACTTTGAAAACGGGTGCAAACCATTTCGAAGGTTCGATATCAAGTAGAAACAACAATAGGTACGTGCATACTATTAACAAAATTCAAACAAGTACATTGTTCAATCAAAACACGTATTTTAACCATTCCGAAAACGATTGGCAGCATAATGATGATGAGATATGTAAACCAAATCAAGTTATCAACAACATGAGTCCGGAATATGGATCGGATCATGCAGATGAATATTATTACGACGAAACTACAATGATTGAATCTTCAGAACAAAAATTGAATGATAATATGGGCGACAACGATATTGATGAATATGAAGAAAACGAATATCGGAAAGAGAATTCAGAAATACAATGGAAACCTGTGGATTTGGACTCCAACCAAGACTACAGCATGGTAGAAAACAAGAATCGAAAGCAAATAAGAGGCAATGAACGCAGTAGTAAATTACTAGAAATAATCGACTTCAAGCATTTAAAGAAACCTAACTTCAACGCGATAGAAGAAATTATGGCGAAATATAGCGACGTATTTTATTTGAAAGAAGATAAGCTTACAATTACGAATGCTGCAATGCATGAAATTGAAACCACAACAAATGTACCAATTAATAAACGACAATACAGATTTCCAGAATCTACCAAGAAGCATATTAATGAAGAAATTGATGAAATGTACAAGCAAGGCATTATTAGGCCAAGTAAAAGTCCATGGAATGCACCTGTGTTATGCATTCCGAAGAAAGATTTTGATGAAGAAGGAAACAAGAAATATCGAATTGTAGTAGATTTCAGAGCGTTAAACTTGATTACGAAACCATTCGTATATCCAATTCCATTAATAGATGAAATAATGGACAATTTGGGGGATAGTGCATATTTTTCAACCATTGACTTAAAGTCAGGATTTTATCAGGTTCCAATTCACCCTAAAGATGCAGCCAAAACTGCTTTCTCAACACCAAGAGGACATTTTGAATTCACAAGGATGCCAATGGGACTAAGAAACAGTCCATCAACATTTCAAAGATTAATGAACACAATAATTTACGAGATTAAAGATGTCAAAGCTATTGTTTATTTAGACGACATCATTGTTTTTGGAAAAACAATAGAGGAACATAACGAAAATCTTATTAAAATACTTGAAGCTCTTAGAAGGCACAATTTGAAAATTGAGCCTACGAAATGTCAAATTCTGAAAACTCAGTTAAAATTCTTAGGACACATGGTAGATAAAATGGAAAACGACCATTAAATGATAATATTAAAGTTATTAAAGAAATGTCTGTACCCAAGACAGTGAAAGGAGTAAGATCATTTTAGGAACTGTGAACTTCTATGGCAAATTCATACCTGGAATAGCCGAGAAACGGAAACCCTTGAATGAATTATTGAGGAAAAATGTTAAATTTGTTTGGTCGGATGACTGCCAAAAAGCATTTGAGGAACTGAGAAACTTTTTAACATCGGACTCACTCTTATCCAGACCAAATTATAAAGATACGTTTGCTATTACTACCGACGCGAGCGAACATGGCATTGGTGCGGTACTATCGAATGAAAAATCAATTGATAAACCCATAGCTTATGCTAGTAGGAGTCTTATAGGAGCAGAAAAAGGTATCATACAATCGAAAAAGAATTACTCGCAATAGTGTGGGCAGTTCAGCATTTCAGACATTACATATATCATCAGAGGTTTATTGTCTATACGGATCATAGACCGCTAATTTCATTATGGCATTTAAAAGAAACTTCGCCAATTCTCACACGCTTAAGATTGAAATTACAAGGATTAGAATGTGACATTAGATACAAACAGGGAAAAGAGAACATTGTAGCTGATTTTTTATCTCGGCTTCCAACTGCCGAAAATCAATCTCTCAAAAACACAGAATCAGAGGAACAAATTATTGCTGTTGTTACACGTCAGCAGCTTAAAAAACAGCAGGAACTCAACTTGTTTGAACCAGTAAATGCAATAAAAGATAATAATTCGCCTAATACAAACATAGACAACGACAAAAACTTGCCTATTGTAACGGATCAAAATCAAATTAATGATGATATGACTCAATCATATGATATAGACAAAAATTGTGACGTTGAAGATTCCAATATGACCAACGCATACGAAGAATATTTGGAATCATCTAAAGAAAATTCAATTGACATAGAACAATTAGTAATTTCAAAATCACTAAAGGATGACTCAGCCGATATTAATATCGTTATTTTGAACAGTAGATCAAAATACAATGAAATTTCACAAATCACCAATTTACCGCATGGAATAAAAGACTTTAGCGAAAACGGAATACTATTGATTCCACAGGAAAACATATTTGGAGTAATTGTTGACGGGAAAAGTAATTCAGTAATCAACAGCAGAAAGTTTTTCCAGAAATTAGATAAATGTTTAAGCGATAATGGAACTATGATTAAAGCTTCAAATAAAATTCATGTCACATCGTTTCGAAAAATAAAACAGTTTGATATATTAGAAATATTACAATTTCTAGCAACCAAATATGGCTTAGTTTTCAGCCTATATAACGCAGATTCCGAACGAATTCAAATTAATACTAATGAGATTGAAACAATACTTAGAGAATTTCATGATGCTCCCTTAGGAGGACACGTCGGGGCACGCCGGATGCGAAAAGAATTGGATTAATTTTCGTGTGGCAAAACATGAGACGAAATATTGACAACGATGTTCGGCTGTGTGCCTCTTGTCAAAAGAATACCACTGGTAAAACACACAAAATAACAATGCAAATCACTACCACTGCTCGTGACCCATTCGAAAAATTATACATGGATATAGTAGTTCTACCGGAATCGGAATGGGGAACAGATATGGGCTTGTCATGCAAGATGACCTGACACGTTTTCTGGTGGTATCACCTATGAGCAACCAAGAAGCCGAAACTGTTGCAAGAACGTTTGTAGAAAATTTAATTTGCAAGTACGGGACACCCTTAGAATTGGTTACAGACCAAGGATCAAATTTTATGAGTAAATTTTTCAAACACATTTGCAAAATTTTGAAAATTAAAAGATTAATACTAGTGCTTATCACCCACAGGCAAATTTAGTAGAAAGATCTAACAGAGAATTGAAAATGTATCTTAGACAATTTGTAGGTGGTAATCCACAATTATGGGATCAACACTTAAACTACTTCTCGTTTGAATATAATACGACAAACAACGGATCAACGAATTATACTCCGTTCGAACTCCTATATGGAAGAAAAGCAAGAATCCCGTCATCAATTTATACAATTACCGAGTCAGAATTAAACTATGATGACTACAGTAAAGAAATGAAAATAATTTTTAAAAGATTGCATGAAAATGCAAGACAAAATTTAATAATATCGAAGGAAAAACGTAAGGAAATTTACGATAGGAACTCTGACGAATGGCAGCCCATGTGGGGAGATATGGTTCTCGTTCAAGCCAACCCAACGGGTGCAGGACAAAAATTACAGGCCTTATGGAAGGGCCCTATGAAATTGTCTCTTTTCCTAGCGAACAAACAACAATCATTAAAAATGGGAACAAATTGGAGAAAATACATAATAACAGATTAAAAAAATACAATAACTAATACCAAACATTTGATTGTTTTCATCTTCTCTAACCCTTTACAGGCTCTTAATAGCCAGTACACGATTGGGAGCATGCGAAAGTCCCAAATTATACATGGAAAAACTCAGCGATACTCGCATAATACAAGGAAAATTTTGCGTGAAGGTAAAATTGGACTTCCAAATGCTAAATAGTAAGATTGATTCTTTAGAAAATGCTTTCAAACTATACAATGAATCATGCAAAATGCTTGAAAAAATAACAAATATGAAATGTGGTCACCTAATAACAAATATAGAAATTGAATCTGAAAAAATTCATACAAAACAAATATTTATCAGAAAATTTTTCCCAAAAAGAGCTAGTAGAGGATTTTGGACCTCACTCGGAGCTATGGATTCAGACGATAGGACAAGAATCGACAAAAATATGGACAAATTGAGAAGCAACGAGGAAAACATCAAAAATAACTTAGATCATCAAAATTATGTTGTTGATGCAATGTACAGTTTACTAAACAATGCTTCGGATAAAGTGGAACAAAAATTAAGTGGGTTTCAAAAGTTTTAACAGTATGAAAGAGGAAATCGAAAAAGGCTTAAACTTCACTAACAATGTTAAAAAATGATTTTTATAGAATCAGAATTAATTGATTTGGGAGTATGGATAGTACATTTAATGGAAAATGTTAAACAAAATCAGAAGAATTTTGTAAATATTCTATTAGGAAACAAATTAAACGTTAATGTTCTGCTGGAAATTATAGAACCAAATCAGTTCTTAATAGAACTTGAGAAATACGAACTGAATCTAGCAAGCGACATTGGGTTCGTAAGACAAAGTAACGGAGAAATAATACCAGACATATTCAACGTAATAGAATATGAATTTGAACTTACAAACAACTTAGAAATTATAATAAAACTTTTAATCCCATTAGCACGAAAGTTGAATTACGAATCATTTATAGGCACCGTATCGCCCGGTGTACATGGTCTTATATTGACATTAATAAAAATGGACTATGATATATTGATAATGAATACAGAATACAAATTGGGCTATATTATAACATTAAACGAATATGCCAAATGCAAACAACTAGGAAATATAAAGCTGTGCCATATTCGGAAGGCGCAAGAGAATTTGGAACAAAGTAAATTTTGCTTCACGGAATTATTATTTAAGAACAGTTCAACCAACTGTGAAACAAAAGTTTTAAAAACCACGAATGTTGTATGGATAGCAACCCTACAGCCAAATATTTGGATGTATGTAGCACCGACTCTAACGACGCTCAACATATCACACGGAGAAAATATAACGAGCATAAATATATTAGGAACTGGAAAAATTCAGATGGAACTTGGAATGACCATTAGAACAGACCAAGTATCAATCTCGCATTTTGATATGGAAGACGCTAGTAAGGATATATTGGTGTATCAACCAGTATTAAACCTAACGGAATTTGGAATCGATCATCCATCGTATGATAAGATACCAACATTGAACGAAACTAATGTATTATATTCGTTCTATGATAAGAAAAGATTATTTGATATAGGGATAAACGTCGAACAACTTAAGAATCAACGTACTGTTCTACAAAACTTAGTTTATGCACCTTTAAAGAATCCATGGTTTACTACCACGTCCATTGCAGTCATAGGAGGGGGGATAGGTATATTTTTATGTTGTTTCAAAGGAGAAATTTCTTGTTGCGCAAGAAAACTAGAATTCAATCCACAAGGAATTAGTAAAAAGGAGAAGTATAATAAAAAGAACAGCATAGATAAAGAGCAACGTCATAGAAATAAAGGTGAGAATTTAAAAATGGGGAAATGCAAGACAAAAATAAGTCACAGACAAAAAGAAAAATTGATATATACCAATGACATAGAAACTGGGTTGAACAACCCAAAGAATACAACAACAATCGATGGAACGTTGAACAGAAAAGACACAATTAGCCAAATAAAAGAAGAAAATGAGGTCACTCAAATAGCAACAATAAACGAAGTTACCGACACTCAAATTATTTCTAACACTATGGATAATAAGGAGAGGAAAATTACGGAAAACAAACAGAAGACGAAACAATATTTATCAGCAAATATATACTGAATATGGGAAAAGGAAATGTATTAAGCAGTTTTCACAAATATGACGAAGTAATGTTACAGTTGCACAAAAACCTTGAATGGACACCCATCAAAGCCTTAGCATGAAACAGAACGGAATTATTATCTTTGATTACTCTAAAAATATCATGGACTTTGAAAATGGAAAGTATTTCAGACATCTAATACGAAAAAATGGAAACATTAAATCAATTAAAGGTAATTGGTAATTATTGCTTTATTATGCAATAATCAAATAAATAAAAATAACCATAGGATAATTTACTAAATCATAACAAATTGAGTTAGGAACTTATAATTTTGCATACTAATTTACATATGTTTATAGTACAACTAATAAATTTTCATTTGTTTTTTTATTTCAAAATGTTTATAAATACTATGAATTAATCGCAAGGATTGAGTATCATTTCAGAAGCACGCCTAGAGCCATGATCGATGAGGGGGGAGAGGTTGTAGCAATTTCTCAACCTAAACCGCCCTAAATACTAAAGAAGTAAGTATAACACGATAGACGTAGCAACAAGTATTTTTGCAGGAAGAAATTTTTATTGAATTTATACGTCCCCAAAAACCTGCAGAAGACATTCATTGCTACAACACAAAGATAAATTTAATAAGAATAATACTGGGAAAACAAAATAATCGAAAAAAATGATGATAATAGTAAGTAAGGTTCATAATAAAATGTGATAAATATAATAACTTAAGCATGTAAAAAGGTAGCAAGGAATTAATACCGAATCGAATAACTAAAGTAAGTGAAAAGTAACAAAGACTGTAGGAGCAGGTCCTTATATTTGCAAAGTCTAATTAAAATTATAGGATAGTGAACTATTCACAATAATTTGAGAGAATTTAAATATGCACAACTTACTCGAGAGACGGTCGAGATAGCATCTATTGAAGACGAACAGGTGACATCGGCAGAGAAGGAAGACATCAACGGCTCACGATATACATACCATAGTTAATTGGTATCACCGGAACGACGGGTCATACGGTGGGTTGAAGATCGAGAGTGTGGGGGATCAGGAGACGGAAGACGAAATATTCGGAGGTTATCAATGAAGGCGAACTCAACCAGGAAGTGAAAGTGTTAAATACATCATACGAAATCAACAATACGAATTAAAGTGACAAATGACAGGCGAAGACGGATGTGCATCATACGAAAACAAAAACAAGGCGATTGGAGATAAGTGAATGACAAGACATTATACAAAGCTGAAAGCAAGGACATATTCAGGAGCATCATCATACACAACCGAAAGTGCAAGAAGAGATTTTAATTCAACCCCTGGAGATGATTTTGGAAGAGTTAAAGTAACACAATAATGACGGAACGAGCGGATACAAGTCGCCTCACAAAGATAAAAACAACGTTAAGACGAAATTTTAGAACAATCAACAATTCAACAGTGTTCATCAATTTAACCAGACGGCCCCAAAAAGTCAATTCAAAGCAGAGGTCCTAAAAACTACAGCGGAGGCGGGTCTAACACAAAGGCAACTTATCAAGTAATCAAAATTTCCACAAGCTGAAGCCAATACACAGCGAAATTCAAAAAGCAACAACAAAGACTTCGAATCAAACACAAACAATGCGAACATCATGATAACGGTACAACATTTAAGAATCCATACATTTAAGCAGTGTGACACACGTCAATTCATCACGACTTGCTAACTAGCAACTTATCTGAACGGAAGCAGCTTGAAACTATTGAAAAAGGCACTGTAATAACGTCAAACTATTACAATGTTACATGCAGAAAATCATTGGAATACAACTAGAGCAGAGCTACTTCTACTCCGCTGGAGATATCACGTCAGATTTATACAAGTGGCCGGTACAACAGCAATTTTTGCACACAACAAACAATAGACATCATTTACCAAAACATCATCATGGCTTGGCCAAAACAATTTCATCAAAGATTACAAATTTAGACGGCAGTACAAAGGAACCCACACGAGAGGAGCAGCTTAAGAGGCGAAACAAGTAAGGCATCAGAAAGCACAAGACGATAAGGAAGAATCAAACAGCAGACTAGGAACACACCCTGCACTCGAGATTTACAACCAACCAAGTGATCAACAACACGAATGATTACGAGGACGCAAGAGCAACACCAAGTAAAGGCGAGGCGATTCGAGAAGGCATCATCAGGTAAGAAACTCTCGAGAAAGTTCATGTGCAAATATGAGAATACTTAAAAGATTAGAGGAAATAAAATGGTCACACGACGAAAAAAAAAGGGATGTAACAGGGTGATTTGATAGATTAGAAGAACACGTAATAGATGCAGTTTGGTCAGAAAACAAACAAACAAAAAAAAAAGATATAGAACTACACACTTTTTTTTAATAATAAAATAAGTTGATATAACACTAAGATACGGGTGAAAAATAATTTTGAAATAATACAAAGAGTACGAATTAGGGCAAAATATTTGAAAAAATTGCAAAACGCATACAATTATATAGCATTAAAAGATTTCAAGAAAAAAAGAGGGTTATGATAAATTAGAAGAATAATAGGGAACATGAAAAATACTGTGGAATAATTATATATATTAACTCAGAAACGTATCAATGTATTTAAATCTTGGTCAAGAGAAGCGTTGAAGAATAACAAAAAAATGTTAGCTGAACCATATCAAAGATCCAAAAGTAAACTTTGTAAGAAATTATTATTAGAAGAATTTATAAAAACATACAGAACGAATAACATCAAGAGATTCTAACACTAAACTCGACCGAAAGTAAAATTCAAATATGACAGATAATAGTTAATGGTTGATAAACAACGGACCATTGAATGATTATATAATTGAAAAATATATATGTTTTGGCCTACCCTAACAAGCGAAGGATCATTTTTTAATGAACCTTCACCTCGTTTAATGTGGGAGGAGATGAACGGCCTTGATATCCTTCATCACTCCTCATATCAGATCACGGGATATATCGTAGGAATCTTTAAACCAAACATAGAAGAAAGCGTAAAACTTTGAGACAGACTCAGCTGACCCATTTACTTGCGATCAGCTGATCCAAAACAAATTAAAATAAACGATCGTGCATACGAAATAATATACATACAAGAGGGCAAAAACATTGCCACTGGTGAGGGACCAACGCCCGGCGATTCACATACGGAGCATCATATTTCAATTTTATTAGTGGCAATTATTGTACGCAGGGAAAACGTTCATTACCTTTCTTAACGTAATGGAACGACAAGTACGTTATTAAGGGTCAATGTGACATAAAATCACTATTGACAGTATAATTCATGTTACTTTTGACCGTTAAATTGAAATGGTCGATATATTTACTCGGATTTTCCGGCGCAAACAATTGAGCATAATCTACTATATATGCTCAACTCGATGGGATGGAAGGATATGCACAGCCTTATGTGCCGACACCTTCCTAAAACAATTTTAAATACTGATGGCAGTGAGATATTGTAAAAATAAGGCGGAATATATTCAATTACTCAACGCAAAATAATTTAGGCAATCAACATAAATTTAAAATAAATTTATAAATGTTGCATGTAGGAATTTTTGGGTTAATTTACTTTTCATCAATTTAAAAGTTATGTGAAATATCGCATACCCTTATCACGGTTTGGCGAAACCGTCGAAAACAGCTTAGTCAGATATACTTAACTGGAGCGCGGTAGATTGACATGTTCAAACGTGCTCACATATTGGACAATGCACGATATAGCGGTACATAGCCGCGATCGTCATTGATGATGATGCATTGGAGCATATGTATAGGACACTAAGGAAAGAAACATTTCCACTCCGTTTCATATGGTGACAGCGGAAAAAGACTGTTTTCGCAACAGAGGAACGCTAATTTTTGATTAAGTGAAAATCAGTGCCGAAGAAAATAAGAACAAACATCAGATAAGTAGAAGTGGTTTTGCGGAGAAAAAATACAGAAAACGACCACAAGATCGAGCACCAGGTCTTAGATATGGAAACAACAATAATACATGGAATTTTAATATGGTAAGTAACAAACCTTTTTCTTTAATTTGAATGCCTTAAAACATGTTGGATATTATTTCTCATCATCAATAGTGAAAATATTTGCTGATTTTGACATTATTCAAATAAATGTCTAGTTTGGACGATTCATTTGAAAAGATTCTGAACAATTAGAACAAATTCAAGAATTCTTTTTAAGGAATTCGATAATTTAAACAAAAATAGAACCAGAACCAGGTCTTTACAGGGTATTTTTCATAAAACAGAAATCTTAAAAGCGGCGTTAGAAGAATTCGAGAACATTGTCCAAAAATATGAACAATTAAACGAAACTGAAATTTGGAATGATTTAACAGATAAACTGGATATTGTGAAAAAGAAATATAAAAATTGTATTCAAATATTAGAAAATACCAAAACAAAAAGAAATACGGAAAAGAACTATGAAGTTCAAGCAGGAAAATTTCATAATTTGAGGAATAGACGTGTGAGTGTTAGTGAAGATCATTTTCCAATTAGTATTGAGGATTTTTCGAATCTGAACGTGTCCATATCTGGCACAGATTTATATTTTGGACCAATACGTGATCCTAATCTTTTATCATCTACATTAAATAACGCTGATCAATCTGAAATCGATACCAAATCTTTGATATTAAACGAGCTACAAGAATTTAGTGTTAAATTTGAGCCGGTATACAAATCATTCTTGAACAAAATGGCTTACGAATTCCCCACAGAAAAAGCAATTAAATGCATTCCAGAATTTCGAGGAACAGCAGCTGAATTGGATGGCTTTTTGTTCCAAGCAGACTATTTTGCAAAATTCATTCCATCAAGGAGTGATCAGAATGAGATCCATGAAACCGAAACGGAACTCATTCATGTAATATTATCCAAATTGAAAGGACCAGCAGCATTGCATTTCAAACGAATACATGCCGATACATGGGTAGAAATTAGAGATAATTTGCAAAGAGAATTCAAAGGAAAATTGAAATTAGAAGAATTGTTTCAAAAGATTGAAACGTTGGAACAAGGGAAAACAGAGACCTTTCAAAGTTACAAAGATAGGGTGCTTACTATGAAACAACACATTGATGAATATGAAGCAAACAGAGGCGGCGGCGAAAATTCATACGCTCTCAGAAACTTACGACTCCATTTCTTAGGAGGGCTTAAAAATAGAAACTTGAAAAACTTAGCCAAAGCACATAAGGAGGATAGTTTGGAAAACTTGATAACTTATCTGCAGGAGGAATGTATAGATGTGGAGCAGATAGAACAAATTGAGCATAGATTGCAGGATGCTCATATTGCAGAATCACACAGACTTGAAAAAGAAGAGCAAAAATTCAACAACCAAAGAAAAACTTCGGAAATTTCAGAAACAGAAACAATTTTTACAGCAACAGAAACATTGACCATGACGACAGAAATGATCAAAGGAATAGAAATAATGACAGAAACCATTTCAATGGGCAATCTAATAACTACCAGCAAAATCAGAACTACGGATATCCGAATAATAATAGTTATCGAAATCGAAATGATAACTATTCAAGAAATGACAGACATTACAATTCCCCTCGCAACGAACGAAACAACTTTGAACAAAATTCTTACAGAAATAACGGTAACCAATATGACAACAATCATAGCCAAAACAATAGAAACAATTCGAATCAAAATTATCGGAATGAATCACCGCATCAAAACAACGGAAATAGAAATTACTTTAATACGAACGGAAATTCAAACTCTGAAAACAGAAGATTCGAACCATTACGTGAAGGAAACTGGAATAACCGAAATTTTGAATACAATCAGAAGCAAAAAAAACTAAACCATGGGGGTTTGGATAGGAAAAAGATAGACGGATCCCACTGTTTTATACACAAGTATATGATACTGATGCACAATACGAAGAAGAAGAAACAGGAAAATTATTTGCAACAAGCCCTATGTATGGAGGCTTTTCAACCGGTTTTTATTGGAAACTGGCAACCGCAGAACATCCACAATACAATGAGAGATACTACTTGGATACAAGTATCTGTTATAATTTCATTCATCAGAGCACCGCAATCAAAGTCGGAGCAACAAAAATAGACCCATTCAAACATGCATGGATATGCGTAAATGGGAAACAAGTGCCATCCATTGGAACAATATGGATTCATTTAACAATAGGAGAACTAATCATACCGACAAAATTCCACGTGGTGGATAAATTAGGAGTACCAGCCAAAATTGGGTACAAATTTGCTAAGGAGCATATCGAATCAACATACATGAATTTCGAGGAAACACGTTTTAAACTAAAAAGATCAGAGAACACTTCTCTAAATGTTTACGGATTTGTAAGCAAGGATTTAATAGAATATGAAGAAAGAGATAAGTACGAGAAAAACATCGATTCGGTTATCCAACAGAATAAACAGAATTATGACTTTAAAAGCGATATAGATTCCGAATCTATCACAACAGAATCTTCGAAACCCGAAACAACTGGATCATTCTCAGAAATAATTGAACCAATAATGGATGAATCAGGTAGATTTGAACTTTTTCTAAACAACAAGAATCAATTCGGAACCCACATAATGATGGTCTAGAAAATATCAACTTCAATGTCGACACAAAAGATAATACATGGAAAACATATCCTTACGAAGAGTTTGTAAAAGCAATGCCACAGCTTAGACAGAAATCAATAAGATTGACGACAAAAATACTTGAGGAATATGAAACAGATGCTACATTTTTAATAATTAACAGTCTATCAGCTTATAAAGAACTGAAGAATTTCATCGACCTTCCGTATGGTCTAAAACCACATTTAAATGGAAGAATTTTTTCATTTCCTAATAAAAGAACTTGGGGTATATTAATGAATGGTACTAAGGAAACAGATTTTAACTCGAAAGTATTTTCAAAGGACTCATAGATGGATTCCATATCGGTCCAGAATTTGCCAAGTTGGCGAAAATTATTCAAGTATTCTCCTTTAAAGATTTACTCGACACATTAAGTTTAGACATTTTAAGATACATAGCAGACACATTCAATAAGGAATTCATAGTGTACACTGCAGATAAAGACAACAATGGAGGCTATACTTACGACAGAAAATTAGCCAAACTAAACGAGGACATGGGATTTGTATTTGTAGCAAAATCAGATAAAACGTGTGGTCATATAGAAAAGCCACAAGACATTCAAAACTCAAACATTGCAGCTCAAGTTACAACGGAATTAACTTATGATAATGATAAATATTTCATGGAGTTGGCGTCAGTGGACAAGCCCATGAATAAAGTAAAATATTTAATAGATACAGGTTCTTCAGTAAACCTATTAAGGTATGATTTATTAAGCTATGTAGGCGTTAAAAGTTTTAATACGGATGAGATAATTACACTAGTGGGTATAGAAAATGGTAGTAAAGTAACACTTGGGAGAGCAGACGTAGAATTACTTATCAATGGAATAAGATTTATAACTACTTTTCACTTAGTAGACAATTTAATAATGCCAGGTATCATTGGAATAGAATTCCTTAAACAATATGTATCAAACATTAGTGAAAACTTCAGAACAATTACTTTGACAGCGGGTGCAAACCATTTCGATGTTTCGATATCAAGTAGAAACAACAATAGGTACGTGCATACTATTAACAAAATTCAAACAAGTACATTGATCAATCAAAACACGTATTTTAACCAATCCGAAAACGATTGGCAGCATAATAATGATGAGATATGTAAACCAAATCAAGTTATCAACAACATGAGTCCGGAATATGGATCGGATCATGCAGATGAATATTATTACGACGAAACTACAATGATTGAATCTTCAGAACAAAAATTGAATGATAATATGGGCGACAACGATATTGATGAATATGAAGAAAACGAATATCGGGAAGAGAATTCAGAAATACAATGGAAACCTGTGGATTTGGACTCCAACCAAGACTACAGCTTGGTAGAAAACAAGAATCGAAAGCAAATAAGAGGCAATGAACGCAGTAGTAAATTACTAGAAATAATCGACTTCAAGCATTTAAAGAAACCTAACTTCAACGCGATAGAAGAAATTATGGCGAAATATAGCGACGTATTTTATTTGAAAGAAGATAAGCTTACAATTACGAATGCTGCAATGCATGAAATTGAAACCACAACAAATGTACCAATTAATAAACGACAATACAGATTTCCAGAATCTACCAAGAAGCATATTAATGAAGAAATTGATGAAATGTACAAGCAAGGCATTATTAGGCCAAGTAAAAGTCCATGGAATGCACCTGTGTTATGCATTCCGAAGAAAGATTTTGATGAAGAAGGAAACAAGAAATATCGAATTGTAGTAGATTTTAGAGCGTTAAACTTGATCACGAAACCATTTGTATATCCAATTCCATTAATAGATGAAATAATGGACAATTTGGGGGATAGTGCATATTTTTCAACCATTGACTTAAAGTCAGGATTTTATCAGGTTCAATTCACCCTAAAGATGCAGCCAAAACTGCTTTCTCAACACCAAGAGGACATTTTGAATTCACAAGAATGCCAATGGGACTAAGAAACAGTCCATCAACCTTTCAAAGATTAATGAACACAATAATTTACGAGATTAAAGATGTCAAAGCTATTGTTTATTTAGACGACATCATTGTTTTGGAAAAACAATAGAGGAACATAACGAAAATCTTATTAAAATACTTGAAGCTCTTAGAAGGCACAATTTGAAAATTGAGCCTACGAAATGTCAAATTCTGAAAACTCAGTTAAAATTCTTAGGACACATGGTAGATAAAAATGGAAAACGACCATTAAATGATAATATTAAAGTTATTAAAGAAATGTCTGTACCCAAGAAAGTAAAAGGAGTAAGATCATTTTAGGAACTGTGAACTTCTATGGCAAATTCATACCTGGAATAGCCGAGAAACGGAAACCCTTGAATGAATTATTGGGGAAAAATGTTAAATTTGTTTGGTCGGATGACTGCCAAAAAGCATTTGAGGAACTGAGAAACTTTTTAACATCGGACTCACTCTTATCCAGACCAAATTATAAAGACACGTTTGTTATTACTACCGACGCGAGCGAACATGGCATTGGTGCGGTACTATCGAATGAAAAATCAATTGATAAACCCATAGCTTATGCTAGTAGGAGTCTTATAGGAGCAGAAAAAGGTATCATACAATCGAAAAGAATTACTCGCAATAGTGTGGGCAGTTCAGCATTTCAGACATTACATATATCATCAGAGGTTTATTGTCTATACGGATCATAGACCGCTAATTTCTTTATGGCATTCAAAAGAAACTTCGCCAATTCTCACACGCTTAAGATTGAAATTACAAGGATTAGAATGTGACATTAGATACAAACAGGGAAAAGAGAACATTGTAGCAGATCTTTTATCTCGGCTTCCAACTGCCGAAAATCAATCTCTCAAAAACACAGAATCAGAGGAACAAATTATTGCTGTTGTTACACGTCAGCAACTTAAAAACAGCAGGCACTCAACTTGTTTGAATCAGTAAATGCAATAAAAGATAATAATTCGCCTAATACAAACATAGACAACGACAAAAACTTGCCTATTGTAACGGATCAAAATCAAATTAATGATGATATGACTCAATCATATGATATAGACAAAAATTGTGACGTTGAAGATTCCAATATGACCAACGCATACGAAGAATATTTGGAATCATCTAAAGAAAATTCAATTGACATAGAACAATTAGTAATTTCAAAATCACTAAAGGATGACTCAGCCGATATTAATATCGTTATTTTGAACAGTAGATCAAAATACAATGAAATTTCACAAATCACCAATTTACCGCATGGAATAAAAGACTTTAGCGAAAATGGAATACTATCGATTCCACAGGAAAACATATTTGGAATAATTGTTGACGGGAAAAGTAATTCAGTAATCAACAGCAGAAAGTTTTTCCAGAAATTAGATAAATGTTTAAGCGATAATGGAACTATGATTAAAGCTTCAAATAAAATTCATGTCACATCGTTTCGAAAAATAAAACAGTTTGATATATTAGAAATATTACAATTTCTAGCAACCAAATATGGCTTAGTTTTCAGCCTATATAACGCAGATTACGAACGAATTCAAATTAATACTAATGAGATTGAAACAATACTTAGAGAATTTCATGATGCTCCCTTAGGAGGACACGTCGGGGCACGCCGGATGCGAAAAAGAATTGGATTAATTTTCGTGTGGCAAAACATGAGACGAGATATTGACAACTATGTTCGGCAGTGTGCCTCTTGTCAAAAGAATAAAATTGGTAAATCACACAAAATACCAATGAAAATTACTACCACTGCTTGTGAACCATTCGAAAAATTATACATGGATATTGTAGTTCTACCGGAATCGGAATGGGGGAACAAATATGGGCTTGTCATGCAAGATGACCTGACACGTTTTCTGGTGGTATCACCTATGAGCAACCAAGAAGCCGAAACTGTTTCAAGAACGTTTGTAGAAAATTTAATTTGCAAGTACGGGACACCCTTAGAATTGGTTACAGACCAAGGATCAAATTTTATGAGTAAATTTTTCAAACACATTTGCAAAATTTTGAAAATTAAAAAGATTAATACTAGTGCTTATCACCCACAGGCAAATTTAGTAGAAAGATCTAACAGAGAATTGAAAATGTATCTTAGACAATTTGTAGGGGGTAATCCACAATTATGGGATCAACACTTAAACTACTTCTCGTTTGAATATAATACGACAAACAACGGATCAACGAATTATACTCCGTTCGAACTCCTATATGGAAGAAAAGCAAGAATCCCGTCATCAATTTATACAATTACCGAGTCAGAATTAAACTATGATGACTACAGTAAAGAAATGAAAATAATTTTTAAAAGATTGCATGAAAATGCAAGACAAAATTTAATAATATCGAAGGAAAAACGTAAGGAAATTTACGATAGGAACTCTGACGAATGGCAGCCCATGTGGGGAGATATGGTTCTCGTTCAAGCCAACCCAACGGGTGCAGGACAAAAATTACAGGCCTTATGGAAGGGCCCCTATGAAATTGTCGCTTTTCCTAGCGAACAAACAACAATCATTAAAAATGGTAACAAATTGGAGAAAATACATAATAACAGATTAAAAAAATACAATAACTAATACCAAACATTTGATTGTTTTCATCTTCTATAATTAAGCAGTTTTCACAAATATGACGAAGTAATGTTACAGTTGCACAAAAACCTTGAATGGACACCCATCAAAGCCTTAGCATGAAACAGAACGGAATTATTATCTTTGATTACTCTAAAAATATCATGGACTTTGAAAATGGAAAGTATTTCAGACATCTAATACGAAAAAATGGAAACATTAATTCAATTAAAGGTAATTGATTATTATGCAATAATCAAATAAATAAAAATAACCATAGGATAATTTACTAAATCATAACAAATTTTGTTAGAAACTTATAATTTTGCATACTAATATACATATGTTTATAGTACAACTAATAAATTTCATTTGTTTTTTATTTTAAAATGTTTATAAATACTATGAATTAATCGCAAGAATTGAGTATCATTTCAGAAGCACGCCTAGAGCCATGATCGATGAGGGGGGAGAGGTTGTAGCAATTTCTCAACCAAAACCGCCCTAAATACTGAAGAAGTAAGTATAACACGATAGACGTAGCAACAAGTATTTTGCAGGAAGAAATTTTTTTGTCCCCAAAAACCTGCAGAAGACATTCATTGCTACAACACAAAGATAAATTTAATGGGAATAATACTTGGAAAACAAAATAATCGAAAAAAATGATAATAATAGTAAGTAAGGTTCATAATAAAATAACTTAAGCATGTAAAAAGGTAGCAAGGAATTAATACCGAATCGAATAACTAAAGTAAGTGAAAAGTAACAAAGACTGTAGGAGCAGGTCCTTATATTTGCAAAGTCTAATAAAAATTATAGGATAGTGAACTATTCACAATAATTTGAGAAAATTTAAATATGCACAACTTACTCGAGAGACGGTCGAGATAGCATCTATTGAAGACGAACAGACGACATCGGCAGAGAAGGAAGACATCAACGGCTCACGATATACATACCATAGTTAATTGGTATCACCGGAACGACGGGTCATACGGTGGGTTGAAGATCGAGAGTGTGGGGGATCAGGAGACAGAAGACGAAATATTCGGAGGTTATCAATGAAGGCGAACTCAACCAGGAAGTGAAAGTGTTAAATACATCATACGAAATCAACAATACGAATTAAAGTGACAAATAACAGGCGAAGACGGATGTGCATCATACGAAAACAAAAAGGCGGATTCAACAAGGCGATTGGAGATAAGTGAATGACAAGACATTATACAAAGCTGAAAGCAAGGAGATATTCAGGAGCATCATCATACACAACCGAAAGTGCAAGAAGAGATTTTAATTCAACCCCTGGAGATGATTTTGGAAGAGTTAAAGTAACACAATAATGACGGAACGAGCAGATACAAGTCGCCTCACAAAGATAAAAACAACGTTAAGACGAAATTTTAGAACAATCAACAATTCAACAGTGTTCATCAATTTAACCAGACGGCCCCAAAAAGTCAATTCAAAGCAGAGGTCCTAAAACTACAGCGGAGGCGGGTCTAACACAAAGGCAACTTATCAAGTAATCAAAATTTCCACAAGCTGAAGCACAGCGAAATTCAAAAAAACAACAACAGAGACTTCGAATCAAACACAAACAATGCGAACATCATGATAACGGTACAACATCTAAGAATCCTACATTTAAGCAGTGTGACACACGTCAATTCATCACGACTTGCTAACTAGCAACTTATCTGAACGGAAGCAGCTTAAAACTATTGAAAAAGGCACTGTAATAACGTCACACTATTACAATGTTACATGCAGAAAATCATTGAAATACAACTAGAGCAGAGCTATTTCTACTCCGCTGGAGATATCACGTCAGATTTATACAAGTGGCCGGTACAACAGCAATTTTGCACACAACAAACAATAGACATCATTTACCAAAACATCATCATGGCTTGGCCAAAACAATTTCATCAAAGATTACAAATTCAGACGGCAGTACAAAGGAACCCACACGAGAGGAGCAGCTTAAGAGGCGAAACAAGTAAGGAATCAGAAAGCACAAGACGATACGGAAGAATCAAACAGGGTGCAGACTAGGAACACACCCTGCACTCGAGATTTACAACCAACCAAGTGATCAACAACACTAATGATTACGATGACGCAAGAGCAACACCAAGTACAGGCGAGGCGATTCGAGAAGGCATCATCAGGTAAGAAACTCTCGAGAAAGTTTATGTGCAAATATGAGAATACTTAAAAGATTAGAGGAAATAAAATGGTCACACGACGAAAAAAAAAAAAGGATATAACAGGGTGATTTGATAGATTAGAAGAACACGTAATAGATGCAGTATGGTCAGAAAACAAACAAACAAAAAAAAAGTTTTTTCTAATAATTAAATAAGTTGATATAACACTAAGATACGGGTGAAAAATAATTTTGAAATAACACAAAGAGTACGAATTAAATTAGAAGAATAATAGGGATATAATAGAAGGGATAAATTAGAAGAATAATAGGGAACATGAAAATTACTGTGGAATAATTATATATAATAACTCAGAAACGTATCAATGTATTTAAATCTTGGTCAAGAAAAGCGTTGAAGAATATAAAAAAAAAATCCAAAAGTAAACTTTGTAAGAAATTATTATTAGAAGAATTTATAAAAACACATACAGAACGAATAACATCAAGAGATTCTAACACTAAACTCCACCGAAAGTAAAATTCAGATATGACAGATAATAGTTAATGATTGATAAACAACGGACCATTGAATGATTATATAATAGAAAAATATATATGTTTTTGGCCTACCCTAACAAGCGAAGGATCATTTTCTTAATGAACCTTCACCTCGTTTGTGTGGGAGGAGATGAACGGCCTTGAGATCCTTCATCACTCCTCATATCGGATCACGGGATATATCGTAGGAATCTTTAAGCCAAACATAGAAGAAAGCGTAAAACTTAGAGACAGACTCACCTGACCTATTTTCATGCGATCAGCTGATCCAAAACAAATTAAAATAAACGATCGGGCATACGAAATAATATACATACAAGAAGGCAGAAACATTGCCACTGGTTAGGGACCAACGCCCTGCGATTCACATACGGAGCATCATATTTCAATTTTATTAGTGGCAATTATTGTACGCAGGGAAACGTTCATTACCTTTCCCAACGTAATGGAACGACAAGTACGTTATTAAGGGTCAATGTAGCATAAAATCACTATTGACAATATAATTCATTTTACTTTCGACCGTTAAATTGAAATGGTCGATATATTTACTCGGATTTTCCGGCGCAAACAATTGAGCATAATCTACTATATATGCTCAACTCGATGGGATGGAAGGATATGCACAGCCTTATGTGCCGACACCTTCCTAAAACAATTTTAAATACTGATGGCAGTGAGATATTGTAAAAAAAAACAAGGCCGAATATATTCAATTACTCAACGCAAAGAAATTTAAGCAATCAACATAAATTAAAAATGTTGCATGTAGGAATTGTTGGGTTAATTTACTTTCATCAATTTAAAAGTTATGTGAAATATCGCATACCCTTATCACGGTTTGGCGAAACCGTCGAAAACAGCTTAGTCAGATTTACTTAACTGGAGCGCGGTGGATTGACATGTTCAAACGTGCTCACATATTGGACAGTGTACGATATAGCGGTACATAGCCGCGATCGTCATTGATGATGATGCATTGGCGCATATGTATAGGACACTAAGGAAAAAAATTGTTTGGGTGAGGAGCGTGGAATAATAACTTAGCCAAAATGATAGAGACAATAAGAGTCTTCATTGAATCTACATACACGTATACAGGTGTATTGATATAAAGGGGTTTGTTGCCAAGTATGAAAAACAGAGAGAACATGATTTTGTTCTTACCAATATAAACTTGAAAGGAAATATTGATATTGGGGTCTGAGTGTTTCGGAAAAGGAAGAGCCGACCCGAAGGGGTAATGATTCTTTAGGGATAGGGGAATTTAATTCAAAGCCCAGTTGAAAGAAAGAGAAAAATATTGGTTGATTGATCTTTAAGAGTATACTTAAAATCAAAGAGTAATACAAGCGGTAGCTGTTAATAGCTCGGCGGTATGGTGCGCTGTTTTACAAAGAACCCATGCTGGGTTCGAATACTGATTTTTAAGTGAAGGTTTTCACAACTCCGTTGGTTTAGTAGTATCATGCATTATGAAACATTTTGGGACTTGTTGAACATTACTCTGTGAGACAGCAATGTTCAAGTTTAGGTGTAAAGAAAGGGGCAGGACTTAGAGATACTCATTTTATACAAAAGATATATGAATTTATACATTAGTAAATTGAAGTAGCCACTTGAATGTGTGCTCGAAATAAGAGAGTTTTAGAGAGTGGAAAGAGAACAGAATTTTTCCAGGAGAATTTCAAAGGGGACATCCAAAAAAGGGGGCAAAGTTTCGTAAAGTATGGAAGTCCAATATTAAGGCTGAATTAGCTAATTTATGACAAGAAATTAAATAACTATTGTAAAAATTTGGAATAAAAAGGAAGTTGTTTCGGAATTTATGGATTTTTCAAATAAGCTGATTAAGCATTTCGTGCAAGAGAACTTTAGGGAGCATCCATAAAGAATGCAATGTTGAGTAATGAATGGAAGCTAAAAAATTGAGGATATTTACGCAGTTGAAATTAAAACCACATAGTCTGAACAGATAAATGTGGGATGAGGAAAATGGTTACGTTATTTAAGGAGTCTTGGACCTTTCGTGGGGTCCAAAGTCCAGTCTGATGCAATTCATGAAATCATTATGAAATTCAGAACTCGGATTGACTATATATACCGTGCGCTTTTCCAAGCTCGGGGTCAGTCCCAAATATTCAGCAGCACCTTTATTGGAATTCGGCGCTTTCTAGGTTTCCCTAGCCGGCCTACCGAATACTCCAATTGAGCTCGGGGTCAGTCCCAAATATTCAACAGCACCTTTATTGGAATTCGGCGCTTTCTAGGTTTCCCTAGCCGGCCTACCGAATACTCCAATTGAGCTCGGAGTCAGTCCCAAATATTCAGCAGCACCTTTATTGGAATTCGGCGCTTTCTAGGTTTCCCTAGCCGGCCTACCGAATACTCCAATTGAATCAGGGTTGTCCCTTAGACACCTCGACACTCGTGACTAGTGCACGAATCGAGATCTAAGTTTAAATTAATTAACTTCTTGAAAGAAATAAAAATGAACAGTTAAATAGTCCGTCGCGGTAAAATTGAAAATCGGTGTTAGAGTCTCAGAATAAGTATCGAAAAAAAGTGTTAGAAACTTGTGAAAACTTCATACGGAAAATAGTGCGAAATCCGTTGAAATGGATAATATTTGAGTTTAATTCCTAGGGAAAAAGTGTAATTATAAGAAACAAGTGTTACATAGTAGAAGAAAAGTATAATTGTAAGAACTAAATAGTGTTACATAAATAAAAAGGTCTTATTCCAATCGTAATTGAGTGTTTGAACTAAAACCCCGAAAAACCAGTGCCGCGCCGTCGGCCCCGAACACTTCATATATCGTGGTAGAAGCGTCTTAATATTCCGCTCGGGACATTTCCACTCCGTTTCACTATCATGCATTTGTTGTTGTTGAAGATACCCGTTTCCTCCCGATCATAAAGTCTATTCTCTAAGAGGTATATTTTTTGCAGGTAAACTGTAGACGTACACGTGTATATAAATTATTGATTTTGCAGCTTTTGTCTTAAAAATAACATTTCTGATATGTTTCTATCAACGTTATTATCAACAGGTTTCAACACTATTAAAAGAATTTTTCGCCAGTCACGTGCAATGAAAATTATGACACTATCAATACTTTTGATCACAACACTGGATCGTGTCTAAGTTTCTTATAGATGCTATGAATAATTAAATCAAAATATCATGAAAACAACTTGTTTAAATCACGTCCCTTAACAATAAAATCTGCATCAAACTGCAATTCTCGAAATAACTTACACAGAAAAAATTTTTTTTTACTAAATGTGAAAATTGTGAAATGTTTGAAATGTCATAACTTTTTTGTTTATTAGTTTACCATCACCAAATTTTTATGGTAGATAGCTAATATAATGGACCGTTTTCCTAAAAAATTACGTTCGAAAAAAGATAGGGTTTTGAGATATTTGAGTTTTGTGACAAAATGATCTTTTTAAAGGCAAAAAAAATGTTTTTTTTACTGTGCACATTTTCTTAAGAATCACCATTTAGTTGTCTAACTTTGCTGAAAAAATCATAACAATCGAACATTCCGTTTTTGCTGTGCAGCTTTTTAAATATTTTTGAACAATTTTCACATACACCCTTTTGAAAAGTTAGTCGTGACTCAATATGAAGATTTGATATCGAAAAATGACGATTTAGATGAAATTGAAAAACTGTGCAGAGTTTCAAATATTTTCGAAATGGTCGCTCAGGATCGACTGACATGCCCCCGTGGAATGCCTCAGGGGGAAAATATTGTCGTTTTCCCCCTGAGAAAGACACAATCCCCGTGTCGAAACGTTGGGTAAATAACATACTCGTTTTACTAAATTTAGACTGAGTAGCCGTTTTTTTACTAAAATAAAAAATAAATTTAATACAAAATGGAAAATGAGCTAACTTCCCGAGTAGATGAAAATAGCTCAATAATATCAAATGTTGATAAGATAGCAAAATGAGATATGGACATGATTGATATAAGAGATAAAAGATCAGACGACAATATCAATATTTTGCACTAAAATATCACAAGGACATCAAGTTAAGCTATTTGTAAGAAGTGATCAATATCATGTGCCATTAGTTTGTCCTTATCCATATCATATCTTGATATTCAAATGATATTTCGGAGTAATTTTTTTATTGCTGAACATGGTTGAACAAATTTGTACTCGTTTCATTTATACTGTGCTACACCATTTAATAATCGTAATTTAAAAAATGTTAGGTAACGATTTTGCTTAAAAAGATAAAAACGTCGAAAGCTATCATATTCATTATTCGAATGTAAAATTAAGTTCAACTGCACAATAAAACTTCAAACGTTACAAACGGATCATATCCATCATTGTCTTAATCCGAGCAAGCACCCACGTTTGAAAAAGGGATCATATCCACTATTGTCTTGTTCTTGGAAAACGTCTTCTTTTAAAGAAGGGATCACTACCCTCATTGCCTTAATCCGGACAAACGCCTACTTTTAAAATGAAATCAAATTTCCCATTGCCTTAATCCTTAATTAAATTAAGTTTAGTTCAATTGGTCTACCAGGTCAACTACGCCTGGTATCAAACCGATAGCAACCCAGCGTGTTCATATATGTAAGTCCTTAGAGCCCTTGTGAATACTTCACCATTCAAAAACGTCTGATGCAGATGTTCTACGGTCTCCAAATTGTTAAGTTTCATTGGTCTACCGGAACAACTACGCCTGGCATCGAACTGATAGCAACCCGGCGTGTCCATATAAGTGAATTCCTTGTGTCCTTTATCTCTATATATAAAAATGAAGCAATATAACTCACAAACGGATGGACCGATTTGCAATATTTGCTCACTAATCGATGCGTCTTGCGACGTCTCTGTGTTTATGTATACACCCAAAAAACAAATCTGATAATTATTGAATAAAATCTGGGCATATAGGGGAAATGTTCTGATCTCCATCTCACTGTACATATATCCATCTCATCGCTAAACAAAGAAACACGGCACCAAATTCGTCGCTTCTTTTTGTCAACATGCGTGCTTACTGCTAAAAAAAATCACAAAAATAATAAACAAACTAGGGTTTTAAGTACCGACCCTTTTTGGCGAGTCCCGGTACTACGGTACTGAACCCCTCAGGTTTTTTTTTCGAAAATCATTAAAATCAATAAAAAGTCAGGATTTCATGGTTTATTCATTGCTTTGTATGTATTCAACACTTGTCTTGGGGCTTGTCCTTATCCTTGGAATAGACTTTCAAAACGCACAGCATATTCAATGTTTCGTCAGACGTACGGGATCGTATTTTAGTAGCGAAGCTTCCAGAAACAGAGCACGCTCTTTCTGAGCCTACAGAAGTAGGGCGAACTGTTGCTAGTGAATCATGAAGCATTGACAAATATTTTCCTTTCAGCTTTTTCTGAGTCGTTGTGAGTTAACTGTTGGGGAAGATCCATAAAGTACGTCACGCAAAATTTGGCTATTTTCAAACCCCCCTCCCCCCTTCGTCACACTTTTTATATTAAACCTCTAAAATTTTTGTATGAGTCGTCACGCTGTTCGGAACCCCCTCCCCCCTAGGAGCGTGACGTACTTTATGGATGGCCCCTTGTCTTACAATCTTTACGAATCCTGGTGCAGTAATCGAACTTACAGAAACTCTTGCCTCAAGCGGGGACGATTTGGAAAAATACTGATGAAGTGTGACGATTTTTTTTTTGGGATGTGACGATGTCGTTGCGGTTTAATTGTCTTGAGGTACGTAATCGGACGCCTGACGTTTGTACAAATTGATTGTCGCTGTCGAAACATCTTTTGCTGGCAAGGATAGGGCACTAAATGTCAACGAAGGAAAAATCAGTACGTTTTGACAGATAGGTACTCAACATGTTTGGGGATGATAACAAAGGGAACCGCAGTGACAATCGTCCTCTATGGTTTATTACCTCTGCTGTCAGGTGTTTGAAATTTTAGTAAAAACCCAAATTAATCCACCTAGCGGTGACGATGCCTTTCTCGATTAAATCAAGATATACTGAAGGTGGTAACTTCGTTTTTTTCAATTCCCATCTACCAAAAATGTTGGCAATTTTGTTTTTCTGTAAAATAAGCATAATACATTATGTTATAATCAAGTTATAACGATCGTGAAATTTTCTTTCGTCCATTTTTGACAGAGAAATTATTTCAAGTATTGTTATTTGTAACACATATTGATATAATTGTTATGACTAAATGGTCGGGTTGATATATAACATCATGGGTCTCCAAGACTTCTATAAAAGGTTTGATTTCGGAGTGAAATGTACACGAACATTTTGAAAATTAAGCCAATAAGCTGCCCGCCAGAGTAGACGCGACGTGCGATGCGACGCGACGCGACTCACGTAAAAGAATAACAATCATTATCAACAGGCTGTCAAATTGCACTGTCGCGTCGCGTCGCATCGCACGTCGCGTTCACGCTGGCTTCGCCCTAACTCTCAAGGCCGACTAGAATATGACGTCAAATACATTTCAAGACAAAATTTTCAAAACGACTTATCTGCTTTTGTAAACAAAGATTCAAACGACGATTTGGCGAATCTGATAGCTGTACCACGCAAACCAACACCATCAACAGGTAACCAGGTAGCGGAAACCTTCACCTACCTATTGGTGGTGTTGGTTTGCGTGGGAGAGCTATCAGATTCGTCAAATCGTCGTTTGAATCTTTGTTTACAAAAGCAGATAAGTCGTTTTGAAAATTTTGTCTTGATTTAAGATTATTCAACCAAAGACACCCCCACCCCCTTCGCCAAGGCCACGATGCCATTTTTGAACGATTCCTAAATATTATAAATAATATAAATAGAAAACTAACAAAACCGCATACATAATATAATATGGAAATAAGGAGATGTATAAAACGAAAACTTTATTCAAATTTGCCCTTGAAATCATCCAAACTTCACCATAACTCCACACCACCCAACCCAAACAGCATGTTGAAGCATCAATGAAACCCAGAGTTGCCAAATGAAAATCTGTATTTTTTGACAAAAAAATCTTTTCATCTGTATTTCGTACTCCAAAAATCTGTATCGATATCTGTATCGAATTGTTATAACCACCATTTTTTTACGTCCATCAATCAATTGAAAAAAAT
This sequence comes from Armigeres subalbatus, assembly GCF_024139115.2. Taxonomy (NCBI): domain Eukaryota; kingdom Metazoa; phylum Arthropoda; class Insecta; order Diptera; family Culicidae; genus Armigeres; species Armigeres subalbatus. The sequence continues at coordinate 218,020,708 of NC_085141.1, read as the reverse complement.
ATATAAAATGTTGTATTATGGCACTTTATCAACATTCACCTGTAAAATGTAACAATGTGATACTAACTTTTGGAAAAAAAATCATAACCATCACACAAATATTACTGAAAGTCACAAGACACGTAAAAAGATGTTAAAATTACCCTTAAGAGCTATTAACAAATTATATGACGTAAAATTGACGCTACGTCTGATCCCCTCCTTCCTCCTTTAGCCTTATGTATTATGAGCAAGGAATGTAATTGTCGCTAAAAAATGCAAAAAAACAGCGACAAAAGAGAATAGCGATAACTCTTTGTCCCCATCTGCAGAGGATAAAGACATTGTTGCGTTCCATTTTATTTGCAACAAACATGGAGAGGTAATTGTTGTGAACTTTTCAAACTGCGATAATTTGTATATTTCAAAAGTAAAACGCAAATCATGTCAACAGATGGTTAAGTTTATGTCTAATCTATGATAACTGATACTAATTTAACCAAAAACATCATCGGAAACCGACTACTTCTCAAAATGTGTGGCCGGCGATCATTGTCCTATTCTGTTGCAGTTTGGGACAAACGCTTATTGCGAGTGGAGTTTGTCCCAACATTTACAAGAGAGGATAATGTTGTTGTCATTGGCAATGTTGTTATTTTACATTCCTTGATTATGAGAATATTTCTAATAGCAAAGTGATTTTTACTTGCAGCATTTCAAATCTTAAAAAATAGACTTGCTTGCAAAATAAAATAAAAAGTAACTGGTGTGTAGTACATCTTTTTTGAAGTTTAATAAATTACGAAACCATTATCGGTCCGTGTCACAACACATAATATATCGTCACCCGACTGTGTTTGTGTTTCTCATTCGCAGATGATGCATCTCTTCACTTTTATGGCGAAAACCTATTGCCACAGACAAACAGACACAATACATTTAACATTTACTCATAAAATTCATCGTTGTACGAAAATAAACGACATCTGTTATTTTCAATAAATGGTAGTAGTGAGCAAATGTCAAAATCGTGCAAATCCGATGCGGGCGCTATGAGTGATCGATTGGCCAACTATTGATTATTTAAATTGGCCAATAAATCAGTGAACGATGAAAAAATCACAAGTGTTATGTTTGTTTGTCTGTGCTATTGCTATTTGTCATAATGTGTACGAAACGAGTCCGCCTTTTCAGTTCACCATATTAAAACTAAGGAGCTGTCAGACTGTGCAAGTAAAAGATAAAATATGTAATCGCGTTTATGGAACATTTAAAAATTATTTTGGATATTATACGGATCTGGTACAATTTAAAATATCTGTACATACAGATCGTGATTGAAAAAATCTGTATATCTGTATTACAGATTCTGTGTTCGAAAACTAGTAAAAAATCTGTATAAATACAGATTAATCTGTATTTTTGGCAACCCTGATGAAACCCCTCTTTTTCGCCTTCCAATGTATGACACAAAACAAACGCAAACACCACTATGGCCACGAGCTTACGAACCAGCAGTTAATCGTGTCGTTATCGAGTGCAATTCAAGACAAAATTTTCAAAACGACTTATCTGCTTTTGTAAACAAGGATTCAAACGACTATTTGACGAATCTGATAGCTCTCCCACGCAAACCAATACCATCAACAGGTAGCAGAATCCTTCATCTACCTATTGATGGTGTTGGTTTGCGTGGGAGAGCTATCAGATTCGTCAAATCGTCGTTTAAATCTTTGTTTGCAAAAGCAGATAAGTCGTTTTGAAAATTTTGTCTTGAACTGTGTTGGTGCGAATGCTCCGATAAAGTAATGGCAATAAACATCATCGAGTCGGCTCTATACTTAAAAGCGCGTACGTTGTTCGCCGATTAGTTTTCGTGTTCAACACGTTCCACATTGCAAGCTTTGAAAAGCTTTGCTCGTTGCGTTAGCGTTATCGATATTGCCGTAGCGAGGTTTCTAACCCATCGAGCAAACGTAATTTATATTATAGCATGGTAGCTGCTCAATGCTCGTAGTCCCGATTATATGGGAAAAAAAATGGAAAACTGCCTAAACCATTTTCCTTGTCAGCTGCGAACGCATTAATCAATCTTGATGTAATGTAATTAGAAGAATGTAATTGTAAGAATGTAATTAGAAGAATGGCTCTGCGGAATGCAACTTGTTGCGATGAAATCAGTTAAGTCTAAGTACATGAAAATCGTGTGAGTTTTTGAGGTTAAAAAAGTGACCATACAGACACACAAACATACACACACATGCATACACACACACAGACGTCACCTCGATTCATCAAACTGAGTCGAATGATATAAGAAACTTTACTATCAGATGTTCCTGTAAAAAGCTCGTTTTCAGTGTGAAATGATAGCCTTTCGGTACAACTTTGTTGTACGAAAAAGGCAAAAATATCTTTCTGACTAGCTGCTAAATTCAAATAATGTGGTTTTAACCACCGGAAGTTTAAACCAAAACTTTTTGCTTAGTACCGGAAATACCGGTACTTTCATTAGGCCAGTACCGGTATTTCGGTACCGACACTTTTCATTGCCTTGTGTTTGATGGGATTGAAATAGGAGCTATGTGATGAAGTGGCGAACCGTTCCCCTACAATTCTGTAAGCTTTTTATACAAATATTGTATTAAAATAATACAAATCTGTATTATTTCAATACAATAATTGTATTAAAATCTTCCGAAATTGTATATGGTCAATTATTATACAGTTTCTGTACTAAAATCTGTCATCCGCTGGTTGGGTGACTAAGAGTTGGTCAATTTGACGGAAAAAATTGAAAAAATGTCAAAACGCAACGTGATCATGATGAAAGCCATCAAGTACGAACTGAAATCGATCTCGAGTGGGACGCTGCAATCAACTAAATGATTCACAGATCGAAAATAGGACCCGAGCGATATCGGGCAGGTTCGCCTAGTTATTGATATAACTCCAAACCAGATTTTCTAGGTTTTAGTATATATAGTTTGGTTTACCAGGTAAACTACGCGTCGTTCCAAATGAAACATTTCTTTGAGAAACTGCATTTGTGAGATTTTCGGCAAAAATGGGATTTTTGTATATTCTGAATACACGTCAAAAATTACGTATTTTAATGAAAAAAGTTGAAAAAATAATAAGAGAATGTAATGAAATGTTTTTGTTTGTTTGAGAAACTACATACACGTACACGTACTTTGAAAAGCGATTGTGGAGCACTGTTTGCAGTTTCCGAACTAAAAGTACCCCAGAGCGTTAAGTTTTGCCAATTACTCTTGACATGTGAAAACAAACGATTTGGCGCCAATTTGTTTAAAATCAGTTTTTTGCTGGTTTCTTATAATAGTGTAAAATGAATATTTGCAGTTTCTCGAACAAATGATTCAAACTTATGTGCAATGTAAATGCATGTTGATTGAGCTCCCAACAGCCCTTGCGAATGCTTAGAAATTAAAAAAAATATTAGTACATGTTCTATGTCTTCCAAAGTATTATGGAGTTGAACTTCAATGGTTCATCAGGTCAACTGTACCTGAGACCGAACGGAAAGCAGCTACACACGTCATGCTCTCAAACCACTACCTGTTATTTGCCATCCAAAATATTTGACTGATTATGGCTTTACTGTACGATTTAATAATATTTATTGAAAGGCTACTTAGTCTCAGTCTGCCGTTCAAAATTCAAATATTTTATTGCAGAAATTCAATGTACTCCACATTTTGTCTGGAACAACCGATAGCAACCCAGCATACCTTGGTTTGGTATTAGGCGTTGTTGATAAGGTAGATCAAATGATCTTAAATAAGTATGTAAAACATAGAACATCTGGCTTTTACTTATTTGAGCGGTGAAGTATTCGCAATCGGGGGTGACAATCTGGGAGGGAGCTCTCGATACTACACATCAAATTAATTATATACTGTTGTCATGCAACAAGTAAATTTTCAACAAGAAAGAACAATCGACGTAGGCGCCACCTGAAAAGACTAAATTCATTTTTGCGTGTCATTGTTGTTATATTGCCTTCTAAAATTTGCTTGCCGAGAGTTTCATTTTCGGATCACACTGACAGCTAGATTTCGGCTCGTCTTGACACAGACATTTTTCGTATCTGTTTCTCCCTCCCAGGTGACAATGGGTCTGGGGGGTGACAATGGGTCATCGCTCTCACCGGCAGTCTGGAGGTCGTAGAGCGAAATCGTTCCAAAAGGTCTCTTATATTTTTGTCTTCTTGCCCTCAGATGTATTCAATCTATTCTTCAGCAACTCTAGGCAGTTGAAACAGTGACCCATTCTCACCCCCATTGTTACGGTTTATTTTATCATTATTGCAAGTGACAAATGTCTGAGTGGATTTGTTTACTTATTATCAGACTAAGGCCGGAGTGGCCTGTGCTGCACAAAAAAGTCTTCTCCATTCAGCTCGGTCCATGGCTGCACTTCGCCAACCACGCAGTCTGCGGAGGGTCCGCAAATTGTCCTCCACCTGATCGATCCACCTTGCCTGCTGTGCACCTCGCCTTCTTGTTCCCGTCGGATCGTTGTCGAGAACCATTTTCACCGGATTACTGTCCGACATTCTGGCTACGTGTCCGGCCCACCGCAGTCTTCCGATTTTCGCGGTGTGATCCATCCATCCATCGTGGTTCTCCCAACAGCTGATGCAACTCGTGGTTCATTCGCCTCCTCCACGTACCGTCCGCCATCTGCACCCCACCATAGATGGTACGCAACACGTTCCTTTCAAAAACTCCAAGTGCGCGTTGGTCCTCCACGAGCATCGTCCAGGTCTCGTGTCCGTAGAGAACTACCGGTCTTATAAGCGTTTTGTAGATAGTCAGTTTGGCACGGCGGCGAACTCTATTCAATCGGAGCGTCTTACGGAGTCCAAAGTACGTACGATTTCCAGCCACTATGCGCCTCCGAATTTCTCTGCTGGTATCGTTATCGGCGGTCACCAGTGAGCCCAAGTACACGAATTCTTCAACCACCTCGATTTCGTCACCATCGATATACACTCGTGGTGGGTGGCTTACATTGATCTCTCTTGAGCCTCTTCCTATCATATACTTCGTCAATACGTCGAGTTGACTATTCCTATCCGTTTAGCTTCGCTTTTCAGTCTGATGTAGACTTCCTCCATTCTCTCAAAGTTACGTGCCATGATATCAATGTCGTCGGCGAAACCAAATAACTGGACGGACTTCGTGAAAATCGTACCACTTGTGTCGATCCTGCCCTTCGTATTACTTCCTCCAAAGCGATGTTGAATAGCAGACACGAAAGACCATCACCTTGCCGTAACCCTCTACGCGTTTCGAAGGGACTCGAGAATGCCCCTGAAACTCGAACTACCCACATCACCCGATCCATCGTCGCCTTGATCAACCGTATCAGTTTATCCGGAAATCCGTTTTCGTGCATTAGCTGCCATAGCTGATCCCGATCGATTGTATCATATGCGGCTTTGAAGTTGATAAATAGATGATGTGTGGGCACGTTGTATTCGCGGCATTTCTGCAATACCTGACGTATGGCGAACACCTGGTCCGTGGTGGAGTGTTCACCCATAAAACCCGCCTGGTACTGCCCCTTTTGCAATTGGTGTTAGTCGGCGGCATAAAATTTGGGAAAGTACCTTGTAGGTGGCGTTCAGCAATGTGATTGCGCGGTAGTTGCTACAATCTAGCTTATCGCCCTTTTTGTAGATGGGACACACGACACCTTCCATCCACTCCTGCGGCAGAACCTCATCCTCCCAAACCTTGGTAATCACCTAGTGCAGCGCTCTAGCCAGTGCCTTACCACCGTGTTTAAACAGCTCTCCTGGTAGTTGGTCAACTCTAGGGGCTTTGTTGTTTTTCAGCCGGCCGATCTCCTCCTGGATTTCCTGGAGATTCGGAGCCGGAAGTCTCATGTCCTGCGCGCGTGCTCCTAGGTTCATTACCATACCGCCACTGTTGTCTGCCATATTGCCATTCAGGTGCTCTTCGTAGTGCTCCCGCCACCTTTGGATCACCTCGCGCTCGTTTGTAAGAAGGTTCCCGTTTATGTCCTTACACATATCGGGCTGTGGCACGTGGCCCTTACGTGAACGGTTTAACTTCTCATAGAACGTTCGTGCGTTATTAGCGCGTTACAGTTCCTCCGTCTCTTCACGGTCTCGATCTTCCTGCTGGCGCTTTTTCCTCCGGAAAATCGAGTTTTGTCTGTTCCGCGCCCGTTTGTATCGTGCCTCGTTCGCCCTCGTGCGGTGTTGCAGCAATCTCGCCCATGCTGCATTCCTCTCCTCAACTAACTGCTCACATTCGCCGTCATACCAGTCGTTTCTCTGATCCGGAGCCACCGTGCATAGTGCAGGGGTGCGGTGCTTCCAATGGCAGATCGAATATCTCTCCAGCCATCTTCAAGAGATGCTGCGCCTAGCTGTCTTCCGTTGGGAGTGCCACTTCCAGCTGCTGCGCGTAGTATTGGGCTAGTCTACCGTCTTGTAGCCGCCCAATGTTTAGCCACGGCAGACGACTCCGACGCGTGTTGATCACCGTCGAGAGTTTTGAGCGCAGACATACTGCAACGAGGTAGTGGTCGGATTCAATATTCGCACTGCGGTAAGTGCGTAAGTTCGTGATGTCGGAGAAGAATTTACCGTCGATTAGAACGTGGTCGATTTGGTTTTCCGTTACTTGATTAGGTGATTTCCATGTGGCCTTGTGGATATTCTTGCGGGGGAAGAAAGTGCTTCGGACTACCATTCCGCGGGAGGCTGCAAAGTTTATGCATCGTTGGCCGTTGTCGTTCGATACGGTATACAGACTATCCGGTCCGATGACCGGTCTTTACATTTCCTCCCTTCCTACCTGGGCGTTCATGTCACCGATGACGATTTTGACGTCCCGCAGTGGGCATCCATCGTATGTCTGCTCCAGCTGTTCATAGAACGCTTCTTCCTCGTCGTCGGATCTCTCTCTTCGTGAGGGCAGTGCACGATGATGATGCTATATTTGAAGAAACGGCCCTTTATCCTCAGCTTGCACATCCTTGCGTTGATTGGCTGCCACCCAATCACGCGTTGGCGCATCTTTCCCTGCACTATGAAGCCGGTTCCCAGCTCGTTGGTGGTGCCACAGCTTTGGTAGAAGGTAGCCGCTCGATGTCCGCTTTTCCAGGTTTCCTCCAGCGCTACGACATCGAAGTTGCGGGGATGTAATTCATCGTAGATCATCCTGTCGCAACCTGCGAAGCCTAGCGACTTGCAGTTCCATGTTCCAAGCTTCCAATCGTGATCCTTTATTCGTCGCCTAGGTCGTTGCTGATTGTATCGAGTCGTATTATCTTCTATGTCATTGGTAATGGTTGTTTTTAACGGCGGCTTATTGGGCCTGCGCAAACCTCCTGTCTCGTCGGAGGGCCGTCTTGTCAGGGCTGTTTAGCGTCCCACCTAACACCAGGCTTGTGCGCTTTGAGCGGCACACGGTCGCTTTGGCGGAGCCTACTTGCGGATTCATGCAACTTTTTATAGAGCTTTAACAGGGCCAACTGTCAAACCCCACCAGATCCTAGGCAGGCGCCACAACTCGCAGATGGCCTGGGGAGGGATCGTCAAGCCCTTGGACATAGTCCCTGCTGCCCGCGCACCAGCAATATAAAGTCTGAGTCTGGGAATTCCTCTATTTATAATTTTAATTGCCTATCTTCAGGCCCAAACACAGAACATTCAGAAATGGAACATACACAAATCCACTCAGACATTTGTCACTTGCAAAAAAGATAAAATAAACCGTGACACCATTTGACCCATTGTCACCTGGGTGCTGCGGATAGAGCCGCTTTTCTGCGCTCAAGCGAGCAGAGGGATATTTTGAAATCACTCCCATAAACAAAATTATTTTGCAGTTACTTGGCTGTCAAACACTTCCCGCTCTTCGAATTTCTCTTTCCACGCTGCATGAGGGCGCACAAATGCGCTAGACTCTACATGACTTTACGATTGTTTACATACATTCATGCTCCAATCAGCTGCTGAATCTCGTGAAATTTCGTAACGAGTGCTTTTTAATTGCATTCCCACAAATTTTCGACACGGAATATAATGTGAGAATATTTGTTGCAAAGAATATAAAACTCAAACAAATTTTATTTTTTCCCAAAATAATGACAATACTTATCAATATTAGATCAGAAACGAATTTAACCACAATCTTCAATGTTTGGCTCCGGCACAATAGAAAATTTTGGCTTCAGTTTGACAACCAAATCGATTCTATCCGCACCACCCAGATTGTCACTATAGACACTATCTATAGACGTTTGATCTCCTTTCTCTTGTACGCGCACAAAATGGATAGGATTTGTTTTCATCGGGAAACGCTTCGGAAGCGTTTCCCGATGAAAACAAATCCTATCCCCTTCGTGCGCGTGCAAGAGAAAGATGATTAACGTCAGCAAGCCTTATAGGTTCCATAGACGAGCTGAGGCGAAGGCGAGTGCAGCCAAACGAACTGTCAGTTAGTGTAGCCAAACGAGCATGACGTCACAATTGCAATCCAAGCAACGGAGCGTGTGACGTCAAATTCACGTGATACACTGTGAAAAGGTGGAAAAACACACTTAATCGAAATGACCCAACCGTTCCTGCGCTCGTCTTGTTGCGATTTTCAGTCACGCGGCTTAGCACACAATGCATTCGATTACGTAGAGCACACGGCTCTTCCCTCTCCTTCGCTATTGTAAAACTTCAAAATTTCTTTCCCGGCCAGCTACACAAATTGCACAAAGTGTTACTGTGTCTCAAACCCCAGTTCATTGACTCAAAGTAGAAAATATGAAATCGGCAATAATGGAGAATTGGCAATAATGGTTCATTTGAGTATTCATTTCATATAATGTTCTTACAGCTACTTTGCCTAACGTACATACATTTTCTCATCCTCCGTCCGTCGTGTATCATCATCGATGGGGGCCCCTTGCTGCATCGTCATTATCTCTCCAAATTTTAGTTTATATCAGCGCACATTCGCTAGTGTGCCTTTGTTGCATGAAGTATCACCTCGCAATCTCGGACGAGCAGAATGCACACTGCAAATCGATGCTACTTCCTTGATGTCGCACGCTCTCCGTCGCACTACCTTTTGTTGCGTCGTACCCGGTTCACTGTCGCACAATGCGTATCGTCTGCTGCACCACCCGTGACTTCCCTGCACCTCAAAGTTGCACCACCACCTTGGGATCGCCGTGCGATACTCGCTCAACGAGCGTACAGATGTCGATACACCGGCAAATGCAAGGCTGCAAACAAAAGGCCTTCTATTGAAGGGCCATCGAGCGGAATTAGCTACTGTACTCGGTATTGCATTGATCGTGAGCTTACCTATTGAAGGCCTTCTGTGTCTTTGGTTGCCAACGAGTGCCAATCGTGTGAACCGTATATTGTGGAATCTGTAAACGGATAGTTGATGACCACTTTCTAGGTAGCAGAGTGCGAATACTACCTGTGCCGGATGTGTTGGCATCTACGTTTGCCACCCTTAGCAGTGTCCGAATCTGGAGGACTAGATCCTGTCAGCGGTTTAACAATCGAGCCAGACATGCAACCGAGCCTGAAAGCATGTAATATTGGAGAAAGGTATGATGCATCAAAAGGCATTGATATGCACTTTACCTTTTATGGTTGGCTTCTCGGACCGATTGACTGCACGTGGTTGTGGTTTGAAGCACTTTCCTATGGTGAATCATGCCCATTAGAAATGGAAAACTGAGGCAGAATCTCGTTAATTTACCTCTGGTTTTCGAAAACGTGATGCTGGTGATGGTTTTAGAGGGATCTTAATATGCAACCTGTGCCACCTTTCAGGATTGCATGCACTATTCAATCCTGGTACTTCACACTTGGTTGATCAAATCACTCTGATGTGGCTATTGTGCGAGATGTTCTATCTTGCTTCGAGCCATTAGTGTATGTGTTTTTGTGCGCTATTATTGAAGGGGTCAACTTACGGTGTGCGAAAGAGATTAGAGGCGATATCGTACGACTGTCTGCGTTTATTGACCGGTGTCCACTCCGGGAATTTTACTGTACATTTTGTCGGCAATATCTCAAAATTTGTAACAGTCTATGGAACCTATAGTGTCTATAATTGTCACCCCCGACGACGGTTGTTAATGTCTTGGTTGAACAATTGAATCTTATTCCATAATAATTCAGAGGACCTAGAATAACTGATGTAAGCTTATTCGAACAGTTGATCATTTACTAGGACTCTGAGGACTTTCGTGTACATGCTCGATTGCTATCGGCTTGGTACCAGTCCTGGTTGAGCTGGTAAACCAATTGATTTGATATCCATAATTATTTGGAAATCCTAAAATATCTGCCATATGCTAAATGGAATAGTAAATCATTCATTATGCTTCTACAGTTTTGCAAGGATATGCTTGGTGTTAACGGTTTGATACCAGCCATAGTTGATCTGTGTCTACGTGACCTGGTAAATCAATTGATCTCGACTCCCAAATAATTGGGAAGACCAAAACATCTGCGTTGAACTTATTTGAATGGTAAAGTATTCATAAGGATTTAGGGACATGCTGGGTTGCTATCGGTTTTATGCCCGGCGTAGTTTACCTGGTAGATCAATTGAACTCAACTTCCGGACAACATGGAGACCCTAGAACATCTGCGATGGACTTATTTGAATGGTGAAGCAATCACAAGGGCTCTAGAAACTTATATGGACACGCTGGGTTGCTATCAGTTTGATACTCGGTGTATCTGACTTCCAACGACTTCTCGGAGGAGTTGGGAATATCAGCTGACGAATGAATGGCCTATTTGGCCTCTAAGAATATGGAGGCCTCAGGTTTCTACAATCGTTCTGAAAGTCATCCACATTCGGCAGCCTTTTTCCTTTATCAAAAGTTATCATCCCATCAGTTTTCTCTCAGGGTAATCCAAACTGTTTAAAAAAGCGGTGATCCGGCGGCTTGAGTCTGCAGAATTCCAACCAACAAAAAAAAAACAATTAAATTTCTTTGTAAAATTTTAAATCAGCAATAAAACTGAGCATTTTTTACATGCAGTGACCCGCATCGAAAAAAATCCACCTCTTCCTTTATCCTGTCCATTGTGCGGTTTCATGAAAATGCGCATATAATAAATGGATAAAACCCCTTATTCAACAGTTTACCTTAGTATTATTCTAATATCATGTACTAAATCCAAATATTCGAGGTACATTCCAATTGCTTTGCAATTGAAATAAAATGTGACGAAATAAGCATGACATTGAAAAAAATCCACTCTGTAATTATGCACATGAACGTCTTGAAACATTGACACACCCCTCGATATTTGTTTTGTCATGTGTCAACATCAACCACCTGCTGTTTGTTTACATTCAAAGAAATATGAATTTTTAAATAAATCAACTCAAACAAGCTTTATCTATAGCAATACCGTAAATACATAATTTCTTGTTCTACATTTAAAAATTTGCTCATCTGAAAATAATTTTTTGCTCCGGCCTGATTTCTTGGTTATAAACCAGGTGGATTTTTTTCGTTGCGGGTCACTGTAGATGATTTAAATTAGCAGCAAAAAAAGCGTTCATCGCTCATGAAACATTTTATAAAATTTGATTGCTTTTTGGTATTTTTTTTGTGTGGAAATTTCCTTATTTTTATATTACTCTTTATTGATTTTTTTAAAGGGAAAAACAATTATTTTGTAGCAAATTTTGTAATTGTTTATTGCTAATATTGATTTATTAATAGTTTTTTTTAATTGAACTTTTGGGTCTCTTTATGGAAAGTTGTTTTTTTATAATTGCAATTTTTGCTTTTAAAAGTGCTAATATATTTTTGTTCAGTGGAAAATTCTTTTATGTGAATGGAAATTTTGCATTACTTGCGGAAACTGAATATTTGGTTTTTGGTCATATCCTGATTTATGTATTGAAGACTTACTAATTTACTATATTCTTTATAGCAATTTTACTCTGCTGCTTAACTGTAGACCAGCTGAACAGAGTTATCCGAGTCCTCAGACGGAACAAGAATGTCTCCAAATCTCCGCCATGGCTTCACGCAATGAGAACAACAATATTAAGAATACCAAGACCAAGAACAAGAACAAGAACAAGAACAAGAACAAGAACAAGAACAAGAACAAGAACAAAAACAAGAACAAGAACAAGAACAAGAACAAGAACAAGAACAAGAACAAGAACAAGAACAAGAACAAGAACAAGAACAAGAACAAGAACAAGAACAAGAACAAGAACAAGAACAAGAACAAGAACAAGAACAAGAACAAGAACAAGAACAAGAACAAGAACAAGAACAAGAACAAGAACAAGAACAAGAACAATAACAAGAACAAGAACAAGAACAAGAACAAGAACAAGAACAAGAACAAGAACAAGAACAAGAACAAGAACAAGAACAAGAAGAAAACAAGAAAACAAGAAAACAAGAAAACAGAAAAAAAAAAGAAAACAAGAAAACAAGAAAACAAGAAAACAAGAAAACAAGAAAACAAGAAAACAAGAAAACAAGAAAACAAGAAAACAAGAAAACAAGAAAACAAGAAAACAAGAAAACAAGAAAACAAGAAAACAAGAAAACAAGAAAACAAGAAAACAAGAAACAAGAAACAAGAAACAAGAAACAAGAAACAAGAAACAAGAAAACAAGAAAACAAGAAAACAAGAAAACAAGAAAACAAGAAAACAAGAAAACAAGAAAACAAGAAAACAAGAAAACAAGAAAACAAGAAAACAAGAAAACAAGAAAACAAGAAAACAAGAAAACAAGAAAACAAGAAAACAAGAAAACAAGAAAACAAGAAAACAAGAAAACAAGAAAACAAGAAAACAAGAAAACAAGAAAACAAGAAAACAAGAAAACGAGAAAACAAGAAAGCAAGAAAACAAGAAAATAAGAAAACAAGAAAACAAGAAAACAAGAAAACAAGAAAGCAAGAAAACAAGAAAACAAGAAAACAAGAAAACAAGAAAACAAGAAAACAAGAAAACAAGAAAACAAGAAAACAAGAAAACAAGAAAACAAGAAAACAAGAAAACAAGAAAACAAGAAAACAAGAAAACAAGAAAACAAGAAAACAAGAAAACAAGAAAACAAGAAAACAAGAAAACAAGAAAACAAGAAAACAAGAAAACAAGAAAACAAGAAAACAAGAAAACAAGAAAACAAGAAAACAAGCAAGAAAACAAGAAAACAAGAGCCGAGGTACGATTTTCAACATCTAAGAAAAAAATCTGCATGTGTAAACCAGCCTGAACAATTAGCCTAATGTGGATTTAAAATCTGAAGAATGTTAGACCAATTCTATTGGCAGCACTTTTCTGATTTTTTCTGTTTTAAGTTTTTAAATAATTGATGGCGTTAAATACTATGAATTGTTTGGAAAAGTTAACTTTGAAGGTATTAAGAACCGATTGAGCGAATATAATTTTGTGATGGAGAAAGTCATTTTTTCCATAAACATCTCAGAAATTCCACCAGATATTCCTTCTTTTAACCTTCAAGAAATTCCTCTGACAAGTCTCCTTGAAAAATCTCTGCAAATTCATTCAGTAATTCCTTTAGAAATCTGAAGGTTAGGAGATTTGGAAAACCTGGCACCCCACAATAAATTTTACTAGAAATTCTCCTGCAAATTCCTGGCGCAATTCCACACTAACACACTAACACACTAGCTTTTTTTTTCTGTAAATTCGAATAGGAATTATCCAAACAATCTGAAGGAATTTCACCGGAAATTACAATTGTTCCAGATATATTTTCCGCCATTGTGCGTCGGTGTAACGACATACAGGTTCACTTCCTAAATCTAATGGATTTCAAAATATTTTACTCAATGATTTGAATTCTCATCTACACTATCGTCGTCAAGTGGATGAGTTCCGAAATATTATGATTTGCAACAGTTTCGTTTCGACCTCTTGAACAAATTTGTAGAAGACGGCAACTTTCTAAGTCTTACGGATTCCAAAATATCTTACTTATACCAACACGAACATCGAACTGGTGGGCACCAACCACGCAATTTGTATGACAATCACGACTTCCTTCCGACGTTTTGAATTGCCGAGAGGTCATTTTTGGTCCGATCGAAGGTCTCAACATCTCAGACAAAACTTAGAGGACTTGAAAATTTGTGAGTCCAAAAATTGTTCAAATCGGTTCACCAACAGCTGAGATATAGCGATTTGAAAGTAGCGTTCCGACTGTTTCGGAGGCTTGGTTGTTGGAGTGTTAATGCGGGTTTTTATTTACATATCATATAATCCCCTCCTTTTCTGCCGCTATCTGAAAAAGTGACGTATGCGCCATTTTACAACATACATGTTTTCCATTTTTCTGTTAAAGAGTACGATGAATACTACTCGTTAGCACCATTTTTAGAAAATGGCGTATACTTCACTTTGCCAGATTACGGCAGCATAGATCGCATCACTCACCAGAGCGATATCCTATACAACTAACACAATACCACATCCCAAGACAATCGTGGAGATGTAGAGGTGTTTACGAATTGTACGGTCATTATGCTTATGCTCATGTTCATGCTCAATATGTTTCAATATTTGCCAACATAATATCTGGCGGTTTTAGTGAACTCCGTTGACATGTTAGTCCCATTAGAGCAGGTTTTATATTGGTTTATCAAAGTATTGATCTTTTATATGAAATATTCATCCATTAGGACCGTGAAGGTCAATTTCTGACTCAGTTATTACAATCAATTATGGATAGCTGAAAGGATTACCCACTAAGTAATAAATCACTGAAACCTACAGACATACGGTTCAAGTCAATAATCGTGTTGATTGTTTATAAATCGCTCGTTTGCTTGCCACCAAGCGTCGAAAGCTATTTTCCAAATGGGTCGAGTTTATTGTGTTGTTCTTGATTACTCGACGCACGCCCCCAAATAATAAATCTGCTATCGTCTGCCGGAGACCCAGATTAGTGGAGACACATGACGCAGTCCGATAGACTGATGCCCTTTTGCGTAATGACTACTCAATGAGGGCTCACAATCCCAACAAAACAAACTGTGCCTGAGTGGGCTAATATAGTACGGGGCAATAAATTGCGTTTGGTCTGCCCGACAAGCGCAGTGACATTGCCGATCTGAAGTGCACCTTCGTATGTCGGTAATCTGTGAACTCCGAACCCGGCTGATAGAGATACATCAGCCCCGAGCCCGGCCGTGGAAGCGAAATGTGGCGATTTATGATGCTCAATTAAGCGCGTCGGTGATGATGAGAACGGGGCATGTGCTCAAGCTGGAACAAACACGCTAAAAATGAACTACTCAAAATTGAGTCGAATCCGACTCATTTTCATTAAAAACGGGACAACTCAAATTTGAGTAAAAGATACTACTTCAATAAAATGATGATTGCACTTAAACTAGGAGTCTGTTTGTCGTAAAATGCACTTAGATAGATAGATAAACTTGATTCGCATCTGTCGTATTAAAAATTGATGGAAGGCCAAGCTTAACTTTCGCGAAATCATCATTTTATTGAAGTAGTATCTTTTACTCAAATTTTGAGTTGTCCCGTTTTTAATGAAAATGAGTCGGATTCGACTCAATTTTGAGTAGTTCATTTTTAGCGTGAATGGCACCATATGCGGCGGTCTCCAGAGTC
The DNA here is from genome assembly GCF_024139115.2 of Armigeres subalbatus. Taxonomy (NCBI): domain Eukaryota; kingdom Metazoa; phylum Arthropoda; class Insecta; order Diptera; family Culicidae; genus Armigeres; species Armigeres subalbatus. The sequence continues at coordinate 218,005,046 of NC_085141.1, read as the reverse complement.
CAGACTGTCAGCGGCGGTTAGCCATAAACTGGATCAGCAAGACTGTGAATGATTAACCATACGTGTCGTACGAAAACTACCAATCTGTTTGTGCAGCCAACGGTTCGCTTGTTCGCTCATTAGGGCAAATCAACCACAAAACTACGTTGTTGATGGCCGGATGGATAATTCAATTGGAAGGTGTCGAATTTATGATAGTTGTTGCTCTATGATATAACATTATCAGTTGAATAACACGATAAACAACAAGGCTATCACAAATACGCAAATCCGAAAAAAAGCATAGATGTTTTAAAGTTAGTGTATGTAGATAACGTAAAGAATAGAACTTACAATAATGAACTTACAGAACTTACTTACAGAAGTTACTTACAGAACTTACTTAGAACTTTAGGTGGCGCATATTACTCAGCATCATTCATATTACTTGCTTCTTAGCAAATCACACCGATTGTTTCGACGGAGGAATTTCGGATGCGCGAAGAATAAAGTGTGGTCACTTTGATGGTCTCGAACATACTAAATATTATCTTTATAATTCAGAGTTGAGTATAGGTAACATTGAGAGTGAGTGGAATGATTTGTGTGGGTACAAAGAGCGAGTATTAGAACTGTTCATGATTTGGGGTTAACGATATTATCGCCAACATACCGGCCCCCGTTGAAACGATTAGTTTCAACCGATTATCGATCCCTGGAAATCCTCGGCTGCGTCGTCATCGATCGGGAGGACCGATACCTCGCTGATTGCACGCTTGTAACGGCCGTTAGCCGTCTTAATAATAACCACCCGAACAAGTCCATCCTTGCCCGGAATAGTTTCCACAACTCGTCCTAATGGCCAATGGAGTGGTGGTGTAGGTTCTTTCAGCAGCACCATTTGCCCAGGTTGTAGATTGGCTTGTTGCTGCTTCCATTTTGGGCGCTGATGAAGATGGCTGATATAATCCCGCGACCAACGGTTCCATAAGTCCTGCAGCGATTTTTTCATTTCTTGCAGGCGGCTTAGGCGGCCGGGGTTTATGTGGCTTAAATCAGGTTCAGGAAGGGCGACCAGAGGCTCCCCAATCAGAAAATGTCCTGGGGTTAGGACGGCAAGATCCTGCGGGGAGTCTGTCAATGGGGTTAGAGGGCGTGAGTTGAGTACCGCTTCGACTTGCGTGACGACGGTTTGAAATTGATCAATCGAAAACGCCCGCAGTCCCATTATGCGGCGAAAATGGTGTTTAAAAGACTTAATTCCAGCCTCCCAGATACCCCCGAAATGTGGCGATCGTGCTGGGATAAACTGGAACTTGATCCCATTGTCCAGACAGTAATGTCGCCACTCATCTCCTTTGAATTGCTGCAGGAATTCAGCACGTGAAGCCGCGAGCTCGCGATCTGCTCCGACGAATGCAGTCGCATTATCGCAGTGAAGTTCGACGACACGGCCGCGGCGCGCGATAAAACGTTTGATGGCATTAATACATGACGCAGCGGACAAATCAACAACGATCTCGATATGCACGGCCTTTACCACTAGACACACGAACAGAGATACGTACATTTTGACCGACGCGCCCCTTCCACTCAATGGCCGAACGAGGAACGGCCCACAATAATCCATTCCCGAGTACAAAAAGGGTCGTGCTGGTGTGATACGAACGGCTGGTAGCGGCGCCATGATTTGATTAGTGGACTTGGGATGGCACTGGAAGCAAGTAATACACCGCCGCACTACCATTCGAGCACGGTTCCGGCCTCGGAGTGGAAACGCTGACGCATTGTGGCCAGTAAGATGGGAGGCCCTCCATGCAATGTTTAGATATGCACCGATCTTGCAATCATAATAGTGAGTTGGTGGTTGGCCGGTAACAAAATTGGAAAACGAGAGTCGTACGGTGCATTTGAATAGCGCAAACGACTGTCAACACTAAGAAGTCCAAACTCAACCATGAATAGGTTCATATTTCGCAATGGAGACTTTATATTCATTTTGGGGGGATTCGATAGATCCTTTCGACTGCAGTAGCTATTTATCTCCGCTGGGAAGCAAAAATGCTGCACAGCTCGCACAAGTAGTTTTAATGCATGATCACAATCATTAGCCGACAGCAACCCCCTTGAGCGGATTTCCGTTTGCACCTTGCAGTTGTTGCAGAACCTGTAGCAGTAGGCAGCGCACTTCACCAGTTTGGCGAGCTCCGAATACCTGTCAAAGAAGTCCGACTCAATTTGGCTGACATGACAAGCGACGACATCACGAACTTCCGCATTGAACAGATTATTATCTGGTGCTTGGGGTAAAGTTTGTGGCCATTGTACCGTAGGTAGTTGTAAGAAAGGAGGTCCGTGCCACCACAAGTAGTCTCCTACAATCTCGCTTGCAAGGATACCGCGAGAAATTCGATCTGCCGGGTTGATCTCCGTTGGAATATGTCTCCATTCGGAATCCTTAGTCAAACGCTGTATTTCAGCAACGCGATTCGACACAAACACCTTCCAAGAATGACTTCTCGATCGCAACCAGTGCAGAACAACCGTACTATCGCTCCACATAGTTACGGGATGAGCGAAATCAGTCGTCTTACGGATGGTCTCGATGAGCTGGCTGCCGAGCAGTGCAGCGCAAAGTTCCAGCCTTGGTATGGATTGTCCTCGCAGTGGTGTGACGCGGGACTTAGAGATGAGCAGGTGACTGTGCAGCTTCCCAGTTTCGTCCGGTGAGACTACGTACACGCAACATCCATAACCTTTCATTGAAGCATCGCAAAAACAGTGTAGACTATAATGGCGTAGAGTATTCGAGAGGATTCTCCTTGGTACCTGAAGCTTGGATAGATGTTGTAAGTCAGTACGGTAATGAACCCAAATGTTTTGTTGTTCAACAGAGAGTTCTGTATCCCACGGCAAGCGTTCTGCCCATAGAGTTTGTGCAAAGACCTTAGCTGTAAGCACGACGGGTCCGAGAAGTCCGATAGGGTCAAATAAGCGAGACGTCTCCGACACTACTAATCTTTTTGTGACTGGTTTTGCAGCGCAGAATTGTGGTATTTTGAAACTTAGTATATCTGATTGTGGAAGCCATAGAAGATCTAACGTTTTGACTGCTGAAGAACGGTCAAGCTCGAGATTATTGGAGGTTTCCCGAACTTCAAGTGGTACATGTTTTAAAGATTCCCAGTCGTTGGCTGCCCACTTTCGCAGCGTAAACCCAGCTCCACCAAGTAACGAGATTAGTTGCTTGCAGATCTCTTGAATGGTGGTTAGGTCGTCGTGGCCTGTCAAAATGTCATCCACGTAAGTTCCCTTTCGGATGACTGGCACTGCAAGAGGATAATGTTGTCCATCATCTGATGCCAACTGCTCGAGGACTCGTGTGGCTAGGAACGGAGAACTGGCCAGACCGTACATAACTGTCTTCATTTGATATATGCGAATAGGCTCCGACCGATCATCTCTCCATAAAGTTTGTTGATACTTGCGATCCTCCGGATGAATCCAAATTTGTTGGAACATTTTTTGAGCGTCTGCCGTGATGACAAATCGTGGTATCCTGAAGTTTAAAACCGTAGCCTGTAGAGGTGGCTGTACCGTAGGACCGATGAACATGACTTCATTGAGAGACAACCCATTAATGCCGCGGCTTGATCCATCAAACACCACTCGAGTCTTTGTGGTGGTGCTTTCAGGGCGACAGACGGCATGGTGCGGGAGAAAGAATTGTGGGCCGATAATCGCGCGCGAATTTACCTCCATGTGCTCTAGCCTCTGGTATTCCTGCATAACTGTGGCATATTCCTGGCGAAGATCGTCGTTGATAGCGAACTTCTTTTCCATCGACAAGAAACGACGAAGCGCTGGAGTATAAGAGTCTCCTATGAACGGGATTAATTCTTCCCGTAGTGGTAGACGAACAATGTAGCGTCCCTTATCATCTCTTGATACCGTGCGACTAAAATGCTCCTCAACCAATTGTTCGTCTGGTGTAAAAGATTTTCCGACATCCATGTTTTCGATCTCCCAAAATCGCTCCAATTGGGAGTCGAGAGATTCATTCATGCAGAGGTGGCTAGACGTAACTGCGCTCACGATTTCTTGTTCTGGAACTTTTCCACAAACGACAAAGCCGAGAACACTCTTTTGTAGTATGGGATACCCAGTATTAAGTATAATTTGCTGGTTTTCAAGAAGAGTGTAGAAGAGCTCTGCACCGATTATAATGTCTACCCCTTGACTAACATTGAACTGCGGATCGGCTAGGGGTAGATGTTGAGGAATCTTCCACTTTGTCACGTCAATGTGACAGCTAGGTAAAGCAACTGTTAATTTGGGTAACACGAGGCAATTCAAATTAGATGTGAAACTACCAAATCGAGAAGCGATTGATATTGCTACTCCATATCGAACGTTGACTAAAGACTGTCCAATGCCACTAACCGGCGAGTTTAGTTTTGTGCGCCGTAGGTTCAGCCTTTGACACAGTGCCTCCGAGATGAAGCTGGGTTGTGATCCGCTGTCTAGGAGTGCTCGCGCATACTGATATTTGTTATCAATATCCATGACCTTGATAACTGCGGTTGATAGAAGAACCATAGTTTGATTTCTTTGGAAACTCACATTCGCATTTTGATAGGCACTAGGAGGTAAATTTGTAACGGATGAGTCTACCGACGTTGGAAGGGGATTGAGACCGATCGAATACGACGATTCACGAAACGATGACGCGAGTGGTAAGGCATAACGAGGTTCGACCGACCGAGAACCTTCTTCCACACCGAGAAGCGGGAGCTGATCTGATTCAGCAAACGAACTCTGTTGCATTGGTTGCGTAACGCGGTTGATGATTGGAGCAGGGGGGGGGGGGCGGCAAATAAAGCATTGAATGATGTTTCTTTGCACAAGTTTTGCACACACCGCTGGAACAGTCTTTCGCCAAATGGCTCCCCTTCATACAATTTATGCAGAGACCGTTCCGTTTGACCAAATTGAATCTTTCTAACGGTGTTAACGATTGGAACGTATCGCACTGGAACAACAAATGTGGTTGGTCGCAGCAGACACACTTTGTAGAAGACATGGAACTCACGAGCGTTGCAGAGAAACGTTGTTTTGACTTCGAGTCAGTCGTTGTATTGACGAACGGTTGGGAAAGCATTAGAGTTTGAAGAATCCGCGATCGCTTATGAATGAAATCCAAAATTTGTTTGTATGTCGGTTTGACGTCACCTGATGTCTGTGTTTCCCACTCACGAAGAGAGGTGGGATCTAAACAGCTACTAAGCCGTTCGACCAGGAAAGAGTTCCAATGATCCTCAACTCCTTCAAGCTTGTCCAACAGTTGGACATGCCGGTCGAATCCATCTGCTAAGTCCAGGAGAGCGGAAGCCGATTCTCTTTTCAGGGGCGTAATCAACAACAGGCCCGCCATATGCCGCTTGATCAACATTGGCTTGTTTTCGTAGCGATCTTGTAACAGTTTCCATGCAACTAAATAATTGTTGGCTGTTATGTCAAGTGGCGCAATTAAACGTGCAGCTTCACCTGTCACAGAAGCCCTCAAGTAATACAATTTCTGAACGTGAGTCAACTGATAGTTGGAGTGTATCAGTGACGTGAATAGATCGCTAAACGATTCCCATTCTTCAAACTGCCCAGAAAACTCCTTGAGTTTGATTTCCGGTAAACGCAATTATCAGAGGAATTCTCGGAGGAACTGCCGGTGGAACTTCTGGAGAAATTTATTGAAGAACTACAGGAAGAATTTCCGGAGGAAATCCTGGAGGAACTCTCGAAAGCATTCTAGGATGAACTCCCAAAGAAACTTCCGTAAGAATTCCAGGAGGAACTCCTGGAAGAATTCTTAAAAGAACCTCCCGGAGGAATTCCCGTAAGAACTCCCAGAGAAATTCTCCGAGGAACTTCTGGAGGAATTTGTAGATAAATGCCTAAAGAAATGCTAAATGAATTCCTGGAAGAAATCCTGATTGAATTCCCGAAGGAATTACTGGTGGAACTTCAGAGGAACATCCGGTGGAATACCCTAGAGGAAGAGAAAAAATATTTCTGAAGGAACTTCTGAAATCCCATTTCCCGTGAAATTCCTGCCAAATATCGTCCAGGAATTCCCTGTGAAGTTCCTGGAGGTATTACCAGAGAATTTCTTGGAAAAACTCCTGGAAGAACTCCCACAAGCACTTCCGGAGGAATTCCTCCATGGAAGTCCTGGAATAATTCTTAGAGAAGTTCCTAAAGGAATTTCCGAAATAAAATTCTGAAGGAATTCCCAGAAAAAAACCAGGAGGAGTTAATGCAGAAATTCCCAGATGGAATCCTGAAAGCATTCCCAGATGAATTGCTGAAGAAAATCCCTGCGGATTGTTCCGAAGAAATTTCTGGAAGAACTCTTGGCAGATATACGAGTAAATTCCGAGTGAAGTCCGGGAGGAATTCTAGTACACTTCCGCGGAAAATCTCCCGGAGAAATTCCTGAAGGAATTCCGGGAGAAGTTCCTGAAGAAACTCCCGAAAAAATACCTGTAAGAATTTCTTGGAAATACTTGGAAATACTTGGACGAATTCCAGGAGAAATTCATGAAGATATTTCTAGAGGATTTCTTGAAGGAAATTCTGAAGTAATTGCGAAAAGAATTCCAGATTGGAATGCTATGATTTCGCTATTGAATGTTTGGAGGTATTCCGGGAAAAGTTCCGAGAGGAATTCCCGGAGAAGTTCCTAGAAGAATTTCCGAAGAAATTTCTTATAGATTTACAAGTGAAATTATGGAGCTTAATCGGAGGATTTCCGTCATAAATTTTTGAAGAAACTTCTGGTAGAATTTTGGGAAGAAATTTCATATGTATTCTTGACGGAACTCTCGAATGCCTGGATTCTAGAGAGAATAGCCGAAGAAATATCTAGAAGTAAATCTTGGAGTGAAGAAAAGAAATCTTCAACGAATTTCCTCGTGAATTTCCTAAAAAAAAAATAGTGGGGGGTTTCTAGATAAGGAGGAATTACAATTACATGAGAAGGATTTTCGATCGATTTTCAAAGGAATTTGTGGATAACTTTCCGGAGGGATTCAGAAATTCCCAGGGGAGCTTCTAGAAGGATTTCAAGAAGAATTTTTGAGCCCGAAATGTTTCGAGTTGTTTTGAACTTTCATATATTATGGATCATGGATGCCCTAATAAGTTTTGGGAATCTTTTGAATTTCAACCACCTATTTCTGTATATGATTAGATCGTAAAGTGCACATGTTTTAGGGAATTCATTTGAGTACCCGTTCAATATTTCCACAATATAGGGGGGCGGCGCCCCCCTGCCCCCCTCTGGCTACGCCCTTGGTGAACCATATAATAATTCAAGATAAAATTTTCAAAACGACTTATCTGCTTTTGTAAACAAAGATTCAAACGAGGATTTGACGAATCTGATAGCTCTCCCACGCAAACTAACACCATCAACAGGTAGCGGAAACCTTCACCTACCTATTGGTGGGTGTTGGTTTGCGTGGGAGAGCTATGAGATTCGTCAAATCGTCGTTTGAATCTTTGTTTACTAAAGCAGTTAAGTCGTTTTGAAAATTTTGGCTTGAATTGCTATATTAGCATCGCAGCTTATTGTTCATTCATCACCTCTACAGTTATTAACTGTAAGGTTTGTAAGCCAATTTACCATTCTTGCATTTCATGATGAGACTAACACGATGATACTATTATACACGGGGAAGTCGAGAAAAAATTCAACCCGACAATTTCCTAGACCGGATTCGGGAATCGAACCCAGCTCAAATTCAGCATGGTCTTGCTCTGTAGTCGCGCATCTTACCGCACGGCTAATAGGATAGGCCATACAGATTGTTCCTCTTTTTATGCCCTAATGTCCATGATGAAGAGACGAACATAATAGAGACATCAAATTTTTCAATCAGTTCAAATCCCATCGTGAAATATGCAATTTTTAATTGAGTTTCAAACTACATGACTCCTCACGTTTTGCTCAATTCCCCTTCTTTCTAAAACAAAGCAGCGCAGCATAATTTATGCATATAATGGAATAATGAAATCGTTATGTAAGTTTGCGATTAAATCGATTCAGGTATGAGCAACGCGCGGCGAAAAAGGAAAATATAAGGAACAAAACGATAAAATCTCTGACAAATAGATTAAGTAAAGCAAACTATCATTCTTATGCACAATCGAAATCCGACGTTCGGCACACAGCAGCTTACTAAGCATATGCGGTATTTCGAAAAATTTCGTTTCAGGTGGTTCGAAACGAAATTCCGCGGAATTTCGCGGAATTTGAGCATGGCGAAATCTGATTTTTTGATTTCGTTTCGTTTCGTAAAATTCCAAAAATTTCGCAAAAAAAAATTAGCTTTTAACGAAATTTTACGGAATTTCGCGAAATTTCGAAACAAATTTAAGCTTATACCATACTTTATATTATCAAAAATTTCGGCTGCGCCGCTGAACTGTTTATGTTATACAAATTTTTTAATTAACGCATACTACATAACCCCATTATGAGTCGACAAATACGTATTTAGTTTTCTTCTATAAAACGTTTTCAGTGTTTTGTTAGAAATGTTTAACAAAAAACAAAAAGTATATTTAACTCAATTTTCGGGGCCGTTTTTTCACCTCCACTTAAGCCAAAAATGCAACATTTTACTTCCAAACAACAATTTGAAAGTTAGAATTAAAAGTTCAGAGGATTGAAGATATTCCACACAACAATCAATAATCGGATAATATTTTTATATTCTTTGACTTTTTGCACAACATGTAAGGAATATTGCAGAGTCGTGGGCATTTCTAAATATTCGCATGGAATATGCCTAAAAAATCCAGATCGATGGAAAAGATCAATAAAATTACTGAAAGTTCTTTACTCATGATTGCTTTCAGCTCATACTGTCCAAGCAGCTGTTTTTTGCACTGAACTGAAAGCGTACTTTAAGGCGAAACCGGATAGAATCCAACTTCAAATCTACTCCACGCTTTCGGGGGTACACATCTCAAAATACATGATGCTTGAAACACGAAAGACAAGTTTTCACCTTTGATGCGTTATAGAATGCATTAAGACTTGTTGATCATCTATATACATAATAAGAGTTTGGTCAGCAGGCCCTTCAGCTTTATTTCTAAGTTTTACAGTTTGGATTTACAACACAATTTATTAATTTTCTAATACATATAACATTTTGTCCTTGAAATATCAAATATCAAATTATATGATATTTCTTCATGCGAAAATCAAGATTAAGGTTGAGTAAATCATGAACAACTAAATTTAAGATTGGAATTTTTACATGGGCAGTTCACAACGCACATTTTGGCTTACTATACAGGGCAACACTTGCTGGGTCAACTAGTAAGTTATAGAAACTATGACATAAAGCACTGTATTATGCCAACGAAATTGCAATTATCATAGGGTAACTGTACCAGTTTTGGCCATGTTACTAATTTGGCCAGTTTATCTCATAACTCCAAAAGTAAAGTAATTTTTGATGGTTTTATTAGTTCTAACAGAAGATATGTATATCCTTTATCTCTCTTCGCTGTTGAAACTTATTGATATTTTTTAGCATATATGCATTTTTCAGGGTTGGCCAAAACAGGCACTAAGGTGGCCAAATCCAGTATACTTCCCCTTATCATCTTCCAAAGGTCTCATAGATGTGCAAAATTTATCCGCAGTACAAATTGCACGTGCTATCAAAGCATTCACTGCCGCAACCCACTACATGGCTGCCAAATTATAAATTTCAAAAATATCAAAGTTGATTTTTGCCTTTCTCGTATACTAAGTATACGGTAAAGGCTATATGATCGCTCCAAAAACAAAATTTTTATAGAAGGCCCGGAGACCCATAGTGTTATATACCAATCGACTCAGTTCGACGAATTGAGGTGATGTCTGTGTGTGTGTGTGTGTGTGTGTGTGTGTGTGTGTGTGTGTGTGTGTGTGTGTGTGTGTGTGTGTGTGTGTGTGTGTGTGTGTGTGTGTGTGTGTGTGTGTGTGTGTGTGTGTGTGTGTGTGTGTGTGTGTGTGTGTGTGTGTGTGTGTGTGTGTGTGTGTGTGTGTGTGTGTGTGCGCAAAACTACTCAAAAATGTCACTCATTTTTAGGGCACTTATCCTCAACTGATTTGCTCGCAACAAGTTGCATTCGACGCAGAATCTTGTCCCATTGTTTCTTATTTGAAATTGGCTAGATCGGACTATGGGATCAGAAGTTATGGCCAAAATACAAATTCATACAAAAAAATCGCGTAAAAAATGTCACTCATTTTTCGGGCACTTATCCTTAACCGATTTGCTCGCAACAGATTGCATTCGACGCAGAATCCTGTCCCATTGTTTCCTATTTGAAATTGGACAGATCGGACTATGGGATCGAGATTTATGGCCAAAATACAAATTCATACAAAAAAATCGCGTAAAAAATGTCACTCATTTTTCGGGCACTTATCCTTAACCGATTTGCTCGCAACAGGTTGCATTCGGCGCAGAATCCTGTCCCATTGTTTCCTATTTGAAATTGGCCGGATCGGACTATGGGATCGAGAGTTATGACCAAAATACAAATTCATACGAAAAAATCGCGTAAAAAATGTCACTCATTTTGCAGGCACTTATCCTCAACCGATTTGCTCGCAACAAGTTGCATTCGACGCAGAATCCTGTCGCATTGTTTCCTATTTGAAATTGGCCAGATCGGACTATGGGATCAGGAGTTATGGCCAAAATACAAATTCATACGAAAAAATCACGTAAAAAATGTCACTCATTTTTCGGGCACTTATTCTCAACCGATTTGCTCGCAACAAGTTGCATTCGACGCAGAATCCTGTCCCGTTGTTTCCTATTGAAAATTGGCCATATCGGACTATGGGATCGAAAATTATACCATTTTTTATGGAAAAATCGCAAAAAAAAACTCACTCATTTTTCAGGCACTTTTCCTCAACCGATTTACTCGCATTAAATTGCATTCGACGCAGAGTGTCTCATATTTTCTTATTAAAAATTTGCCAGATCGGACTATGGGCTTAGATGTTATGGTCAAATTACTATTTATTGCGAAAAAGAGTTCAAAAAAGTCTAGCTCACTTTTTTAGCACTTAGACTTCATATATTCCCCAAGCAACACAAGTTTAACAAATCTGGTTGCAGTAACCATATTGTGATTGAATCTGGTCATATATAAGTTACTGTGATTGATGTGCAATATGTGTGCTTCTCAGGTCGCTCGCAACAGATTGCATTCGACGCAGAATCTTGTCCCATTGTTTCCTATAGAAACTTGGCCGGATCGTACAATGGGGTCAAAAGTTATGGCGAAAATACTAACTTTAAAACTACAAAATAAAATGCCATTTTTGCTCTTATGCTCATCCGATTTGTTTGCAACAAATTGCGTTTGGCGAGAATTTTTTATGCATATAAACAAATATGAAAAAAAACACTCGGCATCGTTTAAAACGGAAGCATTTTTTCTCGCGTGTGACATTTTGTCTTGTTCAAATTTTGAAAATTGTTGGTGTACAAATATTAACTTCCGCAGGTAAGAATGGTCGACTTAACCCAACTTAACCTACACCCCCGAGGGAGACCATACGGCCCTGAAGGCGTCCGTTAGCCGATCGTGTTTTCTTCGGATCAATGAGATAGATCGTAATAGATGACAATAGTGCTCAAGTGAAAATGGTAGCAGCTCACTGGTCGGTGGGAAACTAGTAACCAGTGCCGCCGGCATCGCTGGAGATCTTTCAGGATTACCACCTCTCGGAAGCGAAGAGCTGCCAAGTCTTTGAATTGTGGGTAAAGTAGTCAGCCTGAGAAAATTATTTTGAGCTTTTTAGTGGAATATTTTCACTTGGCATAAGACGGTTGTACGGTCCCATTTGGTTCCAACACTCGATTGTGCCTTGACAGATGCGTGTTTCGACCTCAGCGGTGGGGTCGTCTTCGGCGTCTCGAAGTCGAGCCAAGTACGAGACACTGAAGACGGCTTTACTGTTGGGGTCGAGGTAGGTATCTGTCGCGGTACAGTTGAGTGGTGGAATTGAGTGGGATTGTGCAGACTCGTCTTATGACAAGTGAAGTTTTATTGTTAATTCATTACCTTATTATAATTAATATTTTCAGAATATTTATTGATTTTATTATTCTTATCATATTCTTTACATTTGTTTCATTCCTATTTATTTAACACATAATGTCCATCACCTCTAATATAGTCATTTCAATTTTATCAAATTTCTTTTAAGTGTATATGAATTAAACTCTTTGAGCTCAAATAGAAAATTATATGGAATATTTTCATCATATGGCAGTGTATTCAACAGTATTTTCATAAAATAAACTGTATATTGTGTACAACAGCTAAAGGGTTATTTTTTACCAACGGAAATATTCAAACTCATTGTCTCCGTATTGGTTATCATATATTACATACATCGTAACATTTTATTCAATTATTTTACTTTTTATAATCGTTTTACTCCTTCTAAACATGTTTATAATATTCGTAATACTTATTATGAGACACCCTATGAACAAATATTCTGTTGTTAAATACATTTAATTTGTGATTATTAAATTACATTTAGGAAATCGAATCCTACCATACAAAATAACTTGTTTTCGGGTTTCCGTTTTGACTAATGCAGGTTCGACTACTTTGTCGGGCCGGTTGACACCAATAAAAATATTCAATGATTACGATACCAGAGCCACCATTTTTCAGAACCTACTTTTTTTTCTAGTGATCCCATAGTAGAATTACCTTTTTTCAGAACCAGGTGAACAAAATGTTCGATCAGATGACAACAAGCTTCGGTATCAATCGGTTGAGCTTCATTCATTGTTTTCAATAATTTACTACGTTCATCAAATTTCTTGCAATTATACTCAATAAATGTTTATATTTCATCATATAATATTATATCATGTTATATTATATATCATGATATTGATTTCATTAATCTAAACAACCTGGATCGAACCAAATTCATCTTCTTCGGATTGGTATTTCTGAACCATTTCTCTCAAGGTCGACTAATGCTTAACAAAGCAAACCCTGCCGTACAAAACATGTAAAGTAAATAATATATGGTATGGGTTCTTTGACACTGTAGCAAAGGGTTTGTAGTATGTAGTAAACGTAGTATGATTCACCTGTGATTTTTAGCTCGTAATTTATTGATATTTTTTAATGTATTAATCTATTACAGATTAAATGTCTTCTGTTTACTCACATGATGAAGAGTAGCTTGATATCAAGGATTGCTCATCGTATTTTCATTTCATATAAAATTTATCACTCTAAATGCCTCGTAAATGCTTGTAATATGAATATGCCATTATTGAGTTGAAAAACATTTGTGATCAATAAGAATCACTACATGAAAACTTTCGTTGCATTTCATCAGTGCTTAATAAAACTTAGCAAAACTCCGACCATATTATCTCGATTTAATTGATCATTTCTAACTTTCAAATACATTTCTGACATAAAAAAGAGAGGAAGAAAACAAACAAATAAAAACAAATAATGTAATAATGTTTCATCATATACATATTTATTTTGCTTCATCAAATGATTTGTAACATTCATATATATTTTTTCATGCCATATATTTTATTGTGAAATCAATTATATGGCCAACAATCAAACTGTAATGGCTATATGATATTTTGCTCGCAAATCTATTGAGAACCATATATTGTAAATATATATTATCATTATTTTATACTCATTACATTGGTTATTATCATGCATATATTTCATTTTAGTTATAATACATATGCTATATTATTTTTATGCCATCAGGGATATTTTTTCAGATCAGGCCCAAGGTCCAGGGATAACGGTATTCATCAGCCGAAACACCACCTTATTTCCTCTACAATATTACTGATTTGACTGTAAATATATGAAATGGGACTGGGAGGGTGCATCAGGGCATCAATGAAGTTACAATTGGACAATGAAGTGGTAGCCAATTGGAGTCAAGGAAGGAAAGTATCAGTCGTTCGCGTCTATTACTTTTATCTCCAACAGTTGTTAACCAGTTGACGCGCCCTTCTTCAAACAAACCATCCTTTGGAAATCTTAACAAGAATTGCAAATTTCATTATTATTTTTGTTGGATCATTTTGCTGGAAGGATATTCTTATTTTCCCGTGGGTTTAGTGTAAGTGTCTCTGCTTACAGGTCCACCACCCCCATTTTTGGCCTTTCATACAGCAATATGTTGAATCCAAAATTATATTGAAATTTGACCTTACTGTTAAGTGGAACCGCATGCAGAGCAAGACTCCAGCCAGGATGGTGGCTAACTACATACATACATACATACATACATAAACAAATATGAAAAATAAGACCAATCCACATATTTCTTCCAAATTTTTCCAAACCTTTTGAACGAACGAGAAAGGCACCATCACCGCTAGGTGGATTAATCTGGGTTTTTTAAGGTATATTCTTCTTAGGCGACTAACTGGCGCTTATTTTTTGTTGCAACTAGAAATAAGCCCAGGAATAGATTTTATTTTTTTACGTGCGTACAACATATGAAGGTAGATTGAATATTGCTGTACGATATTTGAAATCGAATTAGTACAATATGCTGCTCAACTCCTCTATAAAAGGTCGATTTTTTCACACGAAAAAAAAAAGCTTTTCTCATATAAATTCGAATCACAATTTTCTTTGTAAATTTTGTATCCAAATTCAACAGTGAACAAGGATTTCACCCCTGTCGAATGCAATTTGTTGCCAGAAAATCGGTTGAAGAAAATTTTGCAGCAATATTTACAAAGGGCAAACAGACAATAGCTCAGTTATTCGAACTGATTGTATATCAGACTATGGGTTTCCGAATCTCGTATAAAAAGTTTGGATTTGGAGTGAAATGATAGCCATTTGGTACATTTTATAATTAGGTACTTCTCAAAATTATTATATCTCCATACGTACAAACTATTGATGCTGCCATAAAAACTTTGTTATCACATTTCTAAAATACAATCTAAAATTGTTATATTTGTGCATTTTAGAAAGTTACGATTCTTAAGTCATTACTTAATATTGTAAACGGAGCGGTTGGTATGTCCCTGTTCGGGAGCACATGCTCCACAATGAATTTATTTCAAAGCGATACGAATACTGGTGTATTTGTATCTTCTTCTATATACGTAAATATTAATTTCTGTCTGTCTGACCCTTATAGACTCGGAAACTACTGAACCGATCGGCGTGAAATTTCGTATGCAGGGGTATTTCGGGCCAGGAAAGGTTCATAAGATGGTTCAAGACCTACTCTCTTTGGAAAAAGGGGTTCCAATACAAATGAAACCCAAATATTTACATAAGTTAGGAACTAATCAATAAAATGGAACCAAATGTGGCATGTGGGGGAGTTTTTGATGACAAGAAATGTTTCAATGATGGGCTGAGATGATGGGTTGACGTTTGCTCTGTCTTTCTAATCGTAGAGCAAACACTTAAACTTATATTGTGAATGCAAAATAAAAGTTTGTGCTAACTAATCCATTTTGGGCGAGAGGAGGTTCTACGGGTCTGCTATTAATATATAAACGGTAAAGCGACGAGTCTGTTTCTTCTGTTACTAAAACTCTATTGGTCACAAAACCGTTATTTAACTACGAAAAAAAGAAATCATATAATAGAAAACCAATTCAATAAAAATTCCGCGGAAAAAATTTAAAATTTCGTTTCGTTCCGTGAAATTTCGAATTAAATGGACCTTGATTTCGTATCGTTTCGAAGTCTCGTAAGTAAATCTATATTTCGTTTCGTTCCGTTTCGAATCAACATAGACATTTCATATTTCGTTTCGTTTCGTTTCGTCAGGAAAAAGTGTGTTATCGCATACCCTTACAGCTTACTGCTGCTCCGAATTCCGTTGTCGTTCGTTTCCGTAATGGGTCTTCGATCCATTGTTATTCCGAACGGGCTGCTTCCTGCCTCGCCATCGATTTTCCCTGCCCTGATGAATTTCGTGAGTGACCTACTGGCGGTTTAAGGAGCAGCTCCGAAACCCCAATGGCCGGTTGTAGGTGTTGCCTCCGTTGTCGCTTTTGTATGTTTGTTCGTGCGGTTAATAATTCAAATGAATATTTATCATCAATTTACGGACAGCCGGGGGGACAGCTTTCTCTCGGTAACCTACATGTCGGATGGAAAACCAAACCAAACGTAAACTCGTTTTGTCCACGTCATCATCGTTTGTTCTGGGTTCGGTCATGCAATCGCTTTACCTACAAATGGCATGGACTCGATCGATATTGGAACAGTTATGTTTATTTTCTCCAAACATTCTAACTTTTAGACCAGAACAAATTCATCAAGACTTATCCCAACAATCCCAAATTGGTTTGCTAGTTTTACTTTGTTGACATTGGATTTTTATTTCTGACTGGTAATGGGGTTTTAATTTCAGATCAAAGAATAATACATGTTCAGTCGAAAGAACTGAAGGAAGAAAGGCAATTGGGTGAATAAAAATAATGAAAAAACCTTTGCTACAACTGCAACTTTCGACGAAGCGTCCATTCGACCAAATTTCCCTCCAACTTAACGTGTTTTCAATTGTGTTTTTGACGAAATGTCATTCGACCAAAAGACATCAGACGATTTTGAAACTCGTGCCACGGCTGTAACAACCATATTACCTTCTAGCGCAATATTGAACAGCAGGCACGAAAGTCCATCACCTTGTTGTAGTCTTCGGTGGAAAATGTTAGCCCGAAATCTTCACACAGTTTTGCACACCATCCATCGTTGCTTTTATCAGTCTTGCGAGTTTCCCGGGAAAGCTGTTCTCGTCCATGATTTCCTTTGCTCAACGCGGTCTACACTGTCGTATTTTTGTTTGTTTTTTTTATGGTGACAGGTGGTTGGGATCTGTTATTCATGACACTTTTTAAAGGTTTAGCTGCTTGGGGGCAGCAGGGACTATGTCGAAGTGCTTGACGATCCCTCCCCAGGCCATCTGCGAGTTGTGGCGCCTGCCTAGGATGTGGTGGGGTTTGACAGTGGGCCCTGTTAAACCTCTATGAAAAGCTGCATGTATCCGTAAGTAGGCTCCGCCAAAGCTACCGTGTGCCACTCAAAGCGCACAAGCCCAAGTCCTGGTGTTAGGTGGGATACAAAACAAACCTGACATGACGGCCCTCTGGCGAGACAGGAGTTTTGTGCAGGCCCAATAAGCCGCCTGAAAAACCAATAAGTACGAACAATATAAGAGATAATGCGACTCGATATAATCGGCAAAGACCTAGGCGACGAATAAAGGATCACGATTGGAACCTTGGAACATGGAACTGCAGTCGCTAGGTTTCGCAGGTTGCGACAGGATGATCTACGATGAATTACATCCCCGCAACTTCGACGACGTGGCGCTGTAGGAGATTTGCTGGACAGGACAACGAGCTGGGAACCGGCTTCATAGTGCTGGGAAAGATGCGCCAACGCGTGATTGGGTGATTAAAGGCCGTTTCTTCAACTATAGCATCATCAACGTGCACTACCTACACATCAACGTGCACAGACCCGACGACGAGAAAGAAGCGTTCTACGCACAGCTGGAGCAGGCATACGATGGATGCCCACTGCGGGATGTCAAAATCGTCATCGGTGACATGAACGCGCAGGTAGGAAGGGAGGAAATGTATAGACCGGTCATCGGACCGGATAGTCTGCACACCGTATCGAATGACAACGGCCAACGATGCGTAAACTTCGCAGCCTCCCGCGGAATGGTAGTCCGAAGCACCTTCTTTCCCCGCAAAAATATCCACAAGGCCACATGGAGATCACCTAACCAAGAAACGGAAAACCAAATCGACCACGTTCTAATCGACGGTAAATTCTTGTCCGACATCACGAACGTCCGTACTTACCGCAGTGCGAATATTGAATCCGACCACTACTTCGTTGCAGTATGCCTGCGCTCAAAACTCTCGACGGTGTACAACAGGCGTCGAAGTCGGACGCCGCGGCTTAATATTGAGCGGCTACAAGACGGTAGACTAGCCCAAGACTACGCGCAGCAGCTGGAAGTGGCATTCCCAACGGAAGAGTAGCTAGGCGCAGCATCTCTTGAAGATGGCTGGAGAGATATTCGATCCGCCATTGGAAGCACCGCAACCGCAGCACTAGGCACGGTGGCTCCGGATCAGAGAAACGACTGGTATGACGGCGAATGTGAGCAGTTAGTTGAGGAGAAGAATGCAGCATGGGCGAGATTGCTGCAACACCGCACGAGGGCGATCGAGTCACGATACAAACGGGCGCGGAACAGACAAAACTCGATTTTCCGGAGGAAAAAGCGTCAGCAGAAAGATCGAGACCGTGAAGAGACGGAGGAACTGTACCGCGCTAATAACGCACGGCCGGCTGAAAAACAACAAAGCCCCTGGAGTTGACCAACTACCAGGAGAGCTGTTTGAACATGGTGATGAGGCACTGGCTAGAGCGCTGCACTGGGTGATTACCAAGGTTTGGGAGGATGAGGTTCTGCCTTAGGAGTGGATGGAAGGTGTTGTGTGGCCCATCTACAAAAAGGGCGAAAAGCTGGATTGTAGCAACTACCGCGCAATCACATTGCTGAACGCCGCCTACAAGGTACTCTCCCAAATTTTATGCCGCCGACTAACACCAATTGCAAGAGAGTTCGTGGGGCAGTACCAGGCGGGATTTATGGGTGAACGCTCTACCACAGACCAGGTGTTCGACGTACGTCAGGTATTGTAGAAATGCCGCGAATACAACGTGCCCACACATCATCGACTTCAAAGCCGCATATGATACAATCGATCGGGACCAGCAGCTAATGCACGAAAACGGATTCCCGGATAAACTGATACGGTTGATCAAGGCGACGATGGATTGGGTGATGTGCGTAGTTCGAGTTTCAGGGGCATTCTCGAGTCCCTTCGAAACGCGTGAAGGGTTACGGCAAGGTGATGATCTTTCGTGTCTGCTATTCAACATCGCTTTGGAGGGAGTAATACGAAGGGCAGGGATTGACACGAGTGGTACGATTTTCACGAAGTCCGTCCAGTTATTTGGTTTCGCCGACGACATTGATATCATGGCACGTAACTTTGAAAGGATGGAGGAAGCCTACATCAGACTGAAAAGCGAAGCTAAACGGATTGGACTAGTCATCAACACGTCGAAGACGAAGTACATGATAGGAAGAGGCTCAAGAGAGGTCAATGTAAGCCACCCACCACGAGTTTCTATCGGTGGTGACGAAATCGAGGTGATTGAAGAATTCGTGTACTTGGGCTCACTGGTGACCGCCGATAACGATACCAGCAGAGAAATTCGGAGGCGCATAGTGGCTGGAAATCGTACGTACTTTGGACTCCGCAAGACGCTCCGATCGAATAGAGTTCGCCGCCGTACCAAACTGACAATCTACAAAACGCTAATTAGACCGGTAGTCCTCTGCGGACACGAGACCTGGACGATGCTCGTAGAGGACCAACGCGCACTTGGAGTTTTCGAAAGGAAAGTGCTGCGTACCATCTATGGTGGGGTGCAGATGGCGGACGGTACGTGGAGGAGGCGAATGAACCACGAGTTGCATCAGCTGTTGGGAGAACCATCCATCGTTCACACTGCGAAAATCGGAAGACTGCGGTGGGCTGGGCACGTAGCCAGAATGTCGGACAGTAATCCGGTGAAAATGGTTCTCGACAACGATCCAACGGGCACAAGAAGGCGAGGTGCACAGCGGGCAAGGTGGATCGATCAGGTGGAGTACGATTTGCGGACCCTCCGCAGACTGCGTGGTTGACGAAGTGCAGCCATGGACCGAGCTGAATGGAGAAGTCTTTTATGTGCAGCACAGGCCACTCCGGCCTTAGTCTGATAATAAATAAAAATATTACAAGACAGTGTCACTTCAAGACCTCAATAGTTTGCTTACAGATTGAGCTCTCTTAACTATAAGCGGAAGCTAAAACATTGCTATGGAATGCATTTTTCCAATCGGATTCGAACTGATATCTCTGAAATTCGAACAAAATTTACCAACTAAACGTTCGAATTTTTTTTTTCAAGCATAAAAACCTCAGTTATTTCCAATTAAAGGTCATATTTATGCATAAAAATTGTAATATGCACTGTACCCACAAGCTTTCAAAAGTGTAAGAAGGGTCCCATTCACTGTAGGTGGATTAAGTCGTTTTTTTTAGTTTTTATATAAATTAATTTGAAAAAAATGTGTTCATAACTTATTTTCTATGCAGTCCTTATTAAGTTATAATGATTTGAATTTCGACAAAATTTTGTCTATCTCAACCTTTTTATCTAACCCCTGTATGTGCTGTGCAATAAAATAAGGTGAGCAGTTGCTGTAAGCCTGCTTGCTGTAGCAAAAATGAAACCCTTCGCTTTTCTCAAGGGGATGAAAAAAAAGAGAAATTTGACACCTGGTACCAGTGGCGTTGCACAGGATTTATTCTAGAGGGATTGTTGAAGAGAAGAGTTGCAGTTGAATAAATAAATAATTTCTTAGGGAAGCTTTGGCCTGTTGTAGCTACGCTTGTAGCGCCTGAGTAACTCTACAGGTGCAATCCCTCTGTGAAGGATGCTTATATGCCAAGCTTGTCAGTCTTCGATCCATATGAATCTATACCAGTGCTCCTGATGAATTTAAAATATCTTTAGCTCCACATCCTAATTGTATCAGTTTACATCTGCTTATATAAACATATAATTTTAAATCAAAATCAGTTTAATAATAACGAACTATAATTATTCCCACTTTGAATACCCTGGTCTGAATCCTAATCACATTTATGGTAGAGAACGATCTTTTGACATTTCAAATTTCATCCACATTTCTGGATGAGTCC
Organism: Armigeres subalbatus; assembly: GCF_024139115.2. Taxonomy (NCBI): domain Eukaryota; kingdom Metazoa; phylum Arthropoda; class Insecta; order Diptera; family Culicidae; genus Armigeres; species Armigeres subalbatus. The sequence goes on along the minus strand of NC_085141.1, from coordinate 217,984,137 downwards.
TTCTGCCAGCTACGTCAATGTTTGCTACATGAACAAACGTCCGAAGTGTACCGTGGGAATACGAAAAACCCTGTACATGAAATTTCACTTGTTTTTCATACCTAAAGCGAAACCTGCCACCGGAGCAGTATGGCGAGTAATAAACGTCGCTCGTCTACCGGAAATGTGATTCGTATAACCTTTCTCGTAGGTGGTACCTAACTTAGGCAAACGAAGAAAAAAGTAGAACCCTGCCGAATCGGCCGTGTGGATTTTAGGCCAACTGGGAGTAGACCTGTAAACATTCGTCATAAATTTGTACGAAACACCAGCCGGGAACAATGTTGCCATCATGCCAGAGAAATCCGACACGGTCAAGAAACATTGTTTTCACAAACAAAAAATCAAATTTATTCAAACCTAATATTAAATCATTAGGTACAGGAATGTATCCAAACATTCTATCATTAAACTATTACGAGTTAGCATCCCTGACCGGGAAAGCTGCACCGACCATTTGCCACACATCACGCTGTTTCTAGTGTGAAAGTTCAGCCCCCCGTCCTCTGCTTGCGTTTGAGTGTTCCTGTTCCGATCCGGACCAACTCGCTCGCTGTGGTCGAACGGTATGTAATTTAGTTTTGTATATGTGTATGTGTGTAGTAGGACTTTTCCTTTACACTCTTCAAAGCATCCAACGCGTTGCTTCCACGACTAGGTTTAGTACCACTGGTATGAAGTTTACAAACGGTTTCAGCGTGCCCCTGCCCAGCCCATCCACCACGTTGCTCGATCTTTCTCTTCAGGTCAGCGGGTTTGATGGGCGAAGAAGAGTGTTTCCTTTGCAGTCGTTAAAAGCGGTAACAAGTCGCGACCTCGGACATTTGCGGACTCTTCCGGTGTGTGTGTGTGTGTTTGAAAGCATTCCGGTGTAGGGCAGCCTTTGCTATTCATTTTGTAAAATGTTTTATTTTCTGTGGGTGGTGGGGTCTGCGTTACCGCAATGTTTCATATTTCTACTTACAAGCAGCCTCCGGTTGAAATTCGCGTGAATAAAAAATGAAAAATAAAAAAATACACGCTGGATTTATTGGTCTGTTATTTATATCAAGTTACGCTCAACGTTGCGCCCAAGATCAACTCGCAAAAACTTTTCGTTTCACATCGTTATCGTCATTTATACGTCAACACAATCTGTATAATGCCTGTTAGTGTAATGCCATTTCGTGGAATTCAGGATCTTTTTGTACCGCTCCTTGTCACTCGCTAGGCATGATACCAAGTCATATTTCAGAACTTTTCCCATGTTTTTATGAACTTATAAATTTATGATTCACATAGGGTAACGAAAAGATAGCTTGTTTTATAACAAACGCACGAAGGTTACTAAATGTTTATCATCCTATTCGGACCAAACACCCGAAAAGAACGAAAAAACAAGATGCGTAACTTCTTTTACAAATTAGATCTAATCAAACTTATTTAGAATGTTAGGCAGACGTTAGTCATATTCAAAATTATAATTATTTGCATATGTTTATAATTTTACAAAAATGGTCATTCTTCGGAATTATTTCATGGAACTCATCATCTGGTTAATGCGTTTCAGCATTATGGTAAAAATAATTAAATCCTCCTCTCTGTAATTTCGCAAACCATCGCATTCCATATCGGTACAGTTTTTGAGAACAAAACCAAAACCATTTATTGACATAAGCCGTATCAAGCAAATCAGTTAATCTGTAATGGAATTAAAAGCTCAGCAGCAAAACCAGCATACCGTAGGTCATCTTTTCATTAAATCATGTCTGCTGTAAATCCCTCCAAGTCATTATATTTTAGCGCTCCTGGCCCATCTGCTTATCCCGTGTGACGTCCCGCAGGCGGAGCAGAAAATAATTTGGAGATTACATTTTAGAAACAAGAATCACCCAAAAATTTAATATTGCAAAGCGGATAAACATTCCTCAGTTTTTTCATACCTCCCGGATGAAGACGACGCGACAGGAGCAAAATCAAATAATAATTTGCGGATAAACGAAGGACATTTCCTTGAAGTCAGTATCAATCCTTATGCTAATACTGATGTTCTTACTTGTTTTTACAGGTGTCTTCCTGGGCCAAGCCGCGCTTGACACGGGTACGCAGTTCAAGGTGTTTTTCTTTCAGCTCGTTTATGGTGGGGTCGATTGTCGGGAGATTGCTTTATGGCGGGCCGCCGCACTCCATCAAAGATGGAAGAATGTGAAATGTGTTTGAGCCGCTGCTGCAAGATGGAAAGTGGGAGGTCGCCTACACACCCAGCTGTAACATCGCATCGCAACGACGCTGAACGATGAATATCTCGCCCAGCGCGCGCTCCGCAAGCTTCACCCACAGCCAGCCACGTGCTGCTGTACCTTGGAAGTGTAAACATTGCATTATCGTATCTGGTGTCCCCGGGGGGATAAGCAAGTACCCATCACCACCATTTTGGTGTTTAATGCTGTTGGTGCTGTTTGGTCGCTGAGTGGATATTTTGTGGCAAATGTAAATTGCTAACGCGGTTCAGGTTTTATTGCGACGGGACCGACGAACGGGTGTAGGAAAAACATTTTTTTATATTAAGGCCATAAAAAGATGGATGGGAAAGTTTCCCCGTGGAAGGATAAAATTCAAGTTTGCGTTGAGTACAGTATGAAGTAAATTGCACTTGACGGTAACATGAGTCAAAGTAGAATCCATATAGCCTAATGTTTTTTGGGCTGAGGGGAATGGTTGTAGGTTGTAAAAATAAGCTACGTTTGATTCAACAGTTCAGCCTGAACCAGCTCCAACTGATTCCTAGTTCCAAGATATTGGACTTATTTGACTCAATGGAAAACAAAATCCAAGCAAATGTTCTTCTTCACCTTCTGTTATTTGCAATGACGTTACCGAGATAGATATCGACTGTTCTCTTCATGACTGGCCATCCTCATGATGTAATGACCATCGCATGTTCGCATGTATTAAGAACACTGGCGTTTCATCTGTTTCCCTTACGGAAATTCAAGCAAGATTATAAACGAGTTAGAGATCCTGTAAAGGATTAAATAGTTATCAAAAGCAAATATACTCTATTACCAATAAAGTCCACTCTGACTGATTTGCAGAGACAACGCAGTAGCGCCGCTAACTAACTGCTCACATTCGCCGTCATACCAGTCGTTTCTGTGATCCGAGGGCACCGTGCCAAGTGCAGCGGTTGCGATGCTACCAATGGCCAGCCATCTTCAAGGGACGCTGCGCCTAGCTGCTCTTCCGTTGGGAGTGCCACTTCCAGCTGCTGCGCCTAGTCTTGGGCTAGTCTACCGTCTTGTAACCGCCCAATGTTAAGCCGCGGTGCTTGACTATGACGCGTGTTGTACACTGTCGAGAGTTTTGAACGCAGGCATACTGCAACGAGGTAGTGGTCGGATTCAAAATTCGCACTGCGGTAAGTGCGGACGTTCGTGATGTCGGAGAAGAATTTACCGTCGATTAGAACGTGGTCGATTTGGTTTACCGTTTCTTTGTTAGGTGATCTCCATGTGGCCTTGTGGATATTTTTGCAGGAAAAAAGGTGCTTCGGACTACCATTCCGCGAAGTTTATGCATAGTTGTCGTTGTCTCGTCGTCGAGTCTCCCTTCGTGTGGGCAGTGCACGTTGATGATGCTATAGTTGAAGAAACGGCCTTTCATCCTCAGCTTGCACATCCTTGCGTTGATTAGCTGCTACCCAATCACACGTTTGCACATCTTGCCCAGCACTATGAAGCCGGTTCCCAGATCGTTGGTGGTGCCACAGCTTTGGTAGAAGGTAGCCACTCGATCGATGCCCGCTTTTCCACACTTTCTGTCCTGTCCAGCAAATCTCCTGCAGCGCAATGACGCCGAAGTTGCGGGGATGTAATTCATCTTAGATCATCCTGTCGCAACCTGCGAGACCTAGCGACTTGCAGTTCCATGTTCCAAGCTTCCAATCATGATCATGTATTCGTCGCCTAGGTCTTTGCCGAGTATATCGAATCGTATTATCTCTTATATTGCTCGTAATTATAGGTTTTCCAGGCGGTTTATTGGGCCTGCATCGGAGGGCCGTCGTGTCAGGTCTGTTTTGTGTCCCACCTTATACGCTTTGAGCGGTACACGGCCACTTTGGTGGGGCCTACTTGCGGATGCTTGCAGCTTTTATAGGAGTTTAACATGGCCCACTGTCAAACTCCACAACATCCTAGGCAAGCCCCACAACTCGCAGATGACCTGGGGAGGGATTATCAAGCACTTGAACATACCCGACCAGTAGATAGTAACAGGTTTATATCAGACCTTGTTATTCTGTTACAGCAGTTTTGTATAACAGCGGTTGTTATAAAATATGTACCACTAGTAGTTGAAATAACAAAAATTGTAACAAAATCTCTTCTAGTTTTAACAAAATTATTACTAAATATGTTATTAATTGAACAAAAATATATCTCGTTGTGTTACACAAAAAGTGGTGAAAATAGCTTGTGCTATAGCAAATTATGTTCCTGTAAAGATCATGATTATCCATAATGTAGGCAAATATGTTTGTCCAGCTGGTTCAACTTTGGATTTAGATTCAAGTTATACTGTAGGTGGTAGGGAAACGGCAGATATTTCCGTCCATCGTCATAGGGGCTAAAACCAATGAAAGCAACGAAGGTTTGTTTTAACTCCACTATGGCATAACGTTTTTCCTCCCCTTACGATTTGGTATGGATGAGTTGGCAAAAAAGTGTCTCTTTTATTGGTTTTCGAGACTATGACGAAGAGACGAAAATACCTGCCGTGTCCCTACCTCATTTTATTTTCCAATTCCTATCTACCAAAAATATAGGCAATTTTTTTTCGCTAGTAATAAACATAACACATTATGTTATAATCATGTTATGACGATAATGAAATTTTATTTCCTCTATCTTTGGCAGAGAATTTATAACAAAATTATTACAAGTTGTGTTATTTGTAACACATATTGATATAATTGTGATAAAATTTTGTTATAACTAACTAGTCGGGTAGTCCCTGCTGCCCGCACCTGCTCTCCCAACAACTAAAAGCTCCGCAGAGTCGACGGATCTTACTTCATAGATCCGATCCAATCGCCGCTCAGTCATCCTAAACACCTTACTGATTCAAGTAAGAGAAGTCACTTTTTCATCGTTCCCTTCAATCCTCCAGAGAACCTGAGCACATCAATGGCGCAACAAACGACTGAGCAATTCGCACCCACCCATGTATCCAACCGATATGTCAAACTTTGAAGAAGAAAGTGCCGCAGGTAGCCGTGGCGCCGACCGACCACAAGTCATGGCCCAACTGGAATGGCCGGGTTGACCTCGATGCCTGCCTGACGAAGATGGAAAACAACCGAAGATCCCAACAAGCCCCCTCAGTAGCCTCGGCCCCCAGTGTCTCACCGAAACTAGGGAACACCCCTTGGCGCTCTGGGGAAGTTGGAAGCGGGACGCAAAAAGGGTTTCACTTCCTATCCCCTGAAGGAAGACAAGAATTAGGATCTGCAAGATCGGACCACACACATTCATTTGGGCCCATCCCGGGTGGCTTACTGTATCGGATGAAGCTTGCCACGAACGATGCTCGAATCAAACTTGCTTCTTCACAAAACATTCCACCAAATCGTCGTACGAAATAGAACTTTTCTTCGACACGACTGACGTCAACAAAGGCGCACAAGCCGTACTCCACAATTCCGCATAGACGCATTCTCGCCTATGCTAGTTGACACGTCGTTTCCCGCCACTAGGGAAACCTTTCCCTTTTCTGACTTCGCTACAAATCTTTTTAACCGGAACATGGAAGGGAGCACCTAAACCTTCGCCAGTACGAATCTGAGGAGAAATCCATACCGATAGTGTCGCAAACAACCAGTTTCGGTATCGTCAACGTTCGTCTTTGCCCCTCTCTCATCGGAAGAGGCTACGAATGCGGACACTTATGAGCTGGCTATGGACCAACCGCAGCGATCAAGCCAAGCTTCTCGAAAACCTATTCCAGAGATCCAGTTACCGCAGCTTCTCTGCCAACTAATTTACTACAGACTGTTGAAGGCACAAAACCTGGAATGGTGAATTTCCCCAAACAGGCTCCAAGCTAATACTCACGTCAGAACTGCCGCACACACCTGATACCGACACCCTCAGAGCATTCCTGTGCGTCACCTTCGTATAAAGATACAACAGACGCAAACTCCCTCGAATGTATAGCACTTGATTCTGATTCCTGCGGCAACGCTTGATGACGGTCTGCGGGAGACGATTGTCAAACATTTTACCGAAAACTATTTCACGGAATTCATTTCCGCGGTAAAACGTTTCGCAGAATAACAATTGGCGGTTTGTAGCTTTTCGCGGTACGACATTTGGTGGATTGTACCTTTTCGCCGAATGACTTTTAGCGGAATGTACAATTTCGCGAAATGCACCATTTCGCGGAATATTAATAATAATAGCTTAGTGTTCACAGCAATTATCACATACCTTCGAGGTTTCTAAGCCAAGTTACCATTTTTATTGCAATCATGTAACACAATCGTGTAAATTATCTATTCCGGGTCAGAAGTTGAACCCAGGCTCCTGCAGCATAGTATCGCTTGGCAGCCACGTATTTTCCCGCACGGCTAAGAAAGGTCTCCCAGAATATGTAGAAGTGGTTTTCAAAAATTCAATTGCCCCTTACAAAATCTTTATTATATCTGACAGACGAGCATATAATGAAGGGATTATTTATTCTCTTTACTTTGTTACGGATAGACGTTTCTATGAATATTCCCTTTTTTTCTGTCGTATTATACTGAGCAAACGTTTTATTTAAATATGGCATTATATCCTGCCTTCATTTTGTACTGGACAGAGGCAACCATTTAAACAAGACATTACTCCTTCCTTCGCGTAATGCCAAACAGACGCATCTATTCGACGAGCCAGTCCAAGGGCATAGCCAGAGGGGGCAGGAGGGGGGGCGTCGCCCTCCTAAATGATAGTAAGATTGAACGGGGACTGGAATGAATTCCCTTAACATGTGCACTTTACAAGCCAATCATATTTAGAAATAGGTGGTTGAAATTCAAAAGACTTCCAAAAACTTATTAGGGTATCCAGGATCCATAATACATATGAAAGTTCAAAACAACTCGAAACATTTCGGGGTCATAAATTCTCCTTAAAATCCTACTAGAAGTTCCCCTGGGAACTTCTTAATTCCTCCGGGAAGTTATCCACAAATTCCTTTTGAAAATCGTTCGAAAATCCTTCTCATGTTATTGTAATTCATTTTTATCTAGAAACCCCTCACTATTTTTTTTAGGGAATTCATGCGGAAATTCCTTGAAGATTTTTTACTTCTAGACATTTCTTCGGCTATTCTTCCAGCAAAATCTTCGGCATTTCTTCTGGAATGTATTCGAGAGTTCCTTCAAGAATACATACGGAATTTCCTCCCGAAATTCCACCAGAAGTTTCTTCAAAAACTTATGACAGAAATTCTCCGATTTCGCTCCATAATTTCACTTGTAAATCTATAAGAAAATCTTTCGGAAATTCTTCAAGAAACTTCTTCAGGCATTTCTCCAGGAGCTCTTCCTTTAATTCTTCCGGGATAAAACCGCCATAAACTTAATAGCGAAATCCTCTAGGATTTCATTCTAGAATTCTTTTCGCAATTACTTCAGAATATCCTTCAAGAATGTCTCTACAAATTTCTTTGAAAATTTCTCCAGGAGTTCGTCCAAGTATTTCCCCGGAAACTCTTCCTGGTATTTTTCCGGGAATTCCTTCAGGAATTTTTTCGCCGAATTGTCCTAGAATTCTTTCCGGACTTCACTCGGAATATACTCCAGAATTTCATTCGGAAATTAATTTGAGAGCTCCTCCAGGACATCTCTTATTGAGTTCTTCCAGGAATTTCTTCAGAACAAACGCCCGGGAATGCATCCAGTAATTTCATCAGCAATTTATCTAGGAATACTTTCAAGATTTCATCTGGGAATTTCGGCATTAATTCCTCCTGGTATTTTATCCGGGAGTTACTTCTGATATTTCTCCGGAAATTCCTTCAGGATTTTCTCCAAGAATTATTTCAGGACTTCCTTGTGAAAGTAACTCCGGGAATCCCTCCAGGAACTTCACAGGGAAATCCTGGATTCGAGGTGAGCCAGCCTTGGACTGAAAACTTCCCAAAAAAAAAGATAATAATAATAGTTAAGGTTATGGCTTTCAGTCTTCTTATGCTCAAAAACGGGTTTTCCGTTTTTATCCGACATTTCGGTTACATATACTGTGCCTTTATCAAGGAGTTAACTAAGTCCGGTTTTATTGTTACATTGTCTTATTATTTCCTAATAAAACGGGACTTAATTAACTTAGCGACTTAGAATTCCTCTGATAATTTCTACGGGAATTCCTCCGGATGTTCCTCCGGAAATTACTCTGGGAGTTCTTCTTCTGAGGTGTATCTCCCGGAGGAGTTCCCGAAGGAACTGCCGGAGGAGCTCCCGTAAAAACTCTCGAAAGAATTTCAGGAGGAACTCCTAGAATAATTCCTAGAGGACCCCCCGGAAGAACTCCAGAAATTATCGGAAGAAATTCAGGAGGAATTTCCATTTAAATTTCTGAAGAAAGCCTAAATGATTTCCTGAAAAAAGCCTGAATGAGTTCCTGGCAGAGCTACTGGTGGAATTTCCGAAGGAGCTCTCGAAGGAATTCTCGTAGGAACTTCAAGAGGAATTTCTGAAGAAACTCCCAAAGAAACTTCCAAAGGAACCCCCGGAGGAAATGCCAGTGAAACTATCAGAAGCATCCTCGGAAAAAATCGTGGAAAATTCATCTTATAGACAAATCTTGTCTAGCTGAAACCTTTGTAGGGGTATATAGCTGGACCATCGTCATCGTCAGAGGACATCCTGGAGAATTCCCTGAGGAGCTCCCAGATATATTCTCGGAGGAGCTTCTGGGTGAATTTCTATATAAATTCCTGAAGAAAAGTAAATGCATTCCAGAAAGAAAGCCTGAATGAATTTCCAGAGGAAATTCTGGAGAATTTCCAGGAAGAATTTTCAGAGGAACCCCCGTAGGTACTGCCGATAGAACTACTGGAATGATTCTCGGAGGAAATCCTGAAGGAACCTTGGAGGAACTGCTAGTGGAACTCCTGGAAGATTTCCCGGAGAAGTTTTTGGAGAAACTCCTGGGGGATCTTTCAGTGGAAATCTTGATGTTTTCACCGGAATTCTTTCAGGATTACTTTGGGAATTTAAAATTCCTCCGAAAATTTCATTTTCGGTATAATTTCTGTATAAATGTTCGGTGGAATTCCAGTAGAAATTCTTTGAAATTTTCACAAGAAATTATTTGAAACTTTCAGGGAAAATTTTATGGAATTTACACAAGAAATTCGAAGATTTTTTGCGAAATTCTCAGGAATGTTTACTGGAAGTTCTGCGGAATTTCCACGGAACATTCTTAGGAACTTCACGGTGCAATTTTTCAGAAATTTTTATGAGAAACAGCACAAAGAATTATCGGAAGAATTCCCTGCAGAACTTATAAAGGAGCTCGTGGAAGATTTCTTGGAGTAGTTAATGGTGAAATTTTTGGATTTCCCGGCGAAATTAATTGGATTTCCCGGCGAAAAAATTCCTGAAGACATTGCCGAAGAAGTTGCTGAAGGCATTCCTAAAGAATTCCTGATAGAACTTCGGATAGAATTACTGGAGCAATTGTCGAAGGAATTCCTGGCCTATTTGATAATAAATATTATTTCAGTGCGGATTTGTTTAGAAAGTCAAATATCATTATTGTTGTTTAATAAACGCACAACGCGAACGTTGCATTGTGGGCATGAATGCGTCATGGTTATTAGCGTTGCGTTCTAGTACAAAACGCTGCCTTCAACGTCCAGCGCAACGTGCTTTTGTGATCCAGCCTTTACTGTTTGTTGTGAATTTCGTTTCAAAGTTTTTGGAACTTAGAAGGAAATAGTGCCAAGCACTAATATTCATGTGTTTTCATTAAACCACTATAAAACTACGAATTAGAAGACCCAAAAAAGTTGCCCCCCCCCCTGCTCGAAATCCTGGCTACGCCCAAGAGCCAGCCTTGGGCTGAAAGTCTTACTAATAAAGATATAAAAAAACTGTTTTCGCCTTATACCGGGCAGATCCATCCATTTAAAGAAGGCGCTACTCCTCTCTTCGCCTTGTACCGGGCAGCGCGTTCTTTTAAAGAAGGCATTATCAACTCCTTTCGCTTTATAACACGCAGATGCATCAATTTAAAGAAAGCAATACCCTTCCCTTCGTCTTATACCGGGCGGACGTGTTCTATAAAAGGAAGCATTATCAACTCCTTTCGTCTTATACCGGGAAGATGCATTCATTTGAAGAAGGCGTTACCCCTCCCTTCGTCTTGTGCCGGACAGACGCGTTTTTTCTAAAGAAGGCATTATCAACTTCTTTCGCCTTATACCGAGCAGATGCATCCATAGGCATTCCCTTTGCTTTATACCGGGCAGATGCGTTAATTCATAGAAGGTACTACCTCCTTTCTTTTCTTTATACCGAGCAAACGTGTCCATTTCAAGAAGGCATTGTTCCCTCATATTGCGGTATAACGACCGGATGCGGTCATTCAAAGAAAGCATTACCTTCTTTCATTGCTTTAAATCACAATCCAAAAGAGCTTAGCCCGGATTGCATGTAATTAAGCAGAAATTGGTAAATATTTCAATGATAATTATTCTAATGGAATTCCACCAAATGGCATTCGGCGGAATTTTTTTCTGATGAAAAGATACATTCCGCGAAATGTCTTTCGAAAAAAAAGGTGCATTCCGCGAAGTGTTTCGGAGAGATGATACATTCCGCGGAATGTCGCACCGCAAAAAAAAAATTCCACGAAATGTTTTTCGGCGAAATAGTATACAACCGCTGGAGACTGCTAATTAAGTGGCGCGCACAAGGTCAACATTCACCATCCAATGGAATATGAACGGCTTTTTTCACAACCTGTCGGATCTTGAAACGTTGATGCAAACATAAAAACCAGCTGTACTCGCTCTTCAAGAGACACACAGGGCCATGAACTCAACTGCCATGAACAACACAATCAGTCGCAAATTCCGATGGTTCACAGTCACCGCCCGGAGCAAACATATTCCAGTCGGCTGCCATCGGAATAGCTGCGGGGCTCTCAGCTAAACCAATCAATGTTTAGACAATCTGACATCCCGATTATCGCCGTCCGGATCTCCTGGCCATTTCCGCTTTCGATACATACAAAATTTCACGCTGCATACACATTTTCACGCCGATCGGTTCAGTAGTCCGAGTCTATAAGGTCCAGACAGACAGAAATTCATTTTTATGTATATAGATATGCAGATGATATTCTCCTGATTGTAACCGGAAAGCACCCCAGGAGCATAAGAAGAAAGCTTCAGTGACAGCAGTTGGTAATTGGACCCGGGATGTAGGTTTTGAAATTTCAGCAGATAAATGCGCTAGGCTTCACATCTGTAACTCAAGGCATGTACCACCACGTGAACCCATCAAAGTCGGAGGTCATCCAATTCCTACAAAAAAGACACTAAAGGTTCTCGGAGTGAAGATTGACCGGCACCTAACATTTCGAATTGTCCCTCGTTTGGACAATTGTGTTTTTCAATTATTGAGGCACTAATAAACTATTTTGTTCGCCTCGATGATGATGATGGATTTTATATTTATTGACGTAATTGTAATTTGACAGTTCATTCAAAGGTAATTGCCTATTTCCGGGGATTAAACCACCCGACTTGGACGTTAATTTACAATGTTATGGAAACTCATATGTGAATATGTACGTTATGTGGAAGATATTGATTTGAAAAATGTATTGGAGGTAACCACTTTCCCTTCGATGGGACTCGAACCCATGACCCTACAGTACGCTAGACTGGTGCTTTAACCAACTAAGCTACGAAGGACCTCCGTCGGCCTTCGCAACCTAGCGGCTACTGAACGAGCTCGAGATTCCCAAATTGGACGCATAGTCAAATCACTCGCAAGTGATTAGTCAAATCACTCGCAAGTGATGGTTGGTTAAAGCAGCAGTCTAGCGTACTGTAGGGTCATGGGTTCGAGTCCCATCGAAGGGAAAGTGGTTACCTCCAATACATTTTTCAAATCAATATCTTCCACATAACGTACATATTCACATATGAGTTCTGGTGCAAAAACTGTAAGTAGTACTCCACAATTGCTATTAAAAGTGCGTGGACATATGTAGTTTCTCAAACAAACGAAAAAAATTTCATACATTCCTGAACAAAAATTATTTTTTGGTATTTTTTGCCAGGATACGTATTTTTGGACGAAGATTCAGAATATATAAAAATCTCATTTTGGCCAAAAATGTTACATACGCAGTTTCTCAAACAAACGGTTCAATTGGATGCAGAGCAGTGGAGTTCTTGGAGCGTACCTATGGAGAAGGGCAAGCTTGCTTCCTGCAGGCTCAAGCAAGTTTTTCCCCCAAAGCGGTGGCCAATTCTAAGCTTCCCCCGGTGGCTGAACTCCATCGAGTAGGGCCGCGAAACTGGAAGGCCAAGACTCTAACAATTGACTGGTCAATCAAGGCACGGTCTTTGGCGAAAGGATTCGAAATAATACCAAAACACTGAGATCCGGTACTCTGATGGATCTAAAGCCAATGGCTCGGTTGGGGTCGGTGTCTTCGGCCAAGATCTGCAGGCGCACCTCAGACTGGCCGACCGCAATGTTCGGTCTACTCGGCTGGGACAGCGGCCTTGTTCAAGGCAGCATCCAGGTACGGCGCCCGTCCTGATTGTGTCGGACTCGGTAAACTTTTTTTTGGCTCTGGAATCCCCCAGAGCAACGCATCTGTGGATCCAGGCCATACAGGACCTCGTAACTGACAGCAACTTTAGCTTTCTGTAGGTACTCGGCCACGCCGGAATACATGGCAACGGGGAAGCAGATAAGCTAGCAAACTTGGGAAGGAGCAGTACTTATCTCACCCGTAACATTCCCGGAATCGACGCCAAACGCGAAAAAAGAAGACCGTAAAAGTAGCATGGGAAATAGAGTGGTGGAGAAAACGTTCCTACTTCCTGCGGCAAATAAAAGGCGATACCAAAGCATGGGAGTACCGAATGGACTGGAGGGAACAACGCGTATTGTTCCGACTCCGAACGGGCCAGTCCAAACTAAGCAAGGACTTCTCAGCCTCAACAGTAGTAAACATGTGCTAAGCGAGTGCCCCCTCTATGCGGCTTCCAGAACATTGCACCATATCGGTAGCATCGGGGATGCATTATCAAATGATCCGGCACACGAAACAGCAATCATTTGTTTCTTGAAAAATGCCGGAATCTATGAGGACAACTAACAAGTACAGATCACCTTCGGATTAGCCACTCGACTTCCACAAACAACCAAAGGTCATCAAATCGGACAGGAAATAATAGGCATGACTCCGATTAAACTTGACCAAGGCAAATGAACTATGACATATCAACCATAGACCAAGTATCGAACAAAAAGAACAACTCCTCTCAATCAATATAATCTAAGGTTGAGTCACTCTGGCTCCTTTCTTTTAAAAAGAGGTGAACCAGTCAAGGGCTGAAAACCTCTCTAATGAAGAATAAAAAAATATGATTGAAAAGTGATAAGTGAGACGTCAAGTTCCAATTGCGAAGTTCCAATGGTACGCAATACCCAGCATTTGTCATGCCACAAAGTACATTAACCTTTCGGGACTCGCTTCATCCTGGAACGCTCACGCAATCTCGCTTGTGTTGTGAACGAGAAGCGTGCTTTTTTCGAGCCTGTTGTACTTTTTACAACGGCGCGAGTCCCCGAAGGTTAAAGTAGGAAGAGATAAAAAAGGACATTGTTAGCAACCCTACACGAAATCGAGGTATTCGAAGAACTCGTGTACTTGGACTCACTGGAGGGTGCCAAAAACGATATCACCAGAAAATTTGAAGACGCACGTGGCCCCTTCACTATGAATGTAAGAATCGACCAATCTAACGTGAAATAACTGGTGCCCATATTTTCTATTTATTTATTGATTCGAACTTCATAAATTTGACTAGGTGACTGCTTGAAACCCAACAACATGATGCCCGGGAGCATGTTCACCTTCAAGACCAGATTATATCAGAATTTGACCTGATGGCATTCTTCAATAATAATTGGTCGACGCACTTCACTCAGTCCTAGGGTGTGCTTCAGGGCCAGAAATCTTAGTTAGGAGATAAATATGTACGTTGTTTTTTTCTTCAAATAACTTCTCGTGTTAATTCAAATAAGATCTTCAGTAGGTTCATTGTTCCATTTTGAAAAGGGGAGAAAACTAGAGACGAATAAATACACGTTTGTCAGCATTGCAATGCATAGTCGGCTTCCTGACCCAAGTAGTTGGATTGTCCCAGTTTGCTTGGTGTGCTGCCCTTCTTGACTTGATGAGACACCAGTAGCCGTCATAAACAAAAGAAAATAATGCCTTTCGGGGAGTAAAAGCACTCCTGGAATTCCCTCGATGCAAAGAGCTTCCTCTTCGTTCTCCAAACTTTATCGTTCAGCCAAGCTCTGGTGATGGGATGGAGTCGTTGCTCGGGATGATTGTTCCAACATAGAAAGGTTTGTCTATTCCATACGTGCAGCACCACTTCATGATGGCTGAAATGAAAAAAGCACCATCCAGCAGAAGAGCGTTGCATAGAAATAACTCAAGTGCCATACGTCGCATGCCAACACATGTGTGAATCAAGTGGGTAAGGATATGTGTATCGGAGAAATGATGTAAGCGCCATTTGACATTTTATAATTTGATCACGTTCATCACTCAAATATCCAGTTTGTGGTTGCGTTCATTTCAACCTTTTCAGCATGCAACGGGAAACAACAATCCCATCGGAAAATCCACCCCCACAAAATCATTTCCATGCATTTCGATTTCATTCTAAAACAGCAAAGCAAGGGATTCACTTCATGCATTCAGAACGAGGAATGTCATCTGTAACGACGCGACACTACTGTCGATTGGAAACTCAATGCCAACGAATAAATGTAAATGCTATGCGATTCGAGACCAACTCGGCGGAAATCGTTAACTTTTACGACTACAATTGCTGATTGCACGTAGTTTAACGACCCATCATCGGCGAATGCGTGTTGATTTAACGGTGGATATACATCGCGAAGGGTTGTAAAATGTGTTTGATCAGGAAAATGGACTTTTGAACGGTGATTGGATGAACGGATTCCAATCGTCGACCATAATAGTCTTAATTAATTGACTCAATACGGTAAAACACTATGCCGTCTCCCGGCTTTGGATTCGTTGAGATTTATAAGCTTAGTGTTTGTGCATCAGTTCAGTATATTATGTGGATTAGACGAACATTCAACATGCCTGAGAAAATAGAAATTGTTTTTAATACATACTATAATTTGAATATTTATGCTGACTATGGAAAAATTAAAGTGACTGATCACTCAACAAGTACCTGTTATAAATGAACTTAATAAATGTGTGAAGACAAGTGGTTTACATTTTTTACAGCATTAACGTGCATGTTTAGTTACCATACGAGAGTATGAATCAAATTAAACCATTCTGATGTTTAAAAAAATTAAGCCACAAAAAAAACTTTAATAACAGTCCTTTTGTTGTCTTCACAGGCACTAATTTGTATCGAATCTTTGATCTAAATTCAAACTCCTAATGCTATGCTTCTTTCCTATCTATCTTTTCAGGTAAATCACACCAGCAAAAAGGCATCCATCGATCACTTTCAACGTTCTCTATCCATCGCAATAAAATTGAATTTCAAAACATTGCATTTACATAAAATATATTCCAAACCTCAAAGTAAACAAACCATCGCGGGCCCCAACCTCATCGCAAACCAGACGTATTCGGCCAACGGGCGGATAATCCAGTTCAATTGGCAAATGAACGTCAAATTTTCCTCTCGGAGATAAAATACGAAACGATTACAAGCGATCAGATTTTGGCTTTTGATGTTTCACATATTTTGCTGGCACTCGCAACAAAGTGGGGGGGGGAAAGCAGCTGCTATGACGGGAAACGCATGCACTCAAAAGCGATCAATTTACGACAACGTGGTTCTACCAACATGACCGGATCGCATCCCGCTGACTAGCAGCGTTTCCCCTAGACTCCTGGTCGACTTTTGCTGCGGGTCATTACGTGGCAGTCGATGGATTGAATTTGTGAGAACTGATGAGTCGAAAAATAGGGCCTTCTGTACTTCAGTGCGCAAGGGCTGTAAAGCAAACCGTACAGTACTGGGGTATGAATCTTATTTAGGGTGGGAAAATGTCTTTGATTTCCTGAGTTATGTTCTACCAGCCACATTTGTACAGTCGAATATTCAAATGAACAATTATTGAACACCAAATTGTGAGACAGCAATGTACTATTTGGAGAGTGCAGCAATAGTGGAAAAAGAAAACGAAATACGAACGAACCAAAATGTTGAACTGTTTTGGAAAAAAAACTACAAGTGTTATTGGCGCGAACCCAAAGATGAAAAGTGAAGTGGAAAAATGGATCATTAAACGTTGTTTACACATTGAAATATGGGAATGGTTATTTTTGCAGAGTGAAGAGAGAGGATGAAAATAAAGAAGTGGTAGGTACGTCGTTTTTTTATCGTTGGGTTAGTTACATTAGAATAAATACAATTATAGTACAAGTACTTGCGAATTGACAAACGGTGATGAATGTGTAAGTTGCGTTGTTGAAATATAGTAGAGAGAAATGAGAGAAATATTGTCACAAAAAGTACATTTACATCAATACATTTGCTTATCATTCCTATTGTATTATGGCTCTCCATGAGATGAATCCCTCCTTAGCCTAGCGTTAAGATGTGTGGCAACAAAGCAAGGCCATGCTGAGGGTGGCTGGGTTCGATATAGGTCCAGGCAATTTTCGGATTGGAAATTGTCTCGGTTTCCTTGGGCATAAAAGTATCATCGTGTTAGCCTCATGATATACGAATGCAAAATTGGTAACTTGGCTTAGAAACCTCGCAGTTAATAACTGCGGTAGTGCTAAATGAATACTAAGTTGCGAGGCGGCAATGTCCCAGTGAGGGATGTAATGCCAATAAGAAAAAGAAGAAGAAAAGGTGAATTCCATTCTAATTTACCTCAAAAGTTCAGAAGCGCAATTATCAAAGAAGGAAAACAGGAAACCACTTTTATATTTTGGCTCGTTGCAGCTAGATCAAAAATATGATATTCGAATATTTATTAAGATGTGTGCTAGCATAGCGCAAGGTGCGCATTTGCGCCGTGTCTGAATTAACGACGGTGTGAATTGGCGTGAAGGCTATGAAAAAGTTAGACGAGATCTGGGAAGGGTCGCTAGCATAGCTCACAAGTTCTTTACAATTTTTTTACAAGGGAGAATGCATTTACACACTAACCCAGCACACGTGCATTGTAGTTGCCAAACTACCACACGGAAGTGTACTGGAGTGTCGGACTCGACCGTACCGGTAATACCGACTAAACTCCCTTGGGCTCCGCCATCGTTTCCCCCAGTAACTACCTCCCAGTACTACTTATGGGGGATGGCAGTATTTAACGTACTCGCTCATTCTCGCTCATACCATATGAGACTAGCACACCTCGAACATACCATGTGATACTGATTTGTGTGCTCATTCCTTTCATACCATGTGAGTCTTGGATGCTCACCCACACTCCTCTGCCACACCGCGGGGTAAAAGTAGTCATTGGAACCAACATTCCTGCGCTACTCCCAGCACGGCGTGTGCAGTCGCTATGATCGCTCCTTGAGTGCACTGTTTGGAACTCCCTCAGGCCCTGGAGCTTTGTTCATCGCAAGGGAATTAGCCACCGCGAGTAACTCTTCGTTCGTCACCGGAGCCACCATTTCGGCCACACTCCCAGCGCCTTGCAACGCAGGAGGCCAGGGACTTGTAGCTCAGGACGGGAAGAGTACTTCGATAATCCTCGCCAACCGGTCCGGTGACCGTTCGGGGGGTGAAGAGCCCCCTTTGGTCTTGGCCATCACGATCCTATAGGCGTCACCCCACGGATTCGCGTTGGCACCCTCGCACAGGTTGTCGAAGCACGCTCTCTTGCTGCTCTTAATGGCCTTGTAAAGGGCCAGTCTTGCAGCTCGAAACACTTCACGGCTGACCGCTCTTTCCTCCTCGGTGCGGGCTCGTTGCGTCCTACGTCTAGCCTTGAGGCAGGCTGATCGTAGGTCTGCAATTTCGGCTCTCCACCAGTATGCCGGGCGTCTGCCATTTCTTGGCAGGGCTTTCCTCGGCATAGTAGCGTCGCACGCGCGTGATAGGACAGCTACCAGCGTATCCCCGCTTAGACTGACGGTGTTGGCCTCCAGTCCCAGGGCCGCGGTGAAAACTTCGCTGTCGAAGTAATTGGACTTCCTCCCATGGACCTGACAGGGATGCTGCACACCATAGTTGATCTTGAAGCGAATTGTTAAGTGATCACTATGGGTATACCCCCCTTGTCTACCCTCCAGTCCAGGTCAGAGTCCAGACCGGGGCTGACAAACGTTACATATATCCATGACTCGGCTCTATTCCTACGGAATGTGCTACTGGCTCCGTCATTGACAAGCACTGTGTCGAGTTTTGCAAGTGCCTCGAGTAACGCTTGTCCCCTCTGATTGGTGCAGCTGCTGACCCATTCCACTGCCCAAGCATTAAAATCTCCCGCTATAACGAACGGGCTCCGACCTACTAGGTCGGACGATAGCCTGTCGATCATCTGGTTGAATTGTTCCATTGGCCAACTTGGTGGGGCGTAGCAGCTACAATAGAACACACCATTGATCTTGGCTATCGCGACACCCTCCGCGGAGGAATGTACAACCTCTTGAACCGGGTACCTTCCCGTTGTGCAGATTGCCGCCGACCTAGACCCGTCCGTCACCCAGTTGCCATTGTCGACAGGGGAGTTGTGCGGGTCGAACAGGAGGGCGACATCGGTCCTCGACTCCGAGACCGACTGCCACAGCAGATGCACAGTGGTTCAGGTTCAGCTGTGTTACTTGCACGGCTTTTTCCTATTGGCATCTCCGAAGGGACACGCAGGCTCGCCCGTAGCATGGTTCCGGGCCTGCTTCTTACTGGCGCAGATGAGGCACTTAGGTGCCTTGTCGCATTCCTACGCCTTGTGTCCCTCCTCGCCTCAGCGACGGCACATCTTGATTCGGTATGGGCCTTTGCAGTCATAAGACTTGTGCCCGGACTCAAGGCACCGGTAGGACCTAACCACTAAAGGTGGCTGGAGCACGCTTACTGGGCATACTGACCAGACGATCTTCAGCTTCCCTTTCTCAGTGCCTTTTTTGGCATCAGCCACCGGTAGTCTGAGATAGACTTCCTGCGTACCAAAGAGTCCCCCTCTTAGACGTACAGAGGACCGCATACAAGTTAGTCCCACACGGCATGAGAAGGGTGGGCACTAGAGCAGGGCTGCCCAACGTACGGCCCGCGGGCCGGATGCGGCCCTTGGCTCCATTTTTTATGGCCCGCGGCGTGTAAGAAAAAATACCTCATAAACGACCCGAAAGCTTTTCCATCTGGCTCGAGATGCTCCTGTTCATTATTTATCAAGAAATACTAGGTTATTACTAATTAAAAGAATTGAATATGGGGAAGCACGGAATCGAATAATGTAGCACGGGTTAAGATTTTGGGAATACGGATGAAGCCTTTCCAGGACGGAGAACTTGTTAGGGAATACATATCGAAGACTTGGAAACTACATTGCGTGAAAAACCCCCAGCTTCTGAATCAGGACGGGAAATAACACGGGCGTTGTGCCACATAAAAATTAAAGCAATTTGTTGATCAGCCACAAAAGTTAATTTGTGATATTTCTCAGTAAAAGTGTAATTTTTTACCAAAAAAGATCTATGTGCGAAAACGGTCAATATTCGTGATGTAGCGACGCTCGTTATTCGTTCTCTTCGAAAGGATATCACATTATTTTTACAAGATAAAGCAAAACCAATGCCAATGTAGATGTCACCAAACATCTCAATGACTTGAACATAAGGCTTCAAATCAGGGATCAAGACGTCGAACTTTTATTATCCAAAATGCAACTATTGAAACATAATTGGAAAAATTTGGCAAAATTGCTTGTCAGAAACTGATACATTTATCAGATTCTGGTAGAAAGTAGTCGAATGTTTCAAATGGAGATAATTGACCTCCAATGCAGCGACGTGCTCGAATCCAAATTTCAGAAAGACACATCTGGTCGGGGTACAGCCAAAACGCATCAAGCGGCTTTTTGACTGACTGCCGGTATTTTGCTTGCAAAAAGAAAACGGACGTCATTTCATATCAACTCATTCGTACATGTGTTGAAGGATATCCACAGTTATGAGGTTGAGGGACATCCGATACGATTTTTGATCAATTGAATCTGCTAACCGAAAGTTTGGTTAGAAAAACGGGTAATTTTTTGTTGGCGCTTGGTGCGATTTGGCAGAACCCCGGCCATCTTTCGTAAGACATTTTCTCTCTCCAGAAGTACACAACTGTTTATCAAGAATGAAAGCAGTAAAAAGTAATTGCTCGCAAATTTCGATCACTGATTGTGAAATCAAAATGCGTCGAGTATTGGGAAGAAGCCAACAATTCCATGTCCTGTTACGTGAAAAGAAATAGAAAATAAGCACATGAAAAGGTTGTTCAAACGCTATTAAATCGTGGTTAGTTTTTCTTTCAAACAATTTTAGCCATATGGCAAAACTTAATGCCATTTTGAAAAAAAAAGTATTTTACTTTGGTTATTTTGAAAATGTATAAAAAATATGTACCGAATATTTTCTGGCCCGCCATCAAGTGACCATTCTGAAAATCGGCCCGTGGCTTGGAAAGGTTGGGCAGGCCTGCACTAGAGTGATTCAAATTTTGACTTTTTTGCCCCCCGATGCTTAAACGATTGCATTTGCCTTTTTATTAACCCACCTGAATTTTTAGCTAATTTGGATGAAAATTGAATGAGCACGCGCGGTTTGAAGTTTGTATGAAAATTGCTATAAAAACAGTAACTTTCATGGAAAACCGTTCCCCAACGCTTCCCTTTAAGCTCTATCAACATATGAGTACATCGGCAACATAAGAAATTTTACAAGGAAACAGGTCGTCTTTGTTGTGAAACGATTTGATGCTCACAAGAAAAGTTATTAAGGAAATACTGAATCGTGGGAAATTCAATTTAACACGTAAAAGAATAACATCAATATCAATAATGAGCAATTTTGTTTTCTTCATAACTTTGCTACCAAATGAGAAATCGCTTCGCAACAACTACTGCCTTTCAGCTTGAGAAGTATTCTGTGTAGGAAATGTGTTGATAATATTTAAATAGTTCATGGGCCACCTCACAGAACGGTTTTCCATATAAGGGTCAGTTTTCACAGTAATTTCCATACAAACTTCAAATGACGTGTGCACAGTCAAATTACGTCCAAAATTGCTAAAAATTTAGGAGGATTATTAAAACAGTAAATGCAATCGTTTAAGCATCGGGGAGCAAAAAAGTCAAAATTTGAATCACTCTAGTGGGCACAAAAGTTAGTCCCGCACGGCATGAGAAGGGTGGGCACACAAGTCAGACCCATAGGAGCGTTAGCGTGTGTGCAAGCATGGAGTGTATGAGCATGAATCAAGGGGGTGGGCATACAAGTTAGACCCACATGGCATGAGAAGGGTGGGCACACAAGTTAGACCCGCACGGCATGACAGAGGTGCAACAGAGTATGTAGGGTGTGTTTGAGGGTGCGATAGAGCGAGCACCCAAGTCAGTCTCGCACGGGACGGGTGCCTGTGTGAGCGAGACCGAGCGAGTACGTTTAGTACTGCCATCCCCCAGAAGTAGTACTGGGAGGTAGTTCCTGGGGGAAACGATGGTGGAGCCCAAGGGAGTTTAGTCGGTATTACCGGTATGGTCGAGTCCGACACTCCAGTACACTTCCGTGTGGTAGTTTGGCAACTACAATGCACGTGTACTGGGTTAGTGTGTAAATGCATTCTCCCTTGTAAAAAAAAAAAAAAAAAAAAAGAGGACCGCTCAACCACAGAGAAACAGACGTCTCACTCTACACATGTATCATCGTTCATCTTTTCAACGGTGGATTCAATTTTTTGTAGGTGGTCGATCGGCCACCGATGGCGCATCCATCGGTTTTGCTTGTTTTTGACGTTTGCTCACTACCGCCACCTGGTTGCCGCTTGTCCACCTGCAGTGCTTTTAGCATTGGGCGGTAATGTTTTCCTGACGATGATTTTTATTGCATTTTGTTCTAAGTGAGACGTCTGTTTCTCTGTGGCTCAACCTTTGTGCCACACTGCTCTTTGACGGCAGAGACGACATCTCCCGCGGTCGTGATCTCGTCCAGTTGCTTACACTGGAGGGTCGCTTCCGCATCCAACGACCTGACCTGAGCGCCGTCACCCAAGACCTCCTGGGCAAGCTTTTTGTACGCTACACCGCTGGATTGCGCGCCACGCTTCAGTACCAAGATTATTTAACCGTTCTTGGTACGTCAGACGCTGCGCACATCCTGACCCAGGGCCGATAGGTATCCAGACTAAGGCCCTCTTCTCCCCTAGCGGTGTTACTGCGGCCAAAGAGGCGACCGACTCCGCCCTTACGGCCAGCGAGGGCAAGAAAACGCCAAACTCGAAGCGACCCAGACGCGCTACCATAAAGGCAAAACGTCGTCTGGATGGTGCACCGGAGCCTGGAGGGCGTGTGCCCAAGAAAGTGAAAGGGACAAAACAGGCTCAAGTTGCTGAGCCACAAGCTGGCCCCAGACAGCCATTGGTATCGGCCCAAGGGGATGCAAATCCTTGGCAGCTGGTCAGTAGGGTGCGGAAGTCGAACACCCCTTGATCTGCGAAGAAGGTGAGAGACAGAGGCGAGGCCTTGCGGATGAAAACCGACAAGGACAAGTACGCCGATGTCCTCCTTCTCTGCTCCCGCTTCTACGGGTCTGACGATAAGGATCAACCTCATTTCACCTGTTAATGTAGCCTGGGCATTGTTACCATTCTGCTGGAACGAGGGGACGTGACCTGTTGGGCCTGCCTAGGATATGTCGAGGTTTGACAGTGGGCTCTGTTGAACTTCTATAAAAAGCTGCATGTATCCGCAAGCTAGCCCAACCAAAGCGAACGTGTGACGCTTCAAGCGCACTAGCCCAGTCCTGAATTGGAGGAAGGGGGTGTCTTCAATCAACTCTGCATGAGGGTCTGCTACTCATGTTAGGCCCAAAACAGCATTTGACCCATAGCACGCCGCTGAACAAGAAATGCGGTGTCACGTCAGCTATGCCTAAGATGGCAGAGCCAGTAGAAACATAAGTACATTCAAATCTGAGCTATCATTCAATTTGATTCTAAAGCATATTCAAATAAAATTGCGCCAACCGATTAGCATGGCGATCGGAAGTATGGCGCCTGTTTGCCGCCTATTTGCAGTTCACATGCGTGCCATAATGAGTTGAGCTTTAATAACAAATAGTATAAACTAGAAATTGATATAAGAACGAACAGATTTTATGAACGCAAACGAAACACGACACACGATCACCAACTAAAACAAATTTAATTTTTAATGTATCGGTTCTGATTGAATATTTTTATTTAAATTTCTTTCGAAATTAACGTAAAACGTTACACTGTCAACCAGAAGGCAGAATGAAAAAAGGGAAAATTTGCTCTGAACAGTGTTTCTCAAATGCGGATCAGACTGCAGAAAACGAATATGAAATTAGCAAAATTAGAGAAAATATTAAATATTTAAGATATGGGAAGGTGATTGTAAATAATTGAAAAAATAATATACCTGTGTGGGACGGCATAATAGTAACTCCATGAGTTGACCAAAAGGCTTTTTGGGCAATTCAATGTTCGATAGTAACACATTTTCGCATATCAACTCGTACTACTGATAAATCCTGCCGAGATCAGATGATGACCGGATTTGCCTCGGTACTTGGGAAGAGGGACCCAGAATACTAACGGTGGCTTGGGATGATTGAAATGGTGACAGGACGTTTAACATTTTGTTTTGTTTTAATAATTTTGGAAGCAATGATGCGATTCCACGCGTTGCAGTGATTAGATAGTTCGACTGCCATCCGTTGGGTTGCTTTAGTGGCGCCGTTCCGTAACTAAAAAGTATGAGCAATTGTACGAGCGCCAAATGCAAAACGTGTCGTAGTGAAGATACGCAGTCATACTGTCATCAGTAATGATGAGGAGGATGCAGCGAAGCAGCAATGCTTGCTAGAGGCTGGACAAGTGAAGTGCACAGCGCACAACCCCTCTCCAAAGTACTGACATCCAGTAAGTCCCGGAGGGATCAGGGCATTAGAAGAGAGGGTAACTCAAGTAACCTTCTGGGTGGGTGTAGAGGGTCCGGCGTTCCGTCGACCCCTCTGACCCCTCTCCTAATTTCAGGTGTATGTTTGCAGATTTGCCTTCATCCCTCTATTAAAAAAAAACACACACACATACATACATACGGACTGACAGACATTTTCTCAGTTCGTCGAACTGAGTCAATTGGTATTTAACACTATAGGTCTCCGAAGCTTTCAAAAAAAAATCTATTTTGCAGTAAAATTATAGCCTTTCGGTACAACTTTGTTGTACAAGGAAGGCAAAAATAAAATGGTTTATGTTTGAATCCGCATAACTCGAAAACGGCTGGAACGATTTCCTTCATCCCTTCAGCAAATATTTTCAATATGGTTTTTGACGTGTTATTATGATTTATTATGTTATTAAAATTCTTCAGAAACTATTTTAGTAATTTCTTCGAGAATCGTGAAACCCATTCGAAATTATTTCAAGATTTCATCCAAAAAATTCTACAGTTATTCAACCAGGTTTTCCTTCTCAAATTTATCTTGGATCAACTTCAAATCCTCCAGATTTTTTACGTAGGACTACGTCTGTCTTTTCTATATTGGGGTACACTTTACGATTGCGAAAATCGGGGACCGTCACGAAAATATGATAGATTTTAAACTTTAATATCTAAGCCGTTTCTCGATGGATTTTCAATTTTTTTGGACCATTCGATCAAGGATGAGTCAACGCTTCTTTGTATTTATTTGAAAATACTTATTTTCAACTATTTATTATCGATAATTGATAAACAGTTTAGAAATAGGTCAACCAACCAATCACGTACATGCATCACTAGCACAGACATCAAAAATCAATCACTTGTGGGTTTGGATCTAATCCTCAGTGTGAACAAGGTTTCACGTAGAGCAGACGCATCAAAGCAATCGCAGCAGAGCGGACACAGCACCACAGAGGCGCTAATAACTTTTTCAAAGGAAATCCATCGCATTGGTGGTGATGCTCGATGTGTTCCTGCATTATACCTCAACGAACCAGCATTTCATATGAAGAAAGGTTTGACCATAAAAGTAGCACTGTGGCGATCCCGCACCGCCAGTGACGATGCTGAAAATTTATTACAAATTGTGGTGTCAGTTAGTTGGAAAATTGGGAAAAGAAAAATTGGTTCTTCTCAGGACCAACATTTTATGAAAAGAAAGAGTTAATTGCGAAAATGGACTGTTTCGGTGGCATCGGGTTTGGCGTGGTAGCTTGGTTGCTGTTAGTGATTTCATCCATTAAAATTTACTGCATCATCTCCCTCCGACGCGCTATCAAATTTGCTAGTTACGTTTGAGTATTGTACTTTGAAGAAAGTTCATATCGGATTGTCGGATCAACCTTGTTTTGTATAAAAACCTTTTTGGAGGACACCATCCTCAAAAATGGCCGAAATAAAGAAGAAATAAGCAGAACCAGAAGTGGCGTGAAACCAAACACAAATATATTTATTTGCAACGTTTGGTTTTCGCCCGCGATGTAAGCGTACGTGGCAAAGTAAGGATTGTGATGTCCCCGACTGAAAGCCAGTCGAGTGGCTTCAGCGGCCGATGAGTCATGTTAATTCCACGGTTAGAGAATCAAAGTTCATCCAACTGGGAACAACTATCCGACTTCTTGATTCAGTTGGCCTCCGAGCAGTTTGCTCAATGTTAATAAAACGACACAAATTATTATGGTAAATACCATCAATTTCGAATAGCTACGTAGTCCTACGTCACTTTTGCGTACAACCCGATTGGGCTGCACCTTTGAGTTTTTATAGAAATTTAACAGGGCCCACTGTCAAACCCCACCACATCCTAGGCAAGCCCCACAACTCGCAGACGGCCTGGGGAGGGATCGTCCAGCCCCCTTGGACATAGTCCCTGCTGCCCGCAACTACTACCCACAGCTGTTCCTAGCATTAAGTTGACTTTGCTAAAGTTTGCTCGGGCAAACATAAAAATATTTTCTATAAGTCTGCATCTCGTTTCCCGAATTATACTTAAATTAAATTTAAAAGTGATAGTAGAATAAATGCTGAATAACGTTACCCACTCAACAAGATTACTTTTAGCAGATGTCGTACTGTTTTGACAGATACACTATCGGTCTTATTGGAAAGCAACTGCGAGTTTTATGACGAAGTGATTTTTGATTTATGATTTCAAGTTTGATTTGATTTCAAATCAGAAAATGAGACGCAGTCTGAAAAGTTCCTTGCTTTTCTTGAATTCAAGGAATTGCTTCTATATTTTTTGGTATTTTGGTCCAAAATTACTTCAGAGTTTCATTTAAAACTTCTATTAATTTAATTTAGAGAACCGAATTTTTTTTCTTTCAATATGGATACATATAAAACCCAATTTAATTCTCCGAGTAGTGAACGGCGTAGGAAGGCGTAGAACGGTGACTGGCAAACCGTGGAAAGTCAGCGGGAGAAGAAAAAGAAGCAGAAGAAGAACGTGGAAAAGAATATGGAGCAGAAGAAGAAAGAAAAAACATCGCTCTTCTCGTGTGAGGGTCAAGGGAGACGCCTTGATAATCGAAGTGAGCGACAAGACGACATACGCAGCGATCTTACGGAAGGTGAGAGAGGACCCGGTGCTCAAGGACTTGAGTGAAAAAGTGGTGAGGACTGAGGACTAAGCGTACTCAGAAATGGGAATTACTGTTCGAGCTGAAGAAGGATCCCACGGTCAAGAGCTTGGCCTTCCGGAAGCTCATTGCCAATTCCTTAGGTAGCGAAGGAAACGTATAAGCTTTAACGCAGGATGCAGTGGTCGAGTGCTGAGACTTGGATGAAATCATTATGGTAGACGAACTGAGGGATGCACTGACCTCACAATGCACGGTGGGAGAGGTTCAGATGACCATTCGGCCGAGGAAAGCCGATACGGTAGACTAGCGGTAGACGCTATCAACGAAATGGTAGAGGTGGGCAAGGTGAAAGTCAGATGGTCAATGTGTTCGTTGAGACTCAGCCCTCGAATCACCAAACAAATGGAGCGATGCTTCAAATGTATGGCGTTTGGACACCAGGCGCGAAACTGGCTTCCAATGCCCTGCCTACAAGAAGGCGATGGCGGGTCGAGATTAATGGAGATCATTCAGTTAAATCTAAATCATTGCGACACCGCACAACAGCTGTTGTGGCAGTCGACAACAGAAGTAATGTGCGACGTGGCAGTTATTGCTGAGCCGTACCGGATTCCTTCTGACAACGGCAACTGGGTGGAGGATGCTACAGGGATTGCGGCTATCCATGTGATGGGCAGATTCCCTATTCAAGAGGTGGTCAAAATTAACGGAATCTTTGTGTGTAGCTGTTACGCACCCCAAGGTTGACTCTGGATTAGTATAACCGGATGCTGGACTCACTCACGGAGAAGCTGATCGGCCGAAAACCGGTGATCATCGGAGGCGATTTCAATGCTTGGGTAGTGGATTGGGGAAGCTCAACTCATATATAACTAAATTTGGTTATATATGAGTAATATAAACTTGTTTATAACATGTGTGCTGCTCGGGTAACGCCAGAGGTTACAGTTTGCTGGAGGCGCTGGCTAAGCTGGAAGTAAGATTGGACAACGAAGGTACCGTTAGTACATTACGCAGAGATGGCAGGGAGTCCATCGTCGATGTCACGTTCTGCAATACGTCGATGGCGAGGAACATAAGCTGGAGAGTTTAGGTAGAATATACCCATAGCGATCACCAGGCGATCCAATATAGTGTTGGAACACGAACGCCGACGGTACGACGGGAGATAAGGTCTAGTTGGCGAAGATGGAAGACGAAGGACTTCGATAAGGATCTTTTTATCGAAGCACTTCGAGCGAACAGCGACGATGACAAGGAAATTGGAGCCAACGAATATCCGGGGGCCAAGTTACTGGTGGAACAAAATCCAACCTTCGCGCTGTCTGTCTCAGAGCTAGGAGACACTTTCAGAGGGCAAGGTCTGAAATGGTCAGAGAGGACCGAAAGATAGTTTTCCGTGAAGCTAGAGCGGCTTTCAAACGGGCGATCCAAATCAGCAAGTCTAACTGCTTCAAGGAGTTGTGCCGGGAAGCTGATGCTGAACCTTGGGGTAACGCTTATCGAGTCGTGACAAAGAAGATCAGGGGTCCTGCGACGGCAACCGAAATGTGTCCCGACAAGCTGAAGATCATCGTGGACGGCCTTTTCCCGTAGCATAGTTCTATGACGTGGCCGCGTACGCCGTACGAAGATGAAGCCCGAATAACCACTGCAGGTATGCAAGTCTCCCATGACGAGCTATTATCAGTGGCGAAAGGTTTGAAGATTAAGAAAGCTTTGGGTCCAGATGATATTGCAAATGTGTCCCTAAAATCCGGGATTTTATCGTTTCCGGACCTGTTCAGGATGGTGCTGCAGAAGTGTTTAGTAGATGGTAATTTTCCGGATACGTGGAAGATCCTGAAACTGGTGCTGCTGCCGAAACCAGGAAAACTGCCGGGGAATCCAGCATCGTATAGGCCCATATGTCTGCTGGATACACTGGGGAAGCTTCTGGAAAGGGTTATCCTGGAAAGGGACTGGCTTATCGGAAAAACAGCTCGGATTCCGTAAAGGCAGATTAAATGTGGATGCAATCAGGACAGTTATTGAAGATGCAGAGAGGGCGTCCAAGAAGAAGAGTGCGCGGTAGTGACGATTGACGTCAAAAACGCGTTCAATAGTGCTAGCTGGGAGGCCATCGCCGCAGCGCTGCATGGAATGCGAATCCCCGACTTCCTGTGTAAGATCCTCAGGAGCTACTTCCTTAACCGGATTCTGGTTTACGATACAAACTCGGGGCATAAGTCGATCAGGGTTACGGCGGGCGTTCCACAAGGGTCCATACTAGGCCCGACGTTATGGAATGTGATGTAAAACGGGGTGCTAAAGCTGAAGTTGCCCAAAGGCGTGAAGATCTTCGGATTCGTGAATGATGTAGCTCTAACGATAACCGGAGAGTAGCTGGAAGAGGTAGAAATTCTGGTGGCGGAGACGACCGACGCAGTTGAAAACTGGATGAATGGAGTCAAGCTGCAGCTTGCTCATCACAAAACAGAAGTGTTGCTGGTCAGCAACTGCCGAATCGTACAGCGAATGCAGATTAACGTCGGAGAGCACGACATACTGTCTTTGCGGGCTTTGAGACATCTAGGAGTGATGAACGACGACCGTTCGAATTTCAACACTCATGTCGACATTCCTGCGAGAAGGCGGCTAAGATGGTTACTGCGCTTGCAAGGATCATGCCGAACGTCGGCGGACTGAAAGGCAGCAGTAGGCGTCTTCTGGCGACCGTATCATCCTCAATACTGAGGTACGGCGTCGAAACTCAAGACTAAACGCGAGTGCGTATCGAACCATTTCCTCAGAGGCGTTATCGCAGGGATGATTCCAATCTGCATAACCCTAGCAGAGGATATTGAGTGCTACCATCGGAGAGATACCAGAAATGTGAGGGAGACGGTGAGACTGGATTATATGGTGAAGTGGCAGCAGGAGTGGGACAGTGAAGATAGTGGAAGGTGGACCCACCGGCTCATCCCTAATGTGTCGACGTGGGTGAACAGGGAGCTTGGAGAGGTGAACCTTCACCTCACTCAGTTCCTCTCCATGTGGTGTGGCCATGCGTCATGGCCATTCTGCCCGGCATGTATCAACGTAGAGGAGACTCCAGAGCACGTGTTATTCGATTGTCCGAGGTTTGCGGACGCACGTAGAGGAATGCCTGCCCCAAGGGTGGCCAACATCGCAGCAAATGTGTCACGATAAATATGCGTGGAATGTGGTAAGCAGAGTCGTGAGACAAATACTGTCAGAGCTGCAGCGTAGATGAAGAAGGGACCAGCAAATAAGCGTTGGGTCGGAGAAAAATCCAACACAGTGAGCAGTTCTTGGCCTAGGGTCGTCGGGGCGACGGTGAACCGGAAGTCTACTACCAACCGAAATCGTCGGACCGACTTCGGAACTCGATCAGCCAACCTGCTGAAGAAAGAAGAAGGAAGTGCTTCGGGTATGTAGGGCACCGCCAGTGCGGACCATCAGTGTGGAAGTTTCCTTGACCTTTGGAGGATCTTCCAGACGAAGTCCTAGAAAAACTTCCGGGTGAAATCCTGAAGGAATTTCTGGACGACATTCTGGAGGAGCTTCGGAATGAAATCCTGGAGGAGCTTTCGGACGAAAACCTAGCAACAAAACCATTCAATTTCGGCAAGACAAATTTATATTTTATTTAAGAAATTGCTTATGAATCGCGGAAATCTCATAATCCACGTAAAATACTGATTAGATCCCAAATCCGGACTGAAATTGCATAAAAAAATTCTCAAAAAAAATTAGTTTCCAAAATTAGTGTAAGCAAGTTGAATTGCAATGATTGTGTTGAAAATCGTAGAGAATCGCTTCACCTGAGAATTAAGTCTAGAGAGTTCATTTGAACTCCGAGAGGATCTCTCGATGACCATGAAATTTCAACCATTTTGTTTCTGCATGACTCGCTACTTGCCTTATTTGATAAACTATTTTTGTTCTACGCACGTTTCGAAACGTGACCGCGCCTCTGTACACACATACAGACATCACCTCGATTCGTCGAGCTGAGTCGATTAGTGTATAACACTATGGATATTACATTGTTGGTGTATTGACATGCCTCAAAATGTTTAAGACATGCGGAACCTACAGTTTGTAATGGACAATTCACTTGAAACGACCTTGTTTTTTTTCTTATTTCCTTCACTGTTCTTCTGATTCCTAACACCTGTGGTCGAGCTAGTTAAAATTTTCCTACTGTAGCTGGCGCCTCCGTCAAAGGTGATATAAAAGTGCGTATTTAACTTTTCAAATGATCATATTTCTAAAGTTTATCGACAATCTGGAATAGTGTTAACGCTACTTCGAGCTCTACTACCTCACATTCAGATATGATGAGCAGGGATTAAGCCCGTTTGAGTAGAGCACTTTGCGGTCTTTCTCAAATTGGCGCAAAACCTCCTCTTCTTTTCATATCAACGGAAAATACAGTTTTTGCAAATGATACCATTTTAGCTCTTAATACTACTATTTTTAACTATTATATAAATACTTCTATTTACAAATTACAATCTTATCTAACCAGTACATTTTGAAGTGTCGTATGGCGAGGTGGGGGTAATATTGAGAAAATTTCTTCGAAATGCAGAACGAGAAAGAGAAAAGTCGAAAGCAGTTCATTATGTGCGTAATTTATTGAGGCTTATTGAGGTAATATGAATGTTTAAATTTGATAGCAAGGTTGGACAGTCTATTTTCACCCCCATGAAACGGCTGTCATCCACGAACAACTCGCCTGAAGCCGAAAACATGGTGCTGCAACATGGTGCTGGATGTAAACATTGCCGGTTGAGCAATAAACACACGAAGTCAGAATGTCGAAGTCGGATGCGTAAGCGGCATGTGTTGTATTGTTAAATTATATTCAACGAGATGTATTGCATTGTTGCGTGATTCTCGACGTGATTAATTGGCGCTTTGATGTTGCTTGAAGAAGAAGAAGAAGCAGAAAGATGATATTTAAAAAAATTCGCACGAGAAAACATACGAAGATATCTCTGAAATTCTAAAGGCAATCTAATTAAAAACGGTAAACAGTACGCGGTTGGACTTTTCTTATACTGTGTATTAAGTATGATATCAAAAAATTAAAATTGAAATATTGTGTTTATTGTGCAGTAGAAAACAAGTCTAACCCCGTACTGCTTACCGTTTTTAATTAAATTGCTTCTAGAATTTTAAAGAAGAGTTTCAAAAATTTCTTCGTATGTTTTCCCGTGCGAATATTTTTGATTATCATCTTTCTGCTTCTTCTTCTCCATGCAACATTAAAGCGCCAATCGCCAATTCTCTCGCGGCAGTATGAACGGAGCTTAAAATAGGAAAGGCAACACTAGCGCCACCCAATCGGTAGACGGCTTCAAGAACTACATCTCATTTCAGGGGGGTGTCTATTTTAGATTGCAAAAGGTCTGAAATAAAAAGTGCTTCTGATACTTCTTCAATACATAATCCAAATTTATCGCTCCTATGAACAATGTTTACCTATCAAATACGATTACTCATGCTTGTTATCCTCGTCAGCTGCAGATGTATGTTTGGCGAGATGAAAAATGGATTGTAGCAGTGGAAATAACGCTCGAGAGCGCGCATACACCGAAATGCAATATGCACACAAGTTCCATCAATCACAGTAAAAGCTTGGCGGATGACAGCTTTTTTGGAGGCGAGCTCATTGCAATGAAATCCCTTTGGTATGTTTGCCTTTCGCGTACACTAACGTAGGTACAGTACAGAAAGACTACAAAAATCTGCACACCAAAAATGAAATTTCAATACGAGACACGCAGAGCCAACTTTCGTACACTAATCGACTCACTCAGTTTTCGGCACTTATCCTAATCCGATTTGCTAGCAACATATTGCATTCGACGGGAGATCTTGTCCCATTGTTTTCTATTGAAAATTGGCAAGATCTAACCTATCAGTGGGATATTTGATTTTTCTCATATGCTTTCAACCCTTCTAAATATATACATAAAAAGGCATCATCATCGCTAGTTGGATTAATTAGGGTTTTTAACTTTTGTTTCACACTCAAAACGAGAGAAAACTATGAATCATATGACGCAGTTGTCTTTTTTCTCAATCCCTTCAATCATTTTAAATATTACTAATAGAAAAACAATATAGCTACATATAGTAATAAAATTCATGGGAAAATGTTTGTTGATTATTCATTATTCATTTCCATTCAATTTGAACAGCCGTGATGGAAGCAAAACCGATGACTAATGACAAAAAGTCCGTAAAAGAAGACATCACAAACCAGTAATCATCATTAGATGCGAACCTGTGACCGCCGGCCGGAGCATCCTTTTTGCGGTCGCAAAGAAAGCGCAGCAACGGTCTTCGCCATCCTTAACCGGAGAGCGCTTCCCCCACCCCCACCCAGTTGTATCGATTCGTTACCAGCTTTATTACACATTAATGTGACACGAGACCATCAAGGAAGAAGCACAAGTCAGAGGACCAAAGCCAGCCGTCAGCAGTCCAGAAAGAACAAACACAGACTTGGCACATGCTCAGGGTTGTTCGTCCTATTATGGTCTAAAGGCTCAAAAGTAAGCATATGCGGTATTTCGAAAAATTTCGTTTCAGGTGGTTCGAAACGAAATTCCGCGGAATTTCGCGGAATTTGAGTATGGCGAAATCTGATTTTTTGATTTCGTTTCGTTTCGTAAAATTACAAAAATTTTGCAAGAAAAAACTAGCTTCTAACGAAATTTAATGGAATTCCGCGGAATTTCGAAACAAAACTTAAACCATACTTTATATTATCAAAAAATTTGGCTGCGCCGCTGAACAAAATCGTTAAGAAAGAAATTAAATTAATTAATTTATCAATATCAATTTTACCGCAGTTTAGTTCTTTATTGAGGTTTTCTTCACAGAAATTGTATTTCCAGTGGTTCAGTTACTTATGGTTTGGGGAGCTAATCAATAAAATATTTTACTTAATCTCGACTTCATTTCAAATTTGAAAGAATGTTCATATTACACGTTCCAAGGAGCTTAGACTGTTCGTGATAATTGGTTTGATCGACGGCTTATTGGACCTGAGCTGACCTTTCATTTCGCCCAAAGGTCTTCTTGTCGGTTCTGTTAAGAGACCCATCATTACTAAGATTTGGATTAGTGCGTTCTGAGCGACACGATATCGCTTTAGTTGAACCAGTTTTCAGATTCATACAGAAACACCTTGCTAGAGGTTACCAGAGCCCGTAGTCACACAAAATTTCAAAGCTTTTCAACATTTCATTAAATTATGTGTTTTCTGTTCAGCAAAGCATATTTTCTAGTAATGTCATAATTATAAATATAAACAAAACATCGCAAATATAGCATTAGTTGCTTTGATTACTAGCCTGGAAAATATTAATTGTAGGCTCTTTGGATTTTCTAGGTCTTCAAATTTTTCTTGCAATGCGTAATACAATCGATCTTGTAGATGCTGGTCACGACAGCTAGTGTGGGAGAACGCGAAGTGATAAAACTGCTTCGAAGAGCACAAAAATATTTAGTGCAGAATCGATCGTATTGTAGAAGCTTATTAAACGAACCACATTGATCTTGCGTTGGATTGATTTGAAACACAGTTTTCGTCTTCTTGTTTTCAAAATAACTTCGTTTACAATAAATATTTAGTCGGTTACCAATAGGCTTAACATGAATTACCTTCTCTAGTAACCAACGATTCCTTTCCCGTAACGCTTACGGAGATGCAGAGCATTCCTCGGTTATTTATAACAATGAATGTGAAACTAATTTTCCTCTCCTAATTCTAAATTGACTGTAAGGACGTGACCAGCATCGTTATTGACCATGAATTGGAAACTCCGAAGCAAGTATACAATAAGAATAACTTTTTTGTAGCCCAAGAATATTATTTAGTTGATGAGCTGTACATATTTACTGTTTCTCGACCAATCAAAATTAGCAACTACGATGTGTACAGTTAATCCAGCTAAGCTCTTCTTTGCCTATTTGCACAATATGTAAGGAACATTGAAGAATTGTAAGCATTTCTAGATCTTCTCATGGAAATTGCAAAAAAAAATCCAGAACGGGTTGAAAGATCATCAAAATTGCTGAAAGTTCTTTACTTATGATTGTTTTCAGCTCATACTAACTATGGGTCTGTGAAATTCAATCTGAAATACAATCTTTGTGCATTTTAGAACGGTGCACAGGATTCAATACTATAAAACCACGCTGACAAGACAATATGAAGTATGCTTCAGCATAATTACATTATTCTTAAGTCAACTAAGGTTTTAAACGAAATTTGAATCCGTAGGTATATGAAAAACCACACAATTTCTATATTTTTTTATACTTACTTTTTTATATGAATTCCTTTGAACGTGGCACAAATTCTGGGGTATTGCCTTGTCGTCAATGGTATATGCGGCAAAAATGCGGTGATTTATCACAGACTATTGGTCGCAAAACAGTTAGTTGACCTCGAAAAAGTGATATCAGAATGGCATACATAATGTAAAACCAATTTAATAAAAATTCCGCGGAAAAAAAAATTAAAATTTCGTTTCGTTTCGAAAAATTTCGAATTAAATGAACCTTGATTTCGTATCGTTTCGAAGTCTCGAAAATAAATCTATATTTCGTTTCGTTTCGATCCGAATCAACATAGACATTTTAAATTTCGTTTCGTTTCGTTTCGTTAGGAAAAAGTTTGTTATCGCATACCCTTACTCAAAAGATTACTCTAAATAAGACATTAAACCTTTGTACGCTTTAGAACGAGTTATACAGCCTTTACGAGTAAATATTGTGAAAGAACTCATTGGGCGATGTGTATAATATTAGCTGAATAATAATATCTTTATTATTCTATTGATTAATCAAACTTCTAGTAGAATGGAATTTATTACTTAGGGAACCCTTCCAAATTAATATCCACTATGCCCACGTTTACGACAGCCTAACCTACCGCAACAATAGGACACAACACGATAATAGGACAGTCCCAGTCCCAGCTAGCGTAATAAACAAAAGAGGGAAATAACTTCGTCGTGCAACAGCCAGGACGAAAGACGCAAAACCAAGAGGCTCGTTCCCGCCGCCGGTGCGGTGGTTGATATTGATTTAAAAAGGTTTGTCCTCGGTCTTCCGTAATTGGATCGTGTCCTTTGCCGCTCCGCATTGATGGGATATGCCTATCCTTAGCTATACAATGCATCCTTTTGTCCCAGTAAGTGCGTTTCATTGTAGTTTATTCTATTGGGACGGGGTCCTGACCTGTACAGAATCAATAAGCTGGGAATTGGTTTCAAATGGAGTGGACGTACAGTCAGGGCAGCACTCAAGGGGTTCGATCCCTCTTACAGTTCTGATGGGTCGTTCAAGTGGTTTACGATCTGATTGTAATGAGGAATAAAAAGTTATAACATCAATCAGGGAACGGAAAAGGATATGAGTAGATCTTTTCTCCGGCATTCTTTTTTTCATTGTTATGTGAATTTGGAAACGTGACTTCAGCTGTTCATTCAAGTACTATCTAGTTGTAGACGTTGAGTTGGAATCGAAGCTTTCGATGAATGCATAGATGGAGACGAATGTGAAGTTGAAAAAATATCAAGAACTCCTAATATGTTTTAAAGATGAAACCCTTGCTTTGACTTGATTGTTTTGATCGCAATTCTTCATCTCGATAGAGCGGAATCCTGACTAGAAAAGCATAACAAAAACTGAACACAATTTAAACACATTGTGATATTTGAAACTCATTTAGATAGTTTGGTCTTAGAGGCCATTATCTTTCAAATGTTGTAACAATATTTTATCAAAATATGATTTGAAAAGTGATTACTCCGAATTACCCAAAAGGAGGAAACTAATATGGGTGTAGCTAACTATTCCAGCCATAAATTTTACAATGCTGATATAATTTGAAATAGTTGCCTAATTTGGAATGGGCTTAGTTTTACGTTCTTGAAGAGTAATCTTGTTCAGACAAAAACAAAATAAAATGATTGTTGGGTGGTAGCAGTAAAAATCCGTAATTTTGTGAATAAGCCAATCCGTTGGGGAGTTTATGGATTTATTACAAAATTCCTGTAGTATTATAGAATAATTTTCGTTACAGATAGTAGTATGTATGTGAATAGTACTTACTATAGTGATCATTACCACTCAATTGGGATTGTTTCTATTCGTTTGTGGGAAATGTTGATTATATGGAACCATGGCCGGATTTAGCCGGAAGGGGGTCCCGGGGCCAACAGCTTGTGGGGGCCCCAAAAGGTTGGTTTTGGAACATAAGATTTGTGGGGGCCCGGGGCCACGCCGGGCTTAGATTTTGTTCAATAATTAAGGTAGTTTGTAAGTAATTAAACAATAATTTGCAGAGGAGATTCGCACTGAAAGCACTAGACTTTTGTTCGTATCAGGATCAAATCATCACATTAAGTCTCTAAACAATATATATGTAGTTGTTTACTCGGTTGACCTTATACGATCTTGAGTTCATACACGATCCCCCGTACGCACGATAGGTGTGGATTAACGCACATATTAGGTCGACTTTGTGGGGCGCGTGGAGCTTGTTGGTCTCGTCGAAGTAGCGCCATCAACAGTCCCCCCCGGAATGGGGTTCTGGTCCTCCAGAAGGCCATTGTCAACCACACCTACGTCGAGCACAGCAAGCTTCACGGTTGATCGCTCGTAGACGCCACTGGATGTCTGTACAGCAGCACTTCGAATCCTTCCATCGGGTCCTCGTTGATCGAAATGACTCGTCCTTTGGGTCAAGTGTTTCGCGGACACTTCGGGTCTACGATGATCAAGATGTCGTTGACACAGATGGGTTTCGTATCTGTAAACCATTTTGTCCCCCGCGTTATGGTAGAAAGATAATCCCGCAGGCACTACTTTCAAAATTGGTTGGCTAAGGCTTGTGAGAGTTCCCAACAGTTCTTGAGAACATCTGAGCTATCGTTAAATGGAACCCAAGGTTTTAATCCGTTGCTTGATCTCAGCAAAAAAAATGGTTGGGAGTCAGCACTGGTGACTGGTCATCGTGGAGTGGAATGTTGGTTAATGGGCGAGAATTGACAATATTCTCAACCTCCAGTAGCGTGTTTTCAAGAACTTCATGGGACAGTGTCCTACTAGATTTCAATTTCCCAAGATTTTGTTTAACACTTCGTACAAGACGTTCCCAGGCTCCACCCATGTGTGGCGAGGCTGGTGGAATGAAGCTCCAGGAAGCATGTGAAGTGGTGAACTCTTCGGCTAGACGGTCCCGATCCAAGTTCTCCATGGCTTCTTTGAGTTCCCTGCTAGCTCCCACGAAATTTGTACCTCTGTCGCTATATGTATATTACTGCAGGTACCCCCCTCCTTGCCATGAAGAGCCAGAATACACGAGTCGGTAGTCATCTTGTGAACTAGTTGCAAGTGGATGGCGCGAGTGATTAAGCATGTGGCGAGAAGTACCCAACGCTTCTCTTGACGACGTCCAAGGATAACTATAATTGGTCCAAAGTAGTCCACCCCCATATAAGTGAACGGGCGTGTGTAAGCAGCTAGGCGAGGTAATGCTAGATCGCTCATGACTGGTGGTTGTGGTTGTGTACGATCGTTTTTGCACTGCTGACAGCATCGACGAGTCTCGTTATAGGCCGTCTTCAAACGAGGAATACTGTATCGCTGACGCAGCTCATTGATTACTGTATTGTGATTTTGATAATGATATTTGTTATGGTAGTAGGATAGGATGAGACGAGTTATGTGATGATCTCGTGGAAGAATGATAGGGTTCACTGCATCTGGATTAGCAAAGGAGCAAGCCGAGGTCCGACCACGAACGCGGAGTACGTCATGTTGGTCTAGGTACGGACAAAGGTGATAGAGAGAGCTGTTTTTTGGGAACGTCAAGGTGGAGTCTTTAGACGCCCGTATGTTCGATAGTTTTACCAACTCATCTGCGTACGAACTACCTTGGGCAAGTCGAAATAAGTAGTTTTCAGCTTTAACTAGTTCAAGAGTCGTCAATGCTCCAACAGTTC
Organism: Armigeres subalbatus; assembly: GCF_024139115.2. Lineage (NCBI taxonomy): Eukaryota > Metazoa > Arthropoda > Insecta > Diptera > Culicidae > Armigeres > Armigeres subalbatus. The sequence goes on along the minus strand of NC_085141.1, from coordinate 217,944,997 downwards.
TTTTTTCAATGCTGGATGTCTTCACGTTCCCGATTAATCGAAACACGTATGCGCACCGACCGGAGAAGTTTTGAGGGTCGATGATTGGTTCTGGTAATCTAATATGCAGCAGTAAATGTGGACGTAGTTCCTCCGTGGTGACGTTATTCTTCTTCGGGGTATTTGAGATATTCCGGACCGTGGAACCATCGACTAGTTTTACTCATATCGGGTACTCGTTTCCATTTGCTGCCATTATCAGCGACATTATTATTGGTTTGGATCCACTGCCATTCGCTGACCTCCGATATTTCAAGGATCTCACTTACACGGAAAGCGACGATGATCAGATTTTAGCCAGCTAATGACGTCGCTCGAATCAGTCACAAAAAAAACGCCTATCAATTTTGACTGACAGCGATTGCTTGATACTGTTCGCCAACCTCACTCCGATTGCGGAAGCTTGAAGCTCTGAACGCGGGATAGAAAGAAACTTGATTGGTGCAACACGCGTTTTTGGTCCTACCAGCGCAGTTTCAATGATGAATCCTTCCTTAAACCGTAGATACAGCTCCGCAGCGAACCTCTTCTCGCTTACGTCGGTGAAAATGTGCAATTGCACTTCGGTGGAGGCTTTAATTGAGGTTGTAGTCCTGTAGCAGCGCGGGATTTCTACCTTTTCTACTTCTGGGAGAAATTTTAGCCATTGCATCCACTTCTCGAATTGTCATAACCCGATGGCCGTTCTCCAAATTTCTTGTAGTACCACCTTCAAAAACATCAAGAAGTGGCCGATGAGTCCTAAGGGGTCGAAGATCATCATTAAGGTCCTAAGTACTTCCCTTTTGGTTGGTCTCCGTTGGCCCGACATAAGCTCCGGATCATAGCGAGGGGAAACCTTGGAGATGAAGCAGTCAGTCGATGTATTCCACCATATCCCGAGTATTTTTTCAGTTGTAACTCCTTCTGCCATGCTAAGATCTTTCTCTTATTGTTATTTCATGTAACGCCTCTAAAACAATTTCTTATTTCGAAGCCGGCTTCAGCATGAATTTTCTTCACAGTCAGTGCGAGATCAACAGATTCGTGTTCGCCTTCCACACTTGCGAGCATATCATCTACATAATTCTGGTCGATGATGGCTCTAACAGCTGTTGGATGGTTTTCCAGGAATCGCTTGGCATTGATATTTTTGACATATTGCGCAATACTTGGAGCGCATGATACTCCAAACGGCAACACCAACATTGTGTATATGCTGGGTTCAGCGCTTTCTACATTATCTTTCCAGAAGAAACACAAGCGAACGTCTTGCCTCAATTGAACCTGCAGATACATCTCCCGAATATCCCCGCAAACGCCGATGCGGAACTCCCGAAACTGGACGAGAATTGATAATAGCGACGTCAGCAGATCTGGGCCTTTGTGTAGGAACGAATTAAGGGAAACTCCATGAGCAGTAGCAGCAGCGTCCCCTACCAGCCGTACCTTACCCGGTTTGTTGGGGTTCACAACAGGAAATACGGGTAGGTACCATTGTTGCGGCTGATGAGTGTTGAGCTCAGCGTGCGTCAGTTTTCGGACGTATCCCTTAGCAGCGTAGTCGGTCATCTTCTTCATAACGGTTTCAGCGAAGTTCTTATCTCGTTGCATACGCCGGTATAGACACTGTCAGCGTTTGAGAGCCATGCTTTTACTATTGGGAAAACGAACGTTATCGTACTTCCAGAGGAGTCCAGCCTCATACCGTCCTTCTTTTGAGATCGTCAGCTTTTCAAGCATATCCAGCGCTCGTTGATCTTCATTCGATTGCATTTTTTTTTCAGGTTTTGCAATTCCGAGGCTATCTAAAGCAAAGTAGCTTTTCATCGCACAGTGCAAGTTCTCGTCGTTCTCAGGCTGACCTTCACACATTTGAATCATATGAACGTTAACGAAATTTTCCTGTCGTGGCGTTTGTAAGCAGCTTCCATACACTATCCATCCTAAGCGTGTTTTGACGGCGATAGGTTCATAAGGTTTACCTTCTCGACTTTTCAAAACATTTCCAAGCGACGGATGCTCAAGACCGATTAGGATTTTAGGACAGACGTTACTTTAGGATTCGACAGGTAGTCCGTCAAGATGAGGAAATCGCTGAAGCAATTCCGAGTACACTAACGTTTGGGGTCGAAGTTGAAGGCTCTGAACCGTGTGCACGTTTGACATCTTGTGTGATTTGCGAGTAGATCCGATGCCTAATATCTCTACTTCAACTTTCTTAGACGCGTTCTCTACTCTCTTGGTACCTCCCGTCCATTTCAAACACAGCGGCGTTCGAGGACCATGTACTCCTAACTCCTCAGCCAAGCTATCCTCCATTAGCGTAAGCTCTGAACCGTCATCTATGAAAGCGTACGTTTGGACCCGTTTTGATGGCCCTTGGAGCAACACGGGAACAATTCTAAATAATACTTCACTCGTTTGCGCTTGGTGGATGTTGCAACTATCATCGGATAGTGTAAGAAGGTACATCCTCTAATTCCACAATATTTCTGCTGCTTGCATATACCGCTGTGCTTCCGTAGGCATTTGTGGCACAGTTTTGCTTCTCGAACAACAGCCCATTTAGCATCTAGGCTTAATTCTGAAAACCGTTTACATTTGGTAACCGTGGGACAGTTTCCTTTACATGTGATACATTCAGAGGTTGATGCAGACGATGATCCGTGGAATGCTCGTGATTTCGCTGGCGCAGATCGGGTTCGTTCTGCTTCTGCATCAGAATGAAGATTGATAAATCCGTCGTTTTTTACGCCCCGGCTTCTAGGAATATTGGATGGAGCTTGCAGGACGGTGCTAGCAACTAACTCAACTTTCAATGCCGCGTTGTAGATAAAGTCCGCAACCCCGCATGCCTCTAAAGTGGCCACCAAATTTTCAACCGTCAATGCAAACATGATCAACGTGTCAAGTTTTACTACCTGGGGCGATGATAATGACCGAATCTTCCTAATCGATGCCTGTACGATTTCGTCTGGCCTACCGTACAGCATTTTTAATGTGGACATTACGCCACTAACGTTGGAGGGATGGAGTAGTCGGCAACGAACTGCTTCTAATGCCTTTCCCTTCAAGCATTTCCTGAGCCGAAGCATATTTTCCTCGTTGGAAAAACCACACATTTGAGTTGACGAGGCATACATCGAGAAGAATAGCGGCCAATCTTCTGGATTTCCGTTGAATTCTGGTAAATCTCTTGACACAGCTTGGCGTCCGGCTACCTGACTCCGGTTGAGGATGCACACGTTCTCTTCAGCATCGCGACCTTCAAACTCTGAATTCCCAAAAACTCGAGCGGTTTGACTCGTAGGTAGTGCATGATTATGATTCCGGTCTCCTCGCATGAAAGATGGTTCAGACACAAAATGAACATTTGGATCAGCCGACGTTGTAGCCGAGATTGCTGGATTGTACGCAACCGCCGAATGATGAAATTGTACTCTTGGATTCGGAACCGACCAACGATCTTGCAGTTGTTCAAACTGATTCCTTGATACTGGAACTGATTGACGTACATTGCGCTGATAGGATGGGTTCTCTGGATTGAACTCTCTTTGGTGACCGTCTTCATAAGCAGATGCAGGTGCTCGACGAAATTGGACTCCTCGTGCTATGGTTGGTCGTTGCTCGTTCGACAAATGAGACTGATGACACTGGTTTTCTGGAGCTACAGCTGAACGTCGAAGACATCTATTTCCGAACTCCAATCGCTCCGGTTCCCGATGTGTTGATCGTTGAGTGGGGATAAAACCTTGTAATGTAGATCGCCGTTCCGTCTGCAAAGCACCCGATGATTGTTGCTGTTGCTGTTCTTCGTTCAAACATTCTTCAACTAGCCCGGAATCACTCTCTTCACCACAATTATCTGTGGATCTCGTACCTTGGACATATCGCCTGATCCTAATTCGACATCGCTGGTCAATGTTTCCTCACCATCATCTGCTTTAATCCGGTATTTCTCGTCCAAAGTTCGTTGTTCCAATTGCTTCTGTTCTTCTAGCTTCTGCAACTGTAGATCAACCTTGCGCTGATAGCTTCGTTTGCTACTTGCCTTTCCGGGAAACTTGTATTTTCGAAATTTGGGGGTGGATCTACTACTTGAATCTGTTGGAATGATGAGGTCTGCTTCACTTGATTACTTGCTCCTACCAGACACCTGGGACAACTCCAACTGCTAAAAATTGCAGAGATTAAAATTGAAACTTTTGAATTCCGGTGGGTTTTTTGAAGAGATTCAGGGTTAATTTTTAGTGGTACTCTCGGAAAGGTTTTTAAAGGATCTTCTTCAAGAGCTTTACCCTTCTTTAATACCCGGGAGTATTTTTAGGGATTAATTAATTTAAGAAATAATTGGTCCCTCAGCAGATTTCCGGAGAAATTTGAGAAGGATGTGTTTTTAGACGAAATTCCGGCAGATTTCTTGGTCAACTTTTCACAGGGAATTTCCGGACAAATTTTTGAGTCAATGTCTGGAGGAAACCCTGGGGGAATTTTCGAAGGAGCTGTAGGGTAAATTTTATGGAGAATTCCTGAAGAAATTAAAAAAAAAAATGTGTGAATCTCCATTGAGATTCGCGGAAGAATTCCTGGATGAGCTTCCGAGAAAGTTCTTGAGAAAAAAATCAATGTAGTGCTACGGAAAGTTTCTTCAGGAGTTCCTGGATACATTTCTGGAGAAAGTTCTGAAGATATTCCTGGGGGAAAGCCCGAAATTTTTTTTAAATTTTTCGATAAACTTTTGCCGTAATTTCGGAAGGAGCTCTTGGAGGAGAGTCTGTAGGTGCTTCCGACGAATTAAAACAAACTTCTAGAAGAATTTGCGAACATAGGCAGTTTTTGGAGGAATTTCCAGAGGAATTTCGCGAGAAGTTTTGAGAAGTTTCTGCAAAGCCTCCTGGCAGACTTTTCGTGGGGGAATTTCAGGAGGAGCACATGAATGAATTTTTGAAAAAATCCCTAAGAAGCTTTTGAATTAATTTCCGGAGGAACTCCTGAAAGAATGTCCCAACAAAAGAACTTGCGAAGGTATTTCCGAGGCAGTTTTTGGAGTAATTTCCGGAAGAACTTTTGGAGGAATTTCTGGGGAAATTTCTGGAGGTATTCCTGATGAAATTATTGGAGGAAGTCCTCGAAGAATTCCGGAAAGAACTCCTGTATTAGAAGTATTTTCGAAGGGGTTACTGAAGGAACTCATTGAGGAATTGCGGAAAGTCATTTATTAAAAAACTGCTGGAGGAATTTCCGAAGTAACTCCAGGAGGAACTTGCGGATGTACTTCGGTAGCAGTTTTTGAAGTAACTCCCGGAGGAATTTCTGAAAGAAAGACTTCTGTAGGAATTTCGTGAGTAATCCTGGAAGATATTTTGAAAGAACTCCTGAAAAAATGTCTTGAAGAACTCCTAGAGGGATTACTAGAAGAATTCTTGGAGAAATTTCCTGAAAATCTTCTGAAGGAATTTGCGAAGGTTTTCGAAAGCAGGTCTTGAAGTAACTTTCGGACGGAAATCCTGACGGTCTTTCTGTTGGATCTTTTGGAGGAACTTCCAAAGCAACTCCAGAATAACTTTTCAGACTCTCCTGCAGAAATGTTGGGAAGCATTTTCTGAGGAGCTCCGGGTACATTTTCAGGAGTAATTCTTTTATGAAACTCCGAAGGAACTCCTGGAGGAATTTCCAAAGGAACTCCGGGAGGAATTCCGGATAGAACTCCTGAAGTAACTCTTAGAAGTAATTTCGAAAGAATTGCTGGAGGAATTGCGGAAAGGTTTTTAGAGTAATGGATGATTTCTTTTAAGGAACTCCTAGAGGTATTACTTGAAGAGTTCTTGAATTAATTTCTTTACTAGAGGGTTTTCCAGTTTATGAAGTAACTACCGCAGAAAGTTATGAAAGAAATCCTGGTGGATTTTCTATTGGAATTTTGGAATAGATTTCGGAGGAACTCTTGGTTTAATTTCCGTAGGAACTTTCGGAAAAGAATGGCGGAATTTCGGCAGCTGGCAATTCTGAAAGAACTCGGATGAAATTTTCGTAAGGAATCCTGTAGGAATTTCGTAAGAAATTTCTGGAGGAGATCCTGGCGGACTTTTCGTGGAACTCTTGGAGGAATTTCCAGAGGAGCTCATGGAGGACTTTTCGATAGAATTTCAGAAGAAGCACTTGGAGGAGTTTCCGCAGGAACTTCTGAAAGAATTATCGAAAAGCACACTTCTGGAAGATTTTCCCGAAGCAATTTTTGAAGTGAACTACGGCGGAACTTCTGCAAGAATTTGTGGAGGAGCTCCTGAAGGAATTTCTGGAAAAGCTAGAAAGATTTTTCGGAGTTACTTTTAAAGGTTTTTTTGTGGAAGAATTTTGGAAGGTGTTCTTAGAGTTATTTCCATAAGAACTCCTGACCTCCTGAACTTTTTAAAGGATCTCTTGGAGAAATATCTGGAGCAATTTCAGAAGGATTTACCGAAGAAACTCCTGGAGGATTTTTTAAAGGAACCCCTTGAAAAAATATCTTGAAGAATTCCTAGAGGAATTACTGGACGATTTTTTGGAGAGATTTTCGGAAAAACTCCTGGAGGAATTTGCGAATGTATTTTGAAAGCGGTAACTTTTGGAGGACCACTTGGAGGAATTTTCATAAGAAATCCTGGCGGTCTTTCTGTTGGATCATTTGGAGGAACTTGCTAAGGAACTCCCGAAGAACTTTTCAGACTCCGGGCACATTTTCCGGAATCATTCTTTCATAAATTTCCAAAGGAACTCCTGGAGGAATTTCCAAAGGAACTCCGGGAGGAATTTCCGGAAGAACTCTTGGAAGAATTCCAGAAAGAACTCATGAAGTGACTCTTAGAAGTATTTTTGGAGGAGTTGCTCAAGGAACTTCTGGAATTGCGGAAAGGTTTTTAGAGTAATGGAGGTTTTTTTTAAAGGAACTCCTGGAAAAATTACTTGAAGAATTCTTGAAGTATTTTCCTAAAACACTGCTGGAGAAATCTCCGAAGTAACTCTAGGAGGGACTTGCGGAGGTACTTCGGAAGCAGTTTTTGAAGCTACTCCCGGAGGAATTTTTGAAAGAAATCCTGGTGGACTCTCTATTGGAACTTTGGAATTGATTTCGAATGTACTCCTGGATTAGTTTTTGTAGGGATTCTTTGAGAAACTTTCGGAAAAAAGCTGGTGGAATTCTGAAGGAACTCCTGGATTAATTTTCGGAAGGACTCCTGTAGGAATTTTGTGATGCATTTCTGAAGGGCATCCTACCGGACTTCTCGTGGGAACTCTTGAAGGGATTTTCGATAGAATTTCGGATGGAGCTCTAGGAGGAGTCTCCTTCTGAAGAATTTCCGAAATAAAAAACTTTTGGAGGAATTAGCGTAGGTATTTTCGAGGCAATTTTTGGAGTAAATTCCGGAATAACTTTTGTAGGAATTTGTGGAGGAGTTCCTGAAGGAATTCATGGAGGTATTCTTGATGAAATTGTCGGTGGAAGTCTTCGAGGAATTTCTTAAGGAACTCCTGAAGGAATTTCCGGAAAAGCTACTGAAGTAATTTTCGGAGTTACTTTTAAAGTTTTTTTTTGTGGAGGATTTCCCGAAGGAGTTTTTAGAGTTATTTCCGTAAAAACTCCTGAACTCCTGAACTTTTTGAAGGATCTCCTGGAGAAATTTCGGGAGCAATTCCAGGAGTTATAACCGACGCGGGGCCCTCCTTAGCCGTGCGGTTAGACGCGCGGCTACAAAGCAAGACCATGCTGAGGGTGGCTGGGTTCGATTTCCGGTGCCGGTCTAGGCCATTTTCGGATTGCAAATTGTCTCGACTTCCCTGGGCGTAAAAGTATCATCGTGTTAGCCTCATGATATACGAATGCAAAAATGGTAACTTGGCTTAGAAACCTCGCAGTTAATAACTGTGCAAGTGCTTAATGAACACTAAGCTGCGAGTCGGCTCTTTCCCAGTGTGGGGATGTAATGCCAATAAGAATAAGAAGAAGAAACCGACGCAACTCCTGGAGGATTTCCTGACAAATGTCTTGAAGAACTCGTGGATGAATTACTGGAAGAATTCTTATAGAAATTTACCGAAAATCTCTTGGAGAAATTTTGAAAGGTATTTTGAAGTAACTTCCGGAGGAACTCCCTGGGGGATTGCTAAAAGAAATCCTGGCGGTCTTTCTGTTGGATCTTTTGGAGGAACTCCTGGAGAACTTTTCAGACTCTCCTGCAGAAATATTGGGAAGTATTTTCAGAGGAGTTCCGGGCACATTTCCCAAAGTAACTCTTCGCGAATTTCTGCAGAAATTCTTCTATGAATTCTTCTTCTAGAAATTTCCGGAAGAACTTTTGGAGAAATTCGGATTCACTCCTGGAGGAGTTTTTGTAGGAATTTTCGAAGAAAATCGTGGAGGTATTTTCGAAACAGCTTTTGGAGTAATTTCCGGAAAAAAAATAGGAGGAATTTTTGGAGGTATTCTTGTCAGTTTTTCAGTAGGATTTCTTTGAATAATTGTAAGAGAATTTAAGTTTGCGAAGGGACTCCTTAAATAATGTTCAGAAGAAATGTGAGGTTTTCAAAGGAAGTCTTGGAGGAATTTTTGGAGGAACTTTTGGAGGAATTCTGTAATCAACTTCCGAAGGAACTTGTGGAGGAACTTTAGGAAGAACTCTTGCACATTTCTGGAAGAAGCCATTGAGAAATTTCTGAAGGAACTTTTGGAAGAACTTTAACTTATGAAAAATTTTCCTAAGAGCTTCTGGAGAAATTCACGGAGGTATTTCCGAGGCAGATTTTGGAGTATTTTCCGGAGAAACTCCTGGGAGAATTTTGCGAGGTATTTTTGAAACTCTTGATGGCAATTCCTGGAAGAATTACTTAGCGAACTGCTGGATGAATATTCGAAAAAGCTGTTTTTCGGAGGAACTCATGGAGGACTCTTTACAGGAACTCTTGGAGTAATTTCAGGGTGAACTTCTAAAGAAATTGCCGAATAATTTCCTGGAAGAATTTTCGAAGGAATTCCTGGAGGAGTTTCCGAAGGAATTTGCGGAGGAATGTCAATCGTTCAGTGCAGTAAATCAAACATTGGCAATATTTTAATCGGCAAAAAACTCCACTAAAAATCCAATAATCTTTAAATACTAAGGGTCTGTCTCATTTGTGGAATAAAACTGAAATTAACATTTAAATAATAATAAGAAAATTATTTTGAGCTTTTTAGTGGAATGTTTTCACCTGTCATAAGACGAGTTTATACAATCCCATTGAATTCCACCATTTTATTGTATCTTGACAGATACGTATTTCGACCTCAACAGTAAGGCCGTCTTCAGTGTCTCGTACTTGAAGTCGTTATACCCTTAATCAAGCTAAACATCAAATATCGCCAAAAATGATCAGAATCAATTTTCAACATTAGTTAAACTTCAAACAAGTGTAAATAACATCAATGAAAGCACTAAATAATTCTGGCTTGGAATTTACTTCGTTTACTTCTATGTGCGGTGATCCGAATTAAACATTAAATTAAACATTTTTTCTTAAGACCTCTATCCACCCGCAAATGGGAATCCGGTCCTGGGATCACCACATTCACGAAAGTGCATACGTATTAAATAGGCCAATTGGAGTACATCTGCACTAAAGCGTGGGAGCCATCCAACCCCATGACAAAGTTGAATAACTTTGCAGTGGGTGAATCCTGTTCCACCCTTCTCTTGCCACGACTGATTGCGATATAAATAAGCTTTGTCGTCAGTTAAAATGGAACGAAAGCACACCGGCCAAAATACCGTGGCCTCGATTTTTATTGCTCTATCACACGAAAGCACCGACAAAACGTATACGCCAGACCACATGTCACTCAGTCAGTAGCTAGTTCCGGTGGTCTGGATGGCCGCGGTTGGGTGACGACCCACCTTCGTGCCATCAATGCACTACGCCTTTGTAGTAAGATTTATGGCAAGCGGTGTTTCCGGATAGACACCGCCGTCGTCGTCTGTGTACTTTCTGCGAACGGAGAAAGTTTACGATCACACATCAGTGACTGGTCCGAGTGCAGCAAGCAATAAAGACAAGTTGCACTGAACAGTGCACTGACTTGAAGTGGCGTGCCATAGACGTTTATAGATTGGCGCAAAACAAAGAAATGGAACTGACATAAATTATACTGTGAACGGACACTTGTAGTCGTAAACGTAGAAAATCCATTTGATGTGAAAGGTGTAATATTTTACTGTGGTGTCAAAGATCCACTCTATTTGTTTGTAATCTTCTGAATGAATTGTGAATTTCATACCTTGCAGTAGCTCTATTTGTGGAAATTAATCCTGATGAAAACGATGTTTCATCCGGAGTCAGCCTAGGGCTGAAAGTCTCTTAAATAAAAAAAAGGTGTTTTATTTTGAAGAATTTTAAACAATAAATACAGGCAGTTACATGTCATCCACCCGAACAATACTATGTAGACATGATTAAGCCTAATCCTCAATAGATTTGTTAATTATCGATGGTTATCGTTTTTTCCAGCAATCATCCACTTTAGGAAGTTTGTTTACTTGCACTTTACTTACTGTGAAAGGGTTCTACGTAACTTGAAGTATTTCAAATATTCTAGATGTTTACTGCTCTTCTGCAAATACACCAGAACGAGTGGCAAATCGGATGTAAGCGTTATTATTCTTATCGATGTTTGCAACACCCCTTTCAATCTGTTATCTGCATTTTTTTCTTTGCCATCACAAATAGTAAATGAACACTGCATATAGGTTTCAATCAAATGCTACGAACGCGAAGTAAACAACAGATGAAACTAGCAATAAGTGCCATATTGTTTGTTGTTAAACATTGCAATTGAAGTTATCATGCAATAATAATCGTTACAACTGGAAAACAATTTTACCAGCAGTTTTACCTTTGATAATGATCGGGTTGGTAGTTGGGGTAAAATTATGAAATTTGCATAAGAAAGCGGATCAGAGTAGCCAAGATATCAAACTCGGTGAAATAAGGGCGCAATAGAGGTTGCCATTTCGATAGCAGAATGTGTTTCAACTGTAATCAATTGATTCGGGTAATTACAATATAATACAATCAAGTTCTTCAAGCTTACAATACGGTGGGCCTTTCGTTGCGGAAGACCTTAGTGTTATCTAGCTATTAAAACTGATTAATTTTGATTATTTTTTCTTTTTTTCTCTATTTCTCTTTCTCTATTGGAACCCTACGAAAGCACGTATTTGTACAACGAGCCTAGTTTAATCTAACCTCTAATTACCTCGGATCTTTGTACCGTCCCAGTTAGTCTGGTAAACACTACGAAAATTCCGCCCTCACTTTTTCACAATTTCAAATAAACTTTACGAGACAAGACCAAATTTCACTGTTTCTATTTACACTAGTTTCAATTATTGGAATTTACAGAAATTTAGGAATACATACGTATAACCTTACATAACGCCTGTTAAGAGGTTGACTCCAGAAGAGAATGTCGTTTTGCTGGTTGATCGGCTTCCTCGCGACGCTTAATAGTCGATTGACGTGTACTGCGGCGATGACTTGGCGCATCGTCGTACTCTTCACCGACTGCTGTTTGTCAGTATTGCTAGTCTCCTCCGGGTGTGCTTCGGAATTCTCCACAAGATTAGAAAATACAGGCATACCTCGATAGTACGTACACCTGCGTAATTTTAGTGTACGTACTATCGAAGCGTACGTATTATCGAAGCAAAAAAAATGCGGACAAAAATTTTTTTTTTTTTGATTTTTTGATTATTTAGAAATATCAGAATGTTTATAAAACCACCCGGAAGCAAAAATTTCGATAGAAGGCTCTATACTCTAAGCATATTTGCATTTGATATAGTACAAAACGGACCAACAGGAACCAACTTTTTCTTGAAATGGTGCCTACATTGTTACCACAAGGTAACATTTGTTATGATTTGTTTGATACCGAGCGTGAGAAATTAGTTTAATTATTATTATATTAGGGACAAGTAGATAAACGGTCAGTTTGAATGGGGTGGTCGACATTAGAAAACGCAGTGTCGGACGGACACTCATCTTCAATGGGTGATATCGGAGAGAGCATCGGAAATGAGGAACGTGCGTTTAAAGCCGAAAGGTAACCGTGGTCACCCACCGGTCTCGGGAAAAGTTCGAGGTGAAGGCAGTTGGTGACTAACTGTAGTAGAGGCGAGACATTTTTCGTGAATTTTTGTACGGTGAGATCGCGTGTGAAAGTTTCTGTGGTTGCGATCAACAACCGCCATCGCCAGAGTGATTTTGTGCCGGACTCGTGGTCACATTCGCGACCAGCAACTAATTGTCGAGCAGCACCCACCGCTTGTCTTCGTCAGACACCTTCGTTCACGGAATCCGCGAGTCGCACTCCGTCAGCATTGGCCGGTCACCACCGCCAGCCGCGTTGTCCAGCGGCATTTGTCAGCCATACTCTCCGCGGCAATCGAACCGCATTCTTCATCGTCCTTGGCTTTTCGAGCCACCAACGCCGGCCACACCCGTTGCCCGCAAGCACCTGTTGAGAAGCACTCGCTGCTCGCCTTCGTCGGCCACCCTCGTGGCACTCGCAAGCCTAACCGCATCCCCATTTGCTGATCGTAATCGCCAGCCGCTCTCTCCACCGGCATTTGTCAGCCGCCCTCGCCGTGGCAATCGAGCCGCATTCATCTTCGGCCCTTGTCTTTTCCGAGCCGCCAGCGCCGGCCACATTGGATCGGTATTGGCTAGCTGCCATACCTGGTTGAGCCACCCTCAACGGTCACTATCGCCCGCCACCCTCGTCCGCAGCATTCGTGAGCCACACTCGGTCCGCCTTTACCGGCTCCATCGCTGGTGGTACTCGCCAGCCACACTCAAGCCGCATTTGCCGGCCGCCATCAACAGTTGCCATCGGATGTGGCCTTCGTCGGCCGCAATCAACAGCCGCCATCGTCATCCACAATTTAACGGTACTCATCGGCCGCATCCGCTAGCCGTATATGTCAACCATCCATTTCTGAATAATAAAAAGGTAATTTCAAATAATTCTCGTTCGATAGGGTTCTCACGCTCCGAAAGCTCCTTTACGTCAGATCGCCCTGAGACCCGGAGCTAAAAGAGGCCTTCTGTGCCCGGCCCCGCTTAGCTGCCGTGGCTAGACCAGCGGCTTGGGGTTAAGGACAGTGCCCTTCCGGCACTGAGCAGTTCCGGGGCCAAATAATTGAGTCTTATAACATGTAGGATTGAGCAAAACCTTCATCTTGGTAAATGTGAGGCCATTTTTTTCACGAAAAATAGTATTTCTATGTTTCGGAACATACATAAATGACGTGACATTTGTTGGAGTCATGTTTTACAGATATGTATGTTACACATCGTACATAATTAAACACGTTTCTATAAAAAGCATCGATTGGGGGTGGTTGATAGATCACTACATTTTAGGTGACGTACACCCAGGTTTTTTTTTACACGGTTTGCTTTTGGTCGTTTAAGACCTTCAGCGTCAATGAATATATGAGTTAACCCCACCAAAAAATTCACAAAAAATCAAATAAAATTCAGGGGGTATTTGAAAAGCTGTAAAAGTTCAGGTTAACCGAGAAATTAATGAATTCCAACCGCGTAAAAAAAACCTGGGTGTATTTTATGGATTTCCTCTATAGGTTTTATGAGAATGAAGAGCTTTAAGGTTGTCCTAAACTGTCACTGTCGTTGCGACTCTATTGGCTGCATTGACTCTTCCTTATCAAAGCGTCAAACGGCCAGCTATAGCAACAGTCGGATCGCGTTGTTTTGGAGGAACCTTTATTATGATTCGTGATTAAATTAGTACATAATACTAAGATAAGTTTAAAGATTACAAGACTGATTTCGAAGATATAAAAAAGGGATAACTTTCTAAGTAATTTCAATTATCTCGTCTTTAGAAACGTTATAGCCTTCCTCGTACACCAAGATGTAACAAAAAGACTATATGTTCAATGGAGAAAGAATTTTTAATCGGTGGCTCGGAGGGCCGACTTTTATATACTTATGAACTTAGCTCGACGAATTGAGTCTTTAAATATGTCTGTGATGAAGTCTTTAAATCTAAGTCATTGGATAGCGATTTAGACACAACTGCAATTAGCGTGGAGTTGATCTCTGAACAAAACTTGCGACTTGAAAAAATATCTTTGGCATCCCTTAGAATTTCTTTTGTATTTCAGTCTGAAATTATTTCATAGCTTTATTTAAAATTTGTTTGGAAATTCAAAAATGTTTTCCTCTGAAAATTCCTTATGAACTTGATTTGAAGAAATTTCTCTGAAGATTTGTTTCAGATACCCAAGAAACACAAAGCACTTCAATTCGCTAGTGTTTGGAGTGCTTATATTGTGCTTATTGGTTACTTGGGTGTTCTTCTAGGAATTCCTCCGAGAATTTCTCCAGGAGATCCATCGGTAAATCCATTAAGAATTTAAAAATCCTCCTGGGACTCAAACCAAACATCTTCAGGAATTACTTCAAGAAATTCTGCAGGAAATCATTTGAGAACTCCTTCGGATACTTCCACAAAAATTCCTTCGGCTTTTGAAGGAATTTTCACCAGAATAGCTTGATATATTTCTGTGGGAATTCTTGAAGAAACTCTCGGGGAAACTTATAAAGAGATTTCTGGAGGAATTGTTGAGGTAGTTTCCGGAGAAAATTTTGATGGAATTGTTGGGAGAATTCATGGAGGAATTTCTGAAAGAAAAAGGGGGAGAGTTTCTAGAAGAATTGCTCGGGAAATCCTGAAGGGTTTTTGGATGAAGTACCGGCTGAAATTTTGTGAACTCCGACATGATCTTCCGGGAGAATTCTTTAAATAATTTCCAGAGGAATTTCTGGGGTAAATTTTGGAGATAATTCCGAAGGAGTTTTGACGAAATTTCCGGAAAAATATCTGAAGAAATATCCAGATGAATTTGCAGACGAATTTCTCAAGGAATTTCTGGGAGAATTCCCGAAGAAAAAAAATCTCTGAACAATTTTCCGGGACAGTTCGTGGAGGAATTTTCGGAAAAGTTCCCGGGGCTATCAGGGTGGCTTCCACGAGAGTTTGTGAAGAAATTCAAAGGGAATTTCTGGAAAGGGGGAGGTGGGGTATTTCGAATTTCCACGGTTCAAACAATTTTTTGAACATTTGTATGAGCAATTGCCCACGCTGAGGGTGAGGGCTATCAAAAACCGATCAAAACACGTCCGCGTGGTATATGGGCAGCTCCCAAGGCCTCCAATTAATTAATGAAGAGTTCTTAATGAAATTTCTGGAGTAACTTCAGAGAGAATGTCAGGAGGATTTTCCATGTCGTATAATTCGACAACTTATCCTGGGCCAGTGTAGTGCAGATGTGCTTATCGAATCAGGTTGGGTACATATCGATGTTGAGGTTATTGTAAAAGCCTTGGTTGACTCGATAGATACTTTGGATGGTACTTCAGAACGTTTTGGAGTACCATGAACCTCTCGTATTCAAGTCACTCATTCGATCTGGAAATTGACTCTGATTGCTCGATTGAGCTCAGAATTGCAAGAAGAGCAGTTGTTATGCTACAGAACAATTTCACAGAACATTGTATGATGATTAAATGAATTTTTATATAGCTTTTGGCTGATTTGTTAGGGGCTGTTTTGGGTACTTTTGGATTTATCGATCGAATCGAGTCAACTGAAAACTATATAAAAGTTCATTTAATCATCGTGAATTGTTCTGTGAAATTGTTCTGTAACATAACAACTGCCCTTTTTGCCATTCTGAGCCCAACCAAGCAATCAGAACCAATTTCCAGATCGAATGAGTGACGGAGGTGTATTTTCCTATACACTTTGGCTGAAATCCCCATACAAACTTCAAATCAAATGCGCCAGCTTATGCAACAAGCGATTGAGTTGAAATTTTGAGAGATTGATTTTCTCACCAAAAGACACAATTATGGGGGGTGCCCCGTGGAATCCGACAACATTTTTTCTCCCCATACAAAGCTGGGCCAGTCTAGTGAGCACTGCTGGCCATCGGGTGCTTGCGTCACGAGTTTAAAAATAAATTGTGGAAATTATTAGTGTAAAAGGTAGAAAATATTATAGATTATTGTGTAACATGTTACTTGTATCTAATATATTGATGTGGAAGTGAATTTCGTGTGGAAAATGGATTTTTGAGAAACAAAAAAGCCTCAATTCCTAAACTGAAAAAAAAAAAATCAAAGCCAGAGCGAAAAGTTGTGTTAGTGCTGGTGATATTAAAGTGTAAAGAAGCTTTCGGATTCTTGTGTTGTTACCGCAAAGTTTCCCAGTTGCCAGATGTTTTAAATAGATTACCAGAATACCGGTGAGGATGTTCCATATTTACTAATACACGATTTACTTATTTTAAACTAATCATTTAAGACTAATCATACACAATTTCATATTAGTTCAAAATGATTTTTTTCTCATTTCAGTTAACCTTATGTAGGAACACTGCAAAGTTTCGTTAAAAGCTTTTCGTTGTTTTCGTTAAAAGTCCATGAGTTCGTGCTTCCGATTCTAGCCACCAGGTGTATTGTTGTTTTCCTCGTTTCCTCGTTTACTTTTGGCAAGGCTTTTGCTGAATTTGCTCTGTCGATTTTGATTAAGGTTCAAATGTCATACATCAAATCGACTTCTTTTTCTTGCTGTTCGCTTCATTTTTTTTCGAAGAGCCTACTCATTCGCTCAGATCTGATTTTGTACAAAGTACACAAACATTTCAAAAGGTATCAAACTCTATATATTTCCACAAAATATTAACGTCCTTTTCAATACCTGTACAGCGCACAGATTATAGTGATACGCATAAACAACCTCAAACATGCATCTGAGATTGATTTGTTGTGCATCCTTCTCCTAATTACACAATTTCCTACATGCATTTTACATGAATGTAAAATTATGATGCAGCTGACTACATTCTCAAATGCTCGTCCAGATTCAATGGATTGTTTACATGACCATATGATCGGTCCTCTCTCTGTGTACATGAAAAGTGATGCCGTTTTAGCATTACATTATTATTTTAGCATTACATTAGATTATCAACACTTGAATTATGAAAAAATAAATAACCTGCGTTGCTTATGAATGCTTGCGTTTTTACAGTTCTAGCTCACAACTTATATTTAGTGTCAATATATAGCATGAAAAGCATCATTTTCATAGACTATTGCTTGATGTTTACGTACATATTCGAGAAAACAAGCATAACATATAGAACAAATCAACACGCAACACTGAACGATGATTTCGAGTATCTGCAAAGTATAAGAGAGCGTGAGAGTAAATCGACGGTTTCCCCTCCGGGAAAAATATTTTTTCAACTTTGCAATATTTTCTGCAAAAGGCAGTTTTTTCAAATAATATTACGAAATTCATCCAAATGAAGCATCCCACGGATGTATTGAAGTCACCACTATTTGTTGATGTAGTTTTAAAACAAAAGTGCTTCCCCGATTCAGCTGGGGAATGCATTTTCTCCTCAGTGGGCAGTTTTTTTTCCTGGGGGTGGTACAAGCACGTGGCTGTTTTCTTGTCAATGACTGGATTACGGTAATTTGGGCCTTAATAGGTTTAGTCCCAATTTTTGTGCCAACAAGGATAAGATTATAATGGACGATTTTTGATTAGATGGAAGCGGATGGTGTTGGCCTTGATGGCCATTTTTTTCCCATACTTCTAGGTAGCACTTGCAGTATTGAGTATCTGCATACCGGAGGCAGTTCTGGCGTTGTTTTTCGCACGGAATTCTGTTGGGTGATCGAGGTCTCGATTCCTAGCGATATGATAGATTTTGTCGCCCAGCAGGTCCGAGTTTTCCATTCGTGAAAGTTGCTTGTGTGTATCGTGGCCGGCTCCGCATGTTTCGTATGGTACTAGACACCACTCTTATATTATGCTTCATATAACTGGAGTTCCTATTTAATTATTTCCAAATAGAATGGGCACCGGTCGACGGGCATGCGAGGGGCTTTCGCTGGTTGAGGATTCGTTTTGAGCTTGGAACTGAGTATGATCTCTAGTCGTAAATAGTCGAGGTTTTTATCCTTTTTATCCTCATGCGTAACCATTTTGTAATCAATACTGGAGTGATGGGTATTTCCAAATGGTTAAATATCAGAAAAAAACGTAACCTCTCTTTTTCAGCTAAGTGACTAGTGTTACATAACTTATGCATGCTATATTTTTATATTTCTAATTCTAGAGAAACATTCATAATACATCAATAGAATCATACATTCCTAATATTTCCAAATATTCATTAATTCTAAAACACCTACAAATTTTCCATATTTACAAATTATAGCCAATGTTTCCCAAGTTAAGAACAAAAACTTAATACATAAAAGTCCCTGAAAGACAGTTCGAAGCTACCTTCAGTAACACACATTTTTAAGCGTCCTTTGCATTCATTGGTCGATATCGACTCATAGAACATCAACTGATAAATGAATCAATGTTTTAGAAAATTTGAATATTTTGTGTTTCAAAATTTGTAGCTGAATTAGAATATCCTACCCAGAAAGTGGGTATCAAAACGATGAGAGCTAGACTACTAATGAACTACGTACAACATGCGTATCAGCCCTTTGATGCAGTCTTATATTTTCGTATATTTCAATATATTTTACATGAGTATTATACTCTCTAATTTTGGCATTTCAATATATTTCCAGATTTTTCTCAATGTAAATTATTTTAACATGTTTGCCTTTTAAGTACAATATACCCGTGACGCTGGGTAGTCACCTTTACGTGGTGTGTGACAAGGTAGGATCCACCACGGTCACATTGCCAGCTACAGGCAAATCCTGACACAACGAGTACCTTCCCAGTATCCAACTCCGTTGTACCTAAATATGAGGGAGTCGCTGAGTCGAGAGCCTCTCTTTAAGTAGCACCCCAACATTTCTTTTCCCTCACCTATTTGTGGTACAGATGGGCGTAGACCAGAGTAATAATCCTGACGCTTTTGTCATTTTTGTCTTAGATTGAAATTAATGACTACAACTACCTTGATTACTGATAGCAATCTAGACAAAAATTTCAGAAGAAACATGAGTTTTACTTTACTTTTTTTTATCCATATATTTGTATTTGAATATTTTCTTATTTTCGTATATTTATTTCCTCACATTTTCATATTTATATGTCCTATATTTACTTAAGGTCACTCCTGAAAGAGTCCGGGTTTCGGGGTGCTCGCGTTTTCGGGGGCGCACCGCTCGATACGGGGGCGGCGCGCAGCTGTCATTTTTGTTTTTTCACGCATGCTGCGACGCAGCAAAGCTGAATCAACAAAAATGACAGTTGTCCGCCGCCTCCGTGTCGGGTGGTGTGCCCCCGAAGACGCGGGCACTTTGGAGCTTGGATTCTGTCAGGAGTGACCTTAATTTCAGGTTTCCATCACCCATATTTCCAAATTTTACTTTATTTTATCTACATATTTTTTAGGACTCTCCGGACGAAGACACCGCGAACTATATAATTAAATAATATAATAACATAATTTTTTTTTTCTCCATCTAATATTTTCATATTTTCATTTATCCATAGTTATCATAACCTTATAACTAAATGCTTTATATTTTATCATTTTATTTTTTTCAAGCACTTTTTAATTCAATCATCTATGCTCATTCCGCGGATATAAATTAGACTCGATTAGTGGGTGATCTGGTGACGCCGAGCTCTTGAAACTGAAGTCTTTCGGTCAGGGACACCGTGAACTATTTTTCAAATAATGTAATCCCAATCTAAATATTCATATTTCCTTTTTCAGCTGAAACAAGTGTTGCTGGTGAAATTTGTTCCACACCAAGGATCAATTTGCTCTCCTTTGATTTTCATAAATTTCATCGTTTTTCTCTATACTTTTTCTTAATATTTCCATACATTTTCTTAAATTACCACGGAGCTCCATATATTTTTAATAAACTCGCATAAACACTTATGATCAACCATCTTGTCATAAACGATTTACCTAACCAAATGACAATTATTGATCTTCACTTTCAAAACCAATGGGTGCTGACGAAGATTCAGAAGCAGCATACAATTACAAAGTCTAATATTACTACAATTTATTATTTCAGAAATATGCTGCAGATTGCAAAATCTGCAATTGTTTTACAAAATCTTTTTATTCATATTACATTCAAGAACAAAACATCACCTTTAACAATATCAATAACAATGAAAACATAATATTTACGCTTTTTCGCCAAGAAAAGCACCCCTTAATAACCCATCCAAATTCCAACTCCAGATACCTATGAAGGTCGCGCGAGTTCTCCGCATCTTCTTAAGTAGGTATCTAATCAACACTTCCCACCCAAATCCCCACTGATCGTAAGGACCTGGCCAGGTGTTGAACAAAGGGATCGTTGAATGAAAAACATGCCAAGTCCCAGGCTGTTTTTCTGGCGCATCTAACTTCCCTATCGACAGCCAACCCAGGATAGTGTGCGGTCAGATATGCTATGCTATGCTATGCTATACAAAGCTGGGCCAGTCTAGTGGGTATATGCCGACGATGAAAACATTGCAAAAGCTTTGGTTGATCTGGCAGATAACTTAGGCTAAACTGAAAAACGTTTTGGAGAACATTGAACGTCTCGTATTGCTGGAAATAGATCACTGTCTCATCAATCAGGATGACTCAATATGTTTGAGTGTTAAGAATTGTCAAACAATGTGGTATAGGATCTAAACATTTTAGATTCATCTGCATGCTCTCCGAAGCGAAATCTTCCCAGGGTTTCGGTTATGTGGGTCTCCACGGTATAATTAAACTTGGCCTCTGATATTTTTCCTGCAAAACCGACATCCTGGTAAAAAATCTGCTGAAAAAAGTGGGGACCTAGCTTTCATCTGTGATGTTTCACAGCCAATCTAAAACGCTGGGCATAGATGATCCATACGTCCCGAAATGGGTTAAGTCAAATGTAAAATTATTACGTAGGGCAAAATGCCCCATACTGGACCCCCTAGTAGCGGAATTTTGCTCTTCCTGTCATAAGGAGTAGACATTTTCTACATATTTATTCTGCATCATTTCTAATACCAAGCTCTGCATCTCCTTTTTACGATACATACATAAAACACTCTAATACACGACGTTATTCGTTAAAATTAACATTTTAAAGACTGACTGAATTCGCCATATAGTAGACCCCCCGGGGGTCCATAATAGGAAATAGCTTCCCTATAGTCGACACTTCATTTGATTTTTATGTTCCATTTCGAGACGTTCTTCTTCCCAATTATGGACCCCCCAAAATATACCTATAATGGACACTCTCGTGTTTATTTTTTATAGAATTGTGAAAAATCAAATTTGTTTTCCATAGCATTTTCAATGCATATGATACGATCGATCGGGACCAGCTATGGTAGCTAATGCACGAGAACGGATTTCCGGATAAACTGATGAGGTTGATCAAGGAGACGATGGATCGGGTAATGTGCGTAGTTCGAGTTTCAGGGGCAATCTTCAGTTCCTTCGAAACGCGCAGAGGGTTACGGCAAGGTGATGATGTTTCGTGTCTGTTATTCAACATCGATTTTCACGAAGTCCGTTCAGTTATTTGGTTTCGCCGACGACATTGATATCATGGCATGTAACTTTGAGAGGATGGATAAAGCCCACATCAGACTGAAAAGCGAATCTAAACGGATTGGACTAGTCATCAACACGTCGAAGACGAAGTACATGATAGGAAGAGGCTTAAGATAGGTCAATGTAAACCACCCACCACGAGTTTCTATCGGTGGTGACGAAATCGAGGTGGTTGAAGAATTCGTGTACTTGGGCTCACTGGTGACCGCCGATAACGATACCAGCAGAGAAATTCGGAGATGCATCATGGCTGGAAATCGTACGTACTTTGGACTCCGCAAGACGCTCCGATCGAATAGAGTTCGCCGCCGTACCAAACTGACAATCTACAAAACGCTCATTAGACCGGTAGTCCTCTACGGACACGAGACTTGGACGATGCTCGTGGAGGACCAACGCGCACTGGGAGTTTTCGAAAGGAAAGTGCTGCGTACCATCTACGGTGGGATGCAAATGGCGGACGGTACGTGGAGGAGGCGAATGAACCACGAGTTGCATCAGCTGTTGGGAGAACCATCCATCGTTCACACCGCGAAAATCGGAAGACTGCGGTGGGCCGGGCACGTAGCCAGAATATCGGACAGTAATGCGGTGAAAATGGTTCTCGACTACGATCCGACGGGAACAAGAAGGCGAGGTGCACAGCGGGCAAAGTGGATCGATCAGGTTGAGGACGATTTGCGGATCCTCCGCAGACTGCGTGGTTGGCGAAGTGCAGCCATGGACCGAGCTGAATAGAGAAGACTTTTATGTGCAGCACAGGCCACTCCGGCCTTAGTCTGAGATTTAATAAAAATGTAAAATCTAAATCAACATTTGAAAAGGGCGTAACGGCCAAAATTTATTCCTTCTGATTCTTCGTCCACATATATAGCTTTATATGTAGACGAAGAATCAGAAGGAATAAATTTTGGCTGTTACGCCTTTTTCAAATGTTGGTCTAGAAATAAATGGAGCTGTCACTTTCCCTTGTATAAAAGTATTCCTGCTCATCAGCCCTCCCGTCCTACTTAGTCACACTTGGTCGACAACTAAGAAGCTTTGCACAAATCCAAAAATTTCTATTTGTCTGTTCTTAGTGATGAACTTTGTCAAACTTAAAAATCACTCTAATAAAGAATAATAAAAAAATATTTGTCTGTTTAAGCTATATGTGTGGATGTGAGCGTGTATGTGTGTACAAAAATAGTGTGCCATACGGCTGAACACCTTTACAGTCTCTTAAAATGGCACGAGTTCGAGCTCAAACAAGATAAGTAAGTAAAAGATAAGTATACTGATTTTCTTGTTTCAATTTAATTTGCCTTTAATTGATTATTAATCAGTTATTTCCGCATTATCGATTAACATTAAGGTGCAAGTATCTTAACCAATAAGGTATTATACGGGTACAGTACCGAATTTTGGCTATATCTCCATATTCGAGCATTTATTAAAAATATTTTAGAAATTTTGGCGATCTTTTAGCTCCCATAAAAATACACTTATTATTAGCCAAATTTACTTCTAAAACCAATCGATTTTGTTTGAAAACAATGTTTTTCAAAAGTTGGCCAAATCAGGCACTGAATTATCAACAAAGGGTACGCACACCCTACTTATAGAAATAATAAATAGATCCACAATAAGGCCGATGAAATGGGTATATG
This sequence comes from Armigeres subalbatus, assembly GCF_024139115.2. Classification (NCBI taxonomy): domain Eukaryota; kingdom Metazoa; phylum Arthropoda; class Insecta; order Diptera; family Culicidae; genus Armigeres; species Armigeres subalbatus. Next base: position 217,921,677 of record NC_085141.1, on the reverse strand, counting down.
ATGAGAAAGAGAAATATTTATCGAAAACTACACTATACAAATTGGAACAAAAATCAGTGAGCCTCATCAGACCCAACTGAGCTTTAGCCACTGGCTTCTTTTATAAAGAATAACGGCTTTTAGAATAACGGAAATCTAGCTGCCAAAATGTGCCTATAAGGCTGATATTTAATCAAGAAATTAGCCTATTTTTTCAATAAAACCGTTCTATTTGACTGAAATTCCAATCAGAAAGACCATATTATCTGCAAACTATCGTATATTAGTGCCATCTATTATTTTGTGAAATAAAACGTGTTGATATGTTGTATATTTATTTTAAAAATACTGAAAATCGATTTTTATATGAGTTTTGGACAGCAGTATCGAAAAACAACGATTCAACCTTTAAAATTAAGAAGAAAACATACAGCATTTTTAGCAAAATTTCTCAAAGAACAATATTATAAAACATTGTCCAAAACCCGAGCAAAAAAATTGGAAAACATTTTTTTTGCTCGGGTATCGCATTGAAATATAATACTGAATTTCACGGTCTACATGTTGTTGGGCAACTTCATGAACACATTCTATGAACAAATCATGGATCTACATCTGTATCAAACGTCTCAAATAGGTTTTGACCGTTTTTTTAGAATTGTTCCATTGTGCGCGCAGGACATAATTTTACCGGCTCTGGATCTCCAGGAAATCCATTAGGAGATTTGCCGGTTGAAAAACAACAAAGCCCCTATGGCTGAACAACTTTCAGGAGAGCTTTTTAAACACGGTGGTGAGGCACTCGCTAGAGCGCTGCGCTGGGTCATTACCAAAATTTGGGAGGAGGAAGTTTTGCCGCAGGAGTGGATGGAAGGTGTCGTGTGTCCCATCTACGAAAAGGGCGATAAGCTGGATTTTAGCAACCACCGCGCAATCACATTGCTGAACGCCGCCTACAAGGTACTCTCCCAAGTTGTATGCCGTCTATTAGCACCAATTGCAAGGGAGTTCGTGGGGTACCAGGCGGGTTTTTTGGGCGAACGCTCCACCACGGACCAGGCATTCGCCATTCGCCAAGTACTGCAAAAATGCCGCGAATACAACGTGCCCTCACATCATCTATTCATCGACTTCAAAGTCGCATATGATACAATCGATCGGGACCAGCTATGGCATCTAATGCACGAACACGGATTTCCGGATAAACTGACACGGTTGATCAAAGCGACGATGGATCGGGTGATGTGCGTAGTTCGAGTTTCAAGGGCATTCTCGAGTCGCTTCGAAACCCGCAGAGAGTTACGGCAAGGTGATGGTCTTTCGTGCCTGCTATTCAACATCACTTTGGAAGGAGTAATACGAAGAGCAGGGATTGATACGAGTGGTACAATTTTCAATAAGCACGTCCAGCTATTTGGAAAGGGAGGAAGCCTACATCAGACTGAAGAGGGAAGCTAAGCGGATCGAACTACCGTCAAGTCGCCATTCACCGTGCATTTTAGGCAATTAAGGTCACTCCTGACGGAATCCAAATTTAAAAGTGCTCGCGTTTTCGGGGGCACACCACTCGATACGGAAGAAACGCATAACTGTCATTTTTATTACTTCACGCATGCTGCGACGCAGCAAAGCTAAATCAACAAAAATGTCAGTTGTGCGCTGCCTCTGAGTCGAGTGGTGTGCCCCCTAAAACGCGAGCACTTTGGAACTTGGATTCCGTCAGGAGTGACCTTAAGCAAATCTTAGAGCTCTCCAAATAATTTAAATTGAAAATTATACACTCGAACACCGTCACAAACTTTAAATAATTGTTTTAATTCGAATGAAAATCGAAAACTATCTGTTTTTGGCAAGATAGACGGCTGTAGATAATTTCTCAGTGATATATTAGGGTATCCTTTCGCCGTGTTAGGGCACCATTCACCGTGTGGGTAGGTACCCATTCACCGTGCATAAGAACTTTTCATTTAAATTAATTAAAATATGAATTTAAACATTGATTTTAAAACGTTATTCGTGTTTTTCATTTAGTTAAACATAAACATGTGAAGTTTAGGTACATAAATGACATAATCAAAAGAATTGTATTGGAGATGCAGAAATTAATGCTCATTAGCGTCACGTAACTCTTATGACCAACAAGTCATCCCCGGAAAACCATTGCTTCTGCTCAACCTGTACAACATAATGGCGGTATCATTCATAGTACTCACGATTTCGATGGCCGGTGAATAGACACAGTTATTTTCTGGGGGATCCATTCGCCGTGCATTTTTATTTGGTGGAGAATGAAGTGTTACCGACATTTTCGGCTGAATTTTATACGTAAAATAAAAAAACAAACCTGAAACTTCAATTGCATGGATATTAAGAGGTAAAGAACAATAAAACATTCACTTTTTCCACTGATATTGGGCGAGCGCAGATTATACTTGATTGTTGAAAACAAAGGTGGAATCAGACAGCCGCAGGATGTTAACAAATTCTAACGTCAGAACAGCTGTTGGAACAGTTATATTTCACAGTTATTACTCTTTTGAACTTCTTTAATGGTGCTGATGTTGGAAAAAAGTATTTTTCAATATTTTCGTAAACATAATGAAAATTACTTTGAACCCCACGGTGAATGGCGACCTGACGGTAGTCATCAACACGTTGAAGACGAAGTACATGATAGGAAGGGGTTCAAAAGAAGACATTGTAAGGCCCCCAGCACGAGTTTGTATCGGTGGTGACGAAATCGAGGTGGTTGAAAAATTCGTAAGCTTAGTGACCTCTGATAACGATACCAGCAGAGAAATTCGGAGACGCATCATGGCAGGAAATCGTATGTACTTTGGACTCTGCAAAACGCTCCGATCGAAAAGAATTCGCCGCCGTACCAAACTTACAATCTACAAAACACTTATTAGACCATTAGTTCGCTACGGACACGAGGCCTGGACGATGCTCGTGGAGGACCAACGTGCACTTGGAGTTTTCGAAAGGAAAGTGCTGCGTACCATCTACGGCGGGGTGCAGATGGCGGACGGTACGTGGAGGAGGCGAATGAACCACGAGTTGCATGAGCTGTTGGGAGAACCATCCACCGTACGCCTATTGATCGGACGTTGTCCTGATGTCACTCTTTTCCTCGCGACGCTTTAGTCGATTGACGTTTACTGCGGCGACGACTTGATGCCTCGCAGTACACGCTTACTTGAAACAACCCAGTGGCCGGGTCGTTTGTACCCGGATTTTTTTTCGATGTTAGCAGTTGTCAAAATCTGGGTATGTCAACAAAATGGATCTGAGTCAGACGAACCCGAAATCTGGGTAACTGGGGACTTAAACATTTTCGGATACAACAACATGGCGTCGACCGGCGTCGACGTCTCATGCTCGAATAAAATGTTCGGGTTTTGCACTGAATGCAACAAGAAACAGGTAAGAATAGTTAAATTTATCTTGGTGAAGCATTGTCGGCACAGTCGGCAAATGAAATACGTAGGGAAAACTGTTTTGTTTAACGTTTTTTACAAAATAATAATTTTCTGGAGCGAAAAGAGCTGGGTACCGGTTACCCAGATTTGAGTCAAGGTACCCTTACCCAGATTAGAGTAACCACGGTTTTGCCGAATCTGGGTCACTTTGACATCATTTTGGGTAGATCCAGGTTAGCGTGTACTCTTCACCGACCGCTGTAGGCAAGGTGGCCAGCTTGACGATTTCTGTATTGACACTATGTCAGTCTGCTATTTTTTTCGACCTTATTATCAATCGATTGGTTGATTGCAACGTCGCACTCTAGATCTATTTCAGTTCGAGCTTTAGGGTATTCTACCGAACTCACAAAAACGTATTATCCATCTTTTCATACGGATAAACACAGCTGATATCAAGACAAATCGCTTAGTGAGAAAATCTTGCAAATTGGTCAATCCATTCGTGAGTTATATTGTCTCAAAGGAAATGTAAACTCGTTTTACATATAGAGATATATTAATTTATTATTAGAAAACACTTCGAGTTACAGACTGCCGTAATGTGTCGAAGTTGCAAATTCCCCCTTTTTGGAACTATCTTCTCTACAAGAGTCCGGTGGACCCCTGGCTAATCTCCTAGACACTGGCACTGGTCTAGCAACGGTGCACGATACCTACGTTACAGAGTAGTTCATTTAAGGCGAGGCCCAGTTTCAACTAGTCGATCCGTTCAACTTAAAGTTTAAGATCACGGCTTCACTACCTGGAAGGACATGAAGCAGGTCGGCATCGTTGACATAAACAGCGGAGACAAAATCTGTAAACAGACCCAGGGGCTCGTAGTGAAGAAACGCCAACAAATCCATCATCGGGGAAAAGGAAAAATGAACAAACTAGTGAACCTAATCATTGATGGTGATTTATTTTTAAATGAGCATAGTGTAGGATGGTGAATGAATAAGTTAATCAGATAAGTTAAATTTAGAACTCTATCAGACTTTCCCTGCGACATGTGTCGCGCTGCAAACTATGTCACCATTGCACTGTGTGGTTGAATTAAGTGAGCACAACAACACGTTTTGTGAGCTAATCGAACAGCAGATATAGGGCTGCAAATTTATCGTTTCCGGGAAAAGCTTCTAACGCATATCACATATATACGCAATTCCACCTATTTTGTCACTGACCATTAGAGTTCCTTCGACACTGAAGCTGAATAACTGGACAATTTCTTTGTGCCTTGAATATTTTATATAGACGAATTAGGAAAACGCATTTCCATTAATTTGGAAGATTTGTGCCCTGATTATTCGCGCCAAAGTTTATATCAAAGTCCACAAGTCTGACTAAGGGAGACTAATGAGGATTGAAAATAAGCGGCGAAAAAGTTTATCAGTTTCTACGTTTCTGTTTGACCACTTAGGTCTCAATTGTCTTTTATTGAATATATTTTTAGACGGGCAACCTTTAATGGGTAAACAATATCCTCTAGGTTAGAAATGGCATTCCCAGATTTTGGCGGTATCTCGAACTAAGCTCGTTTATCTGTCTTCCACAAGATTTGTTGTGTAGATCCCATAAGAAATCTAAATTGCCACTTTGGATCTTTTTATCATTTCGACAAAGTCCTGCCATATCGTCACATTCTGGGAAGGTAATGGAATTTTCACGTAAAAAGGTGACCTTTCGGTTCATTGTCAACCCATTTGCACGCACCACGAGCAATACATGCAACATCATCACGAACGAGCTGGCGATTAAACGAACGACGTCCAAAAATTGTCTGACCTTGTGGGTACGGTGCTGCATTCTACATCACGTACATTACCCCAGGTCGAATGGAAGCTCTTGCAGCAGCCCCTATTCCGGAGGCGACGTACTAACAGCTGTCACTGTGTCAACAAGAAGTGGACAGCATCGAAAGACTATTTGTAGATGTGGGAGGCAAGGCAGCATTCAACTAGCCAACAAACCAACAACGACTGACTTCGTTCGTACGTTCTTTCATTTTATGTGCGGTGCTCACGTGCTTTATCGTCGTCGAATTGCGAAAGATTCGTGCTTAAGAGCCCATATCTGCTGGCTTTTATGTCAAATGGATCTATGCAATTGCACATGGTGGTAGGTGGCACTACTCACTTGGAATGTTGTCTCGTGAATGTGTAAGGCAACATGGGTGTGTACCAAGTGGAATAAAGCTACCAAAGCTGTAATTGGTAAATAATTTAGAATCTGTAATAAATATTATGGAAATACCCCAAAATTATACTCAATATGTAATACACTACCGAATCAGTAAGCACGGAGTGTATGACGTATCATTCAAATTGCCGACATTTTGCAACCCCATAGCTTTGCCATAGTACAACGACTTCATCATGTTAGAACGGTTATTGTCCCTTGACATAGAATCTGCGCATACCGATGGAATCCGGATAGATTAAATTGAGTTGTAGGATGTCGTGCACGTGCTGCCAAGGAATCAGCCATCAAACGGATTTATGCCGTAATTTCGGTCTCCCTAAACCAAGCCGGCAACTCATTAAAACGAGCGTCTCTTAGTGCTGTTTAGTCCTAGGAGGTTTCCATTCGCTCCAGCAAGAAGATGTGCTGAAATGAGAAAATATTTAGCCGCCGTTGCAAAGCAGAACCACCATCCTCAGATTTAACCCAATAATGCCATAATGCCCAACAAATTTTCATCGCCTTACCTTTGTAGGTAAGACGTGCTGCCAAGAGGATGCTTCTATCGTCGTCGTCGTGCGTCGTCGGCCTGCTACACACATTCGGGGATCGTAATTGGTGTTTTAATATTTAACAGCGATTAACGTTGACTTTTCGGGACAGTTGGCAGACAGGGACAAGATAAATGATTTAGGAAATCTTAAGAAAGAGGACTTCATCCCGTATTAACTTTTAATGCCAGGTTTACCTAATGGCAGTATCTAATGGTTTTGCAAAGCACGGTTCGTGCCATTATCCTTGATTTTGTCACTTGTTACTGGCAGCACGAAATGTATAAACTCTCGGTCGGTTCTATCTTTGTGCACAAATAACGTCACGCAAAAAATCGGGATTTTGGACCCCCTCCTCATGTAACAACAAGTAACGTATGACCAGACTTCCCCTAACGCTTACAGGCAGACTCGATAAGCAATAATCTGGAGTAGCTATGAATGAAGATCGAACTAAAACATCACCCTGTCAGCATCGGAGTGCTCTACTCCCCATCTGACCGTAGGAAAGTCTGATTCAGTAGCACATCGAGCCTTTGAAATCTGTCCTGTTTCATTTGAATCCGCAAGACATTGCCTTCCAGTTTGGCGATTATAATCATCCTGAAATGTTCTTCTAAAGATGGAGGTCTAATATTAAATGGTAACCAATAACGATGGTGACTTCCTTAGATGCTGATTTAGCAATATGAAAACATGTTCATTTTCTGGAACAACATTGTAAAATATCATAAAAAATAATATTGTATGAATGTTACAAATAAGCAGGATTCGAGTGATGATCGTGATGCTGGTGACGCAAGGATGTGAAATACAAATAAGACAAATAAGACAAATAAGACAAATAAGACAAATAAGACAAATAAGACAAATAAGACAAATAAGACAAATAAGACAAATAAGACAAATAAGACAAATAAGACAAATAAGACAAATAAGACAAATAAGACAAATAAGACAAATAAGACAAATAAGACAAATAAGACAAATAAGACAAATAAGACAAATAAAACAAATAAGACAAATAAGACAATTAAGACAAAAAGACAAATAAGACAAATGTTTGAAGTGAGACAAACTTCTCCAGCAATTCCCCCGTATGTTTCGGCAAAAATTCCTCTGAATATTACTTCTGGAAATTCTCCGAATATTCCTTCCTGAAATAAAAATGCAAATCCTGCGGATGTTCCATTCAGGAGTTCCTCCGAATGTTTCTACAGGAATTCCTCCGCATAGTTTTTGACGAATTACTCCGAATATTTCTTCAGGAATTCCTCCAAATATTCCTCCACATATTTCTCCAGAAATAATAACACATATTCCTCCACAAATTCCTTCGGATATTCGTCCATGACTCCTGGAGCATATCCAGTGGGATTCCTGGGGAAATATCTGAAGGTATTCCTTGAGGAATATCCGAAAAAAAATTCTGGAGGAATATGTGGAGGAATTTCTGGTGTAATACCCTGAAGAATATTCAAAGGAACTCCTGGACGTAAATCTGTGAGAATTCCTGGAGGAATATCCGAAGAATTCCTGGGATAACAATTAAAGGAATTCCTGGAAAAACATCCGGAGGACTTTTTGGAGATATATCCGGACGAACTCCTTGAATAATAACGGAAGGATTTGTGAAGAAATCAGGAGGATTTAGAAGAGGAATATCCGAAAGAAGAATTCCTGTAGGAATATAAGGGAGAATTCTTGAAGGAGTATCTGGAGGAATGCCTGGAGGAATATCCGGAAGAATTCCTTTAGAAGTATCCAGAGGAATTTCTGGAGGAATATCCGGACGAGTTCCTTGAGTATTATCCGAAGGAATATCTGGAGGAATATTCTGAGGAATTCCTGAAGGAATATTTGGAGGAATATTCGGAGGAATTCGTAGAAGAATATTCAGTGAAATTCATGGAAGAATATCTAAAAGAATTCTTGGAAGCATATCAGAAGAAATATTTGGATTTTTTTTAATCTTTATTAATGTGTTTTTTTTATCTACAGATTAAGTTCAACACCGCGAGAAATATTTGGAAGAATATACTACTGAAATAATATTCGGAGCTATTTCTGGATAAATATCCGGAGGAATTCGTGGAATAATTTTCAAAGGAAATCTTGAACGAATATTCGGATGAATTTCTGAAGGAATACCCGCAGGAATATTTGGAGCAATATTCGAAGGTATATCCGAATGAACATTTTGGAGGAATATTCGAAGGAAATCCTGGAGGAATATCTGGAGGAGTTTCTGGTGGAATATCCGAAGGAATTCCTGGGGCATTTTTTTTTCATTTGCTTTATTTGACAGGCACTCTGTGTTTCTTAACCGCTACTGTGTTGCGTTGTACTGTGGTATTCTGCTGTACAGAATCCACACAGAATCTATTTTAGACATTTGATATTGTTATCATTGCCGGGTCCATCTCATCGTGAGTCCATTGTTTCCATTCATCCACATCGTGAACCCAATTGCTCGTTATATTGTTCGATAGTCATTTATCCGGGCACGTTGGAGGAATGCCTCCGAGAAAAACAATTTGTCAGTCGTAATCGTGCAGACGTGCACCCCACCGTTTGGGCTACACGTCTCTGGCGACTGACAAGGGCTTAATGGAGGGGCTGGGAATTGAACCGACAACCGTTCGCCTATAAGGCGAATGTGTAGCAAAGTACGCTACGGGACCCCACCCCCTGGGAGAAGATCAGAAGGAATTTCTGATCAAATAACAGAAGGAATATCTGGGGAATTTTCGGAGGAATTTCTGGAAGAACATCTGGATGAATTATTGGAAATATATCCAGTGGAATTCCTTGAGGAATATCCGGAGGGATTCTTGAAGAAAGATCCGAAGGAACTTCTGCAGGAATATCCTAAGGAATCTTAGACGAATATCCTAACGTATTCTTGGAGTAATATCGAGGAGAATTCCTGGAGGGATATCCAGAGGAATTCCTGGTCAAATGTTTGAAGGAGTTCCTGCAGTAATATCTGGATGATTTTCAAAAGGAATATTCTTACAAATTCCTGGAGGAATATCCGAGAATATTCCTGGAGGCATATCCGGGAGTATTCCTGGAGGAATATCCAGAGGCGCTCCTAGAGAAATATCCATACGAATTACTGGAGGAATATCCGGAAAAAATCTAGATGGAATATCCGCAGGAGTTCCTTGAGGAATATCCGAAGGAATATCTGAAGGAATATTCGAAGGAATCCTGGAGAAATATCTGGAAGAATTTCTGGAGGAATATCCAGCGGAACCCTTGAAGGAATATCCGGAAGTATTCCTGGACCTATAGCTGGATGAATATAAGGAAATAATTTATTGTTGTATTTGTCTCGTGCCTTTCCAATATGTGTTTTTAATTTATATATTTGGTAGCTTCGTGTTTGCAAATGTTAATACGCTATTTTATAGTATCACGCTAGATAGAAAACTGATCGCTCTCATCCTTTTCTGCCGTGCACCACGAGAAAATATAATGTTGACAACTCTACCGCAATGGTAATTTTTGTATGGAATATGGGAAACTTCGATGAAGCTAAAAGATTTTCCTTCAAAATTTTATGCGATTACATATACTTTTAATTACACCAAAATTATCGTTAGAAAAGGTCAAAACTTTTGTTAGTTGAAGATTATTGGATAGAGGTAAAGAGAAGTAAAAATTTATAGCTAGCAGGGCCAATCTGCCGTTAAACACGTGGCTGAAGCGCCACACCACTTGGGAGACCTCGTGTGCTGATTAATTGCCCGGGCGAGACTCTCCTTAGGGCGAGTTCATTTATTCTCCTCGAAAGGAATTTTACGGATCGTTTCAGCTAGCTAGCGAACCAACGACCGAACGGGATTACCCTAATTATCGCAACGTCGCACTAAGGGGTAACTAGACCAAAATCCTGGCCAAAATTATATTTCGGCGTTTTTTGGTAAGTTTTGCATCCATGATGCAAAAACATAGTGATAATCGAGTTTCGAATATTTTTACAGGTGCAAATTCACCTACCAGTAATAAATTACCTTTCTTGATATGTTCAAAAATTAAACAGTGTTATTACAAATTGATACAGAAGCGACAGCTCCATGGCAGTTTATTTGTTCACTCGTTTTTGTCCTTAATTAGCGTGCGAAACGTGAAAAATGGAAAATCTCGCATAGCATTTGATAAGGGCCTATTACAAAAAAGTAAACATTAATCGATTCAAAACAAAACATTAGATTTTCAGCTCCTATTTCAAAAGCTTATGATATTTTTAGCAGGGAAAGCTTCCCAGAACGGACAATCAACACTAATTACTCACGCATAACATAAGTTGCATCGGAAACTTCGACATTGATTAAACAAAAGTCTGGCTATTGTTTTTACACCCTGGGTCGTTCATAAACTTTTTGCTTAAATAATCTTGTTTACAAAAAACATGGGATCGATTATTTTTAGAGAGGAAATGTTTCTTTCTATGGAATCGGGACGATGACAATTCGGAAAATTTCCTGTTTTGGTCCTAATTAAAAGGTTTCCTCAAGTGATTAATTCACTTACGATCAAGTAGACTGCTTATTCGAATTGTTTCTGTTTAGCTTGAAATTGCACTTTTTATCCCCTACCCCATATATTATGTCTATGCTTCAACTTGCCTACATAATATCAACTATAATGTAATTAAGTTATATCGAGATTTACATATCTGTTGTCAATGCAATCGCCAAATTCAATACGATTGATATCTTGATTTTTCATAAGATTGGTTAGTGGGAAGGAGACGAAAGATAATAGAGCATGCGCAATCCTTTGTAGAGATCTAAATGAGCAGCAGATGCCCCAAACTAACATCATTATCTGAGCGTTAGGTTACAAAATTGTATTGAAAAGTTTTTTTTTAATCGGCTCCGTAACGCCCGACAGCATTTGAGCCTACCAAATGAACGAATGAATAACAAAAAATATAGTATGTTACTATTGTATTCAAACATGTCTATGCGTCAAATGCCTCGAAAACCAGAAAAAGTTATCTGTGGAAATATTTTGCCTAGGGGAACAGACGGCTTTGGCAGGTTTTGTTCTATTATTGGCAGGGGGGTTTTTGTCGACCGAATTCTATGAAATTTGGCCACAATATTCTTTGATATGCAAAGAATGTTTGGGCTAAATTTGAGCATAATCAGTCATAAAAAACCCCCCTGCCAATAATAGAACAAAACCTGCCAAAGCCGTCATTACCCCTATATACTGTTAAAAACAATGGCGGAAAGTATGAAAACAACCTATTTTGAAGTTACTCGCAAATTCGTTTGCGGACGAGTGCGGATGATCTTCAACCCGCAATAGAAAGATGAAAGCCTATATTTTCATGTGTTTACAATCTCGTAGCGGAATACGAAGGAGTACTTCTACTTTTTTAATAGTGAAGTTTGTTAAGAAATGTCAAAATCTCCATGTTATTTATGTTGATGAAAAAATATCCTAATGTTAAATATAATTCATTTCAACTCATGCAGGTCCTAGGGCAGTGCATAAATGATGTTTTGTGCAATATGAACCTAACATTATATGTGTTGTTTAGATGGCAACGATCAAATCACGAGTTTCCGAGTTTTCTCGTGAAATGGAATTCCTCGTTCTGCCAAAGGTTACGGCAGATCTTCCAACGACAAACATCCAAGGGGCATGCTGGGAGCTTCCGCAAGGCGTGCAGCTGGCGGATCCAGCATTTTTCAATTCCAAGGCGGTGGACTTGGTCCTCGGAATCCAGCATTTCTTCGCGTTCTTCAAGACCGGCAATGAAATGGATCTGGGGAACGGACTTCCCACGTTAACGGAAACAGTATTCGGCTGGGTGGTGTCCGGTCAGTTGATTACTGATCGTCCAAATTCGAAAGTTTCTAGCAACATGGCAGTTACTGGAGCAGAGTGCGGGGCGCACTGCAGTAGGGTTTTCCTTCCAAAGTATAATAGGCGAATCAAGGGGTATTGCGTTCCGACGTCCTCGGAGAATAACAGAAAGTTTGCTTCAGGAAACGCGGTCGCAAGTGTATCAAGAGAGGTTCATGGCAAAATTCCTGGAGTAAGGACACATGCGCAGGGTGTATGTGCCAAACCAAAAGGGCAGGTAGGTGCTATTTACAGCGCCATTCCGTTGCTGAGAAAAGCAGCACAATCACCAAGATCCCGTGATTTTCGATGCGTTCTGTAAGGCATGTTCATGCGTGGCAGTTCAGGGTGCGTTGCTGGGTACAGTAACCCGGTCGGACGGATAGCATGGGTTTTCCGTAGCGACCATTGCCGTCACAGACGACGTTTTGATGGAACATAAGAAGGTGAAATCGAAGAGAAGCGTAATCCGAGAAAGAATCCAGCGTTGGAGAGAGATGAAGGAAAGATTTCAGCTGGATCAAGATCCATCCGTGGAGACCTTTGGATTATACGGAGCACTCACGATACCGAAACAGTTCCACGCTCAATAGTGCGGTTGTTTGACAAGGTGAAGGGAAACTAGGCCGAGACTACCCAATTGGATTCCATGGATGCTTAAGAATAAATGGAAACTATAGATTATGAGAAGGATCCCGTGACTGAAGATGGAGTAGGAATACCGGCCAACCCAAACATCGCAATCCATCGCATACTGCGCAGCGGAGACTAGAAGATTTTGGAAGAATTAGTTAGTTATGCTGCGTGCAGCGTGAGTAGGCAGTAGGCTGTCAAGCCACAGCGAAATATTAGATGAATGAAGCCAGAGCTAGTAGATCGATCATCCATTCTGTGTTCGTAGAGGTCTATTCTTTTCTTTTCAGAAATTCCGTAATTTCAGGGTGGGGGAGTATGTTTAGTTGTACAACTCCAAAAATTACTATTCGCTACCCCCTCAACCGAGCACCACGACAGGCGACTTACGAATAGCGTGGAAGGCGGCGTGAAATACACTTTTGAGTGAATAAAATCAGAAACAAGATAGCCATTGCGATAGCCGGTCAGGGACCGATAATTTGTTATTATATTAAGTAAATAAATGTAGTAAATGTAGTGTTAAAAATTGTAAATAAAGTGTTAGAATGTCTAGTGTAATGTAAATAAAAGTGTTATAAAATAAACTGTAATGTGTCGTGTTGTGCAATAAAAATACGAGTTTTTAAACCCCATCCGATCAGAAGAAACCTCACCAAACCGTTGCCCATCGGTAGCTCCAAATAAAGGAAGAAGATCACATACAGTCCACCCGAATTCCACCCGCTGAGGGAGAACTATTCCGAGGTTCAACATAGTGAGTACAGCAATTTATCATATAGAACTGAATCCGATTTTCATCCACGAGGCACTTTCAATGGTAAACAGCAATATAAACAATGCTAATAATTTTTTTCCTGCACACAGTAAGCACATTCAGTGACAGCCGAATGAATGAGTTGGTGGAGTAGTCGTCTGACTATGTCATTCTATGTTTTGAATAATCATGCGATGTTTGTCAAAATTCGGACTGAAATTGCTTCATTAAGATGAATATTTCATGCTCTGGTAGCAAGTACAATGCATATACTGTACTCAAAGAGCCGAAAATGATTCCCACCCTGAAGCATCTTAGGCCGCACCGAGAATTGAATTCGCAACCTCCGGATCGGCAATCATACACTTTTGCTCGCATGGCTTACTTAATACTCATCGCCTTGTGCCACACTCAAAAAGAAGGGAGATGCATTCGGGGAATTGTTACATTCGGGGAAATGTTACATTCGGGGAATTGTTACATTCGGGGAGTTGTTACATTCGGGGAAATTGCATTCGGGGAAATTGCATTCGGGGAATTGTTATTCGGGGAATTGTTGTACAATCTGTTCCCTCACCTTGTCGTACAACGTTGGGTCCTTTGATAGTCGTCTTTCAAGGCACTGCAACCCCCGCTCCGCCACTGGTTTGCTGTCCGGAAACTCCACCAAGTCGTACCTCCACAACAGCCCTGTTTGAAACTTTCCCGACTCGGTCTGAACCGTGGTATCTTCCAATATTTTCTGTGCCCGTTTTTCGCTAGGTGATTCTACCATTTCGTTAGATTCTACACCAGAACCTTCGACAGTGAAAAACGATTTGACGAGCTCATGAAGGTCTTCATTCGTTGACCGATTGCATGCGTGCAGTACTCGGTGGACCAGTTTTAAATCCGATTCTCCAGACCTTCCGTACAGCAGCCATCCTAGACGAGTTTTCACCGCCACAGGTTGACTTCCGCTACCTTCACGAAGCTTCAACGTCGTCTTCAGCTTGGTGTTGTCCAGTCCAATTAATATTCCCGGAGTAGCATCATCATAACTTGCGATTGGGAGTCCTTTCAAATAAGGGAATTTGGTTTGAAGTTCTTCGAAGTCAATTGTTGGTCGTGGCAGATCTAAACTAGAGACAGTGTGGACATCTTTTGCCGTTGTTACCGGAAATCTCCAGCATCACTCTTCTTGAATCTTCTTCAGTACGCCTCACACCATTAGTCCTCTGCATACAGAGAGGAAACACAGCTCCGGTAACTCCAATAACGTTGAATCCGAACCGCCATCCAAGAAGGCAAAGGTATGCACCGATTTCCCATTAGCAAGAAGACTGACCGGAATGACGCGAAACAGGACTCTGTGCTGCAGATGTTGATGCACCGTTACTACCCCTGTAGTCGAATTTGATGCATTCTCACTCGAGCAATTTCCGACGTTTGGATTGCCGGGATGGAGGTATTTGTGATAATTTTGTTGGCATCCATTTGTCCCACAAACAGCAGCCTTGCATGGCCACTTTTCATGAGGGTATAGACAACGTTTGCACATATGTGCATCTTGCACGGCCTTCCAGCGTTCACCAAGTGTTTTCGCCTTGAAGATCGGACATTCTTTTGGTTTGTGCCCATGTACTTGACACACTGCACAGGGACGTACTTTAGGAGGATCCGTTGACTTTGAATCCATTACACTTTTACCCCTACCAGTGACCTTTTCGGGATGACGTTGATCATTCCGACCACAAGATTCCGAACAAACTGAATTGACGAACGCCTTCCCTTTCTGTCGGTCCGCCTTGGTACATTCTGTAACCCCACTCGATACACTGCTAGCTGCACTGATGATGACGTTCATGTAGTTTGCAAACGCTCGAAGATCTGCTACCGCTATTGACTGCTTATGCATCGCCCACCCCAATTTGATATTGGCCGGCAGTTTGTCGACCAGCTCTTGAAGCAGAATCGGGTTGGCCAAATACATTTGCTGCCCAGTTGACACTGATGTTGAGTAGTTAATTTTAAGAGTGGATTCTTTCCAAGGTCCATGGAATAATTGAATTTCAGCTAGTAGGGTATATGGCTCACCCCTTAGCCTTTCATACACCGAAGTTCTAATGCCACAATAATGCCACCAGGGGCCTGTAGTATAATCGAAATTTTACTAATAATATTAGTAAAGTAGCTTGTAACTTGTATTTTTCTGTTGCATAATAAATCTACAAGTATGAATTTACAAGACTAATATTACAAGTAAACCGCACTAATAATATTAGTGGAATTTACAAGTAACTGTTGCATAAAGAAAATACAAGTACAAATTATTAGCGTTGGCTTGTAGTTTCTTTTACAAGTATGAATGGTGCTGTAATTTATTTTACAAGTAGCTTTTATTTTATTATTTTAGCCGTGCAAAGTAATTATGCATCGTTTTATTGTTTTTAACGACTTAACAGAGAAAGAAACTATTATTCTAGTTGCTTCAAATTAACATAATGAAATACTGTGCAATAAGAATAAATTTTTCGTTCCTATATAACACTGAGAATTATGAAACAAAACTATTCAAAAGTGGGTTGTTTTAGCTCAAATCCGTACTTTGGACCAATGAACCAATTTTGAGTGAAATGAGTTTCCTAACACTAGTTTAACTTAATCCACTCAAAACATATTAACCAAAGCTGAGTTTAGTTTACCCAAAGTTGACTTTATTCATCTCAAAATTGAGAATATATTAATTTACTGAAATTTATAATATTGATTTATTGTAGTATTATTGTATTATAATACTAAACAATCTCATTTAAGACCACGCATATTGCTTTATGTTTAACAACAATCATGGGAAACAAAAGAAAAACGGAAAAACTACCTAAATTTTGAGTAGAATTTATTACGATATTTTCATCAGTTAGTAGTTTGAATTAAAAAGAAATCGTCTAAATTTCATAATCGAATTCTCGCTTAACTTTTCAAAAGGTCCTAAGAAAACATTTTTTTCATGAATTAATTTGAGTACTGCAATCAAAAGCTTTCATGTTGTTATTTTGATTGCGCTATTCAAATTAATTCATGAAAAAAATTGTTACTTAGGACCTTTTGAAAAGTTAAGCGAGAATTAGAAGCAAAACCTCAACCCACATAAGTCTCACAATACACGTAAATTAAACCCACAACAAACAAGTCTAGCGGGATTCGATTTGTCATGGAGCATACGTTCGCGTAACTTACAAATCGCCTTAATTAAAACTCAAGTCAATCCCAAAGACCACGTAAAAACGACTCCAGTGTGCATTACATTGGCTTCGTTAAAAATACCAATACCACGAAGCCGGCTTAAACCATGGAATCAATAAATTTACAGAGAGTGTTCCGTGCATACCTATCGCAGTCAAAATATATATTCTATCCACAAATTTGCAAACAAACGTAAACAAATCGTTTACCTCCGCATTGACAGTGAACCGCCGGATGAATTTTGACAGGTAAATGAACCTGAAGGACTTGTAATTTCAACTTTACTAATAATACAAGTACTAATATTATTAGTTGGTAAAACATTATTATGCGACGCAAATTACAAGTACTTGTAATTTGTTAACTTGTAACTTGTAACTTGTAGCTAATATTATTAGTCTGATTATGCTACAGGGCCCAGGCGGCTTGCTTGCTTTTAGTTATTACGCCAAGTAATCAAAATAATAATAATTGTACTCATACTTATAAAAATTTGAATTTAATATTATTTCTAAAAAAGTGTGAATGTGATCCGTTCATCCAATGTGCGAAAATGGGTAAATCCATTCAGAAAACTATTTTATTGGGCAAATGAGAAAAAAAACTCCAGCTCAATCAGCAAAATCAAAGCACAAATTTTTATTGCGTTTATCAGTCGAAGAAGTGGCTGAATCTAGCGTAATGGAAATAAAATATGTCTGATACACTTTTTCTAAAGAATCAGTGATATATCTCTACAATATGATGCATTATCGCTAAATATTGATTAATTTGCGTAATGAGTTAACGATACATCCAGGGCTAACAATACCTCCCGTTACCGTGTCGGTAACGTGGGATGGTATTGCATGTTTGAAAGAGTGAGGTCCAATCCAGACAGTCTCTACAAATTTGCTCGACAGACACGATTCCGCACAACCTACCGGAGAGAACCGTACCTGTCCAGCATCATTAAAATTACTTAATTAAATAGAGCGAGCAGCAGCAAACCCAATTGGAACGCACTCAAGGGCTGGACTCTCGAGACAACACAGTGCTACCACAGCCAGTTGTTCCCAGTCAGAGGAATATGTTTGAAGCAAAGGTACATCATATGCGCATTAGAGGAGGCAACAAGTCGAGAAAACTGTTGAACTGTTTGTGTGCACAAGTAGGTATGGCAAGATAGATTTAATTATAAGGGAATCTTGAGTTGAAATATCGGATGGAAAAGTTAATTGAAAAGGGTATCGTAGACATGTACCATAAAAGTAGATTTTTATGGTTAACACTGCCATTTAATGTAAGGATACGAAGAGTTAGAAGATTATCAAATAAATAACATAAATAAGAGCTCTACTTTGTGCTGACAAATTGAAGATTACGTTCGTTTGTCAAATCAATAAAAAAAAACTTCTCGATTCAGAAATTTCGCTGCTACTGAGCTGCTCAAATGCAGTGCTATGAATCGTTATTGATACTTTATAGTTCTGCAACACCGTCCTCTCAACGCGTATACACAAAACATTACTAACCAGCAAAACTCCAATTGATCCACCTAGCGTTGGTGATGCCTTCCTTGTGCATTATAAAAATAAGTCAGAAACAAATAAAAAGGCCAAATTAGCACTTCAGGGGGATGGAGTAAGGTATTTCCATCAAATTATTATTTTTTCAGTCCTTTGAATGTATTCCAGCAGCTTTTGAGAAAAAAGTTCGATTTTGATTTTTTTTTTCTAATAGAGGATCCGTGGAAAAACAACGTTTTTCATTACCTCTAGAACGCAATGGCCGATCGAGCCCATTTTCAAAAGGAAACAACTAAACTCCGCGTCGATTGCAACTCGTTGCGAGCAAATCGGATAATGCTAAGTTTCAAAAAGTGTGTCTCACTTTTTTGTACACACACACATACACAGACATCACCTCAATTCCTCGAGCTGATCCGATCGGTATATAACACTAGGGGTCTCCGAACCTTCTATCAAAAGTTCGGTTTTGGAGTGAATCTGAAGCCTTTACGTATACTTTGTATACGAAAAAGACAAAAATTCTATCAACTGATCCGGTTGCCCAAATGACCCACCCTCTCTTAATCCTCTTCATATATTGAATATTAGCTATTTGCGAGAAACATATACCTTTAACTATCATCTGAAACGTTACGTAACTTGAGCATGCGAGAGAAGAACAAAATTGCTTTATAAGGCAAGCAATCTTCATCAATCAACAAGTTGTTCTCAATAGTTGCTGTACTGTGGCAGGTGCTGCATAAAGTAAATATGATACGCTTTCATGTTTCCTTAAGTCCAGAGTCCGTAGTCGAAATTGGTACCCAATTACATCCCAAAATTATTGATTCCACACCACAAATCGTGTCCTTCAGTCGCAACACATCCGTTCAACAAGTCGTCCCTTGGAAGGTCTCCAAATAGATAACGCTGTTGGGTATCGACTGGAAAGAGGAAAATACATCGAACGAAAATATAATTAAGCGAGGTGATGTTTTCCCAAAGCAAACACAGCACGACAAACGCTTCAGCAGCATGACGCCAATAATAATTTATTTCCATCGACAACCCAATTGCAGCATCCCAACGAATGTGGGTGGTTGTTGGTGCTGTTGCTGTTGCTGCTGCTGCTGCTGCTGCCACTCCCTCTCGAGCGTTTGATAATGGTTCGCTATCTACCATAGATCGATATCGAGGGTAATTAATAAAATCACCAGGAGAGATACTTCGGTAATATGAACCTAGACGATAATGAAGCATGCGACTAGTGAAGGGGGATGTTTATCAATTTTGGGATAAGATGCTGCAAATAATATCAGGGAGAACATCCTTCGGAGAAGAAAGTAAATTGCAAAAAGCTGTGTAAATGTGTAAATAAACGGTGAATGAAACTGATGCCATGACCATTTAGTAGGAAGGATGTTTTTGAATTTTTGCTCCAGTTAACACATCATAGTTTCTTTTTGTGTTGCAGTTAGTGTACTAACAAGACTAGATAAACAATTGTTTACAGATTGTGCGTGCAGAGTAGACTGACCTAGCTATAATAATCAATTCCGGTGGTAATTTTTGTCGTATGCTGACAGGAAAGGAAAGTTTGCATCTCTCATGAAGTGCAAACCTGATCTAACCCCAAGCAACCAAAAGTACGGATAAGATGGGATGTTTTGGCTTAATCAGCTTGCATATTAAGTAATTTTTTATATGGCTGGAGCGCAAAAGTGAACTTTGAAGTTCTGTCAAGGTGCTAGGAACTCGATGTGAACCAAGAGTGAACTAATTGGTTCGGTCAGGAACAAATTTAAGTAAAATGTGAACTTTTGGTTGCTTGGGGCATTTGTTCACTAGATGTAGTAAACAGTCCCAAATTCCACCTCGGGTTTCATAACGGTCTTGAGAAGCATGATTTAATCTACAAGACTGATTGATCCAGTAAATAACAAGAATGATCCCAATTTAAGGAGAAAAACGTCGAAATGCTAATTATCAGCTAAACGTCCTCCGTGCCAAGCGCGATTTTTCAAAGTTTGCAGTAGCCATCAAGCAAGCAAGTACAGTGCGTGTTTTAGTCGTCGCAAAATGGTTAAAATACTGAATCAGTGAAATACGTTAGACAAATATTGCGTTTTCATCTTTGTATCATCATGAATATTTCGTCGTTCAGAAAAAAAATAGTCGCTTACCAAGACGATTTCCAATAGATTTCGTTCCCAATTAACATACTTTTCCTTTACAGTGCACTCATGGAGCTGCAGAGGATTCTTCGGTTTCTTGTAGCAATGTGTGTCGAACTAATTTTCCTCCCCTTATCGCAATTGACTGTGAAGACGTGGCCCGCATCGTTATTGATCTTGAATCGAAGAAACTCCGAACCATGTACAGTGTAAAAAGCTTCTTAGTCCCAAGAAAACTATTATCTATATTCTTTATAGCCAATAAAGAAAACAGGTTATGAGCAATAAATATTTTTTTTATAAATAATGCGAGATTTCCATAAATAATTAAGAATTTTCCACAGAACAAAAATAAATTATCACTTTTGAAAGCAAAAATTGCAATTATAAAAGAAGAATTTTCCATGAAGAAATCAAAATGTTCCACGGAAAAAATACAAAATTACAAAATTTTCCACATTGTATTTTGCTACATGTAATATTGATTTATTTATGGAAATTTTGTACTTTTTTTCCGTGGCACATTTTGATTTTTTTATGAAAAATTCTTTTTTAATAATTGCAATTTTTGCTTTTAAAATTGCTAATCTATTTTGTTTTTGTGGAAAATGGTGGAAAAGGAATTAAGATGAACGGGATTGGTAGTCATATGGCTACTGCTTCTGCCTCATACGCAGGAGGTCGTGGGTTCAATCCCAGGTCCGTTCCATTCTCCTACTTTGTATCTTTCTCTATATTTCTCATGTTCTAGCAATCGCTAGAACTGGAAATGGACTTCCAAACCGTTCCCATTACTATTCCTATACCTTCAACTTGAGTATTCTAACAGTAATCTGCTAGAATTGTAATTGTACTGGAGAACTCGTTTCCTACATCCAATTAGAAATTCCATCAGTTGCTTTCTCCTATCTATCACATTGGCAGCACGTTAACCAAGACGGACCTCTCCATCTCGAACCTAACCCAAAAATTCCAACAAATTCCGCATGAACTCGTGGCAAGTGCAGAGGTATATTCGGCTTGCAGTGGGCGAGTGATTGCATCATCATTTCCTCCCTCTTTCCTACATT
This sequence comes from Armigeres subalbatus, assembly GCF_024139115.2. NCBI lineage: Eukaryota > Metazoa > Arthropoda > Insecta > Diptera > Culicidae > Armigeres > Armigeres subalbatus. Next base: position 217,900,279 of record NC_085141.1, on the reverse strand, counting down.
GACTTGCAATCTGACGTGGCAGGCGCCAGTATGACCTAACAAATGAGATCACCAGTCCTTGTATATTGAAGATGTGTGCTAGTCCCAAGCAAACATCTGTTGGTTCCCTGTGCAAGAACAGCTGATCTGGTCATAATAGAGTAGCAACTACGAGCAGTCAATCAAGCTCAAGCTCAAGCTCAAAATGGTGGAAAAGGAATTAAGGAATTAGGGAATTAAGGAATTCAGGAATTAGGGAATTAAGGAATTAAGGAATTAAGCAATTAAGGAATTAAGGAATTAAGGAATTAAGGAATTAAGGAATTAAGGAATTAAGGAATTAAGGAATTAAGGAATTAAGGAATTAAGGAATTAAGGAATTAAGGAATTAAGGAATTAAGGAATTAAGGAATTAAGGAATTAAGGAATTAAGGAATTAAGGAATTAGGAATTAAGGAATTAAGGAATTAAGGAATTAAGGAATTAAGGAATTAAGGAATTAAGGAATTAAGGAATTAAGGAATTAAAGAATTAAGGAATTAAGGAATTAAGGAATTAAGGAATTAAGGAATTAAGGAATTAAGGAATTAAGGAATTAAGGAATTAAGGAATTAAGGAATTAAGGAATTAAGGAATTAAGGAATTAAGGAATTGAGGAATTAAGGAATTAAGAAACTAAGAACTTAAGGAACTAAGATATTGAGGAATTAAGAAATTAAGAAATTGAGAAATTTAGGAATTAAGGAATTAAGGAATTAAGGAATTCAGGAATTAAGGAATTCAGGAATTAAGAAATTAAGGAATTAAAGAATTAAGGATCATAGGATCATAAGGATCAAGGAATTAAGGAATTAAGGAATTGAGGAATTAAGGAATTAAGGAATTAAGGAATTAAGGAATTAAGGAATTAAGGAATTAAAGAATTAAGGAATTAAGGAATTAAGGAATTAAGGAATTAAGGAATTAAGGAATTAAGGAATTAAGGAATTAAGGAATTAAGGAATTAAGGAATTAAGGAATTAAGGAATTAAGGAATTGAGGAATTAAGGAATTAAGAAATTAAGGAATTAAGGAATTAAGGAATTAAGGAATTAAGGAATTAAGAAATTAAGGAATTAAGGAATTCAGGAATTAAGGAATTAAGGAATTCAGGAATTAAGGAATTCAGGAATTAAGAAATTAAGGAATTAAAGAATTAAGGATCATAGGATCATAAGGATCAAGGAATTAAGGAATTAAGGAATTGAGGAATTAAGGAATTAAGGAATTAAGGAATTAAGAAATTAAGGAATTAAGGAATTAAGGGATTAAGGGATTAAGGAATTAAGGAATTAACGAATTAACGAAGTAAGGAATTAACGAAGTAAGGAATTAAGGAATTAAGGAATTAAGAATTAAGGAATTAAGGACTTAAGGAATTAAGGAATAAGAGATTAAGGAATTAAAGAATTAAGGAATTATGGAAATAAGGAATCAAGGAATTAAGAAATTAGGGAATTAGGGAAATAAGGAATAAAAGAATAAAGGAATTAAGGAACGGAAAATGAATGCCATGAAACAGATTCTTTTGTGTCTATCACAACAACCAACAACACATTTCTAGTTATTCATAACGGGGAAGGGTCGTTTTGCCGAAACCCATTCGTCCGAAAGCCATTTGGCCGAATGTCATTAGGTCAAACAACCCATTAGGCCGAAACCCATCTGACCGAAAGTCATTTGGCCGAAAGGGTCGTTTGGCCGAAAGGGTCATTTGAGACGCCTCACTTCTCACTCCCCATTTATCACTTCTCGCTGTAAAAAGTGAGAAGCGCGAAGTGAGTAGTGAGACGTCTCACTATCCACTTCGCACAACTCACTTTTGACAGTGAGAAGTGAGAAATGATGTGTGAGAAGTGAGACGTCCTATTTCTCACTCTTCATTTATCACTTCTCGCTGTAGAAAGTGAGATGCGCGAAGTGAGTAGTAAGACGTCTCACTACTCACTTCGCGCATCTCACTTTTGTTTACAGTGAGAAATGAAGAATGAGAATTGAAACGTCTCTCTTCTTACTCCCAATTTCTCACTTTTCAAATGATCTATTCAGCCAAATGACCTATTCGGCCAAATGTCCTATTCGGCCAAATTACCCTTTCGGCATTGTAGCAATTGCTCTACTAAATATACGCGACGATATTACAGTACGATGCGTTTGAATTTCTATTTTCGACTGACTCTCTAATTCTACAGCACGTAATTTGATCACTTCGTTGGGTTTTGCTTCTGCGTCGATCGGCTTCGACGACAGGATTTGTTTTCGTTCGGTTATATTCGTATCAGGATCGTGTGTTTGTTCACGCCACCACGTGCTACTTCGGCGACACCTTGGGACTGAATGGGTCGAAGCCATGTGACTTCTCCGCTGCTTTGGTCGATCTTCCAGCTTGCTGCAGCTCACGGTAACCTGGATGATGACAGGGTTTCTGTTATCTCGTCCGTCTCCTAGACGGTAAGTTTGTAATTAAACATAGACGGCTTTTTCAAACAGTAAAAGGAGAAAATAGTAAACACTTAAGTGGGGCGGATGCAACCGGCCTTCACGGGTCCGTTTCCGGACGATGAACGTTGGCAGCGAAGTACTGAGCGTACTTGTGCGGAATGGAGAATCGAGTTACCAAGCGACGGCATCCTTCGGGCAACGATGTAACGAGCGATACTTCCTTCGAGAGACATCCTTCGATTTGTGGTTAGGCGAGCGAAGCTTCCTTCTAGGTTGATTTTGATTTCGATATCGATACTAGGCAGTTGCTGAGCAAGCTTCCCCAGGTCTATGCATTTTACCTGGCAAATTCACAAGTCTATCGGACACACCGTGAATGCATTGGGTCAGATGCAGACCGTCGAGAAGCCACTAACTAGAACCTCTCGTTGGGCGGGTTGATGCAAACGATGCCATCGCAGACGCAGGGAGACAAAACATTCCATTAGTTTTTAAAATACAACAAAACGACATACATGGACGGGAGGTCTTTCGACCCTCCAGTGGTGCGCAGTAGAGGACTGCGATAAGTTGAAGGATTTCAGTTTCCTTCGGGTTGGTCGACGGCGCCGCCATCATCGAGTTGATTAGGCAACACACAGATTTTCGCCGTCTTTCGTTCGCTCATCGCACATATGCACCAAAAAATGGTCGGTGTGAGCACCTCCAGATCATTTGGATCGGATGTTTGCTGTGTCAACGAACGAGGCAACGTTCAGGCAGCTTTCGACTTGTGCTAAAACAGTCTGAAATTCGTCCTGGTGAAAGATCACATTGCCCATAGTTCTGCGTAATTTACTCTTCATCGACTTTACTGCGGCTTCCCAGAGTCCTCCGAAATTCGGGGACCTGGGAGGTATGAATTTAAAAGTTATTCCGTCTTCCGAACCAGCGAGAAATTTCCCGAGTAGCACACTTGTTACACATCAGTCACTGTGACTGATATGCGACCAAATCATGTCACATTGGAGTTGCTGCAACCAAATCGAACTAAACTGTGCTACTAGGGTTGGTCCTGGTGCTGTTGCGACCGAAACAAGCGAGCTAGCTCTTTTAGCTCTCGCTTAGCACCTAGGTGGTCAAATCGACATAGCACTTGATGGCAGTAGCATGGCGGGTTGGGCGATATGAAAATGGACCACAATAATCCACTCCAGTATGAGCGAAATGGAAGGTGGGTGAAACACGTTCTACCTGTAGTTCTCCCTTTAGCTGCTTTAAGACCTTGGGTTAGCACCGTATACGAAGCGGCCAAAACCGTTCCCGTACGAGAGCTACCAGAAGCTGCGGTCCGGCGTGTAGAAGTTTCCGGTGGTACTGCACGGTGCTTGTATTTGTATAGGAAGCGATACCGTTAGTTCTTTGTTTGTTCACGACTCCGGTAGTTGCAACGACCCATCTAGGGATTCTGAGGGCCGCCAAGTGCTGAAAGCTGTCCCGAAATTCCAGACACTGTTGACGATTTTATTTTAGCGGTTCCTTCCAATCACAGCCAACACGCCATAGATTATGGAGAAACAACTTTGCTTGTACCAGCACTGGCCCAGCTAGACCCATTGGATCAAACAGGCGGGCGATATCCGAAAGTACTATCTGCTTGGTCACTGGCAGTTGTGCGTTGTAATTTGGAACATTAAACTGCAACTCATCCGAAATAGTATCCTAATGTATGTAATTCTAACGCTTTATGGGAGCAGCAGCTCATCTCTCAGGTGTGGTGGAATGACTGCTAAAACAGCCGCGCTGTTCGATGCCCATTTCCGCAGGGGTAGACCAGCGGAATTAATCAGGTCGATTAGCTGTTGACAGAGCTCCTGACCTTCTTCGATACTATCTGTTCCAGTAAGTATGTCATAAATATAAAAGTCACGCCCAACAACCATTGCTGCCTCTGGATGACTATTGGATCCATATAATTTCTGAAGACATTTAGTCGCGAGGTACGGAGCCGAAGATAAGTATGTAACCGTTGTAAATTAAAACGTTTGAAGCGGTTGGGTTGGGGAATCTCTCCATCGAATCCGTTGTATTCATTACATCAAACTTTCTCAACCTGATTTGTCGACGATGTCGACGATGATTGCAAACTGCGGCATCCGTAATCTCAGAACGATAGACAGCAAATCATCTTGGATGACAGGACCAACCAGAAGCGTGTCGTTCAGTGAGACACCGCTGTCGCTTGAGCATGACGCATCGAAAACCACACGTAATCTCGTGGTGATACTATCAGGTCTGACGATGTAGTGATGAGGCATATAATACGATGGAAGTGTATGGGTTTCCACATCCGATATGATTGCATATGTACATACTCGTGTATGAAAGCAGTGTATGCTTACTTTAGTGCAAGAGTAGCGTTCAACCGACGCTCAAGCGAATAGAAACGACGATCTGCAATATCTTTAGAACTCCCAAGCATGGAAAGTGAGTGGCTCCCAAGCATGGAAAGTAGAGTGACGATGAAACAACCAGACGGATCCCTTTCGACTGTTTTTTTTTTTCAAAAAAACTTCTCACATTCCGCTTCTTCTACGGAGTGAGTGCTAAACATGCGACACGATTCATTTTCCCAGAACCGTGCTAGTTGATCTTCAATCGTTAGGCTAGGTGCAACATGTGCAAAATTTGATACCGAGGCAGAAGGTACCTTTGCTTGAACCTTCCCGGATACTACCCATCCTAAGGCAGTATTCTGCAACACAGGATCTCCGCTTCCATGCCTAATTTGACCATCTCGTAGAAGGTCATAGAAAATGTCAACGCCGAGAATCAGATCAATTGTGCCAGGTTGATCGAATGTGGGATCTGCTAATACGACGTCTGACGGCCATCTCGATCGGCAAATATCAACAGCTTGATTTGCTTATCATAAGACGAGTTTGTACAATCCCATTGAATTCCACCACTTAACTGTATCTTGACAGATACATATTTCGACCTCAACAGTAAGGCCGTCTTCAGTGTCTCGTCGAGTCAAGTACGGTTGAAAGTCTCGCTAATAAAGACAAAAAAAGCGAGGAGAATCATTCGATCGATCTTTGGACGTGTCGTTGTCAATGGCGGAGAGTTGCAGGATCCAAACTCAGCATAAACACCAACAAAGTACTCCAGTTGGCTGTTCGTTCTCCCGTCTTCTCCAGTATTTTCAAATTGCGCTCGAACGTATCGATCAAGCTATTCAAAGCCTCGTGATACTCTTTTTTGACAGGATCGGTCGTGAAAAGCGCTTCAACGTATGACTTTACGATCAGGTATTTATTTTCAAAGCGCTTCTCAAGTAGTTCCTGTGCGACCTAGTTCTACCGAACGAGCTATCACGCGTGTGCTGTCTTATCGTGGCTGCGACTCCGTTCGTTGTCCCACGAGGAAAGAGGCAAAGTCATGGCCTGCTATTTACTAGTTAGTGTTGGCAACCAAACCGTTATGCGATATTTGCATATCTGTCATCAATGCACTCTAAAAGTGGATTGCCCGACTTCTAATATATCTCACCCTCACAGTTCCCACGCACCAGCATAATTATCGGAGGTCACTTCTATCACCTTAACTACGCGCTTCGCCTCCTTCGAGAGGAACGAAAGAAGTTAAGAAAATTTGTCCACGTCGCTAAGATGGATATTTGCGGCAATCAGTTATTGGAACGAGTCTCGAAAAGAAGGCCACTCCGGCAGCTTAACCCGAATTTGGTGCGCCGGAATAGGTGTGACTCCTCTGGATGCGTTACCCTCAAGTTGAATTTTTGACAGAATGAATCCCTTAAGTATCGAATAAGTGGACTCGAATGAGGTTTTTTCCTCTCTATTGCTTGCTCAATTGATTGAGGTTCATCTGAAGCCCTCTTTTGCGATTGTTGTAGTGCGTCTGCCTCCAGCTTTTACTTAAGGTGATTATAGAATGAATCCAGAAATCGGCCATTTTGTAAACCAAGTGCTTTTCCAATATTTTTTTCAAGAGCACGAGATGAAAGAACCATAACGCGTATGGGGCTGAAATAATGGTAGATCGTTTGCTTAGTTATGCTGAACAATCATAATTTGAGATTCGGCCCTGTATGAAAACTATTACGCCAGATTTGGGCTTTTGGAAATGTTTGTAGATAAACGTGTGGTGAATTTGAAATTCACCACGGGCTTCATTCTATAATCACCTTAAGATCATTTTGGAATTCATCTGAAACCTCTAGTTGCAACCTAGTATCTTTATAATCATCAAAAATCTCCTCGAGACGATCTTTCCACTCCTCGAGCATGACACTGTCCCTTTCATATTGGTAGTCGTCAGCCAGATTGGCCAGATTCTGCAAAGAATCCCGACAGAAACGATCTCTCTTTGCCAACATTTTTAAACTCGGGGAAACCCCACCCACTAAAACAATCGGAGACGATGTGTGTATGCAGGTTTTTGCCAAGTTCCACCCAAAATACCAAAATTCCGTGATTTGTAACCAATCAGATCATGCAAAATTTTCGAAAACTTCAGCGATATGGAAAATCTTTCAAAAGTGGTTATTTCCTCGCGATCGGATCACATGCAGCATGTAGTATTTACAGTCGTCGATGATGTACCCAAGCCAACCCACGCGGTAATGCCCAAGCCACGTTTCCTCACTGCTGTTGAATTCGATGCTTTAGAACGCCACCGACAAAGGTGATCGAAAACAATGCAGCAATAGACCAGCTTCACAATCAAGAGATGGCTCCGATGGTTTCATCGCCAGCGACCGTTAGCACCAACAACTATGGTTTTGAAAAAACTACACTGTACGAGGAACGAATTGTTCGAGATACGTTCACTATTCACAGTTCGCATATGCATGAGATTTAGTTCTTATCACAGTTCTTATCACTTAATTGCAGTTATCCAATCCGAACCGACGCAGACAAAATCGCGAACACAATTTCCAACAGCACACAATCCGGCTCGAAAGACCATACTTTATGTAGCAATTTCGAATTTGGATTGGGTTGTTGGAAACGATAGACGACGAGATTTATTGCTCTACTGAATATACGCGACGATATTACAATACGATGCGTTCGAATTTTTATTTGCGACTGACTCTCTAATTCTACAGCAGGTAATTTATATAATCAAATAATATAATATAATTAAAATAATCAAATGGAATGATAGTGACAAAGATTGATATCGATCGGCTTTCCGATCGAATGCTGCGAAGAGCTGATAAGAAGGAAGAGTTGAGAGTGAGAGAATCAACACACTATCGTTTTCTAGCAGTTTGTGCTTCCACGAACTACGATACTACTTTAGATTTTGGATTCTACAGGCCTAATGAGCCTTTCGGCCAAATGGCTCTTTCGGCCAAATGACTCTTTCGGCCAAACGACCCTTTAGGCCAAATGACCCTTTCGGCCAAATGACCCTTTCGGTCAAATGACTCTTTCGGTCAAATGACTCTTTCGGTCAAACGACCCTTTCGGCCAAACGACCCTTTTGGCCAAACGACCCTTTTCGGCCAAATGATCCTTTCGGCTAAACGACCCTTTCGGCCTAATGACCCTTTCGACCAAATGACCCTTTCGGCCAAATGACCTTTTCGGCTAAATGACCCTTTCGGCCAAACGACTCTTTCGGCCAAATGGTATATTTGACCAAACAACTTTCGACCTAGTGGCAAACAACCCTATAGGTCAAATAATCCTTTCGGTCAAATGACTCTTTTGGCCAAGTGACTCTTTCGGCCAAACGACCCTTTCCCAAATGGCTCTGTTCGGTATATTCGGCCAAACAACTTCCGGTCTAGTGGCTTTCGGCCGAATGAGTTTCGGACAAATGACTCTTCCCCATTCATAACATGCCTGTTTGCACAACTAACCTATGCAGTGTTTAATCCTACGCGGCATGGTCAGCGTACAACTTAAAGGCTCAATCACATTTGTGGTCCTACCCATGTGTGCCTCAATTCACGATGACACATTTTTCAGCAGTAGAGTGAGGAAGCATACAAATGTATAATTTTTACACTTATGGTTTCGTATTCCCTCGGTATTTAATCATTTCATATCATTTACATCAGCAGCGACAGCAAATTTACTGGAAGGAAATTACCATATATGGAAAGTGACATACAATTATAAAGCGAAGTATAGCATTCATTAAATGTAACCTGCAACTTTTTATCGATATTTAGTCGATGGATATCGTTTCCAGTAGGACTCAAAAACAGGAAAAAATCCTTTGACCTTTGAGACGTTTGCATACAAAATACAAGTTATTCACCCGGGTTCATGACTCAAAACACGCATCGTTCCATTCGCCTTAAAAATAGCTCGGATGCTTGACACGTTCGACGTTCCGTGTGGGAAAGTTTCCCATATCCACCGAAAACTTTGTGATACAACCTTTTCTGATACAGCACACATACATTGGGCGCTACGCTGTTTCGAGTCTGATCAGGTAACAATAATGGGACTTTTGGATTATTTATTACTCTCCGATGAACTTTTATGAGCCCCCGAGCCGGAAACTCTACGAGCTGGGTAATATGCAAACGAAACACAAGGGACACTAAATTTTGTTTGAAAAGTTGTTCTAAACGCTGTCACATGTTGGCGGTAGCGTGTGGCTGATTCGAGTTCTGGTATGGGGTATTTCTCTACGGATGTGGAATGGTTGTTGTAGAATGGTCATCTGCTTCTTTTATTGATTTATGAATATTATTTTCGAATTAATACCGAAGTGGAGTGCCCTTCCGTAGCTCAGTGGTAAAACGTAGAAATAAAACGCACGACAAACTAAGGTGTTTGGGTTCGAGTTCCGGTCCGATTTAGAGAATTTCGAGGTGGGATGTTTTCTCGCCTTACCTGGTCATAAGAGTATTCACCGGCCCCACTACCATTATCACTATCCTTCAATTCCCTCCGAAGGATAGAGATAGGCTCCAATGCATGTCCCAAATTATATCTTCCACATGCATCACACAAACTTTCCAAATATTGTAATTCCATGCAGGGTGGTAGATATCCGGAAATTAGGCAATCAACCTCGATTGAACTGTATTTCATGTTATTCTGAAATATAAAATAACAAATGAACTATTTTATTGCCATAATTTTTGTATCATTTATCTATCTGAAGAAAAACTTCCATTCCAAACAATGTGACACTCGGTCACAACCAAACCAACAAACTGAAGGTTCGATTTCCATGGAATTGGCATCCGGTTTCGTAGCCTAGACCAACTTGCTCAGATCGTAATATTTGAATCCAGTCAGAAACATAACGTATTATTTACATACATGGTTATATAAAGGATTACTAATGTTGGCAGAAAATGAAATTCTCCTATCTTCCTTGAATATTGTATGTTTTGCTTTTAGATAATTGATAATGGATACGATTATACATTACTGTGGCCTATTGACCTGTGACCAACTACGGCCTGTCTCAAAGTTATTTTATGAAATAAAGTGGTCAATGATATGTCTTTTTGTTGCTATAGTGAAAGCTTTTAATGTTAATCTTATTCACTGGTCCATCAAAGCACAAAACACGGTAAAATCCTTATTGAACAAATTAATTTAATTAAATGCGACGTGTTTGTTATCGCAGCCTATTTTTTTCAACTTTATGTTTAATAATCAAACCAATCTAAATTTAAACGAATATTGTCGGGAATAAATATTGAATAATTCTCGCACCGGCAGTAAACATCCTCACATTTTTAATTGGAATCTGAACATTCATCACTATAAACAGGGAGAACCTCCAGTAGCGAAGAATTTATTCATTTTAAAACGCGATTGACTCACACTCCATCCAATGTTAATCCTCTCCAGCTTCATGCTGCCGTTTTCCCACCCTAATTGGCTTGCAGATAAATCAACCTCACTGAATCCCCTTCTTTTTTCTCTCCTTTTTTTGCCCTCACAGATAAATAAAACAATCAGCGCTCTGTGGACGGCAGCGAGCAGTGAAAAGCGGAACGTGTGAATTTCCGGTTGGAAACATTCAGCGCCAGCGTAGGAGAAATGTCCCTCCAAAATGACGCCGATCCAGCAACCAACTCCGGTTACGGCAGTTCCGACGAAACCGCTTCGTTACTGCTAATGTCCTCAAATAACAGCAGCAGCACAACGACAACTACGGGATCAAGTATCATATCAACCATTAGCAAGTCTAGGATGGCATCACATAGCTCTTTCAATGGACCAACAAATCAACAGTCGACCACTAGCGCAACTAGCCCTCTAACGATGACGGCCAACCCCGGTGCCATCGCTGCTGCCGCCGGCGGAAATAACAGCAGTAATAGCAACAAGCCAATTCTCATACGGCAAGACAGAACATCGACATATCTAGCGAGCCCCCAACTTTCGGCGACGGGATTGGGCGGTTCGGAGGAGAGCGGCCAGACAGAGGAAGACCAACAGAACGCACGCTCCGTTCCCGACATCGAAATGCACTGCCGTCTCGAGACGCCGGCAATCGCCGTTTCCACTTCGTGCGATGGTCGGGGGACAGCAACAGGTGGTGCCGGCTATCAGCTGGTGCCCTACAACAGATGTCGTGCCTGCCGCAACTGTGATAGACGTGCCTCCACTACGCCGGTGTCTTCGCTGCAACTGACTCGCTCTGCTTCGAAGGAAAGCGTCCGCAGTGCGCTCCACAGTCGACTGACGGTTCAGCACTCGACTATTCCGCCGGTGCTGATCACATCGTCGCCCACATCCGGGTCACGAATCATACGCCAAAGCTCGCAGCCGGAAGCAAGCTCGCATATCTGCTGTGGGAGCCAGTGTGCGCATGTCTGTGCCCACCCTAGCTCCTCGTTGCGGCAGCTACGCGAACCTGGCGACGGCATCGCTGGCATTGCGGCGGATTCCCTGCGAATTAACGGCGGCATGCGGCAGTTCAAGCAGGTATGTTGAAAGCTTTCCGCACCGGCATGTTTGTGTGTTTTGCACTGTGATATCAGGATATTATCATTATCTACCATGGCGATAGCCTGTACTGCTTTATTTGTTTCGATAATTCATTACATTGTTGTACGTCTAATAAGAATAATATAAATTTCTATATCTATGCAAGGTGAGCGATGGAATGAAATTACGCCCACGCTAATTTTACCGACGAATGTGTGAAGCAGCTTGAGGCTTTTTGCTTCGCAAGAGATTGCTTACTCTTTTCTATACTCAAATTGGTTGATTCTAGTTTCTGGCGCTTCACTTGACATGGGCTTACTTGATTTTAAATAACACACACGTACTTACAAAAATATTAAATACATCTTTACCATATTTAAATGTATAAATACCATACAAAATATTTACGCCTTTTGTCAAGACCCCAGTTATTTAGGGAAATTTTCCCAATACTAACAGTCAGGCCTTCAGCGCACTTTATATCGAATGACAGACAGTGTAATTCCAGCAAGATATTGTGCGTCAGCAATTGCCTAGACTCCCATAAAAATAATATTTCGTACGAGAATCTCAGTGAGTAGTAGTAAGTAGTAAAAAATCAGTTTTTCCTATTTTTACGTTTTGCATCTGTTTTTACATTTCGAATTGTCAGACTCTGCATTCATATTTATTTTGATTATATTTTACGTATCTTCATTTTAACATTCTGGCCTGCTAATGATACTGGTAGACAAAGAGTAATTTGTTAATTTTCTAACCTACCTGACTACATCTAAGTAATAAATTTGATAACAACAAGCAACAAGATCACAAATGATCTAAAGATATGAAATCTGGCGATCTTTAATTTTATACCGGTTGATACGAAACGATCCTTGAGGGTCTTAATTTCGGGTAGATGGTGAACCCCTGATGTTCGTGTCCTTGATGGGGTATTCAGAATCATTTGCAGAAACTTATTCTTAACCTTTTGGAGTTTTTGATGCCAAGATAATCAGCCGGAAGAGGTCTAGGGGATTTGGAGTGAGAGGAGAGGATGACGTGGGGTTTCGCAGCATTAATACATATCTTCCAGATGGTAAAGTATTCTGTCAAGGCATTAAGACCTTCTTGAAGCTTCTATGTGAGCGCTCTATTCACTCTACCTTTGTAGATGATAGAGGTGTTATCTGGAAACAGAGATAGTGCGCCGCCCCCTGGGAGTACTCGCATATCGATGAACAGATTGAACCGCAAAGGCCCTGGATGACGCCAGCGGTGATGTGGTGCGCATCGGATAGTGCTCCGCCGAGTGAGACCTGGAATGATCTCTCGGACAGATAACTTTGGATGACTTTTACCAAGTAGCTTTGAAGATTGTATTCGAGCTTGTATACCAGGCCATCATGCTCGACGTTGTAGAAAGCTTTCTCTACATCGAGTGATGCCATGTCAGATGTTTTAGAGACAGATTTTATTTTTTGAAGATGTTGGTGACTCGAGTCAGTAGGTGCAACCACGGCGGAAAGCAAACTGCTCTTCAATTAAAATGTTGTTTTCTTCGCCAAAAGCGAGTAAGTAGTTTCAAGAAGCTTTGAGAGCAGGCTTAACGCCATGGCGGAACTTTTAGGAGATGTTGGTTACTTCCCAGGCTTCCAAATATGGACTATTTTGGCAGATTTCCACGAGATGAGAAGAAACTCAACCGCAAGCACTGATTGAAAATCCACGAAGATGTTTAAAAAATGGTTCGCAAATGTATTTGAGGGTCAAGTTAAAAATGTTGTCAAAATCCATTTCATTTCATTTATTTAGTCTACATATAAATAGATAACACTGAATAAACAATTTGACGCCACAATACAAGGTTCGAGACCGCATCTCTCCATCCTCGAATACGCCCCACGCTCGCCAAGTCGTTTTGCACCTGGTCTGCCCATCTCGCTCGCTGCGCTCCACGCCGTCTCGTACCTGCTGGATCGGAAACGATCACCATCTTTGCAGGGTTGCTGTCCGGAATTCTTGCAACATGTCCTGCCCATCGTACCCTTCCGGCTTTAGCTACCTTCTGGATACTGGGTTCGCCGTAGAGCTGAGCGAGCTCGTGATTCATTCTTTGCCACCACACACCGTCTTCTTGCACACCGCCAAAGATGGTCCTAAGCACCCGTCTCTCGAAAACTCCGAGTGCTTGCAAGTCCTCCTCGAGCATTGTCCATGTTTCATGTCCGTAGAGGACAACCGGTCTTATTAGCGTCTTGTACATGACACATTTGGTGCTGTGGCGAATCTTTTTTGACCGTAGTTTCTTTTGAAGCCAGTAGTACGCCTGACTTCCACAGATGATGCGCCTTCGTATTTCACGACTAACATTGTTATCAGCCGTTAGCAAGGATCCGAGGTAGACGAATTCCTCGACCACCTCGAAGGTATCCCCGTCTTTCGTAACACTGCTTCCCAGGCGGGCCCTGTCGCGCTCGACTCCGCCCACAAGCATGTACTTTGTCTTTGACGCATTCACCACCAGTCCAACTTTTATTGCTTCACGTTTCAGGCGGGTGTACAGTTCTGCCACCTTTGCAAATGTTCGGCCGACAATGTCCATGTCATCCGCGAAGCAAATAAATTGACTGGATCTGTTGAAAATCGTACCCCGGCTGTTACACCCGGCTCTCCGCATGACACCTTCTAGCGCAATGTTGAACAACAGGCACGAAAGTCCATCACCTTGTCTTAGTCCCCGGCGCGATTCGAACGAACTGGAGTGTTCGCCCGAAATCTTCACACAGTTTTGCACACCATCCACCGTTACTTTGATCAGTCTGGTAAGCTTCCCAGGGAAGCTGTTCTCGTCCATAATTTTCCATAGCTCTACGCGGTCTATACTGTCGTATGCCGCCTTGAAATCAATGAACAGGTGGTGCGTTGGGACCTGGTATTCACGGCATTTTTGAAGGATTTGCCGTACAGTTAAGATCTGGTCCGTTGTCGAACGGCCGCTAACGAAGCCGGCTTGATAACTTCCCACGAACTCATTCACTAATGGTGACAGACGACGGAAGATGATCTGGGATATCACTTTGTAGGCGGCATTAAGGATGGTGATCGCTCAAAAGCTCTCACACTCCAGCTTGTCGTCTTTCTTGTAGATGGGGCATATAACCACTTCCTTCCACTCCTCCGATAGCGGTTCAGTTTCCCAGATTCTGACTATCAGTTTGTGCAGGCAAGTGGCTAGCTTTTCCGGGCCCATCTTGATGAGCTCAGCCCAGATATCAACCTTACCAGCTGCTTTATTGAGAACGGCACAGCTGTTCCATCTCCTCGCACTCCGCTTCTTCCAGGCGGCGTTTCTTCTCCTGAAAAAGGCGGGTCTGCTGTCTCCGCTTCCGTCTATAATGTTCCACGTTCTACCTTGCTGCAGCGCGACCGCCTGCGCTGCGTCCTTCTCCAGAATCTGTCTGCACTCTTCGTCGAACCAATCGTTCCGTCGACTTCGTCCCATATACCCGACGTTGTTCTCCGCTGCATCGCTTTGACTGTATTCCAGCAGTCCACAAGAGGGGCCCCATCGAGCTCACCCTCTTCCGGCAACGTTGCCTCGAGATGCTGCGCGTATGCAGTGGCGACATCAGGTTGCTTCAGTCTAGGTCGTACCGGTCGTCGGACCGAACATTGTTGATGACAGATAGTTTTGGGCGCAGTTTAACCATCACCAGATAGTGGTCAGAGTCGATGCTAGCGCCACGATATGTCCTGACGTCGATAATGTCGGAGAAGTGCCGTCCATCAATCAGAACGTGGTCGATTTGTGATTCTGTCTGCAGTGGTGATCTCCAGGTGTACCGATACGGGAGGCTGTGTTGAAAGTAGGTGCTGCGAATGGCCATATTCTTGGAGGCAGCGAAATCAATTAGCAGTAGGCCGTTTTCGTTCGTCAGCCGGTGAGCGCTGAACTTCCCAATAGTCGGTCTAAACTCCTCCTCTTGGCCAACCTGAGCGTTCAAATCTCCTATGATGATTTTGACGCCGTGGCTTAGGCAGCTGTCGTACTCACGTTCCAGCTGCGTGTAGAATGCGTCCTTATCATCATCAGTGCTTCCGGAGTGTGGCGTTGATTATGCTGAAGTCGATGAACCGGCCTTTGATCCTCAACCTGCACATTCTCTCGTTGATCGGCCACCACCCGATCACGCGCCTTTGCATGTCGCCCATCACTATGAAAGCTGTTCCCAGCTCGTGTGTGTTGCCGCAGCTCTGGTAGATGGTATGATTACCTCTAAACGTTCGCACCATTGATCCCTTCCAACAAACCTCCTGCAGCACTACGATGCCGAATCCACGATCTTTGAGCACATCGGCGAGTATGCGTGTGCTCCCGATGAAGTTGAGAGATTTGCAGTTACACGAACCGAGTTTCCAATCGCTAGTCCCTTTTCGTCGCAGTGGTCTTCGCCGATGGTTCCGGTCCGTACTTTCTTGTTGATTGTCCGTTGCTTATGGTTTTTTAAAGGCTGGTTTGCAGGGCCTGACACCAAACTCCCTAAATTTCCAGAGGACCATTCCTCCTTATTCCCGGTGGACCATGGTGCACAGTTTCACTTAGAGTCCCTCGCTGGCACTCGGACGATGATCAGCCGCCCCTAACATGGAGAACAGATGCTGTTGTGAGCCGATCCTGACATGGAGAACAGACGCTCAGTAAGATTTGCACCTCCAGAGAGGAGCATACGACCATAGTTCCCACCGGGGTTAGTTGCCCGATCTTCCCTAAGGTTGCTCGTATCCCGGCCAGCACCACGGGGAGGTAGGGATAGGAGTTGCTGGGTAAGAGGCTAAGGACCGCGAGATGGGGTCTATTTTATTCCTTCAGGTACGCGAAGTACCAAATGGTACGCTTCACCCAGCATTTGACGTGCCGTGTTGTCAAAATCTGGAGCATTAATATTTTTATAGGTTTGAATATAAGTCAATATCCGAGCAAATCGATAACTTGTTTTGATGTTGTGAAATCGCCGATTATGATTACTTAATTTGATATCTTTTTGGTCGTTAAACGTTAAGGTTAAAATAACAAAACGTATAGAAAAAAATCTTACTGTGACATCAAATCGAAAACTATTCCTGCTATCGATGAGAGCAAATCGAAAACTACTTTTGATATTGGTTCCGGACGGACACAGACCGCATCGTGCTTTCGTGCTGTGCGGTTCTTTCTCTCTTTGCGGAAGGAAGTTTTTAATACTACCCGAAGCTATTTTAATTTCAACGGTGCTTCTTAGCGCTATTTGTACCCACTGATCCCGTTACGATCTTTGCAAGGACCCGTGCCTTCGTTTTACGTTGGACCCGTTTGCGGAAGTAAAATTCCGACAAGCGGTGGTAATCCTGCAGGGACACCGTTCTGGGAAAAAACCTCTTAGAAGGTCACGTCTCCACGCTCAGCAATGAGTATTAACAAAAACAAGAGGAAGGGGAGTCTCTGAATTCTCCACTTCCTTCAAAGAAACAAGGTTTCAAGACCGTCCTGCCCAAGCGCGGAAAAAATAGAAGGAAGCTGGAGAATTCAGATATTCCTTCTAACTCTAATATCGGAAATAATTCTTCTCCAATCGAACTGAGCAATCAGTTCGATTTGATTAATGATGAAATTGAGCAAATCGAATCTACCTCTAGCCCAGGTGATTCGATTCATGCGAAAAAGCAAAGGATTCCGCCAATTGTGGTATCTGTTGCCGAGTTTTCTGGCTTCCGGAATGAGATTTTGAGTAACCTTCAGGGGATCAAGGTTTCATTTCAGATTGCTAGGAAGGGTGACTGCCGCGTTTTGCCGGGATCCTTTGACGATCGCAAACGTCTTCTTCACTATTTAACTGAGAAGCGCCATAAATTCTTCACATACGACGACAAAACTGAGCGATTGTTCAAAGTCGTCTTGAAAGGTCTCCCCAGTGATGACAAATCACTGGATGAGATTAAAATTGAAATTTCTCAATTACTTGGATTTTCACCAGTCCAAGTAATTAAAATGAAAAAGAAATCCCATTCTGGTACTTCCCAGAGGGGCATTTCTCAAGAATTTTATTTAGTTCATTTTAACAAAAGTGAACTAAATAATATGAAAAGTTTGGAAAAGGCCTGTATTATGTCTCATGTCCGTGTTACATGGGAACATTTCCGCAGGCCTGGGGAAATTTCCAAAACCCTACCCAGTGCCGTAAGTGCCAAAAGTGGGGTCATGGAACCAAACATTGTCACATGGATGCTAAATGCATGATTTGTGGTGGAACCTCTCACGCCAAGGACGCATGTCCTGTGAGAGAAGATTCCAATAAATTTAAGTGCGCAAATTGTGGGGGCAATCATAAATCCAATTTCTGGGAATGCCCTTCACGCAAAAAATTGATGAATTCCCGTGCAAAATTGATGACGGGAAATTCCAATCGGATCCCAGATTCGACGGGTAGAAATTTTTCAAACGCTCAAATTTCGAAACCGGTTACCGGTCGAGCAATTCATACCCACCACAATTCACAAACAAATTTTGCCGCTCGTCAACGGGTAGCAAGCACTTCAGTAAATTCCAATTTTTCCAATGTACCTACGTATGCAAACATCGCTGCTGGTAGACAAAATTTCTCTTCTCAAAATGAGGTTTATACCCATGTCCCAACGGAAAATAACGGTCATGTTGCCGATTCAGGTAGCATGACTGGTTCGATTTTGATTTTTAACTGAACAATTGCATCACATGATTGATGCAATGTTCAAAGCAAATACCATTCCTGAAGCTGTTCAGGTTGGTATAAAGTACACACAAAAATTGTTATCGGACTCCGTTTCAATGGATCCAAATAATTGTGTGAAAGTTCTAAATTGGAATGCCCGCTCTCTAAAGGGTAAGGAAGATGAATTATTCAACTTCCTTTCAGTTCATAATGTGCATATTGCCATTATAACTGAAACGTATTTAAAACCAGGACTCTCCATTAAAAGAGATCCAAACTATTTTATCTACAGAAATGATCGTCTTGACAGCGCCTGTGGTGGGGTCGCCATTGTCATTAATAGACGTATCAAACATAAATTATTTTTTTCGTTTGAAACCAAAGGGAGAAACCTTGGGAGTTACTGTTGAAACAAATTTTGGACAATTTTCCTTCATTGCAGCCTACTTGCCTTTTCAATGCAATGGGCAGCAAAAGAATTTGTTGAAAGCTGATCTTCAAATTCTGACTCGCAACAAATCAAAATTCTTCGTAATTGGTGACTTCAATGCCAAACACCGTTCATGGAATAATGCTCAAAGCAATTCCAATGGTAAAATTTTATTTGAAGATTGTTCTGCGGGATATTATACTATTCAATATCCCAATGGACCAACTTGTTTTTCTTCCAGTCGAAATCCTTCTACAATTGATTTAGTTTTAACGGATTCAAGTCAGCTGTGTGGCCAATTGGTAACTCATGCTGACTTTGACTCTGATCACCTTCCTGTGACATTTGAAATCTCACAAGAAGCCATTTATAATCCAATCAGCTCTACTTTTAATTATCATAGAGCTGATTGGGATCTATATAAAACGTATATCGATAGGAATTTTGATGTTGATATTCCTCTCGATACCAAAAGTGATATTGATAATGCTCTCGTATCTTTGACAAATTTAATTGTCGAAGCCAGAGGCATTGCAATTCCGAAATGTGAAGTTAAATTCAACTCCATTATTATTGACGACGATCTTCAGCTACTGATCCGTCTTAAAAATGTGAGAAGAAGGCAATACCAAAGAACTCGCGATCCCGCGTTGAAAGTTATTTGGCGAGATTTGCAAAATGAAATTAAAAAACGTTTCGCTATTCTGAGAAATACCAACTTTGAGAATAATGTCTCGAAGTTGGATCCCAGTTCAAAACCCTTTTGGAATTAACAAAATTCTTAAAAACCTCAAAAGCCAATTCCAGCGCTTAAAGAGGGAAATAAAATTTTATTAACAAATGGCGAAAAGGCTCAAAAACTTGCTCAGCAGTTCGAGAGTGCCCATAATTTTAGTCTAGGTCTCACTAGTCCAATTGAGGATCAGGTTACACGGAGCTTCGAAGACATTCTCAATCAAGAGAATGTTTTTGACCCTTCGTTGGGAACTAATTTGGATGAAGTGAGATCTATTACTAGAAAATTTAAAAATATGAAAGCCCCGGGTGATGATGGTGTTTTCTACATACTTATCAAAAAACTTCCTGAGAGCTCTTTATCCTTTTTGGTTAATTTATTTAACAAATGTTTTCAATTGGCATACTTTCCAGATAAATGGAAAAACGCCAAAGTTGTTCCAATTTTGAAGCCGGACAAAAATCCAGCTGAGGCTTCTAGTTATCCTTAATCAGTTTGCTTTCTTCAATAAGCAAACTGTTTGAAAAGATTATTTTAAATAGAATGATGGTTCATATTAATGACAATTCTATTTTTGCTGATGAGCAATTTGGTTTTCGCCATGGGCATTCAACCACTCATCAGTTATTAAGAGTTACGAACTTAATTCGGCTCAACAAATCTGAAGGATATTCGACTGGAGTTGCTCTTCTTGATATAGAGAAAGCATTTGACAGTGTTTGGCATGAAGGTTTGATTGTAAAATTGATGAATTTTAATTTTCCTCTGTACATCATTAAACTGATCCAAAATTATTTATCAGATCGCTCACTGCAGGTAAACTATCAGAATACTAAATCTGATAGATTACCTGTAAGGGCTGGTGTCCCCAAGGCAGCATACTGGGGCCCATATTGTATAACATTTTTACTTCTGACTTACCTGATTTACCACCAGGGTGTCAAAAATCTTTGTTTGCAGATGACACGGGCCTTTCAGCCAAAGGGCGAAGCCTTCGTGTCATTTGTAGTAGATTGCAAAAAAGTTTGGATATTTTCTCCACTTACTTGCAAAAATGGAAAATTTCCCCGAATGCTTCCAAAACTCAGCTTATAATTTTCCCACATAAGCCAAGAGCTTCTTATTTGAAACCTTCTAGCAGACATATTGTCACTATGAATGGGGTCCCAATTAATTGGTCTAGCGAAGCTAAATATTTAGGACTTCTGCTAGATCAAAAATTAACTTTTAAAAATCACATTGAAGGCCTTCAAGCCAAATGTATCAAATATATTAAGTGCCTATATCCACTTATAAACAGAAAATCAAAACTTTGTCTTAAGAACAAACTTTTGATTTACAAACAAATTTTTAGACCTGCCATGTTGTATGCTGTGCCAATATGGGCTAGTTGCTGCAATACCAGAAAGAAGGCACTCCAGAGGATTCAAAATAAAATTTTGAAAATGATTCTGAAGTTGCCTCCGTGGTATAGTACCAATGTACTTCATAGAATTTCTAATATTGAGACATTGCAACAAATGTCCAACAAAATAATTTCCAATTTTAGACAAAAATCGTTGCAATCTTCTATTGCAACGATTAACTCCTTGTACCTTTAGTATAAAATAGGTTAAGTTTAGTTTAAGTTGAAAACATTGTAATTCCTACATGGTTCAATTCAACCAGAGGAAAAATTCTAACTGCCAGAGGCAATTGAAATGTATTAATAATAACTAAAAGCGTAACATAGCAAATAAGGATGATAGTGTTAAGAAAACACGGAACACCTAGTCTAAGAGATGAATGCATGTATTAGATAATTAGCAAATAAAATTAGTTAAAAAAAAAAAAAAAAAAAGGTAAAAACGGACACGTTCTGGTGTGAGTAATATGGACCATATGAAGTACATACATTTTTTTTCATGAAATTTTATTTTTAAATTTTGTATTGTTTACTTCCCAGAACACCAAGCATTCATTAGGAAATTTGAATTTCCATGTTTTCCATCAACTAAATTCACTGTTTCAAGATTAATTTCTTAACATGTCCGTTTTACCCACACTATGTTCATTTCACCCGCATACTTTTAAATCGAGTTTTTTCCATCCTGATTTTCATTGTTACAAAAATCACAAAATCTGATTGTTTTCCACTAAATTGACTTCAAGCCATCGTAGGGCTTCTGGGTAGGGTCACGCTGGGATCACACTGTCTGTAATGAGCCGCACCTTCTCATCGCCATCATGGCCATCGCTGGAACTTGTATTTAATGGAAAACTCTATTAGTTCATTTGTCTCACTTCTGGCCTTTTTATGTTTCAAAATAAAGCCAATTTACATAAAATTATTCTAATAGCAGGTGCGGCTAATGTTGTTAATACTCAATATAGTAGAATAAACTACCAATATGAGGTGTTTGCTGAGCTACAGAAAGGAAAATATATTGCGCAATGTATGCAATGGATGCTGATGGAAATGAAATTTTTTGAATCAGTTAATGTTACACAAATTGAAAGCATTTGCTCGTTTTTTAATCCATCGGCACCCTATACACAACGTACGCTGAACGATCTTATCCTAGTAGTAGTCAGCAGAGATTGAACTTAATATTTAGTGAAAGCTTGACTAATTTCCTTTTTTATTAGTATTTATATAAAGTAAAATAGCATTTTCACGCTATAAGTGTAGATATATAACATATTTAATAAAATAAGGGTAATTTATAAGGGAACGGTGCAGTGCAGATGCAACCAAATAGAAAGAGGACTTATCTCGGCTGTTTGCATACCCAACAGAATATCGCATCAACCTTCTGTTATTTTTTCAACTAATTAAATTCAACCACATAAATGTGAATAAAAATAATATGTAGTCCAGACAAGAATTATTATTATGTCTTTATTATACCATATTTTTTGTAGTGTTCCACTTTTACGCATTAAAAACCATAAAAACATGATAAAATAATGAACTAAATTAGCACCTCCTGAATCGTCCACTGTGACCGGATCAAATCCGTACAGCTATTTTTTGGAGAAATATTTCAATTAAGGCACACCAGTTGACTAGATTACCATTGTAAACAATTTAATACGCACCTTGGGAAGAGATCTCTTTGACTTATATTCTGCTGAGCTAACTTATATCAAATTCCAATTTAAACACAGACACTTTTGGTACTACCATGGTCAACACGCGAACAAATGACACCTAAAAGTCCGCTTTTGAAGCCAACTTCCATTTCAATGGCCAAAATTCTTAATGACAAGCAAAGGAATAGGAAAAGATAGATTATTTATAAATTATTTACCTTGAAACCTCTTCAGTTTATTGATATTTCATGAGGTGGACGGACTTTGATTGCTGTACGGATTTCGGTCCCCCACGGTAGAGACTTTCTGGCAAAAGCCGGTTTGTCTCTGCTGGGACCAGAATGATGGTGCTTACGAAATAACCACTCCATAACCATAAAACTAACTTAAAACAAAAAATATTTGTTTCTTATCCAATAGTTATGAAAGTTTGAGAAAGTACAACCGATTCTCCTAAATAAAAAGCATATTCACACAACCAGAATACCCATAACAGAATTGTTTTCGAAACCCACATGGTGGTATAATGTAAAATCCACTATTTGAAAAATGTACTGTCTCTAATTTGATTAAACAATATCATATAAAAGTATGTCCTAGAGAAATTAATCAGAAAATATTTAAACATTATTTCAGCAGATGATGATGATGATGGTCCTGCCACATACCCCTACAAGGGTTTGAGCTAGACGAGTTATCTTTAAGATAATTAATTGATATACATTTAATCGGATTTCCAAAAAGAAAAACGATCCGATTTCTTATCACAGATATAAATTTAAATATTTTTCATCACTATACAGCAAAAAATATAAATTTAAAAAACTGATCTTTCCAAAACCACAATCTTGCTAAAGCATCAGTAGTGATACATACAGCTCTATGAAAATGCAAAACTTGTGATACCTCTCGCACAGATTTCAAAAGTTTCACCAGGAATCGCGTTTCAAGTCAATTTTCGCTCAACAACTCATATGTATCTATAGTATTCATGATTCTCGACAACACAGGCACCAACACTTGTGATACCGCTCCGTCGATATCAAAAGTTTCAGTTTAACCGCGAAACAATCTACTAGATAGCTATATCGAACATTCAAAACTCTTTCAGCAGTAACCATACAAAAGTCATTCACTCCTAATCATTCAAACAGATCAAAATGTGGCACACGAAAATTAAATTTGAAATAATTTATACCTGTATTCCGCGCGCGAGGCTCAAACTCTTGTAGACTACACAAAGAAAAGTTAAATTAATAATTACCTACGTCAAGAAAGTAAAAAATCCATCATCATCATCGAGGCGATCGTTGTAGTCGTTAATGCCCCAAAAACAATAAATAAAATTAAAATAAAACACACAAACACACCCAACGGATACTGGGTAAAACTTCGTCAAAACTTAAATTAGTTAATGCTAAAAAATTGTCGAGTAGCTGTCTAAAATGCAGCTTTGACGTGTGAAATACATTGTCTCTTGAACTGTGCTAGTGTCGTTTACACCCTTGTAGAGCAATGAATTTTGTGAAGCACCATGCAAAAAGAAAGGTGTTCTTACATCAACCGCGTTTCTCGTATTATATCTATGTATGTCACTTCTCTCTCTCTCTCTTCATTGGCATTACATCCCCACTGGGACATTGCCGCCTCGCAGCTTAGTGTTCATTAAGCACTTCCACAGTTATTAACTGCGAGGTTTCTAAGCCAAGTTACCATTTCTGCATTCGTATATCATGAGGCTAACACGATGATACTTTTATGCCCAGGGAAGTCGAGACAATTTCCAATCCGAAAATTGTCTAGACCGGCACCGGGAATCGAACCCAGCCACCCTCAGCATGGTCTTGCTTTGTAGTCGCGCATCTTACCGCACGGCTAAGGAGGGCCCCTATGTATGTCACTTCCTCTTTCAATTCGATCACACAAATATCGAGGCAGCAAACCATTTATTACTTTAAAAATGAACACCATAGTCAAATAAACAATGCGTTTCTTCACTAACAGCCACTGCAAGGCATATAACAAAAAATCAATAATCACGCCAAGATATTTAATCTCCCGTACGCGATCAATTGCCTCATCATCCATCATAACAGAGACATTTTCACTTATTCGGCTCCGCGAAATTATCATGAACTTAGTTTTACTTATGTTCAATATCAACTGTTTATATTTCAACCATCTACTTAGAGAATGCAAATCTTCGTTTAAGTGTGAAACGGCCTCTTCTAGGTTTTTAGCTGCAATGAACAGCACAGTGTCATTAGCAAAAAGATTTATATCACAAAATCGTAAGACTCGTCGCATGTCATTTATGTACATAATGAATAAAATAGGCCCAACACACTTCCCTGTGGTACGCCGAGCGTGTTCTCCACGGGACTTGATACGCAATCGTTAAAAGCAGTCCGTTGAGTTCTGTCACTCAAATAGCTTTCAAACCATTTGTAAGCAGAACCCGAAATTCCAAAGCGCTGAATTGTTTTCAACAATAAGGGCCGAGAAATAGTTTCAAAAGCGCGTTTTAGATCCAAGAACACCGCAACAATCGTATCTTTTTGCTCTACTTTTTCTTTACATTTAGCCAATACCAAGTTCAATGCGGTTTCACAAGAATGACCTTCTCGATATCCCGATTGTTCCGGTATGAGCAAGTTATTATTATTTAAATACTCTAGCAGCTGGCCTTTAATAACAAGTTCTAAAATTTTCTCTAATGTGTGCAACATGTTGATGGGACGAAACTCTTCGGATTTAATCGTTCCAGCACGTGCCCAGTTTGTATAGATTCATTAATTAGGTCCAGCAAACATTCATTAATTAGGTCCAACAAACTTTTGTTATCCAGTATAAATTATGTTGGAGTGCGGTATCCAGCTTTCCATTATCGATAGAGGTGGCTTGCGAATGTGGTAAATTCAATCGTCCACTATACTTCTTGACATTCATGGCGGCTGTCATAATTCCATTCCTGTATAAATGGAGGGGAAGAAAGGCTCTTTCGACGGTGAGTTGGCAACCAGCTAATGTTATTTTTACATCAATTAGCACCGCAGGAAAGATCCATTGATTCGTAACGCAAAAATGGCATTTTATACCCCACTCACCCCCATGTCACACTTTTTTGTATGAAGTAACTTCCCCAGGTAGGAAAGATATTACAAACAAATTCTGGCTATTTTGTTGAATTACACAATTCACTGATGCCTTCTGAGAAGCCTAATTATCATGCTAAAGATTCGCAACCTCGATTAAAATCGACACCCAACTATTGGAACGACCATTCAATATGCATTGTCTATGGAGTTAAAGCTTTTTCATATTTCATCCAGTCATATGATCTCCCCTCTCGCCAGCGCCCAATGACGGAGTGCCATAATCAGAATAATGAAAAATTCAACCTTGTCATATCAACTGTCATACAAACCTGAAAACACGGTAAGCCCCTATTCAAACCAGCTTGAACCATCTAAAGACACCCAAAATATGAAACATAATCGACTGAGCCTGGGCGCAGGGATTTATCTAATGCAATTATCTAAAGAAAGCAATAATTCCTTCCTTCGCCTTATAACAGGTAGACGCGATTATTTAAAAATATGGCATTATCTCCTTTATTCAGGGCCCTCCTTAGCGGTAAAACGCACTAGTCTAGGCAATTTTCGGATTGGAAATTGTCTCGAATTTCCTGGGCATAAAAGTATCATCGTGTTAGCCTCATGATATACGAATGCAAAAATGGTAACTT
This sequence comes from Armigeres subalbatus, assembly GCF_024139115.2. Taxonomy (NCBI): domain Eukaryota; kingdom Metazoa; phylum Arthropoda; class Insecta; order Diptera; family Culicidae; genus Armigeres; species Armigeres subalbatus. The sequence continues at coordinate 217,874,196 of NC_085141.1, read as the reverse complement.
AGCTTAGAAATCTCGCAGTTAATAACTGTGGAAGTGCTTAATGAACACTAAGCTGCGATGCGGATCTGTCCCAGTGTGGGTATGTAATAAGAAGAAGAAGAAAAATAAGTGTAGTAAAATGATCTGAGTTTTGGAACAAAACATATGAACAAAAACCCGAAACCCACAAATAAAATCCACATCAGTCGCCACCGGTACCTTTTTGAAGCCACCAAAAAATATACAGTCCACAACGAAAGTGGAGGACCAGCTTACAAACAGCTTTTTTTAATGATCGCATCTGCCTGGTACAAGACGAATCGAGAAGATAATGCCTTCTTTAATGATCGCGTCTGCCCGGAATAATGCAAAGGTTGGAGATAATGCCTTCTTTTATTGATCGCATCTGCCTGGTATAAGGCGAACGGAGGAGATAATTGAAGTGAATGCATCTGCCCGGTATAAGGCAAAGAAAGTGTGGAGTTTATTCTAGCTGTAGGCAAGCGGGAGTCTCTGATACACCTTATGCCACTGATGGTTCACTAAGCCTACTTAGATGGTTTAGGAGTTATTGGATATTTGCTGCATATAGTAAACAACAAGTGCTATTTCGCTGCCACACAGAAAGGATATCATGCCTTTTCTAAATGATCGCGTCGGTGTAAGAAGAAAAAAGAAATTAATGCTTTCCAAGTTCATTCATGCTCCAAGTCCATCAGGAAAAAAACAGTAAAGAAATCATTCTAGTAGAAATTTAAATTAATTTACAAAGGTGTGTTGAACCGAGATTTTGGTAAGCTCACGTGCATTGTAGTTGCCAAACTACCACACGGAAGTGTACTGGAGTGTCGGGCTCGACCATACCGGTAATACCGACTAAACTCCCTTGGGCTCCACCATCGTTTCCCCCAGGAACTACCTCCCAGTACTACTTCTGGGGGATGGGAGTACTAAACGTACTCGCTCATTATCGCTCACACAGGCACCCGTCCCATGCGAGACTGACTTGGGTGCTCGCACACCATTCACACCATTTGAGTCTTACTTGGATGCTCTCCCGGGCGCTCCGCTGCCATGCCTCGAGGTGTCAATAGCGGTAACTGCCTGGGCCTACAGATATTACGCTACGACACTCCTGCCTCAACACGAGCAGATCAATCACACCACTGCCGAAGCAGACCACACGCTACCCTGCCGAAGCAGGGACACTCCCAATGCACCACCTCAGCATGTGCAGTCCATACTCAGACTTCTGCTGCGCTTCGAGGTGACAATAGCGGCGACGCGCTATGACACTCCTGCCTCAGCACAAACAGATCACTCACTCCCTGCCGAAGCAGCTCACGCGCTACCCTACCGAAGTAGGGACACTCCCCATGCCAATTGGCACTCTCTGGGCTTGTGCTTTTGAAGCGGCACACAGTCGCTTTGATAGAGTCTGATTACGGGCACTTGTGATTTTTTGGGAGGGATTTTAGCAGAGCCCACTGCTAAATCCCACCACGCCCTAGGCAGTTGGTAAGCTCTATAGAGATCTATTGGTACTCCTCTTGATTTGAATGAAATTCTATTGAATCGACCAATCCGATTCGATTTCCAAATTGAATTATCGTTCGATTATGTTCGAGAAGGTACAATGGTATCAAAACGTTTTGTCATTTCCGCTCGACAGAGCATATTGGATGATCTAGTTCGGCACAGTTCGAAGTCTCGTACTGTCAATGGCTTAAGTCAAAGAAAATACATAATGCCGCATTATTTTCGAATCAAGAGCAAAAATATACGAAACGAGTGATTCGATTCGAGATGCGTTACGCCAACCCTGATTCAAAATATTTTACTCATGATAGGTCGCTGTAATGGGGCCATCCAGAAACCACGTGGTCATATTTTTGAAGATTTTCAACCCCCCCCCCTCCCCCCATGTGGCTTATTGTGGTCATTCGGCAGATTGATTCAAAATCAAACTAAACCCAGTGATTGTGCCGAAAGTAAATTAAATTATATTTTGAAATTATGTTGCGAGAACCACCCCAGCGTGTGGCCACTCACTCTCGCAGTTTACCTCCGTCAGTCGCCTTAACCGCACTATTGCTAGGTAGGTGCCGATCGCCTCACGATCGGCTGTTGCTTTACTCGACACCACCTCTACTGCGTAGAGGCAGCAGAACAGCAAACAGCTGATCAGCGATGCCAGATCTACGGAAATTTCCGTAGATTTACGGAATTGAGTGCTTTCTACGGATCTACGGATCCGTAGGTAAAAAGTACGGAAATTTGAAAATTTCTGCGGAAATCTACGGATTTTTTTAAAAGTGCACTTTTAATTTCAATTGGAGTATCTGTGATTTTTAATTTATTAATGATTTAATTTTATTTTATTATATTTAATTTTTATTTACCGTTTAATTCTAACTACCTAGTGCCATAAATATAGAACACACAGATGAGAAAATGAAATTTTCCTGGAGGAAATCCTGACGTAATTCTCGAAGAAATATCTGGAGAAACTATGCATTCCATTAGACCTTCCATCGTAAATTCTTTCAAAAATGCCTTCATCCGGAAGTTCCACAAGGAATTCTTTTAGAAACTTCATCCAAAATTTCTTTAGAAATTTTCTCAGAAATTCCCTTAAAAATACTTTTAAAAAATCCGTTTGGGTTTTTCTTTGGAAAATCTTTCTAAAAATCATTTGTAAATTCCTTCAGAAATACTTCCGGGAGCTCCACCAGGAGTTCCAAATAATTTCCATTGAACATTCTTTCATCCTTTCAACATCCTTTGTGAATTTCTCCAGAAGATTCTTCGAAAGATTCTACGGGAAATCCTCTGAAAATTCTAAGAAATGCATATAAAACTGCCTAAGGTTTTCTAAAATAAATATGCTGGAGGCAGTTCTGAAGAATTATTATTAGACTTTCAAATGAATATTTGGAGGAATTTCCCAAGAATACTCAGGATTTATTTTTGGAGTAATTTCATGAGGGTTCTCCAAAGAAATCTATGGAGGAGAACTCTTAGCTGAGTATCCAAAAAATTTTGAAGAAATTTAACCTTCCAGGACTCGCATCGTTGTAAAAAGTGCAACTCCTCCGCAAAAAATCTGACGTGTCGTTTACAACAGAGGCGGAATTGCGTGATCGATCCAGGACCATGCGAGTCCCGGAAGGTTAAGAATTTCGAAAATTGTTTTACAAAAATCCTTTAGAAATTCCTTAACATTTTTTCATCCATTCCTAAAAAAAATCATTTCTATTTGGAGGGAATTCAGCTGGATAAATTTCAGATAAAATATAATTTTCGCTGTAGCGATTGCTCTGGGAAATTATGAAATTATTTCTTAAGGAATTCCTGTAGAAATTTTTGAAAATGTTATAAAATGACTTTTTTGAAAGATTTCCGTTAAAAATCCTTAGAATTTCTGAACGAATTTCCAGAAGAATTCCTTGCGAAATTTGGTTTTTCTACAGAAATTTCCGAAGATTTTTTTCGGAAACTAGTGAGTTTCCGATAACAATTTCTGAATTCATTTGCGGATTTTTAATGAAATACCTAAATTCCGAAGGAATTCCTTTAAAAAAAAGTTTAAGGTAGAAATATGTGTATGGCGTACCGAATTAATTCCTGCACAGAAAAAAATCCTTGGTAAAAACTACTATTTTGTACAACAGACTATCCATTGTTTTTAAAACCACCATTAAATTTCAGTAAATTTTACCATGGTTTCAGAGAAATTTACCACTGTTTCAGTTCATGTGACAACATTCCGCATGGGCCACGCCACAGTTGATTTTTACTGCGCGCATGGTAAAATCAAACGGGTTTGTTATCTGCTGAAAATCGTCGGTGCATATTCTTAAAATAACCATCGGAATGGTTGTTTCGACTGCAATATTTTTCTTGCATATGGGAGTATTGCAGATAGAATTATCTTAAATATTTCCTGGAAGACTTTCCGAAGCATTTCTGGATAAATTTTTGAAATAACACCAAGATGAATATTCCAAGATTTTTTGCGAGGAATTTTTGCACCAAATATGGATTATAATGTCGATATTTTAGGGGATTTTCTTGGTTGCTATCTTAATTTCAGCGTCAAAATAGAGTTTTGTTTAACTTCTGTACTGGCCAAATTATGAATGAACTAATTACGTCAAAACTGCTGGTGAACGAACATGTATCACAACTCTGGCACCGCCATTACTAATTTGCAATGGTCAAGATGATTTCCTAAGTGATGAAAACTTCATTATCTGCCCAAACTGAAGAGAGATCTGCATAAATTTGAGAAAACTAAACTATCAGTTACATAGCCCAACTGGATTCACTCCAACAGGTGTAATCAATAGAAAGGATCCAGTTTTTTTTTCTATTTGTACAGTCTTACTCTTATACACCTTTGCAAAGCAATCCAATTTAAGCATTATGTTGGGCTCGGCCCAACGCTATTCTTGCTTATTTCGTAGTTACGGATTATCATCGGAGAATTTCCGTCTTTAAAATAGGAAAACTTTTCTCGGGATTGTTCCCATGTAGGGTCGATATTCAAGAATGCTCAAACCTATTAGCACTAATGAGCTTTATAATTGGAGTTGTCCTGAGAATTACACGCCCGTTTCAAATCACTCAGAGACTGAGTGAAATTGTATTGCCGTCTCTTTTTTTCCCACGGAAATTTTACTCATTTTTCGTAAAAAGTGGAACTACTAAATTTTGAGTAGCCGTAATAGGGCTGGCCAAAATTTTTGAGTTAATCTACGGAATGGATGTTGAAGCAATCTGGCATCGCTGCAGCTGATAGATAGTCAGAAATAAACCTCCGCCGCGATCGGTACTTTATACGGAAATATACACCGCTTGTACTTTGTTCCCAAAATAAAGTGTGTAGTTCGTTCAAATCAAAGGCAATAAAGTGCAGTTTTGTATATCGCGTAAAACTAGTGTTTTCGTTAGTGAGCATATCACCGCGCTCGATAGTTGTTACCGGGTTGATAACGCGTTAATCGCTCTATGTGCGTGAACATATTTGGTCCTTGGAGCCGGATCAACCGCGGAAAAGGACTTTTGTGCGCGGTTCAATAGTGCTACGCGGAAGAAAGGACACTAGTGCCGGACAATAAGTGCCTTTGTGGAGTGCGAACAAAGTACACAGAAATTCGCCATCTCGAGTGATACGTTGGCGCGCTGTGATTGCCATCTTGGGCGGCAATTGATTAAGTGTCTGAAGAGGATTAAGAGTTGCTGTTGACTGGAGGTGGATTTATTAGTTTCGTCGACTGCGGGAAAGGTGTCAGCTAGCGGATCGTCGTAGGGCTGGTGGCGACATTTGAGCGGACGATTTGGGCGACTACGGACTGGCTGCAGATAAAGGGAAGTACACCATTGCATGTGTGGTCTGTGGCTTGCGATGCATGACGGGAGCCATTAGACTGTGGGTTGGATACACTGTGCGACGATTAAAAATAAATTCCATTTTGCATGCGAAATATTGTGTTTTTGATCGAAGTGAATCTGGTCCCTGTGGTTCGTTCGTTGCTAGCCTTGGATTCCGCTGATACCTGGTTGGCTCGATTTCCGTTGGTTGAATTCCTTTCGCTGTTGTCAATTTGGGTGGTCAGTTCGTCTCGCGGCGCGTAAAACATACGGTCGATTTGTTGTCATCAGTGCAGCCGGAGGAGATTGTAAAGTGCAGTGTAGTGTTCCCAGTGCAAACGAACTTCTTAGTGCAGAGTTTGTACAGTGATTTCGGTGTGACTAGCGAGTGACTAAGTGACAATCATGCTCGAAGACTTAAGAAGTTTGCTTAAGAAGGAGAAGCGCCTTCTGAACAGTTTAGTGCTGGTGGAGAAGTTCGTGCAAGACTTTGACGAAAAACGAGACAAAAAAGAAGTTGAAGTTCGTTTGCAGCTGTTGGAAAATTGAGTGTCTGAGTTTTTTGTGGTGCGTGATAAAGTAGAGGTGTTGCTGGATGAAGCTGCTGATGAGGTAACCGTCAATCCAGATGAACCGGAGAAAGCTCGCAAAGTAAGACTGGAGAGTGAATCAAGGAAGCGAGAAGAGATCAATTTAGCCATCACTACGGATGTCGAAAATCGGTTCTGCAAGGCTAAGGCCGCGTTGGTGGAACGCCGTGCTCGAAAGCCATCACCAAACGCCGGGTCGTCAGTTGTGGCTGCCGGAACCACCATCTCCAGGGTGAAGCTACCGGAAATAAAACTTCCGACATTCGACGGCAGGCTACGAGACTGGGTGTCATATCGCGATGCATTCAGAAGCCTCATTCACGAGAACCGAGATCTCACTGACATGGACAGGTTCACATACCTTCGATCGTCGCTAACTGGCGATGCTCTCCAAGAGATAAGCTCCGTCGAACTTTCTGCTGCCAATTACCCGGTGGCGTGGACTGCACTTGAAGATCGCTACCACAACCAGAAGCTCATCGTCAAGGCATACCTGGATGCCATCTTCAGAATTGAGCCGATGTGGAAGGAAAGTTTCGAAGCGCTGAGCCAGCTTATCAGCGACTTCGAGAAAAACCTTCAGATGCTGCAGAAAATGGGGCAGAACACCGACGGCTGGAGCACGATTCTAGTGCACATGGTTTGCTCAAGGTTGGATGGAGTCACGCTGCGATTTTGGGAATCGTCGCACAACTCCAAGGAAGTGCCTGCCTACCGGAACTTGATAAACTTCCTGAAGAATCATTGTGCGGTTCTTCAATCAGTTGGATCGAGTCATTCAGTCTCCGCCGATTTGAAGAAGCCGAAGCTAAGTGTCAGCCATTCCTCAACGTCCATTGGTCGGTGTTGCTTTTGTTCCGAACCATTTCATCCTGTGTTTTCGTGCAAGCAGTTCATGAAGCTGAAGATCTCGGAGCGGTACGATGCAGTGCGGAGAAACGGCCTGTGTATGAACTGCTTATCGTCAGGTCATTTTGCCCGGAACTGCAGCAAAGGTTCGTGTCGTCAATGCGGGAAGAAGCATCATTCCCTCCTCCACACAGAGATGAACAGTACCAGCAAGAAGTCATCCGTTCCACAGACGACGAAGAGACCCCCAAGTGAACACCACCAACAGACACAGCATACGCAATCGGAACCACCAACACACCAGAAAGCACCAACCACAAACTACACCGAATCTTCCACTTCATTGCCAGTTGTCAATACACAATCGCATAGCACCAACCCACAGTTCGCCACAGACTATCCAAACACACTGCAACACACCACAGCCCTACCAACACAAACCAAGACCTCCACACGTCAAGTTCTTCTCTCCACTGCCATTGTGCGGATTTGCGATGCCAACGGAAGCTCGATGCTTGCCAGAGCACTACTCGATTCCTGCTCGCAGTATTGTTTTATTTCGTCCGAGTTTTGTCGACGCATGAAGCTTGCAGAGTTCCCGAATTATCTACCGGTGAAGGGCATCGGTAATACCGGGAGCGTGTCGAAGAAAGCTGTTAGCGGAACAATAAGCCCACGTTTCGATAGCATTTCCCCGAGCAGCACAAGTCAGGCAAAAATGGTTGCAGCAACTTGATTGTGACTAAATCGGGTCACATATGAGTTGCAGCAACCTATGTATGTGAAGCATGTGTGCTGCTAGGGTCGGAGTTCGAGGAAGTTATGCGGTTCAACGTCTTGCCGAAGCTGACAATTCCACTCCCATGTGAAGGGTTCGAAACTTGCCAGTGGAATCTCCCGGAGAGCATCGTATTAGCTGATCCTGAGTTCTACCACACATCGGACATCGATATGATAATCGGTGCCGAGTATTACCTCGACCTGCTGCAGGAAGGAAGATTCAGGCTCAGCGAGAACGGCCCAACATTCCAAAACACCGTTTTCGGTTGGGTTGTATCCGGACGTATTCCTAGTAGCTCGATCTCCATACCCGCCACATCCACCGCGTTGTGTTCCATGTCTGATCTTCAAGAACAGCTCACTCGTTTCTGGGATCTCGAGAGCTGTCATCTAGCGAGTACCTATTCCGTGGAAGAGTCCACATGTGAGGAGTTGTTCAAGAAAACCACTACACGCGACGTAGATGGTCGTTTCATCGTGAACCTGCCTAGGAAGGACCACGTAATCGGTCAGCTAGGTAGCTCCAGAGCTGTGGCGGAACGGCGGTTCCTTAGTCTAGAGAGAAGGCTATCGAACAACCCTCAGCTGAAGAAGCAATATTGCGAGTTTATGAGGGAGTACGTGACAATGGGGCACATGGAAATGATACGCGAAGAAGATTTCTCTGGGGCGGCACACTACTTTTTGCCTCATCACGCCGTCTTGAAGCCGGAGAGCACAACAACAAAGTTGCGAGTAGTATTTGATGCTTCGTGCAAAACTTCGTCTGGTCTTTCGCTCAACGACGGGCTAATGATTGGCCCTGTGGTCCAGGACGACCTAATCTCGATTCATGCTCGATTCCGTCTGCACCGGATCGGCATTGTGGCCGATGTTGCAAAAATGTAGCGGATGATCAAGATGTGCCCACGGGATCAAAAATTGCAGCTGATTTTGTGGAGGAACGACACCGACGAACCTATCGAAGTGTTTCAGCTCACGACCGTTACGTACGGAACCGCTTCCGCTCCTTTTCTAGCTACACGTTGTATGGTTCAGCTAGCAGAAGACGGAGAAGATACACATCCAGGTGCAGCAAAGGTGCTGCGGAAAGATTTTTACATCGACGATATGATCACTGGCGTCGACAACCCCAAAGAAGGAAAACGGCTTGTCGAAGACACAATCGCCCTCACAGATTCCGCTGGATTCACACTACGCAAGTGGAACTCCAACTGTGAAGAGGTGCTAAGGGAGTTGCAGCCTGATCGTTGTTATCATCGAGCGGAATTCGAAATGGACTCGTCACCTCCAATTTCAACCGTGAAAACGTTGGGCCTCGTCTGGTGCACCAGAACCGACAACTTTCGCTTCACCATTCCTGAGTGGAATACAACGTCGGTGGTTACAAAACGAATTGTGATTTCCGATGCTTTTCGATTCATTGGGTCTGATAGGTCCAGTCGTCGCCGTAGCTAAAATCTTTATCCAGACACTGTGGAAGCTGGAACTAAACTGGGATGACCCGCTCCCAGAAAACCTTCAGGCGTTTTGGTTGGACTACCGACGGAATCTTAGTTCTCTGGAATCCATTAGCATTCCACGATGGGTTGGGTATACCCAAGAGTGTGTCGCAACCGAATGGCACGGATTCTGCGACGCTTCAGATAGCGCATACGGCGCTTGTTTGTATCTCCGCTGTACTTACGCGGACGGTTCTGTGCGTGTCCAGCTAATGATGGCCAAGTCACGAGTAGCGCCACTAGAGGACCTGAAGAAGAAGAAACGTAGGCAGACTACGCCCCGTCTTGAACTGTCATCCGCCCTGCTTCTCAGTCATTTGTACGAGAAAGTAAGTCAAGCCACCTCACTGGTAATTCCGTCGTACTTCTGGACCGATTCCAACATCGTAAAATTCTGGATTGCGTCGGCACCATCGCGATGGCAAACCTTTGTGGCGAATAGGGTGTCCGAGATCCAGCACCTGACGAAAGGCGGCGTGTGGAATCATGTTGCAGGCATTGAGAATCCAGCAGACGTTCTTTCGCGAGGAATATCAGCCACACAGCTAGAGTACCAGCCACTCTGGTTCAACGGACCTGTTTGGTTGCATCAAGGTCAAAGCTTCTGGCCTGCAACTCCAAATGTCAGCGTTGAACACTTTGATCCAGCCTCTCTTGAAGAACGGAAATCCGTAGCCCTGCCACTGCAAGTCACTACACCAAAAGAAATATTCTCGCTGCGGTCGACACTATTTTCTCTCGTTCGACTGGTGGCTTTATTACGTCGTTTCCGTCACAACTCGCAAAGAACGCACCGAACTTCCAGGAAACTCAGCTACATTAGCACGCAAGAATACGAAGATGCTCTACTGCAACTGGTTCACCTCTCCCAAGAAGAATGCTTTCCCCAGGAGATTGCAAGTCTGTCCCGGGAGGATCAGGTAAAGGACTCCTCTAGAATAGCATCACTCCACCCCATACTACGAGATGGTATACTTCGCGTTGGCGGCCGGCTCCGGAATGCAACTGTTTCGCAAAACCGGAAGCATCCAATGATTATTGATCCACGTCATCCTCTCGCCACGTTGGTAATCCGCCATTACCACGTGAAATTGCTTCACTTCGGACAACAAGTCGTTATCGCAAGCGCCAGAGAAAGATTCTGGATCCCCAATATTCGAAACCTGGTGCGTAAAGTTCTCCACGAATGCGTCACTTGCTTCCGCGTCAGATCAAGATGTTTGGAACAACTGATGGCCGAACTGCCACCAGAAAGGGTTACACCGGCACCGCCATTCCTGAAGGTCGGCGTGGATTTCTGCGGTCCGTTTCTAGTTTCCTACCCCCATCGCCGAAGTACTCCAGTTAAATGCTTCGTTGCAGTATTCGTCTGCCTTGTAACGAAGGCAGTTCATGTAGAACTAGTCTCCGATCTCACAACGGAGGCGTTTTTGGCAGCACTAAAACGTTTCACCGCCCGGCGAGGACGACCGGTCCTCATAATGTGTGACAATGGCACGAATTTCGTTGGAGCAAAGCGGGAACTTCGACAGCTGTTGAACTTGTTTGAGCAGCAGCAATTCCAGAACGCCGTAGCTTGCAACGCCGCGAATGAAGGGATTGAATTCAAGTTCATCCCAGCAAGGTCGCCGAACTTTGGCGGTCTTTGGGAAGCCGCCGTGAAGTGCTTCAAGAACGCTTTCAAGAAGGTCATCGGAACCCGGACACTGTTGTACGACGAAATGCAAACCGTGCTCACGCAGATTGAAGCTGTTTTGAACTCCAGACCCCTCACTCCGCTCAGTAACGATCCTGCAGATTTCGAAGCGCTCACACCTGGGCATTTTCTGATGCACTAACACTAACTGCCATCTCTGAACCCGATCTGGACAATATTCCAACCAACCGTCTCTCCGTCTGGCAAAGGGCGCAGGACTTTTCCCAGAAGCTGTGGAAAACGTGGACCACATTGTACCTTTCCGACCTGCACAACCGAACAAAGTGGACACGCCAACGTGACAACATTTCCGTCGGCACTATGGTGTTGCTGATGGACGAGCGGCTTCCGCCGCTGAAGTGGAATTTGGGTCGTGTGACTGCCATTTTCCGAGGCTCAGACGATAACATCCGTGTGGTAGACGTGCGCACTACGAATGGGGTCTTCCGAAGAGCAATCTCGAAGATTTGCGTACTCCCTATCCGGGACAACGCAACCCCAACCAGCGAAGAGACATAACTCGCCTCCACCGGCGGTGCTTCGGCACCCGCGGAGGTCCTTGTGGCCTCCGCACTCCAGTACGTTTTGTTTTATATCAGATTTTCAAAAAGTTATTGGAATGTTTAAGCTCCATAGTCGCCGTTCTACCGGTCCCGGGTCCGGGACAGTCGATCGTTCGGAGCCAACCCCTTCAGTCCAAGACATTTTCCATGAACCCCCAGTCCGAGGTACAAACGCATGTTGGTGATGGTAGTTGTGAGCGTCCTCAAGAAGTCCTGTCCATCGAACTCTAGTTAGAGTAATCCGTTTGAGTCGGCCCCGGCTCTATTTTGTTGCATGGCTAATTTGTCACATTTCGCCGAGGTACAACCTGACACACTTGCTAGTCCAGAAGTTGCAGTGCCAATTGGAGTTTGGCCAACTCTACGAGCATCCTGTGACAACCGGATCAGCCCATGGCGCGGTATGAGCTCACCGCAACCGTCAGGACCCTTGGTAACGATATGGTCAATTTTCAACCCTTCCCATCCGTTGAACATCGTCACCGCCGCTGGTAGCAGCCGCGGAGGCCACGAGGGCCTCCGCTCCAGGCAAGTTGTTGTATTGTACATAAATCCAAGTGAAAAAGCACCCTCTCATTTTCAGCAACGTTTGATGCCTTTCCGTCGTCGTCGAGGACGACCGCCAGACAACCGAGAGGACTTCCCATCAGCGATCGAGGCCCATCGTCCGTATGCACGAGGCAAATGAATCGACCGCACCCCCGAAGAAACACTACCGTCATCCGTTTCACCGTCAGCAATCAAGTCGCAGATGTACCACAAGCAAGAACCATCGTGCCAAAGACTATTCCCTGCAGCCGTTTTGTGGACGGCATTCCCGAAGAACCAGCGAATCATCCCGAAATACAGTCCAGCATTCGAAGAGCAATGTATCCACCGTAGTTTAATCGATCATCCTTCAACGTACCATTCATCGAAGAGCATCATCGCCATCATTGAAAGACATCGGTATCAATGGTCAACATCCGTCAACGAAGTACAAATTGAAAAATAAGTGTGAAAATTTGAAATTTTAAGCCCGAGCTAATTAGTTTAGTAAGGAGATTATTGAAATCCGTAGTTTTCAAGGCGGCCGGCTATGATTGTGCCGAAAGTAAATTAAATTATATTTTGAAATTATGTTGCGAGAACCACCCCAGCGTGTGGCCACTCACTCTCGCAGTTTACCTCCGTCAGTCGCCTTAACCGCACTATTGCTAGGTAGGTGCCGATCGCCTCACGATCGGCTGTTGCTTTGCTCGACACCACCTCTACTGCGTAGAGGCAGCAGAACAGCAAACAGCTGATAGATAGTCAGAAATAAACCTCCGCCGCGATCGGTACTTTATACGGAAATATACACCGCTTGTACTTTGTTCCCAAAATAAAGTGTGTAGTTCGTTCAAATCAAAGGCAATAAAGTTCAGTTTTGTATATCGCGTAAAACTAGTGTTTTCGTTAGTGAGCATATTACCGCGCTCGATAGTTGTTACCGGGTTGATAACGCGTTAATCGCTCTATGTGCGTGAACACCCAGCATAGAAATTATAAATGTTCATGAATTCGAAAATTTTGATGTATCCGTGTATCGCTAAGCATCCAAGCAGGTTCTTTGAGCCGATGCGATTTCATTTATTACTATCACAAGCTACAACAGACCTTCCATGAGTCGATGTTCTAAGATACGATAAATACGACTGAAATAAAAACTCAGCCTAAAAAATTTAAAAAAATTTCCATAACAATTAGGAAATTTCCAAGAAAGAAATTATGGTATGAGCAATAAAAAAATATTAATTTTTCTACAAATAATGCAAAATTTCCATAAACAATTAAGAATGTTCCACAAAACAAAAATAAATTAACACTTTTAAAACCAAAAATTGCAAATATAGAAAAAGAATTTTTCATAAAGAAATCAAAATTTTCCACGGAAAAAATTCAAATATTCCATAAATAAATCAATACTAGAAATAAATAATTACAAAATTTTCCACAAAATAAAAATTTTGTAATTGTTTATAGCTAATATTGATTTATTCATGAAAATTTTGTATTTTTTTCGTGAAAGATTTTGATTTCTTTATGGAAAATTCATATTTCATAATTGCAATTTTTTGCTTTTACAAGTGCTAATTTATTATTGTTTTGTGGAAAATTTTCAACTGTTTATGGAAATTTTGCATTATTTGTAGTAATTCTATATTTATTTAATACTCATACCCTGATTTCTTTATTGGCAATTTCCTAATTTATTATGGAAAATCTCTATTTTTTTCTCTATTAAAGAGATTTTCAATCCAGAGCTGGTTCATCTCTCAAAATTTCTAATTCTTCATTGAAATTTTATTTTGATATCGACACGTGGAAGCCAATGATGCCATACTAAAAATATTTTCTCGGTCCCTCAGATGGTTCTTTCGAATAATTTTCCAAGGAACTTCTATTCCACATATCGAATATGCTTTAGTCAATGGTCCTTTCATAAGCGACTCATAGAGGAATGAATGTATTATAGACCAATTATTATTTTGGAGTTTTGATCATTTGATTTATCCAATTAACCAACTTATGAATGATGTATGATATAATATCCCAGTAGGTCCATTGGGTTGATATGACTTCAATTATTATTTATACAAGCTACTACAGACTTTTTAGGTTATACAAAACGTCCTGGAAGTTGTAATGTTTGCAACTTGCTGTTGACTGAAGATAATTTTGGGTACCTTGTCTCTTGGATCTCATGTTAATGGAAATTAGGATCATATGATTATTTCATCGGATTTGGTATATACCGATGATGAGGATATTGCAAAATATCTACCAGTATCGTGGGCTGAACTTGAGAGCATTTTAGAGTACCTTGAGCATCTCGTATTCCTGAATATTAATCACTGGCTTAACGTTCAGGATGACCCATCTTATCTGAGTGTTCAGAATGATTCAAACATTTCAACTTCATTTGTATGCTCTTAGAATCGAAATCTTCCCTAGGTTTCGGATATCTGAGTTTTCAGGGTCAGTAAAATTTTAGCTCCCATATTTTTTCTGTAAAGCCAATATCTAGATGAACAATTTTACTTAAGAAAATGGTGGCCTAGCTCTCTTTTGTGATTTTATAAACAATCTAAAACGCTGGGCATATATGACCCATCCGTCCTGAAAGGGTTGAGATTTGTTTTGGAATTCAATTTCAATCGTTATTATAACACAATTTTTTAACCTAGAGTGTTTTTTTGCTGGAACACTGCCACTTTTTTTCATATCGCAGGAATCTCCTTAGTTCTAAGACCCTTTTATGAATTTAAAAATCATTTTATATAGAATTTGATGTTGATTTTTTAAATGCAAGCTTCTCTATGTCATAACCTTTTTCATACGCACTACTAGAATTTTGTGCATTTAGAACATTTAGGTGCATTATTAAATTGTTCGATCAATTATCCTAATTATTCAATATCATAAAAACTAGGCTTCTTAAGCCTAAATTATTGCCTATATTTACTGCTTGGATTGATTTTAAATTCCAAGATCTTTTTAATTTTCAAGAATAATTATTCTGGAGTTGCAAAGGAAACCCTTCGGAATATTGACAAGAAATTCTCCAATGGAAATTTTTTTTTCGTTTTCCAAAAGAAATTCTTAGACATTTACAGCAGTTTTTTTAATTTACAAAAGAAATTATTCGGAATATGCCAAAATATTTCCGATGGAAATTCCTAAGATTTTCCAGTAGAAAATCGAAAAAAGTTCATCTGAAACACCAATAATGAATTTCCCGAGGAAATTCCGATGTTTTAAAAAGTGGATATAACGAAAAAATTGTACTTTTGTATTAGGTACTTGTAAAGGTTGTACTTTTGAAGCATTTCCAGTAGGAATTCTTAAAAAAATTATATCAAGGTTTTAAAGATTTTCTGATGTGAAAATTCCTTAAAATTATTAAACCATGTCCTGTGCATCTTTGCATGGTAAAGATTTAAAGCAATGTTTAGCTGAACCTACAAAGAAATCAAAATGACTTCCCGAAGAAGAATGAATTCCCGATGAAATTTTGGAAGAATTTATGGTGCAAATTAAAAAACATGAACCCTGAGAACTCTAAAGATTTATTCTTTGAAAATCCAAAGAATTTTTTGAAGATAATCCATAGACTCTTCCGTGGAAATTCTAAATAATGCCTCGAATAAAAAAATACTTGGAAAATTTTTAAAAAATGTGATAGAATTCACAAAGAGCGTAAAAAAGTATGTATTCCGAAAAATTTTCATTTCAAAATTCCAAATTTGAAAAAAATCCAAAAACAAAATATCAAAGTGCTTCATGTGGCATTGGCTGTTTAATATCTTTCGGAAATTCAGAAGATTTTTTCTTTAAAAATTTAGAAGTCTTCTCCTTTTTCTATAGCTCCATATTCCAACTGGAAGTTGGTCTGCTTTTCAACTTAGTATATTCTATTAGCATTTCCTCAGTTATAAATTGAAAGCTTTTATATGCTAGCCATTGCACGATTATATATCTTGTGTTTCAAGTACAATGGATACACTATACCTAGGGTGTCGAGAATGTTTCCCACCCAAAAACATCCTAGACAGGAACGAGAATCGAACTCGCCATCTCCAGATGGGCAATCCTACGCCTTTGCTCGCAACGCTAACTTGAGACTGAACATGTCGAAGTGTACTCCTTAAAATGTTCGAAAAACTTCTTTTGGAAATGAAGAAGAATTTCTGGTGAAGATTCGAAAGAACTTGTCGAAGAAATTCATTAGAATGTAAAAAAAATGAAAATTGAATTTTGAATTTTTTTTCCACCGAAAATTATATGTATTTCTCACGGGACTGTTTTGAATTTTCAGGCAGAATTCATATGGAATTTTTTTCGGAGTTTTCGGGAAAATTTTTCGGAATTTACACTGGAGATGTTTTGTTTTTTTTTCTTTCATTAACAATTTGTAGCAAAATTTCCAAGCAAAATTTATCAGAGAGAATTGTTCAAAAATCATTCTGAATGCCAGCACTTTATCAGAATTGTATAAAGTAATGTCAAATTTGTTACATGAAATTTCATTACTGGATTTTTCCTGAATATCCACAAGAAATTCTTTTGAAGTTTTTTTCTTGGATTATTGTAAAAACATGAACATTTTTCAAAATTGTAGCTGCTGATGCAAAAGTGTCGGCGGCGTGATGCCAAAAACCACCTGCGGCGGAATTTTTTTCTAAATATTTTTTCATTTTTCCTTTCCATTTTTTTTGTTGGAATTGAGACTGAATCGCAACATGTTTTTTCGTTTATTTTTTTATGGAAAAAGGATCTAAGGCTAAGATGGTAAAATAACGCAGATATGCATCGGCATTACGACTGACGCTGCGTTACCTGTTTTTCTCGATGCATACCTACGTCTTTTCAACGCTGAGTTGAAAAGACGCTACGTGGGCATCGGCCCTAAGATGCGCTTTGCGTTTAATGATTAAATCATTAAATTTTAATGATTTGTATTTTTTACACCGCTATTGTTATTCATCAAAAGTTTTTCGTGTGAAAAAAAACACGTGGTTCGAGAGCAACACCCCCCTCCCCCCATGTGGCTTCGTGGTCATTTTCCAAACCCCCCTCCCCCCATATATGACCACGTGGTTTCTGGACGCCCCCTGAGCACGTTAAAAGTAGATATTTTATTGATTTCATCATGCTCGTGGAGTACACACTTTATGAACTTATGAACTTATATTATCTTTATTATTATTTCTTGATTTCAACATTCCAGCATTTTAGCAAATTCAGTATAATCGTTGTTCTACCATCCCTTCTTGAAAACAAGATAGATAATGAACGTGAAGTCGATAATTGAACCCGTTCAATTGTGACGACTTTCATGTATTTAGCAATAAACATTGCACTGTATTCAGTTTGAAGGTTTAGGGGAAGATGCCCCAAAACTCCAAACCAGATCCCCCCTCCTCAACCCCCAGTGACAAAACGCCTTTTGGGTATTGGTAGAGATGGCCGTAACCAAACTAGACCTAAAACTATGAAGGGTAGGCGAAAAAGTGTCTAAAATAATAGATAGGAAGATTTGAAACATCTAACATTTCGGCGAGGCAAAACGCCCTAGTAGTGGGACTTACCCACAATGTACTACGCGTCTCCACGCACGGTCCATACCACAATGCTGATTCGTCGAGGCGTGGCGCGTTGTTACCTTAGAGCTGCCAGCTTGAAAACGTTCTGCCTCATGAGTTTTCTGGCAACAAAATATCATCACTTTTTTTAAATGTGAATATTATCAATATAAGGATTTTCTTAAATTGGCATCGGATAGCTATATTATTTGAGGTATTGCTAGCTATTGCATGAGGTAAAAATATCCATTAAAAATCGTTACAGCTAAGACATTAGAGCAGTCTTTGCTTAGGTAGGGCATATTGCCCCCCTGCCACTAGCATTGTGTAAGTTGAGCTACGCAGAAACAAAAATATTACGTTAATATGTTACCAAATTGTTCTGCACATGTTCTCATTTTCTTCCGATAAACCAAACAACGAATACGCCTCTTTCAACTGTAACACTACCCTCTGAGAGATCTGTTTTTCCATTTAGATCCCCCAAACTGATGAAGTTTATGGGAAGATTATCTCTTCTTGGCATCGCACCGCACCGCGTCACATCGGTCGTGGTGGGTAGGATGGCTGGCAGAGCAAACAGGAGGAAAACAGCAGCAAACACGTGTTGCGCTTCGAAAATAACCTGTCCTAAAAATAGGATCGCCACTACTGGGCCCTCTCCTAATAGCCACGCTAATTTGCCTCTGCCTTTTGCTCTTTCTCCGTTCTCACCACCAGCGCAAGTAGCGGCGGGCGGGTCGCGCGGCAAATGTTTTCTCACTTCTTACGGTTGGGATATTCTACATGTTGCAAGTAAATTAACTCGACGTTGAGCAAATGGAGCTCGGTTCGATTGGAAAAGGGTTAAAATATAAACCTCTCTTTGGTAACGGAAATAATCCGATAGAAGGCTACAGAACAGTCAACAAACAAATTCTTTGCTCGTCATACATAAATCTACAGATTCGCCGAAGTATTCTGAACATCAGCATGATCATTTGGATGATGTCTTATAGTATTGAACAGCCAAGGGTATCGAATCATTAAAAAATATCGATCTGTGAAACTGAAAACTTAAATAAAAATTAATCACAATGAAAACACAATAATTTCGATAACTTTCAGAGATACTCGTTTCGGTAGCACTGTTTCAGTTCGAACTGTCTGCTTCTGTTTGAAAAGATAATCCATAAATTCCGAAAAGATGATGAACGGGGCATCAAAAATACGGAACGCCGTTTCTCAAGTTATTGCATTGGCTACGTGGATTTTTCTGCATCCAGTCAAACGAGACGCGGCTATTAACTAAAGAAAAAGTATTGAATTGAGCATCCAAGAAATGTTTTCCATTGCAATTTTATTCGAAAAAAAATCAAACATTTAAATGACCCACTGTTTAGCTGCCGTTCGGGGGAACAGTCCAAGAAGATGACGTTCAGGCGGCCGTGGCGGCGCGGCGGTGCGATGATGGCCGATGGAGGCCACCGGTTCGTTGTTGGAGATCAGCTAAGACTGACGGAGTGAGTGCCGATTAAATTTTCTCCAATCGAACTACACTCGTGATGCATGTTATGTGAAAATAGAATCCCCTTTGAAATGCAAACAGATCGCCAACCGACACGGTTTTACGAACCTGGCGCATGGTCGGACTTGATGGAGGGGTAGTCTGGTCTTCAATGGAGCGATTTATTGCAGTGAGGAGGAGGGTTAAAGCCGCAAACGATGACGCCGAGATATGTTCGGTGTAGGTCTGGTTTTTCGCTTTTTGATGGGTTCAACTGCCACGGTCGGGATCGGACTGGAGGCAAATTTTTACTGCCGTTATCAAGGATTGTCTGGTCTTTCGAGCTGGATGAGTGGAGTGAGTCGAAACGTGGCTAACGGAGAGAAGCTAGTTGTTTGTTGTTCTGTTTTATGTACTTCAAATCCGACATTTCAGATTATCGCTTTAGCGTACTAAGATACATAATCTTGCTTCATGAAATAATGGGAGTTGAGCGATTTGATCGAACTTTTTCTTATTTAGTTTAAAATAAAGGTTATTAGTCATCATTCAAAAACGCAGTTGTTGAATACGATCTCAGATTAAAAAAAATGTGTAAAATGCGTCACTGAGAAGTTGACTACATATTTTGAAGAAGTCGGTAAAATAAGAACTGTAAAAGCAAGAAGTTAATTGAGTAGAATTTGGCATTAGGGCACGAAGGCTCTGTCGCATTGCTTCCTATAAAAATGTGTTGAATGGATTAGTGTGATAAAAAATTATGACTAAAATTGTTCATCGCAAAACGCGTGCACGAAACTTTTTTGATTTTTTTGGTACTTATCCTTAACTGATTTCCTATCAACAAGCATTCAAAAATATAGTCACATAATTCGATCAAAATTCCAGCTGGTTTATCTTCTGCTCCGTTCCGTATTCGAAATTTCCATTTTGAGTTAATGTGATTAACTACTCGAACTACTAACACCATCCCTTTGAAATCAAACTCTAGACATGCACATTTATCGTCAGTTTGATAATTGGCCCAGTAATTTTCATCTCACTAATCCTATCCTCTCACTCCACACCATATGGTCATTATTTTTCCAACCATAATCACTCATCCATCGAATCGACAGTCAAAATCGCCTAAGCCAGCGTTCTCAAATTTCAGCACTCAGTAAAATCTCCTCCAACTGCTGGCGGGCGTAATGACGATCGCTCTTTCACTCATCAAACCGAACCGATCCGGGCTTGATTGATGGCTTCCCGCTTTGAAATGCAAAGTTGACCAAATTGGTTTTATCTTGTGTTTCATTTTAATGCCGCCGGCAGGGTTTGTGCGGTTTCCGTTAGTTACTGGTGGCACTTTTGTCGCCCACTACGTCACCCAGTTTTGGACGCGCTTAAATTGAGCTCATCAACTCCATGGCGATGGCAAACAATCTTCACTAAATCTACTAATAATCCACCCACGGCCGGGATGCCCGGATAAAGCCTGGTGGTCGTCGTCGTTCCTTCTCTGCGGGAGGATGAATTGTTTTCGTTTTTCGACCCTTTCGCTTGGCGCCCGGGAGATCAAGATTATGATGGAATTTTCTTTTTCCGTGCTCCGGCATGACAGTGACTCAGGCGGAAAATTTTTCATTCAGCAAAATTAGAAATCAGCAGATGTCTGATGCCACGGAAAATGAAAACGGTGAAGTGTTTTCTGCGATGCTATTTTCTGATTATTTTGGTGCGGGCCCTTTCATTTGTGCAATGGAACAAGACATGACTTCAACACTTCTACGGTTAATTCTTCGAAATTCCACGGAGTTCGTTCCCAAATCGTTTCGTGAAATTCTTCGAATTTTATAAGGTATAATGATAGCCATTTTTATGTGAAGCTGTTCTGAATTATCACGAGGAAATATTCATGCTTTTCATACGAATTCTTTCAGATTTTTCGCGGATAAATTCTCTGAATTTTCACCAGAAGTTGGTCGAAACTTCATGGGAAGCATTCCTCTAACTGAGAGTTCACACTACGGCTCTGATCATTGTAGTTGCATTTCGTCATACTTACTTGTTTAACTTTCAGCTGCTTTTTCTATATGTGAGAAAGCTTCTAGCTGCTGGCAGCAATAAGTAGGAAACTATAGCCGTAGAACTCCACTCGGGAAGGGTCAATTGGTCGAAACCCATCTGGCCGAAAGTCATTTGGCAGAACGGGTTATACGGCCGAACAAGTCATATGGTTAGAGGTGTGCGCCGATCCAAAAATCTGCGGAAGCGTCGTTGCGCCGAAAGCCATTTTAGTCGGCGGCAGCGTCAATCGGCGTGGCCTTTTTTTTATTACATTTGTTTTTTAGAGATTTTTTTCTCTGCAGTTTTTCGGGATATTTTCAAGACATTAAAGGGAGAATCTTTAGTGAAAACAACTTCATTCTGATATTGATACATTACACTACTGGTATGAACTAGGAGTGCATGAGAGGTAAAATACCAAAGCCAGAATACCAAAAAATGTGCAAAATACTTCATGCATAACATGCATGTTATTACTACCAAACGCATAACAAATTATTATTCGTTTGGTATTAAAATACATGTTATGCCTAAAGTATTTTGCGTTTAAATTTTTGGTATTATTTGTAGCTATTTTATCTCTTATTAGTAGTTCGTACCAAATTCTGTTCTCGAGGTCGTCGCTCCTACTCGGAAAGCTTGTCGCTCCTACTCAGGAAGATTTAAATTCAAATAGGAAAATTGTTTAGAATTCCGGCGGAATTTTTTTCTACAGAATTTTCATGGGAAATTGTTTCTACAGGAAAATGATCGGAATAACCACGGAAAGTTTCTGTAGAGTATTCCATTTGGCCGAAAATGTCATTTGGCGTTGAACCATACAGCTAAATTGTAATTACTGAGCGGGTAATATGGCCAGGGTCATATGGCCAAAAATGTATACACATTTCGGCCATATGACCTATTTGGCAAAACGACTTTTTCGGCCGAATGTCCATTTTGGCTAAATGACATTTGTGCCCAGATGGGTTTTGGCCTAATGGTTTGTTCGACCAAATACGTGTTTCGGCCGAATAACAGGTGATGCCGACAGTCATCTAGCCAAATTCCATTTGGCCGAATTGAATGTTCATTCGAAACGGCTTAGGTCGAAATGTCATTTGGCTGAAAGCGACGAACAGCTTAAAAGATTCGGCTGAGCTGGTACTTTTCCGAAAACAATGTTTGTCATTTGGCTAAAAAATGCCGTTTGGCAAGAATGGTCGCTTAGCTGAAAAATCCGTTTGACCAAATAAATCATTTGGTTAAAAATACCGTCTGGTAGACAAGGATGTTAACGATCATTCAGTAATTTGCGTTCGATCATTTAGTAGTTTGTCAATAACATATTTCAGAAGCTGAATTTCAAAAATGCTGTATGGTGGACTTCTAGTGCAAAGGTTTTTCTACAACTACAACATATTTTGAAATTCAGCTTCTGGAATATGTTATTGACAAACTACTAAATGATCGAACGCAAATTACTGAATGATCGTTAACATCCTTGCTGGTAGAAATGGTCGCTTGGCAGCAAGAGCTATTTGATTTGAAAACAACCATTTGTAACAGTTGTTAGGTTGCAGGGGCGGAAATAGTACAAACGGAGGGTAAATTGACTAAACCATAGATGTTTTTACGGCCGAATATTCAATACTATGTCCGCAAAACCGGCAAATTCATCGACGAACTACCCTTTCGAATAACCTTCCGCTTAAGCGCCAGTACAGCAAATCTGCACTGCGAAAGGTTGTGTCAAGTTACCTTACCCGGCTAGTCCTCTCAGGGTAGGTCAGGTAAGAACTACCAAATTTTATCAGCAAAATTCCAAAAGAAAAGAAAAAATAAAAAAACCTGAATTGATAAAAGCTAAAATCTTTCACCGATCAACTTGGCTTTTCGTTAGAAAGCATTTGCGAAGTATAAGTTTTAAAAGGTGGTTTATTCCAGTCCTTTGCCTACTGCCCTAACGTGCACGTTTTGTTCACAATGGTCTACTTTTTACGATCTAACCTGGGTTCTGCTTCGTTATGATTGCTATGTGCTTTGGCATTCTAGAAAACGGCTGCCTCTCCTCACCATGGAACTCTCGATACCAGAAAACACACGTGGACCTAGCTGCGACTTGGTCGTCCCCAAGGAACTATTCAAAGTACCACGTGGCGCACGCCGATATGGGCGTTGGTTGTCAAAGGGATGGTGTAACCTTTATTTAGCCTAGCCGCAAATAAGGAATATGATGCCAAGCATTACTCTTCTAGCTAGAAGCTATTTGGTTTTTGGTATGCTATTTGAAGCCATTTGATTTGGTTTTTGGTATGCCACTTAATTCAACGATCCGAGCTATTGCACAAGTCTCACGATAATGGATTAGCTTTTATCAAAACTGGACCTATTAATATCCAATTCGTAAATTCTAAAGTTTAGTTCCTACGTGTCCTCGTCTGATTGGGTAAAAAATGATCATACGATCTTGTGTAACACATTTTGCTGTGATACAAAACTTAGGCGATGCTAAAAATCATCAAAAAGATGGTGGTACGAAATAAATCCAATCTACGGGAGTACTAGAATTCAGCTATATATTTTTTTATAAGTTCAGTTTCAAAACCCACCGCTGCACTGGTGATGGCGCTGCGTTCTCTTAGCGGTTACACATTTCGACAAAAGGCATTTTCTGCCAGATAACCTATTCGGCTAAATGATTTTTTTTTGTAGAATGGCCAATTTAGCCGAACGACACTTTCGGCCGAAGGTATATTCCGGGTTGTTCTGGCCAAAGGGCATTTTTGGCCAATTGAACTGGAATTGTTCGACCACATGACATTTT
Organism: Armigeres subalbatus; assembly: GCF_024139115.2. NCBI lineage: Eukaryota > Metazoa > Arthropoda > Insecta > Diptera > Culicidae > Armigeres > Armigeres subalbatus. The sequence continues at coordinate 217,850,413 of NC_085141.1, read as the reverse complement.
CGGCCAAATACCTTTAGGCCAGATGGGCTTCAGCCAAATGACGTATTCGGTCTCATTCTATGGTATTTTCAAGAAAATTATTGATTGTTTCCTCTTTCGTCAAATTTGAATCGGCGTGGAAAATTATAGATCAGCGGCCTGATTATCCGCGGCGGCGCACACTTCTACATATGGCCGAATACACTGAGAAAATTCTTCATATTGAATTTATGATTTGCACACATATTTTGTTTTTGTAAATTGAGGACCCAAATATATTCAATTTGAATCCACACATAAATTCAATAACTGCATAACAAAGGTCGCACATAAATTTAATTTGGTTATAGATTATATTTGTACTTCGCATGAAGAGTGGTTACTTTGCAGTGTAGGTCAAATGGCCGAATAGGTCATTTGGCCGAATATGTTATTTGGCCTAAAAGAATATTCGGCCAAATATGTTTTTTGGACAAAAAGGTTGTTTGACGTCTTACTTTTCACTTCTGAATTATGATTCCTCACTTCTCACAGGAAAAGTGTGAAATAAGACGTTAGAAATGATGAGTGAGAAGAAAGGGGCCTTTATTCTTACTTCGCTCTTTCCACTTTTCGCATTAAGAAGTTATAAGTGAGAAATGAGGAGTGAGACTTCTCACTTCTCACTAATCATTTCTCACTTGACCTGTCAGGCCAAATAACTTGTTCGTCCAAATGACCTATTCAGCCAAACGACTTATTCGTAAGTATATGCAATATTTCGAAAAATTTCGTTTTAGGGCATTCGAAACGAAATTCCGCGGAATTCGAGTATGGCGAAATCTGATATTCTGATTTCGTTTCGTATCGTTTAATTTCAAAAATTTCGACAGAAAAATTTCGAAATGAATTTCTAATATTTCAAATTTTCATATCATAAAAAAAATTCGGCTGCGCCGCTGAATAAAGCCATTCAAACTCTATTCAAAATTTTAAACATATAAATTCCTTCACTTAATCTCACCACGTAATACAATTCGGTATCTTCAACAGAAAACTTAAAATTTACAATGTTTGGTTGAAAGTCGTCAAGTATAAAACGTAATGCATATGTATTGATTTGAATAATATTATTCAGTGAAGTAAACATAATTTGTACATCTCATCGTTTTGGTATGCTCTATTTTTATTTAAGTTGACTGAGTTGTGTAAGCAATATGTAATGTATTATGAGGCGATTGTTCGATCTGTGCTCTAGTTGCGGAAACTGTTGTCTTTTGAAAGTTTTTCAGTTTGAACTACCATTGTTTAAAAACAGTGAAATGGAGATGTTGATGTTTCAGAAGTTTTCCACAACATTGCTCCACATTTGGGCGTTCTCTGATATCTCAATAATTTCAGATTCTCGTACTGATTCAGATTCTTCCGACTGAGATCATTGTCATGACCTAAACTTTCACCTTCAGATATTTTTGGTTCCGTATATCATGGAAATCTAGAACTTTCTCACATTTTCCAGATCTGGCAGATCCAGATTATTCATATGCTTCAAAATTGTATCGACTTTCTGTCACAATCGTACCGGTGTGGTGCGTTTTCCGTAGAGCAGTTTGTTGTTGGTTTGGACATGCCGCAGGTTTTAAAATGTAATATTTAGCAATAAGGGCAGTATTGATTAAAAAAGTAGAGAGGTTACGGAATTTTGTTCAACATTACCAAGAGGAATTTTGACAACTGATCTGCATTGAGCAAATTGTCACTTTTACTTACGGAATAATGGGAATAATCGAGCAGAATATTTTTCCGAAAGTAAAGTGACAGCTCCTATTACTTTGCTTGGAAACCTTACGAATGCAAATTTTGTTTTTTGTTCTTTTCATGTGGATACTGTTGTAAGAATTTTGTTTCGATTCTTTACTTTTCCGATTCAGTGAACGGAATTTAACATGTGATTGAGATAGAAAAAGAAATTTCGTTTGAACACGATACCAACCTATGAACGTAAAGGTCTGCGTTCGAGTTTGTTGGAATAAAAACAGTTTTTATTTAATAGCTAAAGTCTCATGCATTATTCTCCAGGAAGATAAACATCGAGTTTTGAAACATATTGTTTGGAAGGTTCTGTACCAAAATAATTTGACTACCTTAACGACCACCTCGTCAGAGCTACCGACTGAAAAGTAACAAAGCAGTCTCGATTAAGTTGCAAATAGCTTACTGGAAATAAGCAAATAACCGTTTTTTACGGAAATCTGTTCTTTATTTGCTGAGTTGCAGAAATAAAAACTGGTTGTGTATTCTTTAATATTTTGAACATTGTTTAGATACTCAAAATTACCTTCCTCCTATAACTTCGGTAGACCCTCAAGACCTTCATCTTCAGTAGACTCAAGTTCCCTATATTCTCTCAATTATTCAGATCTGTTACAGATTTCTTTATTTTCATTTCCAATGGATTAAATCTCCAGGCTTTACAGATTCATCATGGAACGGAGATTTTATCCGGAGCGCCAAGCAATGTGAGGCAAGTAGGGTGAACCTGGGACTGTCCCGCATAATCCGGGACGTTTGACCACTGTAACCTAATGCCTACATGCAGATGGCGTAATGGTGTTGCTAGAGTAAACGCATTCACGGCAATTGTTTTTAAGGTTTGACTCCCACCGCTGCAGTCTAGGTAGCTTAGTTGGTTAAAGCACCAGTCTAGCGTACTGGTCATGGGTTCGAGTCCCATCGAAGGAAAAGTGGTTACCTCCAATACATTTTCCAAACCAATATCTTTCACATAACGTACATCTTCACATATGAGTTTTCGTGTGTACGTTCCATAAGGGGCCCCATACACGCTCCGACAAGTTGTACAACTTTGACTCCGCCCCCAGGAAATTTGGTTCGGTTGGAGTAAATACGGTCCTGTGGGCAAGTTGTACTGTCCAACCAGTCGTACAACATGCCCACAGACGTTCCGACTTTACTCCGACCGAGCCAAATTTCCTGGGGGTGGAGTCAAAGTTGTACAACATGTCGGATCGTGTATGGGGCCCCTAACAGTCACGATTTTCGTTTATCTTCCAAGGCTAATTCCATAGAAAAAGGGATGGATGAAAAATTCCCCTCGCTCAATGCTCGATTAATATTTCCAACAGGCCTCAGTAAAAATTTAGAAAAAGTCTAGTTTTCTACTGCAATCAACAGTATACTTTCATATTTGTTGGAAAGACCATTTTGGAAAGTTTTACAGATTCAATAAATCTTTATGAATTTGATTGAAAATTTGTCCGAAGACTTTAGTCAAGAATCTGTAATACTTTTCAAAATAGTGAACAGATCAATATGAAATCTGTTGATTGCAGTTTAAAATCGCCTTTTTTATTTTTACCGAGGTTTGTTGGATATTAGTATCAAGCGATGAATATTTTTTTACGATGTTTATGGTAAGTGGAATATTTTTGAAAATGGTGAACAGGTTCAAAACTGATCTATTGCTTATGTCCTTTTTTAAAGCTAGATTCTCGTTATGGCATTTGGGTAACAATATTTAACTTCAAAAATATTAAGCAAAACTATTTTCTTCGCGGATTTTTTTATTCGTATATAATGCAAACAAAAACTAGTCAATAAAAATTCCGCGGAATTTTTTTTAATTTCGTTTCGTTTCGTAAAATTTCGAATCAAATGAACCTCGATTTCGTTTCGTTTCGAAGTCTCGAAATTAAATCTGAATTTCGTTTTGCATCGTTTCGAATCAATAAGACCATTTCTAATTTCGTTTCGTTTCGTCAGGAAAAAATGTGTTATCGCATACCCTTACCTATTCGGCCATATGATCTTTTCGACCAAATGACCTTTTCGGTCGTATGACCCGTTCGACCAAATGACTTTCAGGCAGATGGGTTTCAGCCTAATATTTTGTTCAGCCGAGTTGCATTCGGCCAAATTGCTTCCGAAAAAATGGGTTTCGGCCGAACAACCGTTCCCCCTCGTGTATTTGTTCATTTACATTACATCTAACGTGTACAATTAGCCTTAAGAGCCAGGGCGAGGGATTTTTTCTCTTTGATTAAACATATTTTGGGTTATATACCCCAATGGAGAGGTCGAGAGAGAAGGGACTATTTGTCGGCTGAACCGAAAGACATTCAAATACATTCTTCAAACTAAATGATGCACATAACGAAAAACAAAGTTCACATAATTTAACACAAGGACAAACATCGAAATAAAATGGAACAAATTGTTAAAACTTTGTTTGTAGTTTTAAAAACTACTACCGTAGTAGATTCAACCAGCATAAAGTTTTTGAAACTACAAACAAAGTAATGGTACTCGGTTGCAGACCAATACCAAATAATAGCGGTTGAAGTACGATCGCCGGGTCGATCGTATGGTCTGAACTGCGGTTTAGGCATAGAATAGAACAAACTATGTAGATATGTAATTGAGATTCCCAAATTTCTTTATGGCTTTATTTATTCAGTATTATCGGCTGGAGATACGGAGTCGATGAAGACCTGCCCTTGATATCCTGCTCCAGCCAGCAGATAAGCAGCCGTCGCCTCCGAAACTTCACAATGTCCCGGGACGCAAGAATAAATGATGGTACCGATCATGTTTGCGAGGATTGTTTAAATGAACCCGTGGGTGTTTTGAAAGGGTTTTGATCTGGATGCAGCCCTGGACCTGCAGCCCATTTTAACCGCTCTAATATGAGAAATTATGGGCAGTCCTCGATCGATGAAGACCCCAAGAACCTTCATAAGTTTCCGGTTGGGAATTAGTTGATCATTTAGCTTGAGGCTGGGACCAAGGAGACGGAGTCGTCCATTGGAAACATATTCGCGTATACTTTTCACGGCCGACATAGTGCAGCCATAGTAAATTTGGCTTCTGAATCACGTACTGGCCGGAGTATTTCCGACGACCACTAGCAGGATGTCGTTATCGTAGAAAAAACAAAAAACGAGACCATTAAAGGCCCCGTTCATGGCAACTTAAAATAGAGTTATATCCAGAACGGAGCCGGAGAAGTCCCAGTCCACCAACTGTTTTTTCACCAGCAGGGTCCAATTGCGATTAAATGCCAATATCAAATATGCGGTTAGCACTTTCTCTTTCCGTTAAGCGCATTAACTTTCTCCCATAGTTCCGACGTAGTTTGTGAGGAATTATCTGCGTCGAGGAGCTCTTCCCGCTATATTTGTTTTGGCATTGATTTGACACTGACGGACGGTACTTCCTCCGGAAGTTCCTTCAGGAAATTCTCCGCAAGTTCCTCCAGGAAATCCTCCACGAAAGCTTCCGGAAGTTCCTTCAAGAATTCTTCGGAAGATCCTCCAAGAATTCCTCCATAAGTTCCTCCAGAAATTTCTCCAAAAGTTCCTCGAAGGAACTCCTCCGGAAGTTTCTCAAAGGAATTCCTCCTAAAGTTCCTCAAAGGAATTCCTTCGGAAGGTCTACAAAGGAATTCATCCGGAAGTTCTACAAAGAAGTTCGTCCGGAAATTCCTTAAAGAAATTCCCCAAGAAGTTCCTCCGGAAGTTCCTCAGAGGAATTCCTCCAGAAGTTCCCAGGGGTTTCTTCAGAAATTTCTCCGCAGTTTCTTAAGAAATTCCTACAAGAATTCATTCGAAAATTCCTCGAGGATGTTTTGTTTCGGAAGCTGCACAGGAGATTTATGCTAAAGTACCTCCAGAGATTCTTACGGAAGCTTCTCCAGACATCCTTCAAGATTTCCTCCGGGAGATCCTCCAGTAATTTCTCTTAAAATTCCTCCTTCCCCCAAAAAACTTAAAATTAAAAAATAAATAAAAGTTCCAAGAAATCAAGTAAGGTACAGTGGGGTAAGTGGGTAAATGGGGTAAGTGAAAAAACGCAAGTATTTCACTGATGAAACATAGAATTCTTCAATTTCACTTCACAATCATACAAGGTCAATCAAATCAATGCCATTATGGCGAGCGTGGAAAGCTGGATAAGTGAAACATGAAGGTTGTTTTGCGTGTCAATAAATACAGTTTTGAATTCCAGCCACAAAAATTATGTTATGAACATCAAGAATTAAAAAACAAAATTTATGGCTTTGCCTGTTTTTTTACCACGGGTGGGGCAAGTGAAAATTTTCCGACACTGAAAGCATTTCTCTATTTTTTTCTAACACAAATAATTTCTATTAAGCGTATATGAACAAATAATACCAATTCAAACTCATTCGAAGGCTTTTGGTTATTAGAGTGATACCGTTGAAATACTAAATCAAGAACCGAAAGTCCAAAGCGTGTCAGTGTATTAAATAATCCATGTTTGATAAATAATTCGTAAAAAATGGCATTTATAGAGCCTAACTACAAGAATCAATACTTTTGCAAATATATCAACAACTATGATTTATTTAGTCGAAATTTAGAAGATGTAGCCATGTGTTAATGTGGACTACTCTACTGAAGTCTTAAGTGGATTGTTAATGAATTACAACAATGATGATTCCAGGTTTGATGAATATTTCAAAGATAATTTCTCTGTATACACAAAAAAAACTATCGCCAAGGTTCATTATCTTACTATAAACCTGAAATAGAAAGTAATGTTAGACACAAATGGAGATGAAATGTTAGATTTCAAAAAGTTCAAGTAAAGAAAACAAAAAAATGGAGGGACTCCAGTGACTTTGATGAAATATCAACAGCATCACAACAGATCACAGTTATACTCTATTCAGTATAATTATCGTTTGCATGAAATATATGAGCAGAAAATGTGTTCTTATATTGAAAAATCCTCTTTTAAAATGATTTTTTCACTTACCCCACAAGTGGGGCAAGTGAAAAATTCAAACAGATTTTTTGGTTTTATAAATATTTTGTATCCTAAAAATGTTTTTTGCTTTTTTTCTTTTTTTCTCTTTTTTTTCTTTTTTATTTATTTATGATTTTTCATAAAAGATCTTGTGTGCAGGCATATAATGATTGAATAGATGATTCGTAATGTCGTAAATATGATCAATTTAAATATTATGTTCAGCTTTTATGACTTGATGAACATGAACTTAGCCCACTTGCCCCACAGTACCTTATCATGCCTCAACTTTATTCAACAGATTCACAACACGATTTTAAGATGAGGTATCCATTGCCGTCTTGAATTTCAAAATGGCGCCAAACACCAATTTCCAGATTTTATTCATCGAACCCATTCCGGCAATGCCCATTAGGGTGGTTCCAGAAATAGATTATGCTTCACAATGCCCATCTGATTCTGTATCATGTTCTGAGTATCCTCCGAAAATTTGGCGATCCTCACCTCTTAGGGTAAATAATAATACTATTGAGAACTGCAAAAATGATAAATGTGTTCCTGAGAATTATGTCTTTTACGTAACATGATCCAAAATCAATGATAACTATATTTCAGAAAAGGGCCGGTTGGCCGATTACCGTTCTGCCGAATGCCAAATCATATGGCCGAAAGGCTCAAATAGCCGAATAGGTCATTTGGACGGAAAGGTCATTTGGCCGAAAAAGTCATTTGGCCAAAACTGTTATTTGGTCGAAAATATCATTTGGCCTAAAAGGTTATTTTTCCGAATAGGTCAATTGGTTCAATAGATCATTTGGTCGAATAGGTCATTCGGTGGAAAGCCATTGGCCGCATGCCACTAGGCCGAATGCCACTAGGCCGAATGCCACTAGGCCGAATGCCACTAGGCCGAACAAATCATTAGGCCGAAGCCCATCTGGTCGAATAGGTTATTCGGCCGAATAGGTTATATGGTCGAATAGATCATTTGGCAGAAAAGGTCATATGGCCGAATAGGACGTTTGGCAGAATAGGATCTAATAAGTCATTTGGCTGAATGGACCATTAGGCCAATGATCTATTCAGCCAAATGACCTATTCGGCCAGATGGATTTCGGCCTATTGGCATTCGGGTTTCGACCAAACGACCTTTCTCCCAATATTTTGCAGTTAATGGTTCTGTTAACTTGTATAAGGTGGGGAGAGTGAAAAGAGAAAAATCAATTCTATCAATCTAGTGGTAGGTTAGAGTGGCTCGATTATCAAATACGACAAAGGCGAGAAATAGGTTCACATTTAATCACCTATCATTTCTGACTAGATACATTACACGTATTGAGTGTTGTATAATGAGTTTTACGTTAGATGGCACATTACAATAAATCGACGTCCAAATCCATGCCTACTAAACCATGCAAGTCATTTCGAAATATATCAAGGAACTAATTTCAGGTTGTCATCTTCCATAATTCTTGAGAACTGTGTCGACTATAGCGAACTTTAAGTTTATTTTCGTGCACTGTAAACTTCTGTAATGATATATTTTGTCTTGCAACATAATGACAACTTTTGTGATCGTTTTACAAGGCCAAGATGTGTAATGTGTTATCCGCAGTACAAATAGCACGTGTTCTTAAAGCATTCACCGCTAGAATACTCTATGTGGCGGTCAAATTTTCAAAAATACGCTTAGGCGACTATCTGGCGCTTATTTTTTGTTGCTACTATAAATAAGCGTAGGAGTAGATATTTTTTAATGAGTGGTACAATATTATCAAGAACTAAAAAATTCACTATCGGACTTGTCCAGACCGCGGAAAAAATTACTGATAAAAATATGAAAACACGTCAATCCGCGAGCACGCCCTACTTCGATCCGTGTTGGTCACTGTTGAATTTTCTGGAAAACTTTTGCTTCTCGCATTTTCTATCTCCAGCGATCGGTTGGTCCTCCGAGCAGTTCATGCATTGGGTAATATGGATACCCTAAGGAATCGCGTAGTTTTCATATGGAAAACGCGGTATACTCACACTCACACACCGTCTCGTCAACTCAGAAATCGCCAACTGCTATGGATCCGTGGACATCGCACACATTACGGCCAAAATAAGCCATTAAATGTATGCTGCAGACTATTTAATGAAATATGTTCTTTTTTGTCAGTAAATTAGTTTTTAAAAATAGAATTGGGTCTAACAAAAAGTCTGTGCAATCTTTAAGTTGAAGACGGTGTTCAAATAAATGTAAATGAAAAAGTTCTGGACAAATGAGTCAAATAACATGCACATGACATGTTGGAATGTAGAGCCACTAAAAAAAAGATTTAAAGCGTAATAATTCTGTTATATAAGTATTCTGGTTGTGTGTGTTAGAATCTAAAACAATAAAAAATCATCTAATAAAAAAATGTTGCATAGCAAACTTATATTTTTCATAGAAAAGTAAAAAATAGCATTTTTCAATTGTTTATATGAACGTTTAAGTGAAAATTACTTAATTTAAAGTACACTAATATGCCAATACTTCTTTTACGTGCTTCGTTTCATTGAAAACAAGAAAAAATTCAAATGGGAAACGAAATAACATCTCTATTGATTACAAATGAAATTGGGTGATATAATCCTGTAATTGAAAAAGCAATAAACTGAAAAAACAATTTCAATAGAGGAATTGTAAATTAACACAACTTCCCACAAAAATAGTTATTTATGGTACTGACATTTGCAATAAAACAATAGACTCGAAAAACTTTTTTTTCAAAATCTTTCTCAAAGTTTTCTTCAAGTAAGAAATAAGATGTCAAATTTTTCATAGAATAAAAAAGCAAGTGTTTTTAATTTACATGGAAATGTAAAAAAATAACACAAATTTATATCTTTTGCGAGGAATCGTTCTATTTTCTTTTCGCCTACAATGTAACTGTGGATAAAGCATTACCTTGTTTCCATAGTATCAATATGAGAGCTATGAGGTTAAGAGCGGGAACACTAATTTTATACTGCTTCATTACAACGTAGATAAAGCAGAATAGAACGAGATGGGTCCACGGCAACAAAAACATTGCATTCGTCTCGAGATTGTTCCCCCAACTCACTTGTTCATTCAAATTTCTGTTCGGTTTACGACAATAGAGCAATGAATGTGATGAAGGTGTTGAAATTGTGCTGAGTTGAGTGGATCGTGATTGTGTCTGCCTTTTGTCAGGAATGAATGGCGAAAACTGTTTACCTTCATCAGCCAGGAAAAAAAAAGCACAGAGATATATAATCGCAAAAAAAAAGCATCTTCTTGGAGTTGAATGGAGCTACGTTTATTTCAGCATGAAGAAAATTTGGTTTTTACTCATAAATGTAGATCTGAGATTTGTTTCAACACCTTGACACTTTATCCGAAAACTATGAATCTGTGTTTTACTCTAACTAGAAATAATCATCCTCTTTCTTTTATTTTCACTAAACGCCTATCTTTCTGTCTATCTATTCCATTTCCGGTTCTGTTTCCGTTTCTTCGATTTCATCCTAATCGCATGGAAATCTTGCAGCTCGTTGCGCGAAGAAAGGAGAAGGAGAAAGAAAAGGTGTGTGGTCCGAGTTTTCCAATTGTGTGGCACTTCTCCAAACCGTAGTCGAGAAACAACGCAAAATCAGCTTCGTCCCATATGGTGTTTGCACTCGCTCTGTACAGTCAAATATATAAATGCTTATGAGTTCAATCCGGCGCTTTGGACCTTAATTCATATTTGTCGGGTGATGGCAATAGTGGCAATATGTTAAACAATTTAGTAACCCTGCGCTTCATGTGATTGTGAGAATAATCTGTAGTGGTATAGGCTATGTAAATATGGTGCCGAGTGAAATTTCAGACGTATATCATAGTATTAGGATTTTTACCGTTCAAATCAATAAATTTTTCCTTTAGTTATTTTACTTTTATTTGTGTACCAACGGACCAGTTATTATCACTTAAATAGAATCTTGTTTCAGGTGATCAGTTTCTTTAGATGAAATATTCATCCTCCATTGCACTTAGAAATAAATTGACCCCACATCTACATTTGCCAATCGCATTGTCGCACATTCATCAGGTCCAACTGCACTGACCAACATCAAGTCTTATCTGTGTAATCGTGATGTTGAAAAGGAAATCGCCGGAGAAAGTAGTGAAGACGGATTCCTATTATGCAAATCATCAGCTTTCATAACTTTGGGTTTATGTAAATGGAATTTTCTTTTTCTTGGATATTTTTTTATCGACTTGCTTTATTCCGGTGTCCTATCTCGAACATCTGGGACGTGAGCGCCCATACTTGGATGTACGATTAGAATCAATTTGCTTACCTTTTTGTTCGTACGCTGTAAATACGAATAACAGAATAAGGCGCAAAGTGGTTTTTAGCAGTATCGATAATAACTCGCTTTTGAATAACGTTTCTCGAAACTATTTGTCTATTAAGTGAAAATCAACCAATGTTTTCCTCTTCTCTGTTTTTTCTCTCTTTTCTCTTTTATATCTCTCCTACTACGACTTTGCCATCTTTCCGTGGTTTGGCGCGAACTGCACGCCTCTTTTCGATTGCTAATCGATCGAAACCAAATCATGAACCAAAAACATTACCTTCGACTCTCGCTCAAAATTGAAAAAACAAAACACCAATATCTGACCGACCGCTGAACGAACGAACGAACGAAATGCCCCTCCAACGCTAACAAGGGTGTGCTACTCTGCCCACAGACTCTGTCGCAAAGTAGGAGAACGCGTCTGCGGAGGGCCTTCACCGAGGCTACGAATGAGACCGTCAATTACGCTAAAACGGTATTTAAAGCTCATAGTACTACTTTACCAGCAACCAATACTGCTCTCTCTCTTTCTCTACATATAGACACTATCTTTAGTTGATCTTCCCCCCTTGCGACCACTTAGTGCTAGTCTTGTCCCAATAGTTTTGTTCTTCATACTATCTCTATATAGCTCTATTACGGCAAGGTCACTCCATGTCAAATCGATGAAATGTTTTTGGAAAATGGTTGTTATGTGCAAAATAATTATGAATATCACAAAAAATGACTTATATGAAATGTGTTATTGCTTCAAAAGTAATAAAATGTTCTCAACTAATATGTTTTTTTTTTGTTTTGGAGAACTAACATGATGCTTACGTTCGAATATTTCAATGCGAAGAATGATAAATACAAATAATTTTTAAATACACCTCACTGATTTTTCTAGCCATGACTAATAATAAAACTTCCGAAAAATAAATCCGAAGCATTTTTTAATGCATCCAGTGAGTTTTGTTATTTGTCTGCTATTTCCCTGTCCCGGAAAATAATCATTTATTCAGGTTTGTGGGTTTGTGACATGTCCCGTCTCGTTTTCCAAACGAAATAGCCCTTGAGGGGCCCATATTTTTTTTATACCATTTTTTAATGCAATTTTATTGTATTATTTTAATGCAATTAATTTTATATAAAATTTTAAGTCCAGACATAGACTACCAAGCGGAAATTCTTTCGATTTTCCAACGACAGTTGTTCCATATTCCCAACAAAAATTGCTTCGAACTATCGAAGGAATATGTTCCGAGTTTGCAACGGACATTGTTTCGAAATTCCTACGGCATTTGTTCCAAATTTCCAAAGACAATTGTGCTGTTCTTCCGACGGTAATTAATTCGGATTTCCAACAGAATATTGCAACGGAAACTGTTTCGAATCTCAAGTTTCCAACGTAAATTGTTCCGAATATCCAACGGGAACTAATCCGATGGAATGTATTCCAAATTTCCAACAGATATTGTTCCGAATTGACAGAAACGGAATATGTTCCGAGTTTCCGATAGAAAATGTTTACAATTTCTATTAGAAATAATTTTGTATTTTTTACGGAAACTGCTTCGAATTTCCATCGGAAATTGTTGAGAATTTCCAACTGTTTCGAACAACTATATCGAAGTTCGAACGGAACTGCTTCAAATTTTCACCAGAAATTGTTCCGATTTTCCATAAAAAATATTCCGACTTTCCAACGGCAATTTTCAACGGAAATTGTTCCGAGTTTCCAACAGAAAGTGCTTCGAATTTTCAACGGAAATCGTTCCGAATTTTCAATGTTTAGAATTTGCAACAGAAATTCATTCAACTTTCTAGAAATTATTTCAAATCCAAATAAGATATTATTACAATTTAAAAACGGAAATCGTTTCGAATACATCCAACAACAAATTTTCCCAATTTCCATCAAAATCTGTTACAATCTTCAAGTGGAAATTGTTCCATACTTTTAATGGAATATGCTCCAAATTCCCAACAGTTTTTTTTTTTTCCAACAGAAGTTCTATCGAATTCTTATCGAAAATTATTTCGACTTTCAAATGGAAACTACTTGTACTGAGTTTCCAACGCAAATTGTTTTGAATTTTTAACAGCAATTGCTAAAAATTTTCAACGGACATGTCTTCGAATATCTTCCGAATTTTCAATTTCCAACGACTTTTTTTTCCGAATTTTCAACAGAAATTATTTCGGATATGTTCGGAATTTCAAAGAAATTTTTTTCGAGTCTCAAACAATTCACATTGAAAAGGGAAATTGATTTGAATCTATCCTTAACATATAACGAATTTTCGCCGGAATATTTTTTTTAAATTTCCTACAGAAGTTCTATTCAATTCCTATCGGAAATTATTTCGAATCTACTTCCAATTTCCATCGGAAATTGTTACGAATTTCCAACGAAAATTTTTCCGAATTTCCAACGGCAATTGTTTTGAATTTTCAACAGAAATTCTAACAAATTTCTATCAAAAATTATTTCATATTTATACTAAAGAATATTTAAAATTTGGAACGAAAATTGGTTTGAATTTATCCAACAGAAAATGCTCCGAATTTCTGTCTAAAACTGTTCTGAATTTCCAGCGAATATTGTTTCGAACTTCCAAGAAAATATATTTCGAATTCTCAATTAATTTTTTTGATTTTCTAGCAGAATTTAAATCTAATTTCTATCGAAAATTATTTCGAATGTCGAGCGGAAACTGCTAAAAATTTCCATCGGAAAATGTTTCGATTTTCAAGCTGCGAACAATACAATGATCTATGCTTCAATGCTGCGAACATATAATGAACTATGTTTCGCATTTTCTTCGACAATTGTTTTAATGGAAATTGCTTCGAATTTCCTACAGAATTCTTTCAAAATTCTGTCAGAAAATCAATTTAGTTTCTAATGGGAATTGTTTCGAATTTCCAACAAAATTCTTCCAAATTTCTATCAAAAATTATGTCTAATTCCAGTCAGATATTGTTTCAAATTTCCAAAGGAATACGTTTCTAATTTCGAAGGGAAATTGTTCCGCATTTCATCGAAAATTGATTTGAACTACTAACAGAATTCCATTAATATCCAATTTGGAACGAAAGAGAAAAAAGATTTTCAACCCGAGACTGGTTCATCTCTCATTCCGTACGGTTCGGAAATTGTGCCGAGCTTCCAAAAAAAGTTCTTCGAAATTTCTAGCCTAAATTGTTTCGAATTTCTGTCAGAATTTATTTTGAATTTCCATTTGAAATTATTTCACATTTCGAACGGAAATTAAATTATTTAATGGATTATGTCCAAACTTTCAACGCAAATTGATTCGAATTCGGCACAGAAATTGTTTCGAACCTCAAAGAAAAATACTTTCGAATGTCTATCAGATATTATTTAGAATTTAAAACGGAAGCTGCTTCGAACATCCATTGTAAAGCGTTTCGAGTTAACATCGAAAAAAGTTCCGAATATCCAGCAATTGTTTTGAATATGCAATGCAAAAAGTTTTGAATTTTCAACATTTTCAACAAAAATTCTGTCGAATTTTTATCAGAAACGATTCCATATTTCAAATGGAAATTGTTACGATCTTCTAATGGAATACGTTACAAATTTTCAATTGCAATTGTTCCGAATTTCCAACGGCAATTGTTTCAACAAAAGTTGCTTCTAATTTCAAATAGAATTCTTTCGAAATTTTCTGAGGAATTATGTCGAATTTAGTACGGAAACTGCTTCGAACTTCCTATAGAGTAAGTTCTGAACTTTCAACGGAAATTGTTTCCAATTTTTATAATTTCTACGTAAATTCATTCATTGGAAAGCGATCTGAATTTCCAAAGGAAATTGTTTCGAATTTCCGAAAGAAATGCTCTCGAACTTATAACAGACATTATTTTGAATTTCCATCAGAAATTATTCTAAATTCCTAACGGAAATTGTTTCGAGCTTCTAATGGAAAATGTTCCGAATTTCCAACGACAATTCCGTCGGAATTTATTCCGAATTTTCAATGGAATTTGTTTCGATTTTCCAAATCCCCAATAATTTATGATTCTGACATGCAATCAGAATAAATTCGGGCCGTTATGACAGAAATATGACGAAATGGTTCGAAATTTGAATTTATCTCCAAGTCCGATAGGGGTTAAATAGGCATTTCTACTAAAATCTTGATTAAATGTGTGCTTCAGGTTTAGATGTTAGATTACTATTATTCATTGAAAATAACAAACTTAGGTTACTGAGCACAACTAGGTAAAAAGGGGTAATTTCGATGCGTTCTTAAAGAAAGTTGCGGGTACTACTGCGACGACTACACTGAGGAAAATGGACTTATGATTTTCAATCAAAAGCCTTATGGAAATTTGTCACAAGGGATCGGTATGAATTTCAATATGTTTCCTTATAAACGATGAATTTCATTTAAATAAAAAGTTTAGAGCGTCAGACTGGGTTCGAACCATGGACGGTATGTAAACCACACGCCCATCGACGCTTGAATACTCGGAGAGGTAACTGCGTATAAGAAGCACTGTGTGGAATAATCAGTCGAAGTCATAAGGCGTCAGTTATGAATTTCGTGAGTCCAATTCGCTGAGTGTATAAAACGGCAAAACTTTTGCTGGTTAAGTGTCGCCAGTGGTTTGGTGAATCCATCTTCCGATTGGCTTGAAATAGGCGTGTAGCAAAGTGTGACGGCACCGTTCTCCAAATTCTTGTAAATGGAATGATATCGGATGCTAACGTGTTTCGCCCTGAGATTAGAGGATCCGATGCCTGCGATGCTGATTGCAGTTTGGTTGTCGCAGTACATCGTAACCGGTCCACCGTAGGCGAACTCCAACCGAAGATTGCTCACCACATGGTTTCTTGTATATTTCGAGAAAGTGCCATCTGCCCCGTCTCGCATATCGAAAGAGTTACTGCCGGTGGCTTCTTTACATTCCAGGCTATGGCGGCACCCTGCATCGTAAAAACAAAGCCAATTGTCGGCTCGCGGCTATCGGGATCTCCTCCCCAATAAACATCGCTATATCCGGCCAGCTCTCCATTCTGCTTCCTTGTACGTTGCACATTTCACATCTTCATTTTCTATTTTTCAGTCTACGGGGCCATCAACTTGTCCAGTCTACAGCTCGGATCCGCTGGTGCTGCTTCCGGATTCGCATTTGTCATACCAAAACGTCGAACGATTTCCTCAATGTATGCTTTTTGATCTAACGATAGTTTGCCACCACGTCGATCCCGCTGGATCCGTATACCGAGGCAGTATGTGGCCTCACCCAAGCCCTTTATTCTGAACCTCTGCAATAATAAATCTTCTAGCTTATTCTTTAATCGTTGATTTTTCGTGAAAATCAGCAGGCCATCCGCGTACATCGTCACGGAGAGCATCTTCTCCCCGTCTAGTATCCAGTATAGGCAGGTCTTCACCCATGATCTCTGCAGGACCAAACTCTCATGGCACCTCATCCAGCTTCGCGTTCCGTACCCGGCTTGATTGTTTCAGGCCGTATAATACCTTGCAGACCTTGCCTTTTGAATCCATGAATCCTTCAGACTGAACCTTGAATATTTGTTCGTCACCGAGCACGCATTCCAAGAATGTGATAACCAGGTCTATCTGATCCACATCCGAGCGTCGTTACCATCGCCATCAGGTGCCGCAAATCAGGCCTTATGTCGATCTGCATTTTTTCATGTGTCTTGTTTTCAATGGATCTAATTATTGATCGATTTACTAGATACGCTGCCGTCGATATTGCCTCCGCCCAGAAAAATGTCTACATTCGCGCATCGTTTAGAAGACATCCATCCTTTCTACAAAGGTTCTATTTATCCTTTCTGCCGTGCCATTCTGCTCTGGAGTGTATGGGCACGATCTCTGATGACGGATGCCATCTTTCAAGCGTCTTCCGAACTATTCTACTCTCGCCCATTGTCAGTCCTGAGAATTTTAAGTTTTTGTCCTTCTCCGCCTTCGCTCGAAACTACTTGCACCCTGCCAGGACTACACTTTTGAAAAGTAGACTGCCACTCTTTTCCTTGCATCGTCTACGAGCATGACGAAATATAGACCGTCACCCAAAGAAGGAATCTCCACTGATCCGCAAAGATCGGAATGCACCAGCTCAAGCAGTCCTAATGCTTTGGATTCGTTTTTTGGTAATGGTCTTCATGATTGTTTTCCTTCCAGACACACTGTGCAATTCTTCACCTTCTCACCTTCAAAATCCACGCCATTGTACATGTTCTTGAGCTGCTCCAAACTAGAATCGTTCAGGTGGCCTATCCTCCGATGCTATAGCTGTATTCCGCTAGCTTTGGCTAATTCAATCGATATAGGCCGCTTTCTTCCTTGCCAGAAACGACCAGCTCATCAGCCTCGCTCAGCACCACACATTTGTCCGCAGTAATCTTCATGGTATAACCTATTACATATCGCACTTACCAAAAATAGATTAGTTGCCAAATCGAATTTTTTAACACTTCGTGAACATCGATCGTACCATCTGGAATCCGCACACCAACCGTTCCATGCAGCCATTATTCGCGCTCCCCACCTGCAATGCTGTTTCGTGAACATGAACGGAATCCTGGTTCGGTCTGGCCATGTGACACGTCGCTACCGAATCAAAATATCAGCCTTCCGTTTGAACATTTCCGATCGCAAAAATACTGCAGAGGCCATCCGACTTCGATTTTGTATTGCTGGCCAACTTGTTCGGACATTTAGACGTAAAATGGCCTGGCTTGTCCTTCGAGCTTCACAACTTGAAGGAGCTTAGCTTTTACCGCATCCGACGTTTGATTCGCTCCTGAGACCTCCACGGGATTGGAGGATCCTAGTTTCGTAGTGTTCTGGTAGCAGCAACGCCACCAATCACGAGTCATTCACCTTGATCCCAATCGAAGCGAGCTTGTGGCTGGTACTCATTAATTAGTTGAAATATTCCTTCACGATTGTTCAACCAACCAGTCGAATTGAGATCTACTTCCCAAGTAGCCGTATCTTGAGTTTTGAGAAGCTGTGTTTGACTTGTTCCACGTTTTTGCTGCATCCACCGCATCCTGGACGAGCCTGTAGTTATAGCTCCCCAGGCTCAGGCAGATTGTCAACAATGCACGCAGCTCCACATCTTCGGGAACCACTGCAGGACTCACAGAGCACCAGCTCCCTTCATAGATTAGGATCATTCGCATAGCGAATGCTTAAATGGAGTAATTCTGGCATCCTTTTAACCTAACGTCTTTTTTAAACGGTTTTCAAAAATTAAAACGGCCGTTAAAACAAGTCGATCCGGATGGATCCCCATTTATGATTTATTCTGGATTTGCGTCAATCCTCAGTTTGATTCCAGAATCATTTCAGACTCAGTTGGGTTCAGTTGTCCCCGAAAAAACTGGCCATTTACAAATTTAGGTCGAAACAGGTCCTGTGGTAAAGTTAATGCTATTCACAAAACAATAATGGAAATGATATTTTCAGGGTTCCTGTGCCACTTTGGGAGCTCCGGAATGGTCATTTTTTAAATTGAGTTAAAATACAGTATGTAAAAAAGTGTATCTATCCCATATTGCCAATTTGCAATCGTTGTTTCTAATGAATATTTTTATATGATTTGTTCAATTTTGAGTTCTTGTTAATTTGCCATCAAATTAAATAATATTTTTCCTCCTTTGAAATAAATCTGTGGTATGACAATGGAACTAAAGAAAACAATGGAACAAAGAAAAAAGTACGCGAAAAAAAGTATCCACTTTATAACTAAACAATAATATAACATTGTTCAATATTTTGTTTGACCGAGTGCAAATTCCTTTTAGTGGTCCAAAATAAGAGCCTCCGTAAGGGTGGTCCAAAATACACTTCTTACCCTATGTCGAGATAAACTTCCTTTACTATTCTTACTTACTTACTTACTTATGGATCCTGTACACCTCCGGTGGTGCAAAGGGCCGACTTGAAAGATCTCCATCCTGAGCGATGCCCGGCTATCGCTTTAACCTGTTGCCAGGTTAGATTTCGGTCGACTTCTTTTATTTCTTTATTGAGGCTTCGCCGCCATGAGCCTCTGGGTCTGCCTCTGCTGCGATGTCCCGCTGGGTTCCAGTCTAATGCTTGTTACAGATTTCGTTTCCGCCCCTACGTAAAGTGTGGCCGACCCAGCCCCACTTCCGATTCTGAATTTCTGTTGCTATCGGCCTCTGGTGACAACGACGATGGAGCTCGTTGTTTGAGATCCAGTTGTGAGGCCACCAGGCCCGAATTATATACCGCAGGCATCTGTTAATGAACACCTGCAGCCGTTGAGTGTTCTCCACTGATACACACCATGTTTCGCTAGCGTATAACAGCACAGATTTCACGTTAGAGTTGAAAATTCGTATTTTGGTGCGTTCACTTATCTGCCTGTTTTTCCAGATATTTCTTAAACTCGCAAAGGCAGCCCTTGCTTTCTTGATCCGTGCGCCTATGTCGATCTTGGTACCGCCGTCTGACGCCATTTGGCTACCAAGATATTGGAAGCTTTCAACATTCTCCACTGGTTGCCCGGCTACTGTGAAACTGGAAGGAGTCACCGTGTTTACATCCAACGATTTGGTTTTGTTGACGTTGATGACTAAACCTGCCGAGGAGAAGCGATCGGCAAGGTCGTTGAGCTTACTCTGCATATCAGAGCGCCGTTGCGCGAGTAGTGCAACGTCATCCGCCAATTCGAAGTCGTTTAGGTGCTCCATGGTTATAGGCTGCCATAACAGCCCGCGGTTTGGTTCACGGTCAATCGCATCTACCAGAATCTCATCGATTACGATGAGGAACAGTAACGGTGATAGAATACATCCTTGCCTCACACCAGCTACGACCCGGATAGGGTCGGACAGGACCCCATTGTGCAGCACTCTACACGAAAAGGCCTCGTACTGTGCTTCGATGAGGCCGATGATTTTCTCAGGAATCCCCTTGCGTCTCAGGGCGCCCCACATATTCTCGTGATTGAGACGGTCGAAAGCTTTTTCATAGTCAATGAATACCAAGTAAAGGGACTCTTGGAATTCGTTGACCTGCTCCAAAATGATGCGGAGCGTGACAATATGGTCCACACAGGATCTTCCGGCACGGAATCCGGCTTGCTGCCGCCGGAGAGTCGCATCGATCTTCTCCTGAATCCGGGCTAGGATAATTTTGCACAGAACTTTGAGAACGGTACACAGCAACATAATGCCTCCACTCGATAGGGAAAATGTCGAGATTATTTGGTCACAAAGTATGAAGGGGATCATCGCGTTAACAGCGCTGAAGTCACATACATGTTTGCAAGATTGCATGTTCAGATAAGTTGGAATACTAAGTTATAACGATAATCTAAGTTGTTACGATATCTGAATTTGCCCATGAGTGTTTTTCAGGCAAAAATGAACCTCTTAAGGGAAACGATAGATAGGGATTGTGAAACTGTTCAAGATTTCAAGATCATTTGGTCTAGCCGTTCATTTACGACTGGTATTCAATCGAAATCAACCCAACATGTCCATACAGGTTTTTAGAACCCTTGCGTATTATGCGCAGTTCAAATTAGTTTGACGCAGATGTTCTAGGTTTTCCAAATTGTTCTAGAATTCAAATCATCATGAAACCAGGCGTAGTTGACCTTGTAGACCAAATGATCTGAATTCCACAACAATTTGGACAACCTGGACCATCTGCATCAAACTAATTTGGAACCCACATACTATGCAAAGGCTTTAGGATCGTGCAGGGTTGCAGCTGGATTGATTTCCATTTTGTCAATTTTACTCATATTGAATTTGGTAAATCAAAATCATCTACATTTTAAATGACAGCAACCGTGCTCCAGCTGATCTACAAAAACAATATGATCCTAGAAACATAACAAACCAACAAACTACAGGAAACTAGATGAGGTGGATAAGACAACCGTGAAACAATTGTGAAAATAAATTAGAAGACCCCGGGAACCTGTTGTTTGAAATGATGATTCTAATGATTTCTTGATCGCAGTAATAAACATGTTAACCAAGAACAGGTCCCAACATGCGATTAGGTTCAAGTTTCCCATAATACAAGTTCCATAAAGTGCTTGAACACTTGTTTATTTATTTCATAAAACGGTTGAGATGAAATTTGCGTAAAAAGTTAATCCATAAGATGAATCATCGCACAAATGTATCATGCGTCTCCATATGCTTTTATGATTATATGCTGCTGAACAGTTCCACAATCCCTACCTATCGTTTCCCTTAAGAGGTCCATTTTTGCCTGAAAAACACTCATGGGGACATTCAGATATCGTAATAAGTTAGATTATCGTTATAACTTAGTATTTTAACTTATCTGAACATGCAATCATGCAAACATGCAAGTGACTTCAACGCCGTTAAAGCGAAGATCCTCATCATACTTTGTGACCAAATAATCTCGACATTTTCCCAATCAAACAACAAACGTCAGTAACCAGTCGATTTTAGAGGTCGAGAACTACAAAGGCAATACATGGGCATCGCGAATGCAAATTTACTGTCGACCAGATTATAATCAAACGATTGTTAGTTAAATTTAACGAATCACACGTGAAGCAAACATGAAAGAGTAGATTCGTTGGCCTAAAGTTTATGGCATTCCTGATGGGAAGTGTCATTTAGGACCCCATTTCAGATAGTGCTTCGAAATAAGCTGTCGTAAAATAATAAAAAAAAAATCTGCAGTGAATCAACTGTTGTGGAAATTGTTTGGACGAAGAATTAGATATCGAGTATTCCTAATAAAATTTATTTTCGCACATAACAAGACATTTCACATTTCTCCGTTGTCATTGGGCTGATGTCCAGTCGTACCGATTTGATATGGAATGACCACAGTAACAGTAACATTTACCAGTAGTGTAGAGTAAAACATTCTTCTACGAGATACCATTTTCGTTCAGTTGAGCTTCCTGCCCCGCCCCCTCTTTCTTACATATACATATACTATTAGCAAGTTGATGATCGATCGTAGCTCGGTAGTAGTGCTGTAGTTGAACCAGAATATCCAGTAGTGCGTATAATTTTTGTTTTTGTTGAAATTCAAACCAGCAGTAGTGTAATTGGTCACCCCGAATGCTACTACTTTTGCCAGCAAGAAGGAAGACTTATGTTTCGTTTCCCCCGTCCCGAATCACAGCAAATCACCGATTTGAACCAAAAATGCATTTTCACCTCACACAACCCAAGCTGAGTTTTGTGTCATCTTGTGCGTAAATCGTTTGTACATAAAAGTTGGAAGCAGTCTGCCTGATTCGATTTCAGTTGTTACACTTAGATCGGTGTAGTCTCTTCTGCGCTTCAAAATCCGTTTGTCAATCGTTCTTGGTTCCGGGTGCACTACAAATGTTAACACACAAGCAACATGTACATACACCATTAGTTACCAATCTACACAAAGTTTAGTGCATTGACAGTTGCTTTGATTATCCGAAAGTAAAGAATATCACATTGAAAGGTTCTGCGAGGCAGAAGAAACAAATTGTTAATTCTCACCTCTCATGTTACACATTGTAAATAGTCTTTAAAAAAAACTTCAAAGTGCATAGAACATGTGTCAAGACTTCTTTTCAGCCTTATTTGCTCAAAATCTACTGAATATCACAACAAATCATCTTCATCAAGATAAAGGTAAGTTGAACTATGACCTAAACCGATGACAAAATCAATAAATCCGAAAGATAATTACCAATCGTGGTGGTACGAAGAAAACGGAAAAGCTCATTAATCAGATCATCTATAAAAAACTTTGAACGAAATTCTTGGAGGAGTGTCTGATAAATTATCAAATGAGCCTCTAAAAGTAATTCTAAATCAGCCAGTATTTGAAATTTTGTGGATTTTTTCTCCATATCCGATCTCGATTTCCATAACTGGGTGGTTTCATAAATATCGACGTCAATAATATTTTCTTTCTTTATTTACTCTTTCTCAATCGAGTCGATTAAAGAAGATGCAGATCGTGCGAGTAGTTGATAAAGCGCGTCGTAATTTTTGCTTGGTGCCAGTCAAATTACTTCGAGTGACAAATAAATTACCACAATAACAATCCACTCGCCAACGATAAACTACGAGTGGAGATATTTCTCGCATCACCAACAGCTAATTGAGAGCATAGTTGAAATTCCATTCTTTCAACTTTGGCAAACAACGCACTCACGCAGTGTCCTGTTCGATGAAAATGAAAATAGACTACACTCTGTGGGGTGCCCAGAAGCAAAGGGATATAAGTGACCTTCTTATCTAACTCAAAGTCACTGTTACTACAAATAAAAATAATTCGTAGTTTTGTGGCAAACTAAAATCTGTTTTATTCTTTTAATGATTCTGGTAAAAAACATCAAAATATAAAAGCAAAGTATAAAGCAAATAAAAAATGTAAAGCTTCTTTTCTCAAAAGTAGATTCTCGTCACTTGCAATTACTCTATTCAACACTTTTCCTATCCTGCCGAGTACGCATTTATCAAATGATTTATGGCGTGTTTACGCCACAATAGTCGTCTTCGGAGCGAGCAATTTGCTGCGTTAGGGACGATATTCGCAATTGATAAATCAGCATGTAGAATAAGTGTTTTGTTATTTTGCTTCGCTACGACAAGTGTTTTATGCTGGATTTTAATCACTCGTCTATTAGACTAAATCTCGTTATTTAGCTTTTGTATTCTTTTTTGATTCGTTGGGGAAAAATTTACATAATCTTCGGTTGCTCAGTATCTTCCACTCAGAATCAGAAATGGTACAAGGACCCTTCAATCAATCAATGCGACTCAACCAATATGTCGGCTAGGGTACAACTGGAGACAGTAATTGTATTATCGATTGATTTGGATGGCCCATCAAATGGTTGACAGAAGGGACATAGTCCATATGATTCAAGGTCGCTCGTTAGCAAGCGGAAATAAAATCGAATTCCAGCGATGGTCACACTAATGATGCTTTCTGTATTACCAAGGACGACCCGTAATGGAGGCAGTGTTTCATATTCGGAAATGCTAAATGTTCTTTTGTGTCACCAGAAAAATCGAATTTGTATGTAGAGTAAAATTAGTTCCTGTTCTCAAGTTTGGTTGCGTACTACTTGGAAGGCGATGTTCATAACAGCAATAAGTCATTTTTGGGTCGAGGTATGGTTAAAAATCGGGACTACCTACACATCAGCCTTAGCCTCAGCCTTCCATAGAAAAACAACCCTCCTCAACCTGCACAAATCAGTGATCGATTTTGATTGACATGATTTGTGCACGAGCCTCAAGACGGGCTTTTGTATATTTCTTTTTATAAATGGGGTATTAACCATCAGTTCTATTATTGGTTTTACCTCTGGCACTACAGAAGGAAAGTCGTAAAATAATCAACAGAAAGTAGGAAAGCGAAAGCTTGATTTATTAGGGAGATGCATTGAAAAATAAACGTGCAGTAACTTTATGTAAATAGGCATTTTAGTCTGGTTTTAAATTCATTCATTCATCTGATTCTTTTCAGTCTTCTGCCTCAAAAGCTTTCTCAGACTCACATGTCACATAATCCAAAACGTCGAATATTCCAAGCTCAACTCGTGCCAAACCATTTAATCCTTTGAAAACTCGTCACCAATTTTCCACCACTTCACAACGCCACTAACGTCGAATTGGCTGGAAAGACTTTACCTCTCCGTAAGATCTGCATCAATGGTGTCACATAGGGCTTCGAGTTTGCTTGGAAGACAAGGATTTACAACCGAAACCACCATGCATAAGCGATGAATTAGATGCTGGGGCATTTTATCTCTCTGTCGCTTGCGGTGCGGTGGTACAAATGAATTACCGCCAACCTCGTGACCGAAGCCACGTTCATTGCATAGAAAGGACTGAATACCACCCGAACGGCAAACAATAACCCATTTTTTCTAGATTAAAGATACATCTTTTGATATTATTGAAATATTTATCAAGAAATTAAATGGAATTATTGAATATCAAACTTTCAACAAGTTATTGTCAAGTTTCACAATTTTTTGGTACACATTTATTGCGATTTTTTTAGTTAATGGAATAACCATTCTCTTCATTCACTAAATCAAATGCAAAGAAGCTGTTTTCCCCAGCTCGGGAAGTGTGAAAAACTTCGGACTGCCACTGCAGCAGCTCGACAAAGATTGATTCGCTCGTAGTGGTTTCATTAGGGAGTGATTGCGCCACTTTCTCTGCACTGTGGCACGACCGCACCGAGGATAAGGATCGTTCGCCGTTGTCGCCGTCGTTACACCGTCATTGCCTTCGTCGTCGTTGTCGTGGATTGAGGTTCTTATTAATATTCAATTTGATGTTCTCATTCGGATCATTAAATATTTCTCGAGACTTATTGTTCGAGTTCGAGTTCCCTTCCGTTTCTGGACGGGTGCAAATGAGGCGATTTACTTATGTAAAAAATATAGTTTTGCGTGATGGATGATAGATCAAATTAAGATACAAGGGACGATTTGCTTCTAAGGTAGTATTTCCTATATTTACGTAGCTTTCGCACGAACTGTGTGCGATGATTGCTGTTGGCGGAAGGCCAAAAATAATTCCGAAAATATGTGCCTATAATCGCATATCAGTCCCGTGTTTTCTGAATTTCCTTTCATATGGGACAAATATGCGATTGTGGGCAGCTTAAAGTAGGTATAATTGACACAATACCATATTTAACCATACTTGCAATTCCTACACGAATGAGAATGATCATGAATGATTAGATTATGAATATTTATTATTATTCATTCTAAGCGAATAAGATTGAATAAATTCGGTTTTGCTGAATCAGCATTATAGCTTCACTTGCGGAATAAATAATGCAAATGAAATTGGCATATCCAAGCGTGTTTCAACTGAATTTCCAAGCATTCATATCCAAAGCATTTGAAAAACCATTAATTGTATGCGTATAAATTTGGTTCTACGTTATTTTATATGAATTATCCAAGCACAAAATTTGCACAAGCATGCCAAAGTGAAAGCGATATACTTATGCATACATACATATGAGAGTACTACAATTTGATGATTCTCTCCGTGACTCAAGAATGCTTCCAGAAGTTTTCGAGAATTGTTCCGGATAAAGACCCACTGAACACAAAATCGTATATAATACAACCTAAGATGCTAAAGTGGAGGCGATAAACGTACATATTTTTTGGGAAAGTACATACATCGCCTCCACTTTATCGTCTTATATGATATCATAGACGATCATGTATTGACAAGGGAGTTTTTCGGAAATCCCAAGGAATTACTCTAGACCTTCCAGAGATTTGCCCATTCCTCCGGAATTTCTATAGAATCCTCCGAGAAATTCTACAGCACAAGTTCAGGAACTCCTTTCGTAATTTCGCCAAAAAAGTATTTGTGAACGGCGGTGGCGGCGGCGTGAATCGGCGTGAAGAACTTTGAGCAGAAAAAAAACTACGTGGCAAGGCATATGATTCTTTTTATGAATTTTAGGTTTTTTTGTATAATGGCTAGCTACAGTCAGGCTGATGGGCTGAACATCCTAATAGCTATGGCTTGTATCTCCACAGCAAAAGTTTACATTTCATCCTCCACTAGGACATTGCCGCATCACAGCACATAAGTTTATTGGAAAGTAATTCGGATATAAATCAAGAAATTCGTTTTGGAATTCCTCAAGATATTCCTCAGAAAATTCGAAAAGGGAATTATAATAAATAATCTAAAATTTCCCCAATGAATTCCTTCATAACTTCCTCTAAGAATTCCCTATACAAATTTATTTGGGTATTTCTTCGGAAATTCGTTCCGAAATTTCTCCAAAAGTTTTTAAGGAATTTTCTTAGATTCTTTTGGGAATTGGGAATTCGAAAACATTTTTAGGAATTCCTTTGAATTTTTTTTCAAGAATTCCTAAAAAATACCCATGGAAAATCTGTCAAGAATTTCTATAGGAATTTCCCTTTAGAAGAAAACGGAAAGAGGTGTTAGTCGGTTAGTTAAAACGGCTAACTATAGTACGTCGAATTAAAATTGTGTTAGTAAAAGTTATCATTGTAAAAATCTGACTGTTAAAAGTTAATTGAACAAACACAAACATCGATAAAAAAAAGTGAAAGCTATAAGAAAAAGGTCCGAGGCAAGGGCCTTTTCCTTTTATTTTGGGCTTTTTCCCAGCAAACGGCCGGAGAAAGCGAAGACGAGCCACCTCTAGCGACGCAGCAAAGCCAATGCCAGCCATAAGACGCCATTGTCGATGGCATCCCACGGTTCGAACGTCTATGAACCCCATCACCCGGCGACAAGCTCCTCTGCAGCCATCCGCCATTGTAAAAGCTGCAGGTTCGCCTCTGGAATCCGCAAAATCTCGCCTTGTCGCCGTCTCGCCGACTGCGGTAATCCGCCGTTGAGCCTGGCGCCGATCACCAAACCATCGTAGTTTGGCATTCGTTGTCGGATCGCACCTCCAACATTCGGGATCAGAGGTTCCCTACCACACCACTACAAACCACAAACCACAAGTACTAAAACCCCAAAAGGGACGTAGTTAATAAATAGGACTAGAAAAATATATTAGCTCTTTTAGTGGAATGTATTCAACCAAATAGGACTAGTTTGTAAAAAGGTCCAGTGGTAGCTTATTTGAAGAGCATAGCCCTGAGGTAAAGCTTTTCCACCACTTTGTTTTTTTTCCGCTTTGACGAGCTCGAAGGAAGCCTCGCCTTTCTGGAATTCCCCCCCAACGTAAAACCCTCATTATGCTTTCCGTACTAAACAGCCGACCTCTTAGCGAAACACCAGTGGGTAAGTGTACCAAAAACAGGTTCTGCACAATAGGTTTGTCCTCAGCTGGAGATTTGAGAGACAAGTCGGTTCCAAACGACCCCGAGATCCCCAATCCCTGAGCTGGCGAGTTACAAATATCGAGACGGAGAGATTCACATATTCTTAAGAATTCCCTGGGAACTTATTGCAGGAGTTCCTTAGAAAATTTCTACGGATTTTTTCGTAAATACCTTAAACAATTCCCTAGGAAAAACATATTACGGAACAAATTTGGTAAGTCATCAAGAAACTCATTCTAGTTTACCTTACAAAATTCCGTCAGGAATTCGATCAGGAATTTCTCCAGGAATTCCTTCAAAAAACCTCCACAAATAACACCAGGTTTCTCTTTGAAAATTTGTCTCGGGAATTGCTTCGGAAATTCTTAGGATCTTAGGAAATTCTTCTAAGATTAATTCTGACATTTCCATCAGGAATTTCTTCAAAGCTTTTTTTTTTGAATACTGCAAAAAAAATTCTACCCATGTGTTTTGGTACATTTTCCCACAGCAATGGATTTGACGCGCTCTTTCTTGAAGAAGCCATCCCTCGGAAAGCTTAATAAATATTGCAAATCTCGTTGTTGGTCTATTGGATTCCACTTTTGAAAGGAGATTCTCTCTATCCCGCGGGCTCTATCGCGTAAGTGTCTCTGCTTACGGGTCCGCCACCTCCGTTGTTTGCCCTTTATACAGCAGTGCATTGAAAGCAGAATGGTAATTAAATTCGACTGTTCTTTTGGGTGGAGCTGTATGCAGAGTAAGACTCAAGCCAGGATGATGGATAACTACATGCATACATATATTTTCAAAAATTGCTACTAAATTCCTTCGGAAATTCATCTAGTACTTCCTTCCTGCGCCATTTTCTTCCAACATTCTAGGACGAATTTTCAGATATCAGACATAATTTTCAAAGGATTTCCTTAAGGAATTACCGACATTCTTAAATTTCATAAAGAGTTGATTTGAACCTTCTTCCAAGAATTCCTACGGAATTTTCTTCAGAAAATCCTCCAGAAATTACTATGGGGATAATTCCAGAAATTCTTCAAGATTCTAAGAGTTTTTTCATGTATTCCTTCAGAACTTCCTCCAGTTTTGTGAGTCACATGCCCTGTTGTGCTGCAACTCCAGAAGCCATGTTACCATTTTAGCATTCGCATGTCACGAGACTATCATAATGATATTCCATCGCCAGGGAAGTTTTAAAAAAATCCTACTAGACTGGGAATCCAAATCCAGCATTCATAGCGTTGACTTGTAGCCTCGCAAACGCACTGCATACTGTGATTTTTGTGTTAGCCACTCATCGCGATGTTGGCCGATTATTGCATCGGCGTGAAATTCGAAATAAATAAGAAGAAAAAGAAGACCCTTTCGGCAAAATGACCCTTTCGGCCAAATGACTCTTTCGGTCAAACGACCCTTTCGGCCAAATGGCTTTCAGCCTAATGGTCTGTTCGGCTAAATGGTATATTTGGCCAAACCCTTCCCCTTACATTTGACCAAATTAGACATTTGACCGAAAAGGACATTTGGCCGAATAGGTTAATTGACCGAATAAGTCAATTGGTCGAAAAAACATTTGGCCGAATAGGTCATTTGAAAAGTGAGAAATGAGGTGGGAAAAGTGAGACGGTCACTACTTATTTCCCACTTCTCACTGTGAAAAGTGAGTAGTGCGAATTAAGAAGTAAGACGTCCCACTACTCACTTCTCACTTCTCAAAGTAAGAAGTGAGAAATGATGAGTAAGAAGTGAGACGTCTCAATTCTCACTCCTCATTTCTCACTTCTCACTGTGAGAAGTAAGAAGTGAAAAGTGAGTAGTGAGACGTCTCACTTCTTACTTCGCACTACTCTTTTTCCACAGTGAGAAGTGAGAAATGAGTAATAAAAAGTGAGCCGTCTCACTTCTCACTGTTAAACGCGTCACTTCTCACTCCTCATTTCTCACTTCACACTGTAGAAAGTGAAAAGCGTGAAGTGAGTAGTGAGACGTCTCACTACTCACTTCGCGCTTCTCACTTTTAACAATGAGAAGTGAGAAATAAGGAGTGAGAAGTGAGACGTCACACTTCTCACTCCTCATTTTCCATTCTTCACTGTGGAGAGTGAGAAGTGAGCAATGAGGAGTGAGAATTGAGACGTCTCATTTTTCATACCTCATTTCTCATTTTTCAAATGGCCTATTCGGCCAAATGTCGTATTCTGCTAAATTTTCTATTCGGCCACATGTGCTATTCGATCAAATATCTTATTCGGTCAAATCTACTATTCGGCCAAATGTCCTATCCGGGCAAATTACCTATTCGGCCAAATGACTTTCGGCCTAATGGTCTGTTCGGCCAAATAAGTTTCGGCCAAATGGCATTCGGCCGAACGGTATTCGGCCAAACGGCCCTTCCCCATTTAAATAATGCTCTACGATACAAGATTTTTCACAAGACACGAAACAAATTGAAATATTGATTTTTTGTCAAATACCGGAACGAAAAAAACTTGTAATAAATTTTGTGTTTATTTAATGAGTCATCTTCATCAGCAGAAGATAGCTTATTATTTAAACAATATCAATTAGTTAACAAAAATAAAACGAAATGCTTTTCATGGGTTACAAATTGAATGAAGACTCGAATTTAATGTAAGGCTACCTGACTCAGGTATTTGTTGGTTAGTTATACATTTTTTGCAACTACCGAAACTCGGGGCGGTGTATTTTAAAAATACCCAAAGTGACTATTTGAAGTGATCTAATATAGAATAACGTGCCACTTAAAACAGGGAGTGAACTAGTCTAGTTTAATTGGAAAATTGAAACCTTTCGCAAAATAAAGTTGCAATGCTCAAGTTGCCAAGTGCGGTGTGACAGGAATAGGAAGCTTATCCCTAATCTGTATGATTACCTTTGTAATCCATGTTATTGCAAACATTATCGCTTTATCAGGCAGTCAATTCGAAAATAAAATGACGGCTTTCAATTTGAGCCGCATCCACAAAGATTTCGGTCTTAATGCTGGGTGGAAACTTTTTGCCATCTGTCACGGAGAAGGACCTTGTGATGCCTTGGGAGCAGCGGAGCACTGCAAAACCGAATTTACAGGACGATCTTATAACTACTGCAAATGAACTTTATTTATGACTACGATTTTTTCTCGGAAAAATATTACTTAGGGGCTGTCGACATACCACTTGGACAGTTTAGGGGGGAGGGGGATGTGGTGAATGTCCACGGTTCATACAAATTTTGGAAAATTTGTATGAGTAATTGTCCAATTGAGCATTACATTATCGTGTAACGGTTTTCGCTCAATTTATTCCTATCAATTTATATCTATTTACGGTCATTTGAATGCATTGCAAAAATTTCTAAAACAAAATTTCGATTTTGAATTTTTATAAGGAGAAAAACAATGCTTTTACAATAACTCTAGGACGCAGTGACAAGTCAATGTTCAATAGGAAACAGCCGCATTCCGCGTCGATTGCAATCTGTTGCGAGGAAATCGGATGGCGCTAAGTGCCAAAAAGTGTTTCTCACATCGTTGTAAACATAAACACACATACGAACATCACCTCAATTCGTCGAGCTGAGTCGATTGGGTCTATGGGTCTCTGAGTCTTCTACATAAAGTTCTGTATGGGAGTGATCCTATTCTCCGAGCAGCACAAATTAGAAGAAAATGGTGCAGCAACTTGATTGTGACTAAATTTGGCAACATACCAGTTACAGTACCCTTTTCAAAACATGTCTTAGGGTACTTAGTACACGAGACTGGCAAAAACAGCTGACATCCTGTAGATGACTACCCTAGTATCATTTTGGGTTTATAGTGGTTATATAACACTCTTGTAGAGTAAATTATAGTCTTCAAGAGCGTTATAAAACTTAAAATGTTACTTGGGCATAAATACCTTCAAAATAGGAACCCAAGAAAGGTTTAATGTACCAATAACGTTTGGGGAAATCTTTGACATGATTCCTTCAGAAATTTCTCCTCGAGCCCATTTAGGAATGTCTTCTGAAGCTTATCTAGGAATCCAATCAGAAGTACAACAAGCAAATCCTTCTTGATTTCCTCCTAAAGTTGCTTCAGGTTTTTTTTTTACTGTGGATAGTTACTCAAGCTACTCCACGAAGTCATCTAAAGTTTTCCATTTATCTCTTCTGGAGTTCCTCTTCCAGGTCTGGTAGCGATGAATGCCGTTCAAAATAGTAACTTTAGTGATCAACGATGACGAAAAAAGGACCAAATAGTGACTTTCAATTGCAGAAAAAGTGACCAAATAGTGACTTTTGAATGAAGTTTTCAACTGCAAGTTTCATTAGCATGGTTACGGTATATTTCGTAGATCGCAAACTAGAGTTTTATTTTTTAAATCTTAATGCAGAATTCTATCAAAAATCAAGAAAACAACAAAAGTATGAGTATTACTACTACTGGCCACGCCCATCTTCATCGTAAGAAGGGAAAGGATAGAAGCAAGAGGCCAGTGACTGCGACACTCATAAAAGTACCACGGAGTTGGATATTGTGGATGATATTCGTTGGATCAGACAGAAGCTAGCAATATGACCATTAGGATGGTTCAAAAAATCGATTTTGCTCCACAGTGCTCATCTGATTCTTTCCCATGTTCTGAGTGTCCTCTGAAAATTTGAGCTCATTTGGATTAAAACTGATTTAGCACAAGCCGTTTCAAGTTTGCATGCAAATTAGTATGGGGAAATTATTTTTTTCATTATACTGGTAATGACGTTTCCCCATTAAGCGCAGGTTAAAAGAAAACCTATATAGCTGAAAGGAATACTCAAAAGCGTTCACCCAACGAAAACCGCATGTTGATTAATTGGCCCAATAATTAGTAATCGATTTTAAGACAGGTTGCGAATCTTTAGTCATGATCGTTAAACTTCTTTTTTGCAATTCCTGATCATAAAACCTGGTTTACAGTTGTCATTTGAGTGATAAAACGGCCTACTTTTCCATACCAACAGAATGGGTGCTTTAATGACCATTATGCAACTCAAATGGGTTGCATAATATTCATTATAGCACTCATTTGGGTGCTATAATGGAAAACCTACATTGGGACAGTAGTTACATGACTACATTTAGCTGAATTAGTTTGGGTGAGTGTTTAAATAGTGTACTCTTAGCGTCTCGTAATAAATGAAATGGTTTGTTGGACATAACATCACAATTTTCCAAAGACAATTGCATCCATCGCTCATATAGCTTTTCAAGCTATTCAATTTGGCACGATAAGATAGAATCTTATTGTTCTCTGCCGCAACATAATTTATTGGCATGAATGATCATGTGGAGTAAATTCGATTGTACAATTTTGGTATAGATTTATCATATTAAAGCCCATTTTTCGTCATTGCAAAAAATAGCGTGTGCAACTCGTTGCAAAACTCGATTTTTTCAGCACTCGTAGTATTTATCCAACTCGGCAAGCCTCGTTGGATAAACGTACAACTCGTGCTGAAAAAATCATCTTTTTGCAACTAGTTGCACAAACTACTATTAGGGCATCACTGAAATGTGCAGTGCAACATAGTAGCCTGAATTTCTGTGTGCTATCTTTCGCGCCACGAGCAGCAATGTTGCCTGTTGAGGAGTTATGCAATTAGCTCCAGAAAACCGCGTTGTAGATTAAATTCGATTACTAATTATTGGAACGATTAATTCAGATGCGGTTTTCACTGAGTGAAAGCTGTTGAGTATTTCTTTTAGCTATGTAGGTTTTCTTTTAACCTGCGCTTGATGGGGAAGCATCATTAACAGTATAATGAAAAAATAAATTTCCCCATACTAATTTGCTTGCAAACTTGAAACGGCTTGTGCTAAATCAGTTTTAATCCAAATGAGCTCAAATTTTCAGAGGACACTCAGAACATGGTAAAGAATCAGATGAGCGCTGTGGAGCAAAATCAATTTTTTGAACCACCCTAATGACCATGATACCTCATATTAAGTAACAGATCACGAGTAGGTATCTACCCGGCATCACGGGAACGGGAATTACAAATCGTGTCACAAAATTATACATAATTTATTTGTTATAGTTACAACAACATTTGTTGTTTAATATGAGCTCGAAGTTTTCAGTATAACAACTAAAGAATGATATTAAAATATCTAATTGATTTCTAGACTCTGCACTATTTGGACTTATAAATCTTTGGCTTATAAATCTTTGTTAGACTCATTTGTTTGACAAATATAAAGTAATTAAAATAATGAAGAAATGTTAAAAATACGATTTTACCTGGTATTAAATTATGGTTTAATAACAAATTTTAATGATGTTTTTGCGATCTTTAACTCAACGTGGCATTCATAGGAAAAGATTTAAAATCCAATAAAACCATGGTCTGTTGATAGAAATCAAACTTTTATTTCTAAATGGCAGACTTTTGTACTGAAGTTGATTAAAAATGGGTGGCCAAATAATCTCGATTTAAAAAAATCTTAGACCAGTTGACCCAGCAGACGTTGTCCTGCATAGTAGGCTATTATGTACGTTATGATCTGCCCATGCGAAATTTCCGTACGAATCTCAATTTTAGTTTTTTACGATTTACTCAACTCAACTCGTAATATTTACATGAGGAAATATCATATAAACCCGTCGGAAACTATAACGAACATATCTGCTGAAGGAATAATGATAATCAATCCAGCCTTTTTCGAGTTATGCGGATACGAACACAGACCATTTCATTTTCATTATACAGAATAGAAGAAGATTTGAAAATCCTACCAATTCATTCACCTCCACACTAGTTTTTTTTGGATATCTTTTGACGTAAACTACGTCTAAGGGGAAGACTCGGATATAGGGTGTAAAATGAAAATTTCATAGTTGGGGACCGTCACGAAATCATGTAAGATTTGTAACATTATTAGGTCCTTTATCTTTCAATGGATTTTAAAAATTTATATATCAATCAATTCGCAGTATGAACTGGGGTGTATGAATGGGATGGCCCAGCTGCTAGACAGTGGGGTCCCTACTCCCTCACAGAGTGGGAGATGCTGCTAAAGCTGGGTAGTAGTGTCGGTTGGATAGTTCCTTATTTTCTATATAGAGCGGAATAATTGGTTCAGTGTACTACATATATTTGGTTTTACGTAGTTTACGTCGAGCGGTCGTGTCTTGTATACAACCCCAACATTTTTTTAATTGCTAATACACAGAATCTTTTTTATAAAAATGTGATATTTCTGAAATAATTTCATTCAAAAAGTTT
The DNA here is from genome assembly GCF_024139115.2 of Armigeres subalbatus. Taxonomy (NCBI): domain Eukaryota; kingdom Metazoa; phylum Arthropoda; class Insecta; order Diptera; family Culicidae; genus Armigeres; species Armigeres subalbatus. The sequence goes on along the minus strand of NC_085141.1, from coordinate 217,815,244 downwards.
TGACTTTAGTGGCTTGTGCCAGAATACTTCTACAATTTTTTTTTTTCGATGGGTCGCGAGGCAGATTTAAAAATCTTAACAATCATAATGTACTTTCTGTCATCGACGCCCTTATTACTCAGTATTCTCTCTGACGTTGAGAAACACCAAGCATCATTGTCATGTGATGAAACTGAAGCTGTTCACTATCTTTGTCACCGGATGGTATGTACTCTTTACTTGCGGTTCGCCTTTCGCATTTCAACAAATTCCATTCGTGAAGAAAAAGATCATAGTTGACATGAATCGTGAATAACCTAACGATTTTCACAACACATTGGAACTTCTTGGGTGCATATTTCCCAAATTTAAATATTGCTACCAGATTCACGTTTTATTTGGTTGATCATGAGCATGATGACCGCGCCTTTCGTAGTTGCTACTCCGTGATTAACCAGAACAATCACAATTGCACAAGGAACCAATGGATGGAAGCATGGCATTTGCCCTCCAACATCAATGTGCCCTGCAGTCCGAAAGCTCTTGTATTTTAAATGGTCTATAACGGCGCTGGCAACGTCCTCACGGTCTATCGGGAGTGGTAAGGAATTGATCACGCAGTCACTCGCCCACTGCAAGCCGAGAACACCTCTGCACTCGCCACGAGTTCATGCGGAATTTAATTAGAATTTGGGAACAAGGTTTTTATGGCATAGGTTCGTCTTGATTAACGGGTTGCCTATGTGGTAGTAAAGAAAGGGTGGTATATCTAAATTGGACGCCAGAAACGAGTTTTTTTGGTCATATCGAACCGGAAGCAAAAAATGGAAGAAGCCGAAGTGGTAGCCATATGAGCACCAAGCCCGTTTACACCCGATTCGGTTGATCATAATAGGTACAAATGATTTTTATTTTGAACTTTTTTACAAAAGGCAATGCAAAAATAGTGACTTTAGTGACCATTTTCTGACTTTTGGATGCAGATAGTGACTTTTTAGTGACTAGACTCAAAATAGTGACCAAGTCACTAAAAAATGACTCGCTACCAGGCCTGCTCTTCGTGTTCCAAAAGAAATTCCTACGGGAGTTATAGACCGGCGAACAGGTCCTGAAATCGTAGGCGGCGAAGTTTGTCGTGATTTTGCTTGGCAGCGTCATTTTCTCCCCGGCAAATTTTCGCAGAAAATTCTTTAGATTCCCGAGAAAAAATAAAATAACCGGTTTGTAACAGGACGGGCTATGTAGTTATGTACCTTTTTCTAACAGTTCCTATTATAAATTTGACAAACCATTCACTCGAAACGTATGGCAGTTACTAAACTTTATTAACAGTTGTTTTTCATACCTGAAGTTGTTAGAAGTTTGATATAATTTTCTTTTGTCGTCCTGGTCGGATTGCAGTTAAGAAATTTCTCGGATTTTTTTGAGAAATTTTTCGGAATTCTCGCGGAGGAATATTCTTTGGAATTTCTTCCATGGAATATACAAGCAACATTATCTAAAATTCTCACGGAAATGCTGGAGGAATTCTGGAGAAGCTCTTGGAGGAACTTTAACAAAAAAATCCTGAAAGAACTTCAGAAGGAAATACTGAAAGCGCTCCTGAAAATCAAAGGAGAAATATTTGGCAAAACTACAGGAAGAAAACAGGAGTTATTTCGGGAGGAATCCTTGAGGAATTTCAAGAAAAATTCCTAGAAGAACTCCTGAAAAATCATCCTAAATTCCCCCAGGAAATAATCTGAACTACCCAAGAAATTTATTCTGAATTGCCCCAAGAATTCATTTTGAATTTCTCCAGGAATTCGTTTTGAACTCCCCCAAGAATTCATACTGAATGCCCCCGGAACTCCAAGAAGATTTCCTGAAGGAACTCCTTATAGAATCACAAAATATTCATCCTGAATTCATTCAGGAATTCATTCCAAATTCCCCTAGGAAATAATATGAACTCCCTCAGGATTTTTTTATGATTTACCCTAAGAATTAATTTTGAATTCCTCTAAGAATTCATTTTGAATTCTTTCAAGAATTAATTCTAAGGAGCTCATTCTGAATTTCTCCAGAAGTCTATTCTTAATTCCCCCAAGAATTCATTCTAAATTTCTCCAGGAGCTAATTCTGAATTGCCCCAGGAATTCATTCTGAAATAACTTCTACAGAAATAAATTCTGAAGTTCCTCCAGGAATTCTCCCTTGAGCTCTTCTCGAGTTCTTTCAGGAATTCATTTTGGAGTTTCCTCCAATTTCCTAGTTAAACTCGACGTTAGTCGAGTCAAGTACGAGAAACTGAAGACGTCCTTATCGTTGAGGTCAAAATACGTATCTGTCAAGATACAATCAAGTGGTGTAATTAAATGGAATTGTACGAACTCGTCTTAAGACAAGTAAAGACATCCTACTGAAAGCTCAAAATAGTTTTCTAATCATTCATTCTGAATTCCTCCAGGAATTCATTCTGCATGGGGGTTCCATAGCGTAATTGGCTACACGTTCACCCTACAAGCGAATGGTCATGGGATTGATTCCCAGCCGCTCCACCAAACTCTCGTCAGTCGCCGGATGCGCAGCCTATGCAGTGGCGTATCAAGGAACGCCCTTACCACTATGACTGCCTGATGACGACTGACAATTTGTTCTTCTTGGTGGCATTCCTCCAATGTACCCGGATGAATGGCAACCGAACAATGTAACGATCATTGGATTCACGGCGCGGACAAATGGACACAATGGACTCAAGTTGAGATGGACCAGCAACGACAACAACAATGAATAATAGAAAATCTAAATAAAAAAATCATTTTGCATTCCCCTATGAATTCATTCTGAATTCACCCATGAATCCAATTCTTCTTAAAGCTTCTCCAGAAATTACTTCTGGAGTTACTCCTGGAGTACCTTTTTGAATTCACCCTGAAGCCCCTCTAGAAATTTCACCCCGTGATCATCCAGGATATCTTTAAGTAATTCGTGCAGGAATCCTTCGCGGATTTTCTCCAAAAAATCTAAGTACAAGTAGTGGTCATCCTCTGTCTGCCCTGCATACCCAGAAGCAAACCGAGACGGCAGAGCGATTCGTCATGCTTACACCATGCTAAGAATCCTTGCGTTTCCATATTCGTGCCCACTTTTATCAGGCAAACATACTCAACCGAATTGCTCGCTTGTTTGTGCTCAATGGAGAATCCTGTCCTTGTGTTCCATTGAAAACTGACAATTGGACAAACAGTTGTGGTCAAATAACTGTTTCATAGAGAAATGATTGAATTTTTTTAGCTTTCTCTTTATCACTTACCTATCTTTAACCATTTTTCCCACAAAAAGTTATATTACAATGAATAAAAACAATGGTATTTATTTATCTATATTTATATTTTTGGAATCAATATCACTAGGTACATTAATCAAGGTTTTTGTTTATAAATTGCCAAATCATAAGTATTTTATTTTATTTTATCATTGTACTTATTTAACGATATATATTTGTAACTGAATATACTTCAACCGTAAAGTTTCTTCAGTTCTATAAGCTTCAATTTAGTACTTGTGCAAATGATATTTGAACACCTTAATGACAGAATTATAAAAACATAAGAACATATTTAACTTCCTTCACCGGAATGCCATGACCCGTTGCCGCTTCAACGCATTGAAACCTTGACCCAAAGTTCGTCTATTCCTTCACATTTCCACTTGCGACTTCCCGGTGGCAACCAAAGAAGAAGGTGGAAAATGTGAGCATCGGTTAAGGTACGTGACGACATGCAAACAGCCGAACGAAATTTCACCGCAACAACGCCATAAGGTGCTCCTCACCCCTCCGATATGACGACTCGAGCGAGTGAAAGTGTTAATAGAAATTCCCCGACCTATCACGGCCGACGTTTATCGCGAGGCTCACCACTTGGAGTGTGTGAATTCAATTTTTAATTATGTTTACCGGCATATGTCGAGGCAGGGGTTCTCACCCGTTACCTCATATTGATTCGCATTTCTAAACATACCGGTTGGCGGTGGAACACGTTGGTTCAGTTGGTATTTGATTTCAATTAGACTTTTCTATATTTAGAGCGATCTATATTTAGCTTCAAACATACCTGGATTTTAAATATGCATTTTTTTCTTACTGATATGTACGTCAAAGTAACAAAGGCGAGTTTAGTACTACATATCTTATTCGTTCCATCACCTTATTTGCATCTTGACAGATTCGCATATTTTTACCTCAACTATAAGCTCGTACCAATGTTTGCTTGATTCCATTCAGGGTAGAAATACGGAAGATTGTTTTACAGTTGAAGTTGGCATTTACGTATGTATTAAAACACTAATAAAGTGGTATAATTTTAATGTGCTCAATTATTAGGTGAATAAAAACATTCCACTCAAAAACAAAAAAAAATCTAACAGAAAACAAAAACCAAAAGATACAAATGCTCCGTCCGATAACCCATTTTTAACAACACTGTAGAATTATTTGCTGGTGCCACCAATCCTCTAGAGATTATGGTCGTTCACGACCACCATCCATCGTCTACTATAACAAGTGTTCAAATAATCCTTAAATACCAAAAATGACATTGACGCAGATGGAACAAAACGTTGATGAACATCGGCGCGAACACTAAAAGCTGTCAACACGCAAGTGTCATCAAAATGTCTTTTCGAGAGTTTATTCGACGATAATTGCTTGATGATTTTTCGGAATCCTTCCAAACTCATTTAGTAATTATCGGTCAATTAAAATCCGAATCATGTGACCAAGGGATGAAGTTAACAGTTTTCGAGTTCGAAAGCAAAAATGACAGATTAGTGTCCCTTCCAAGAGGCTTACCACCTGTCACTCGAATGGAAAGTCACAGTCTATTTCTCATCCTACGCCGCTTTTCTTGCATTCAGATGGAAAACATCCGAAGTAAGTGTCTCTTTTGCTGCGAGTGGAAAACGGGGGAGGAAAATCGTTCTCTGGTTCTCTTGCGTTCAGCGTGGAGCGAAACTTCTCTCGTCTTGGTTTGCTCAGTAAATGCCAATTAACGGTCACATTATCATATGTCACGTTGTTGGCTTGTGTGAGCAGGAGTGCGCTTTTTCTTTTCTCCGTGGGGCTTATTTACCTACCGAGGATATATTGAGTCGGCCCAAACAATGTATGGGGCAACGATGAATGGAAATATTGCTTACTCTGGTGGTGGTTGTGAATAAGGCACCTCACTGATAAGGACATGGAAGTGGTACATATATGTGCGTCTTTCATTGAGAAATGTGATTGTAACATGGTTGAATTTTGTGTTCCAGATTTTTTGGTTGAATATGCAGAACGAATCTTTGTGGTATACTGAAGGAAAAGGGGAAAACGATGGGCAGCCCTTACTTTGCATCGTTCAATGTGCAAAAACGATCCATAAAAAATGAAAAATGATCCGTAAATAACATCTGATTGTTCCATAAAACGTTACCATAAATCCATAAAATATTTCGGGAGATTCCATAAAGAATAATTTTGTGATCCATGAATCTTTGAAAAATGATCCATAAAAACTATATTTTGATCCACAAAATATCAAGTTTGCGCATTTTTTATCGTAATGATGATCCATAATTTCAGTAATATGATCCATATTTTTGATAATGTGATCCATGTGATCCATTGGAAAGAAGGCCAATGAAACTATATTAATTGATCCATACATTTTTTGAAATCTATGGATCATTTAGCAACATTTATGGATTATGATCATATTACTAAAGCAATGGATCATATTACTGAAATTATGGATCATCATTACGATAAAAAATGCGCAAATTTTAAGTTTTATGTTATTTAGTTTTTTATGGATTGTTCCTTCGGATAATCAGTGAAATTAGCACTAATTGACTGTATTTTTAACAATTTTATATAGCGATAAGAAAAGCGAACTGATCGCAATGTTGTACGTAAGATAACTAAAAAAGCTCATGCGCTGATTCTTCTCACCACTCACACGTTGAAATGTGCGCAACACTACACGGAAAGAAATTCAATTTATTTATCTCGAAACATATTCCCCCGCGGTGGGTTTCCCTAGCAGGAGACCCTCAATCCTTCTTCGCATGTCAGGCTTCGTCATTGATAGGGAGAACAGCTATCTTTGTGGTCGCCCGGCGATAGACACCAGTGCTCGTGCGTACGTCAACTACTCTTGTAATGCCATCATTGCCAGGGTAAAGTTCTTCGATGCGGCCTAGCTTCCATGTTTGGGGAGGCATGTTGTCCTCCTTAAGAATAACTAGTAACCCCTTCTGCAGTATCGATGGTTCCTTATACCGCTTGCTACGCCTTTGTAAGCTGGGGTGACATTGCGCATCTCTAATCGAATCACTCGATTCGTAAGTTTTTCGATTCGTTTCGAAAAAATTGCGGCATTATGTATTTCGTTCGACTTCATTCAGTCGCAGTACAAGATTTCGAATGGTGTTGTACTAGTTCAATCGAGTATGTTCTGTCAAACGGAATGTAAACAGAGAGAATAAGAGATAGCTGTCTCCGTGTTTAGTATGCCGCCTGCAGGAGAGACAACCTTCAGCGCATGGCGAATGTGAGTAAACAGAGAGAATAAGAGTAATTTCATCTGCGTGTAGTATGTTGTCTGTTGGAAAGGCATCCTTCATGGCATGAATTGACAGTTAATTTATAAACAAGCAAATTGTGCTCGATGACTTTAAAAAGCAATATTATTTATTGAGCAGTTGCAACCGATTAAAACATTATGCCGATACGACACGTTTTGTAAATTGAGATATTGTTACGACACAAATTATAAGTTTTATGTTTATTCGAATTTATGCCACAGATCAAATTTTGTGCTAAATAATTTAAAGCTAAAGAAGGATTCGATAATAAATTATTTTGATGTTTCTATGTGTATTAGTTAAATGCACTTGAGTCATCTCATGCGCGTTTTTTTTTTATTTAACTCATTTATTTTTACGTAGATCTTCTATCTTCTATCTATATACATAAAAATGAATTTCTGTCTGTCTGAACCTTATAGACTCGGAAACTACTGAACCGATCGGCGTGAAAATTTGTATGGTGGGGTTTTGTGGGCTCGAGGAAGGTTCTTAAGATGGTTCGAGACCCCACCCCCTCTAGAAGGAGGGGCTCTCACACAAATGGAACACAACTTTTTGCATAACTGTCTCTGATCATAATTCAATTTTAGGCGAAACGTAGTTCGTCGGGTCTGCTAGTTGTGGAATAAACACGTTTTTACGCAGATTTTACTCATGGATTTCTCACGCGATTTATCGAAATCGTCAAGAAATACGTGAAAACTTCGAAAAACCGATTTTAGTTGAAGTCGTTTTTACGCGGATTTCGGGATAATTAGAGATTGCATATTGTCAGGGAACTATAAAAGTAGGTATACTTAAGACACTGTTTTTCTCAAGAAACAATAATAAAACATTTATTCTCTTCTCGTAGAGAAATAATAACAAATTATAATTAAAAACTTTCAGCAAGAAACGACTCTCGAACAACATTCGAAAGCTAAAAAGGTGACGAGTGTTTTTCATTCGACTTGAGTCGTTTTTCAGTGTGCTATCGAGCATCCATAATGCCAAAACATCTCGTTATTCTTGTACCTCCTCGATCATACTCGAACGATGAGTCGTTTTCGAGATCGAATCGAAACCCGTAATGCCAAACATGTTCGACTCGATAGAATTACGTTCGAATCGAGATGCACAATGCCACCCCTGGTTATGTACTCGCTCGACTAGCGACGCCAGAAACATTGCTTCCTTTTCTGCATATGTTGGTACCGTGACAAGCTAGTCTCTCGCAAATCTTCATATACAGGCTCAGCAACCGAATTAATTTCGCGGCCAATTAGAAAATGGCTCGGACTTAAGGCTTCATAATCAAATGGATCGTCGGTCAGTTGTACGAGAGGGCGAGAATTCAAAATTCCTTCTATTTGAATTATTAGGGAATTCATTTCCTCATACGTCAAGTAACTCTCGTTGAGTATCTTGTAGAGGTGAGTTTTCATACACTTTACGTTTGCTTCCCATAACCCACCGTGGTGCGGTGCACGTGGGGAATTAAACTTCCAAGTTATTCCTCGTGGTTGGCAGAAATCACTTATGCGCTGCTTCAGAACCTGGGACTCCAAAAGCGCAGCTAATTCCGTGAGTTGTCGATCAGCCCCACGGAAGTTGGTCCCATTGTCCGAAAAAATGTCTGAAGGGTTACCACGGCGACCAGCAAATCTATGAAGGGCCGCGAGGAATCCGTCCGTTGTTAAAGATGACACCAATTCAAGGTGTATGGCCTTAGTGACCATACACACAAATAGGCAAATGTACGCTTTCAACTTGATCTTGGAACGGGCGCCTACCTTTAAAAGAAACGGGCCAGCGTAGTCGACTCCCGTTCTCGAAAAAGGGTGTGCTATGGTGACACGACATTTCGGAAGATCTCCCATAAATTGCTGCAGGTCAGTAGGCTTCGAACGGAAGCATGTAATGCACCTCCGTAACACTCGATGAATAGCTCGTTTGGCACCGATGGGCCAGAATTTTTGCTTAACAATTGCAAGGAGGCCATTTAGACCGACGTGCAAATTTTCAATATGAAGTGCTTCAATTGGGATGTCAGTAAAATGATTGCGTTCCGGAAGAATCATCGGGTGTTTTTGATCCTTTGGCAGGTCAGAATGTCTTATTCGACCGCCAACTCGCAACAGCCGATCACTGCTGTCATAAATTGGATTCACATTTCTCAGCACTCTGCTCACTGTTTTGCGCTTCAGTACTCGATCGATGTCCTCGGAAAATTCACACTGCTGAACAACAGCCTCATGGTGTTCAACGCTGCTCAACCATCCGGAACGCCGCTGCACTTGTCGTTTTTCTGACTGACAATTGAAGATAAATCGTTTGACATAGCCAAAGATTCGTTGCAGCTTCCGCAAACTGCTGCATCCAAGGATGCCGTTGTACAGTTGGTTATCAGGTACAGCAACTGTCACTATCTGTTCGGGAATGTCGATCGTCACTGCTGCAACCTGTTCCTCAACAAACGCTTCGACTTCGTTCGGTACAGTTTCGTATTCTGCACCCTGGATGAACGCTGGTCCCGACCACCAAAGAATACTCGTCATTAGTTCGTTGGGAAACACACCACGTGATACTAAATCCGAAACTAAATTTCCTTCGTAGGTACATAGTTCCACTTAACACTCGGCATCAGGTTACGAATTTTCATCACTTGATTTCTCACAAATACTGGAGCCTTAAGGTTCAATTTTCATTTCAACATAACACTATTTTCGAGACGGCCCGTAGCACAACCTTTTCGGTGTCAAATGCTAGAGCTTCGCGCACATTTTTCATTTGTTCTGCCAAAAGAAGAGCCGCGCACAATTCAAGTCTCGGGATAGTAATTTCTTCTATTTCGGCTCCAAGGTTCTCAACACGCTTCTGTTCCTTCATGGGTGCCACCTTTGACTTGGCACAAATCAGGCACACTTTCACGCTTCCATCCATTGTCACGCTTCGCAAATAAATGCAGCAGCCGTACGCCAGCATAGACGCATCGGCAAATCCGTGGAGCTCCTGTGTCACCACGTCATCCGCCGTTAGCCTTCGGTCGATTTTGAATGAACTGATGCTGCAAAGCTCCGAACGCAACCTCATCCAGCTATGTAACTGATCTGCAGGCAGTGGATCATCCCAATTCGTCTTCTCGCTCCACAACCGCTGCATTATCATCTTTGCAATTATAACAGTCGGCGCCAGGAAACCTAGCGGGTCGAACAACTTGGCTGTCTCGGACAGCACTAATCGCTTCGTTGGTTTAGATGTATTCTCATCAACTGGCTTCACTCGGAACATGAAGGCGTCCGCAGTTGGGTCCCACAAGATACCTAGGGTCTTGATTACACCGCTTTCATCGAATTTCAGCTGCTTTTCGTGTGCGTGTGCCGGTATGTCTTCGAGAAGTGTAATGTTGTTTGCACACCACTTATGCAGTTCAAAGCCTCCTCTGGCAAGTAGAGCTACCAAATCGCGTTGCAACTGTTGAGCATTCTGTAGTGTATCTGCGCCGTCAAGAACATCGTCTATATAGAACGATTTCAGTACCGCATCGCTTGCCGCCGGGAACTTATCCTGTTCGTCTTTGGCGAGTTGCACGATTGCGCGAGTAGCAAGGTACGGAGCTGCTGCTGTTCCGTATGTTACCGTGTTCATCTCAATTTACTTCAGAGCACAGTGGCTAAAACCGTGTTTTAAGCGCGTTTAATTAATATCACCTTTATTATGCAATTTAGCGTAACGGTCTCTTCGAGACATTTGATCAGTAAGTAAATGCGCTTCTTTGAAGGTATTTAGCTTACTGATCAATCCCCTATAAGTGAGATAAAATTTTGTTTTCTGCTTTACAATGGACAAGGTTAATGTTTTCACAAAAGTTGTAGTAAAAGTTCTCCTGAAAAACTTTGTCGAAGACACCGAGTTCGTAATTTCATTACTTTTGAAGATTTGTTACGTTTTATTCCGACAACCCCCTAAAAATGGTTTTTCCATCATAGCTTTTTTATTTTCAATTCTACATTTTTTGCATGTTCTAGAAAGTTATAGATAATAACAAAATACGTCGTTTGGTGGTAATTGCACCTTAAAAACTTGAAAAATAAAAAAGTTATAACAGTTTTAATGGATTTTTTAGTCATATTTGATGTAGTTGTAACTAAGTATAGGGCAAATTGTGGCAAACAATCTCATACGCATATCAAAGTACAAGTAATGGACTTTAATTTAATACTTAAATTGTCGAGTTGTAAGCGAATGTAAGACATGTTTGAACAAATAATTTTTATTGCAATATTAGAAGTGTATTAATGAAAATGCATTCAAGAAGTTGCTTTGCTTATTTAAGATACTGCACAAAATCATTTTAAAGCATTCAATTCGCTAATTGCTGTCGCTATTTCCACTGCCACTGTTGTCACTGTTTATGCTGCTATTTGAAAAGTTCTTCAGAAGAGTTTTTGCGTCCTCCGAAAACGAATATTTCGCTTTTTTGGGCCATCCGCGAATACTACTTATTAACGGATCAGATGAAACGAGTAGCATATTCAAAACATGATGGTTCGTTGCTTGTCTGTTGCTTGTTGAGTTCTCGATATCTGCTTACCGGATAAACTATGTAAATAATATGCTCATATCGAAGAAATTGTAAGAAAATTACCTTTTCCAATCTTTGTTTCTGGCTTCCTGCACTTCTTCAGACAGTTGACCAATCGGCACCAAACAATGGCTGATTATGGCATATTATTTACATATTTTATCCGGTAAGCAGATATCGAGAACTCAGCACCCGAAAAATTTCAAGACAAGCAATGGACCGTGATGTTTTGGATATGCTACTCGTTTCATCTGAACCGTTTATAAATATAACTCGTGGATGGCCCATAAAAAAGCGATATATTCGTTTTCAGAGGACGCAAAAACTCTTCTGAAAAGGAGAACTTTTCATATAGCAGCATAAACAAAGACAATAGTGACAGTGAAAATAGCTACAGCGATTAGCGAATTTAATGCTTTAAAATTATTTTGTGTAGTATCTTAAAAAAGCAAAGCAACTTCTTGAATGCATTTTCATTAATACACTTCTAATATAGCAATAAAAGTTGTTTGTTCAAACATGTCTTACATTCGCTTACAACTCGACAATTTAAGTATTAAATTAAAGTCCATTACTTGAACTTTGATATGCGTATGAGATTGTTTGCCACAATTTGCCCTATACTTAGTTACAACTACATCAAATATGACTAAAAAATCCATTAAAACTGTTATAACTTTTTATTTTTCAAGTTTTAAGGTACAATTACCACCAAACGACGTATTTTGTTATTATCTATAACTTTCTAGAACATGCAAAAATGTAGAATCGAAAATAAAAAAGCTATGATGGAAAAACCATTTTAGGGGGTTGTCGAATAAAACGTAACAAATCTTCAAAAGTAATGAAATTACGAACTCGGTGTCTTCGACAAAGATTTTCAGGAGAACTTTTACTACAACTTTTGTGAAAACATTAACCTTGTTCATTGTAAAGCAGAAAAAAGAAAAATTTTATCTCACTTTTAGGGGGATTGATCAGTAAGCTAAATACCTCCAAAGAAGCGCATTTACTTACTGATCAAATGTCTCGAAGAGACCATTAAGCTAACTTGCATAATAAAGGTGATATTAATTAAACGCGCTTAAAACACGGTTTTAGCCACTGTGCAGAGGCTCGGTCGTGCTCTCTCTCCACAATATGTGTTGATATTTTCTATGCTCAGGATGCACCAGCACCTGCCGATACATTTTTGAGATATCGGCAGTGAAGGCATATTTATGCATTCGAAACCTCACCATAATGTCGAATAGGGAAGGTTGCACGGTTGGGCCAACCATCATGACGTCGTTCAGAGCACAACCCTGAGTTTTGTGGTTGAACTATCCGGTTTTATTATACAATAATGGGGAAGATAATACACCGATTCTGATTAATCTTTCGCTTCATTCACAATCCGACAGTGGTCTAGTGTCAAATACTCGGTAATAAAATCTACGTACATTCTCTTCGTTTCAGGAAATCGCTCAAGCCGACGTTCTCATGAGTGGAATCTCTTCTCTGCTTGCTGCCGAGATGCGCCCAAATCACAAACATTGTCTCGAAATGGTAATTTCACGACATATCGCCCCTCCGGTATTCGAGTATGTGTCCTAAAGAAATGATCCTCACAAAAATCGTCGTGTTTGGGAGTCGCTTCATTTTGCTGATCATCTATCGTCCAAAATCGTTGAAGTAACTCGGTCAGCTGATCATTGCCAATGTTCATTGAGTTTACTTGACACACCCGTGCGGTGCTAAACGCAGTCGCACCACCCACAGGTCCTCCTACCAACCAGCCTAACGAGCTCTCCTGTAACACTGGCAAGTCTGAGGCCATTCGATATTTACCTGGCTGAATCAAATCAAAAAACATCTCCGCACCTATCAACATGTCGATGCGACTTGGCTCAAAGAACTTAGGATCTGCAAGTTCCATTTTATTCGGAATCGGCCAGCTCGAATAATCGATTTTATTCACTGGAAGCGGTCCATTTACTTGAGGAATGACAAGATACTCCACAACAAAACTGTAATCCGTCGTCCTGGAAGCCACTCTCGCACTAATCTTGAACTTTACGGTCGTCTTCATCCCATTTACGCCTACAATGGGGACGTTTGCACTTCTTCTTCGCAAGTTTAGCAGATTCGCCATTCGCTCCGAAATAAAGCTCGCCATTGCACCTGAATCAAGCAGCACACGACAATCATATGGAACACCACAAGAATCAAAAACTTTCACAATTGCCGTTGCCAACAAGATCTGTTTCTTCGCCAAGCTAGGTTCGACAGGAATCACGCATTTCGCCGCTGTTAGTTGCTCCGGGTTGCCACTAGTTTGTTTATATTCTGCCGAAGATTCCGAGCTGCCACATTGTTTCTCTTCATAGTGCATCAGTGGATGATGCTTCTTCGTGCAAGACAGGCAAGTCGTTTTTTTCTTACAAGATGCCGTCCGGTGTCCCTTTTTGAGGCATCCGAAGCACAACCCCAATTGCTTCGCTTTTTCATACCGCGCGTCTATCGGTAGCTTCTTGAAAGCATCGCAGGAGTCGACCAAATGTTTCGCTGAGCATATCGGGCATCCGTCGTCTGGTTTCTGAACTGTCATCGTATACGTTTTTTGTGCTGCAGCCGGTTTCAAAATAGAATGCTGATTTCTTGCCTTCACAAGACCAACTCCTTGTTCGCAGCGCTCCAGTACGTGGCAATGATTCCTCAGGAACGCGATCGTATCTTTATACCCTGGGAGCTTGCCGTGTCCTACCGACAACTCCCACGACTTCCTGGTTGCAGGGTCAAGCTTTGACGTCAAAAGAGTGATGATGATCACTTCGGCCATCGAATCCATTTTTAGTTTGTGATTCCTTGGTCATTGGCTTCAAGTTGAGTAACTTTGTGATGTGACCGTGTATCACCATCGGTAAATTCTCATATCGATCAACCAGCATCTTCCAGGCACCATCATAGTTATTGTCGTTTAAGGTGGTTATACAACAAAGCCACAAATCGGCCATCTTGGAAACCACGTGCTTTTTCTAGTGATTTTCCAAGAGCACGAATTGAGAGAACAACGACGCCCATGGGAATCACAACATCTGTAGATCGTTTGATGACTCATGCTAAGCAATCGACTTTAATTTCAGCATTGTACAAAAAATATTACGCTGGTTTTGAACTTTTGATAATAGGAGTAGAAAACCGTGTGGTGAATTTGAAATTCACCACATGGCTTGATTGTATAATCACCTTAAGGAATGCTCGTCTATGGCACCTTTTGATCACTACGTCACACTAAAAAAGTTCAAGCGCTGAATCTTCTCACCACTCACACGTTGAAATGTGTGCAACACTACACGGAAAGAAATTCAATTTATTTATCTTGAAACATGGATCATTTTCAAAGATTTATGGATCATTTGTCATACGTTCATGGGAAAATAGCAAGAATTGTATTGTTCATTCAGATGTTATGTATGTCATATTCATAATCCTTCCCTTGAACTAGATTTTTTTTGCAAGAAGCGAATGCTTTATGCACTAACCCAGCACACTTGCTATGGTAATTGCCAACCTACCGGACAGAAGTGTGCTAGATTGCGCTCCCCATGATTCGTCCCGGAACTGTCTTTAAGGTGATTATACAATCAAGCCATGTGGTGAATTTCAAATTCACCACACGGTTTTCTACTCCTATTATCAAAAGTTCAAAACCAGCGTAATATTTTTTGTACAATGCTGAAATTAAAGTCGATTGCTTAGCATGAGTAATCAAACGATCTACAGATGTTGTGATTCCCATGGGCGTCGTTGTTCTCTCAATTCGTGCTCTTGGAAAATCACTAGAAAAAGCACGTGGTTTCCAAGATGGCCGATTTGTGGCTTTGTTGTATAACCACCTTAAGTGTTTCTTCTGGGGGATAGGCAGTACTGTACTTTTCTTCAATGTTCTGAACAACTTCTGAGCCCTTTGGCTCCATTGTTCGTGCACTTTTGAGCATTGAGGCAGGCTCCCTTGTATGTGCCATTTAGCTCTCAATGTGCTTGTGTAATCTCTACTCAGATAGTCCCCGACGGTGGATCTATCTTACTTCGACGAGAAGTTTACCGAAAGAGGAAGCTTTCCCGCCAGCCGCCACCGCCCGTGACGCTGCGCTCTTGCCACAAGTTTGTATTCACGTTCATGCTCGACATATATCTTCCACGGTGCACACTGTGGCAGACCGCTGTATTGGTTGGACCAAACCTCTAGCACTCTCCGTATACGTTCTAGAGTATTGGTGTCTTCGGCACATTATCGCGGCTAAGCTTCATTTTGATGCATTTTATTTTTATCTAGATAAGTTAAAACTTACCTAGATAAGTGTTATCTTTTGATAGAAACGAGATAGAGCTAAACTGTCTTCTACAAAGTTGTTTGTTTTGGCATTTTGGACTTATGCTTCATAGACACCTATAACCTTTGTAGATGGCGCTGTACGTTATTTCCTTGAAAACAGCAATAAAATGGTTTTCTTCCCATTTTTTCACGTAAGACCTCTGAAAAAGTTTTTTGAGATATGCTATCAAAGGAAAATGATAATGAATCTAATCGTGAGGTGTTACCAAGGTTTTTAAAAGCTTTATTTGTGAATTTCTTGAAATTAGGGTGAAAAACACTGTTCCAAAAAATATGAATAGTTTACGAATGGGCAGATGGCGGCAGCTAAAATTTTGTCTGAACATAGTTCAAACTTATATTTTTGATATCGGGAAGAAAAAAAAGTGGAGACATGTGGATCTTTTTGTGTGCCATTATTCCAAATCTGGAATAAATATGCATTGAAAATCAACATATTACAAAAAAAATCCGAATGAAACGGATTTACGATATCTCCGGTAAGCATATGCGGTATTTCAAAAAAATTCGTTTCAGGTGGTTCCAAACGAAATTCCGCGCAATTTCGCGGAATTTGAGCTTGGCAAAATCTGATTTTTTTATTTCGTTTCGTATTTCGCATGAAAAAACTAACTAACATAACGGAATTCCGCGGAATTTCGAAACAAATTTAAACTTAAACCATATCGTATATTATCAAAAATTTTGGCTGCGCCGGTAAACAAAATCATACTGTTATGTATTTTAAACTTAATGTTATGCAAATTTTTCTATGAACGCTTACTACATAATCCCATTCAGAGTCGAAAAGTACGTATTTAGTTTTCTTCTGTAAAACGTCTCTGTGTCTAACAAAAAATAGTATCTTCAACTATTCTATCAACTATCTATTTTTCAAAAGTGATCCAACTCAATATTTGTAAATTTGTACTCAGAGTGTAAATTTAATTTGATATGAATCAGATCAGTACAACTTTGTCAAAGAGGCAAAGCTGTGGCGTGAATTCCTAGGGTCCTTGGCCTTGTGAAGTCTTTTAGAGCTCATCTTTCTTTTTAAAAGTCGATTTCTTCACCTCCGGTTGGTCCTCAAACCAGGTTTAAGCGCATGGGTAAGCACCGCTTAAGATTTAAAAAGGTCCTAAGGAAAACAAAATGCAACATTTTACGTTCAAACTGCAGTTTGAATCTTACCTAAGAGTAAGAATAAAAAATTCAGAGGATTGAAGATACTCCAGTCAATACTCGGTGAATAATCGAAATATACATTCAGCCCCCAAGATTTAAATATAAATTTTGTGATATTCTTTGACTATTTGCACAATATGAGTGCGGAATCGATCGTGTCGTTGCTGGTCACGGGATGGCAGCTAGTCTGGGAGGACCCGAAGTGAAAAAAAGTCTGCCTCGCAGAGCACAAATTTGTTTAATCAGTGTGCAATCGATCGTGATGATGCTGATCACGCCAATTAGTGCAGAAGCACGCGAAGTGATGAAACTGTAAAAGCTTATTAAACGAAGCACATTGATTTTGCGTTGGATTTATCTTAAACACAATTTTCTGGAAATGGACTTCCATACCGTTTCCATTACTATTCCTATATCTTCAACTTGAGTATTCTATCAGTCATCTGCTAGAATTGGAAATGAACTATAAAGCTCCTTTTCTACATCCAATTAAAAATTCCATCAGTTACCTTCTCCTATCTATCACATTGGCAGCTCGTTAACCAAGACGGACCTCTGCCTCTCCAACCTAACCCAGAAATTCCAACAAATTCCGCATGAACTCGTGGCAAGTGCAGAGGTATATTCGGCTTGCAGTGGGCGAGTGATTGCATTATCATTTCCTCCCCTTTCCCTACATTGACTTGCATTCTGACGTGGCAGGCGCCAGTATGACCTAACAAATGAGATCACCAGTACTTGTACATTGAAGATGTGTGCTAGTCCCAAGCAAACATGTGTTGGTTCCCTGTGCAAGAACAGCTGATCTGGTCATAATGGAGTAGCAACTACGAGCAGTCAATCAAGCTCAAGCTCAAGCTCAAGCTGGATTTATCTTAAACACAATTTGAGTCTTCGAGTTTTCAAAATATCTTCGATTACAATACATTTTTATTCGCATGCCAAGGTGGCTCCACATGAAACACCTTTCCGACTAACCAACGATTCCTTCCCCGTGGTGCTCACGGAGATGCAGAGTATTCATTGGAGTCATAATAATGAATGTCAAACTAATTTTCCTCTCCTAATCCTAAATTGACTGTAAGTACGTGACCGGCTCATACTGTTCATAACAGCTATTCCTTGCGCTCAATTGAAGTCGGCTGAGGATGAAAATTTGGCAGAATTTTTTGCATGCCTCACATGCACAAACACACATACAAGGACAAACAGACAATAGCTCGGTTTGGATCTGTATGGATGAATATGGATCTCTGAACTTCCTATATAAAGGCTGAATTTGGAAGTAAATGATAGGCTTTTGGTACAACTTAAATATGCACAATGTCTTTTTTCGATCAAAAGTTATAATCGTTCTTTTGTCAAAATTGCATTTTTTTTTTCAAAAGTTGGTATCTCCGGTTAGGGCAGACAAAAAAATATGTTCGCACGGCATTTACAAGAGCAATTCATATTCTTTATTATTTAAAAAAAAAATGGAGATACGTTATGTTTTTATCTCAAGTTTTTCCAATTTTACTGAAGTCATGTTTTTTCAAGAAAATTGATGTAACTCGACAACGGAAGAAGATACAGACGATGTTATTATAGCAAAACACCTCAAAAGTCTTCAGAAGGAGAAATTCGTGAAAAAAAATGAGCAGATCATAAATATTGTTTTTTGAGGGACACCCTACTCTTGGTAAGTAAAATTGCTCTAAACAAGTAAGCTTAAGAGCTACATAAAAAGTTTATATAGCAAAGTTGATTGTAAAATGCTGCGCTACAGTTCTGTAAATTATTTTATGTCAATATTCCGCAAAATATTTTATTTGTATTTTTATAAAATGGCCCACCCTATTTTTCCATAACTCTATAATAAGGGCCCAAGTACCCACAGCAATTTTGTAGAACAATTTTTTTTTCTTTAGAATATACCTTAGGACAAAAATGCATCTTTTTTCGTTAATCTTGCAATACGGTGATAATGACAAAACTTATAAAAAGTATTAAAGCTGTAGATTTTTTATTTTCCATTTTCCACGAATGCCTTCTGAAGCCCTTCTTTTGGGCCTTTTCAAAATGCGTATTTTGCTATAAGAACATCGTCTGTATCTTCTTTCATTGTCGAGTTATATCAATTTACTTGAAATAAACATGATTTTAGTAAAATTGGTAAAACTTGAGATAAAAAAATAACATATCTCCTAGTTTTTAACATAATGAAGAATATGTATTTATATTTAAATGACGTGTAAACATATTTATTTGGTCTGCCCTAACCGGAGATATCAACTTTTGAAAAAAAATGTAATTTTGTAAGAAAAACGATTATAACTTTCGATCGGAAAAAGATATTGAGCATATTGACCCACAAAAAGTTGCATTTCTTTAAGCTCTAAAAGTCACCCGAGGGCGACTTTTTCGAGAAATCTTAAACCAAAAAGTAGATAAAAAATGCAGTTTTTTTAAGTACACCCTAATCCACACACTTATTTTTTACCGGGATCTCTGCAATTTGTTCAATTTTTACCGAGATTCGCACAGCTGAGCCCCAACAAACGCGTTTTTCTCTGAGATATCTGTCAAAGTTGCTGAAACTCAGCAAATAATTTGCCGAAACGCAGCCAACAAACCCCATTTTTGACGGGAAATCTGTTTTTTGTTTTGCTGGACACACGGCTGTGCGGATTTTGCCGAGCTTCAGAAATAAAAACTGAGTGTGAGGTAAAATTGCTCTAAATCAGCAAAACTTAAGAGCTACAAAAAAGCATTTTTAGCAAAATAATTGGAGTAAGCTGTATAGCTTCCCAGAATTTTGTACAGCTCTACCGGAACTTTCAGCCGAAGCAACGAGTTCGCGATCTCCGTCCAGTAGGCACTGTTGAACGCATTCCGCTCGTCGAGTGTAATTGAAGATTGTTGAGTGCCCCTTAGAGCTGCCCTCATACCCAGCTGGAAGAATCGCCTTCTTGAGCCCATGGATATCTTTGCTTATGCAGTGAGGCCATGCGGCGGTTGACACTTCGGTTTTCAGAGCCCGATCGGCATAAACCAGGAAGGAATCAACTGGTCCTACCCCATCATGTTGGTTAAGCGCAAACGGCTAAAATGGGACGGCGTGCCTGGCACGGCTGTGACATTAGCCCATCCGCCATTTCAAAACGGTGTTACTTGGCTTTACTGAAGAGGTGGAATGAGACAACTGTCAACCCTTTATGCATTGTTTCCTAAATTCCCTAATTTTCTACATTTCCACTCCATTGCACTGACGTTGCCACTGTCGCTGTCGAAGCTCCTGCTCGGGTACCAACGCCATTGTTCCGTCCGCTCTGCGTGCCCGCTCTCCGTGTCCACTCACAGTGGTTTCTCGGACAGAAATGATGCTCAAGCGCGAAACAAGGGCCTTTTTACACAGTAAAATAAAGCGATTGGTCAGAAGACTCGTAACTTACATCAGTCTGTGTGTGGGTGTAAACATTGACTAGTTCACCATATGGGCTATGCACTTGCGGTGAGTGCCATTTGAATATACTCATCTCAGTAGGCCGTGACTCCGACCTCACTTTCGATTGCTGACCATCGTGCAGGTAAGACGTGTGACAGCCGCTTCCTGGGTGATTCCTTTTCAGCTGATATTCGGTCATTCACAGTCTGATGTCCATATTGGGAATGCATGAACGGGATTGGTAGGTTCTGAATTTTTTACTGGGTATGACAAGAACTGAAATTTTCAATAGCTTATCGTAAATAATCGAAAGTGTCAATGAAATTACCAAATTGATGGAGAGTTGTCGAGTAGATTGATTTATAAATCTTAAAATCCATCGAAAGATAAAAACTATATTAACGTTCAAAATATCACATGATTTCGTGACGAACCCAATTTTGGATTCTGATTCGACACCCAGTACCTTCGGGTAAGACGTTGTCCAACGTCAAAACTAAAATTAAGATTCGTATGGAAATTTCGCATGGACAGTTCCAACGCTCATTCTCGCCTACTATGCAGGACAGTTTCTGCTGGGTCAACTAATATACTGCCGCTAACCGCAAGTCGAGCACATCTGTATATGGAGGCCCATATATACAGATGTGCTCGACTTGCGGTTAGCGACAGTATAGTGCTAGATAAATATAATGTAAAGAATCAGAATCTAGCAAATTTGTATTATGTCGAAATTTTGCGAGAGCTTATATCCTCCGAAGGATCATTCCTAGTCCCGAAACAGGACCAACTTACAGTTTTTGGAGGTCAATATGAATCGTCCGTTGCTCATTTCCAACTGGATTCAACTTAAAGTGTTATGAGCTTAGCTCATCAGATACGGTTGCGACTCACGTCCACGTTTTAATGGCCAATGTTGCGGGCATATCACCGAGGATGGGACGATTGCCTTCCGGTAATGATTTTTATGGCAGAAAACGCTCTGATGAAAAGATCGAAAATCAATATTGCTGTATACTTCTTTGAAGCATAAGTAGTAAAATAAACATTTTCTTATAATTGGAATTATTACATTACGACGCGTATTAGTAATATTTGTTTATGAATTTTTTAATTGTTATTTTTGTTTAGAAATTGTTGCGGATTATGTACTAAGTTACTGCGAATTCAACCATGACTGGCTAACTGTTTACTTCAACCCATCCACAGAGCACAACCACAACCTTGACAGCAGACGGAAAGGATTCATTCCGAAATTGCGATACACTCTGGTGCGGTGGGTGCGTTTGTTTTCAACTGTTTGTTGTGAAATACCCAAAGACAGGGGTGTCAAATGTAGTTTGGCAGTGTCGAAGAATGTAGATTAGAGATGGATAATTTCGTGGATGGTACTGTATTCAGTTAAAGTAAAAGAAATGTTGGAGAAATGCTCAAGAAACTGGACCTTAGTCAAATCAATTTTCCCAACTTGAATATTGGAAGCGAATATTTTGAATTACTTTTTCTCCAACATGTGCGTGAGTGTAGTGGTACACCGAAGGAAAAGAGCGAAGCTTTTACTGTGAGAGTCACACGCACAAGCAACAACGTAGGACAGACACGTGAGAAAAGCACATAGCGGGTTTTCCGCTCGCGAGAAAATTTCCTCCGTTCGAAGTACCGTGGGGAAGGCGGTGTTGGGGATATTCGGAAAAACTCTGAGCAGTCTGGCTAAGCATCGTTCTGCTCTGGCTAGGAGCGTTCAGTCTGTTTTTAGCTTTCGGTGAATTTGTGTCGGACTCCTCCTACGTATGGCCAGACGAGGCGAATCATACTCAAGAAATAGTGTAATTAATTATCTTCACCCCTCTGGCACAGAGCTGGGAAATGTGAAAACATAAACTATGTAAAAATATGTACAGCAATTGAGTGTTATTGTTACTGCCGCACCCCAGCTAATTCCGAATCGATGTGCGTGTTGATGTTCCCCATCCCTTGCGCGTGAACAGATTCTTGCCAGTTTTGTTCACACGGAATCAGTAAAAATTGATACAATTTCGCCTGGGCCAGTAGCGAAAGATTCACATCAGCCAGAAATCTCCAATGCGTCTGGCTCTAGAGCGTTGAAGAATTGCGGGTGCATGAGATCTTGCGTTCAATCGGACAGCAACCGCGGTGAAATTTCCATCCAGCCGTCACAATATGTTCAAAAATATCTCGCATCTGAAGAGGAGATTAAAGTGAACGCCGCCGCGCTGTGGCAGCTCGATTCGATTCTGCATTCCCTGGTCCACATTCAAGAATTGGAAGATTTCCTCGCGGCCAGCATTCGCTCCCCGTAGAGGAACAGGCGTGTGAAGTGCGGTTCACTCTGCGGGAGAATAAATGCAGCAGATATCGTTCTGATGAACTCTGGACCGCTGTCAAGAGCGCATTGAAGAGGCCAGCAGATTCCGCAAGTGTGTTTGCATTTTGTGTACAAAGTAAGCAAAGGAAAATTTTACGATCAATTCCCGGCCAAGTGAAGTGTGTTTTCCTCTGAATCGTTCCGTGGCGCTGAGTGCAAGTGTCGTAACAACAGTGCGCCTAATTAATTGCCGTCTGATGCAGAAGCGCTTCGACGAATAACAGAAAAGTTGTTGCAATCCAGCAGGTGACAACTGGTGCTTGTTCTTTGGTGGTAGAATCGAATACATGAATGAAGTAATCATACCGAAGAAAGTATCCTGTCATATTCGCAAGAGAGAAAATTCTTCAAGAAGAGAGCAACACATGAATAGTGTATGAAAATAAAGTACTTTTAGAATTTCCCCATATGCCCAGTAGTGATATCAGTAACACACAAATATTCGTTCATTCTGTGGTGTTTTCAAACGAGTAAGAATAGCAGTCAAAATCAGATGATTCGATGCAACTCAGCCGTTAAATATTAATAATAGTCAACCAAATAAAGAAAAAAGACACCCGACCGATGGCGGTGACAACAAATTAAAAATATCAAGCAGCCAACAGTGAATACGAGAGGGTAACAAGCAAATACGTAAAGTGCTCAGGCCCCCCTACGGTGAGCTCTGTCGGTGTGTAAGTGTCCCGTGAAGGAAAAGTGAAAAACAACGATCCTCACCGCACCTACCCACCCAGAAGAAGCTATCGTTTGTGTTATCGTCAATGTGCGTTTCCCCGAATGAGAATCGGAAGTGCTAACAGCGGAAGAATTTCGTCCAGAAAAGCTGAATATCCCCCACTAGCAGTAGCGTAGTTGTGCTGAAGGAATTTATGATAATTATTTTGGTAATTTCCAAAATCTTGCTATACCCATCTTCTACGTAGCACAGTATCTTTGAAACATGGTTTGATTTGATTTTACGAAAAATAATCTTTTTATTATTATTTCAATTGACATTCTATGGGAATCGAGAGAATTTCTGTGGCTCACACTTGATGCAACTGAACATTTTCTTATCATAACGAACAAATGCATCAATGGACTTGAAGCGTGTGAACCATGGAAATTCGCTTAATTATGAGGCACCGCACCTAGTGATACTTTCAACCACATTTTAGTTTCGCAATCCGTATCCTTGAAAGTGAGACCACCTTAATTAACAATATTCTTCTTTTGAGCAAAACGGTAATTGAAATGATGCGTATTTCTTCAATTTTCTTTTACATACTTGTAACCCTCTTTTGACTGAACTTTATAAAGATCCAAGTTTAAAATAAAATTGCTTTCGCATGCTTTGGTACCTAACTGAATATTTAGAAATCTGTGAAAAATTTCAATTTGGAACTCGCTGAACTTTGATGTTTAGCGTTTTGTTGTTAAACATCATTGTGATGCACGCACCGTTTTTATTTTCACGCTTCTGCTTCAACATTGCGTTGAGTATTTGTTTTGAATTACCTAAATGTCGAAACGAATACTATCAAATATGGAATATAGCAATAAGATACAAATAGATGCGTGATTATTTGATAGGGTAGTTGGAACCTTTAATAAAACACGACGCGAGACAAGACATAAAACTTATCGTTTTAACACTCGTCAACTAAGATTTTTGAAAAAATTACCTTTTAAGTCGACCGGTTTCGGGCGCAATGTTGCCTTTCATCAGGCCTATGTCCAACCCAACAACATCGCGCCCAGAACCGGTCGACTGAAAAGGTATTTAAAAAAAAATCTTAGTTGACGAGTGTAAAACCGATAATTGTTATGTGTTATGTTTAGTAGGGAGTATTTATAATTTATAGTGAGAATTTTTGGAAGATCTGGAATATTTCTTCACAATGTTACCGCTTATTGCGAATGATCTGTAAAAAAATGGTCGGGGTTCCTCCAAACCGCACCAAACGGCTTTTCCACTCTCCAGTAATGCTTTGCACGTGGAAGAAAAACGAAACATTGATATGCACTTATTTGATATATAATATCCTCAATTGGAGAAATTGGAGAAACTGCGGAAGACTTCTCGTAAACTTTTTAATAAAGCAAAAAGAACCTCGAATTGGACTCCGTATGGGAGTGCACTTACTGAGTACAATAACGAAATAAGAAAGTCCAAAAGAAGATCTTGGGTTCAAACGTGTGAAAATATTAGCAATACTCCAGAAGTCGCGAGACTTCAGAGGGCACTGCAAAGATCATACTAATGAACTAGGGAATCTGAAAAAAGATAGATTTTCCACACAAACTTCTGGTGAAACATTAAAGTTGATTATGGAAACCCATTTTCCTGGATCGATTATGTGTGTAGACCCAACAACAAGTGGTTCGTTTGAAAGTCAAAGATGTTCAGCAAGAACAACTAAAATGCCTGATGATGCGAAAAATGTTGCACAAGTCTTAGCTGACGATATCTTTACGAAAGCCAGGGTAGAGAATGCAGTGAGATCTTTTGAGCCTTATAAATCTGCCGAACCGAACGGAATAATTCCAGCAATGCTTCAAAACGGAGAATCAGTGCTGATTCCGCCGTTAATTGAGATTGGCAAGGCAAGTCTAATACTCAATTATGTTCCATCTTCATGGAGGAAAGTAAAAGTTATTTTCATACCAAAAGTAGGAAAGCGAAATAAGACGCATCCTAAATCATTCAGGTCCATTAGTCTTTCATCAGTTCTGTTAAAAACTATGGAAAAGGTGTTGGGTGATTACACTGGATTCTGTTTTTACACGATTTACATTTTTTCAATTTTCCACTCATCCTAAATGTTTAACGTATATTAATTATCATATGATTTTTCTTTGATTTATTCTGGATTTTTTTAAACATGTTGCGAAGAGTTTGGTGGCAAATTGAAGTCCACGATCAAAAACACGAGCGAAAAAAAATCGTGTAAAAACAAAATCCTGTGTATATCAACTCAAATTACATGAATAAACATCCACTGTCTAAGTTCCAGTTTGCTTACCAGTCCGGTAAGTCAACAATTACGGCACTTCATACAGTGGTATCTAAAGTGGAAAAAGCGCTTTCGGTAAAAGAAATAGCGCTTTGTTCTTTCTTGGACATCTTGGAGCTTTCGATAACGCTTCTTATTCGTCAATGGATCGTGTCATGAAGAAAAGAAACTTCGACACGAACATTGTCAAATGGATTCACACCATGCTTGCAAAAAGAGAAATCTCTTTGTTGCCCTCAAGAAGGGGTCCTCTCACCACTAATGTGGTCCTAAGTTGTAGACGATCTTCTAGGAAGCTTAGAAGAAATAGGTTTCGAGGTTGTAGGCTTTGCTGACGATATTGTCATCATAGTGAGGGGGAAATTCGACAATATCATTTCTGAAAGAATGCAATGGGCTCTAAATTTTACCCAATCGTGGTGTAGTCAGGAAGGTCTTAGTTTTAATCCGTCAAAAATTGTAATTGTACCATTCACTAGGAAAAGGAAACTTGATCTAAAACCTCTAAAGCTTGGATGAATAGAAATTCAGCTTAGTGAACAGGTCAAATACCTGGGAGTCATTCTGGATTCTAAACTAAACTGAAATGCTCATATTGAGTGTGCGATCGGAAAGGCAACTAATGCCTTCTGGATATGCTCTAAAACATTTGGAAGAAAATGGGGCTTAAGACCAAAAATGATAAAGTGGATTTATACTTCCATTATTCGTCCAAAACTGACATATGCTGCTCTTGTATGGTGGCCAAAAACAAAAGAGGCTACGGCACAGAAGAAGCTGACAAAACTGCAAAGGTTAGTGTCTATTGCTATAACGGGAGCGATGCGTAGCGCTCCTTCAAAATCGTTAGATGCAATTCTAAATCTGCTACCAATGTAATGAATTCGTGCAGTTTGATTGAAGTTATTCAAGTCAGGCGATTTAGTGGGCCACTAGAGTATCTCACAAAATTTTCAATATGGGCCAGTGATGAATATGAGTGGAGACTGGATGAAACCTGTGGAGAACTATGACATTCCTTATAACATACATGAGCCATCACGTATGGACTGGGAAGTCGGAGGTCCCACTGTTCGGGACGGTTCCATAAAATTCTACACAGATGGCTCAAAAATAGGAACAAAAACGGGAGCAGGAATCTTCGACCCTGGGATATCGATCTCAGTGGCAATGGGAAACTATCCAACGGTGTTCCAAGCGGAGATTTTTGCTATAATGAAATGTGCTAATATCTGTGTAGAGAATAAATATAGATATGCAAATATTTGTATCTTCCAGATAGTTAGGCAGCACTCAAAGCATTGAGTAGCTTGAAATGTACATCAAAACTTGTCTGGGACTGCGTTTTTTCATTGCGAAAAGTGTGCCAAGAGATCTCCGTAAATCTGTACTGGGTTCCAGGACACTGTGGCATTGAAGGTAATGAAAAGGCAGACGAGCTTGCAAAACGAGGTTCAAACACACAGTTTATTGGCCCAGAACCTTTCTGCGGTATATCATACTGTACAAAGGTTGATGACCAACTGGTTGGTTGCCGAAAAGTGTGCTCAATCAAAGAGATTTATAATTCCCAATGTTAAAGTAACCGAAAAGCTCTTGGAGCTCGGCAAGAGAGCTCTTTGCACCTTCACTGACCTAATAACCGGACACTGCCCAAGTAGGTATCACTTGAAAAATATTGGCCAGATTCAGAATGATATCTGTCGTTTCTGTAACATGGAACGTGAAACCTCGGAACATCTGCTTTGCAGTTGTGATGCATTATACAAGGGTAGATCTAAATTTCTAAATAGTGGCTTTATGCAACCAGGAGATATTTGGACTGCAAATTCTGGAAAGGTAATGGGTTTTATTAACTCAATTATACCGGACTGGGAAAAGACGCGTCTTAGGGTGTTTACTTGACAAATGGTGATCAACCTACAAGATGCGAATACATAGTTAAAAGTAATCAGGGGTATACCACAAAAGTTCAACTCAATGGACGCAGTGGTTTAAAAAAAATCCTCAATTACTGTATTGATTTAGTATTTTTCCACAACTAACCTTATTCAATAGAAATCAATAGTGGATACTCTGAAATATTTATCCAACCTCTTGCGCGGAGAATAAAAAATGAACCCTGAAAATAAAAAAAAATATTGCAATGAATCAGCATTGAATGAGCATCTTTAAGCTATTAGATTGAATTTAAAGATTGAATTTATCAAGAAATTATTGTATTGGATGAAAAACTCTGAAAACAAAATTCTGGAAAATCTAAATGTGAAGTTGATGAAATTGCGAAATCACCAAAAACGTGTTCAGATCGATTTGAGAAGACAACAGTGATGTTGAGAGAAAACAAAAAAAAAATGGATTGTGATTTCCAGATTTTGTCGCTGCTTCTTAAGAGAATTTCCGTGGAATTTTTTGTCCTTTTTACCAGTTGTGATCTCTAGTTTGCTAATTCGAGAATTAGTGAGATTTTCCAGGAGAGAATTAGTAGCGTTTTATTACGCAGTACTAAAAGCTACATTTTATTCAACTTGTTCTCCGTCACTTTTTAAGAGGCTTGTATATTGGATTGAATACAGGAACAAGTTTAACATGCAACTCGATTACTCAAAGATCACTTAACAGAAAAATGGGTATCCGAATATTTTCATATGGTATAATTTTTAATTTGTCCAGGTATAGGGGATCTCAATGGATGTTTGATGGAGTTCTCCCAAGAATTCTTCTAAAGATTATTCAGAATCTTTCCTCAAACTTTCTCGATGAATTCCTGCTAATTTTCTTCATGAAGTTCCTTCTGGGTCTTACTTCCTTGCGCCCAGAAATTAAGATTGTAAAGCAAAGCCTTGGGAAAATTTCTTCAAGAAATCGTTTTAAAATTTATTTACGAATTTCTCTAGAAATTTCCTTAGGAGCTTCGCTGATTTTATTTTTTCGGAAGGTTTTCAAGAAGTTCTTACAGGAGTACCGCCTTGATTATTTTGTCTAAAAGTTTCTCCAGGAGTTTCCCAAGGAATTGAATTGTGGAATTCCAACAGAAGGATTCCCAGGAAGTGATAGTCCAGCTGGCGGATGGCAGATTTTAATACAGGTTTAGCAGAAACTTACAGAAACTGGATAATAATTTTTCATATACAATCTCGGAAGATTTTAATACAATCGTATTGAAATCTCACAATTTTGTATTATTTTAATTCAGTATCGGCTTACAATTTTTGTATTTAAACCTTGCAAAATTGTATATACCAGAATTTTATACAATAGTTGTAAGATTTGAATCGAGTTGAATTCAATCGAATTCAATCGCTCAATCGTAGAGAAAACCTTCCCTTCGACTCGGAAAAGATCCTCAATAACTCCCATTCATAAATTTGGAAATGTGCACGACGTTCAGAACTATAGAGGAATTTCTATTCTCAGCTGCCTCGCAAAAGTTTTCGAAGGTATGATGCTGGATTTTATCTACCCAGCAGTTCATCATAGTTACTGAACAACATGGATTTATTAAGAAACGGTCGACTACTACGAATCTTATGAGTTATGTGTCTATGCTAACCGATAGTATAGAAAAGCCACAACAAATCGATTCTGTGTATGTGGACTTTTCGAAGGCTTTCGATCGAGTTCCTCATCAACTTGCGGTGGAGAAACTCAGAAGAATCGGCTTCCCTGACTGGTTAGCCACTTGGATCGCTTCATACCTCGACAACCGTTATGCATCTGTGAAACTCGGGACAGTCAGGTCGGTTCCTTTCCGTATTACGTCTGGGGTGCCACAAGGAAGCCACCTTGGGCCCCTACTTTTTGTACGATGTACTTTTTGAACGATTTATGCAGCGAATTAAAATCTTCAAAATTAATGTATGCCGACGACTTGAAAATGTTTCGAGCCGTAACGTCGCTGGTGGATTGTTGCGCGTTGCAAGCCGATGTTGATAAGCTTTCGGACTGGCGTGACCGAAATGGAATGACGGCGAATGTAAAGAAATGTAACATTATCACGTTCACACGTTTGCGCTCCAATAATTTTCGAATACACTATGCATGACCTAACTTTGAATCGAGTCTCGCTCGTCAAAGATCTAGGTGTTTCACTGGACAGTAAACTTCGTTTTAGTGAGCACATCTCAACCACAACAGCTAAAGCTTTTGCCATATTGGGACTTATGAAGCGCAACACCCGAGATTTCAGCGATATTTACTGCCTCAGGACGTTATATACATCGCTGGTTCGCAGTATTCTGGAGTATGGCGTAGTCGTATGGGCACCGTATCACGCAACGCAAATAGCTAGAATCGAGCATGTTCAGAAAGCTTTCATCAGATTTGCGCTACGAAAGCTTCCCTGGCGTAATAGACGTGAGCTGCCTCCATATGAGCACCGGTGTGAGCTCGTGAGTCTTCCTACATTGAGGAGTAGGAGAATGCTTCTTCAGAGGCTCTTCGTATTCGACCTTCTGCAGAACAACATCGACTGTCCTTATCTCTTGGCGAAACTCCGTTTTAATGCCCCCGAAAGAACAGTAAAGAGAGCAGACTTATCCCGAAGCCCTGCACACCGTACATTGTATGGGCAAAAAATCCGTTTGACGTTTGTTATGAATGTTTTAATGTTATCAGTCATTTGTATGATTTTAATTTAAGTAAACGGATGTTCAAGTCGCGTATTAGTTCTTAAGATTTTTAGTCTGTACGATGAACAACATAGTCGAAGACTGTAAATAAATTTGTTTTTTTTTATGTTCTTGCATTTTTTTACTTGTGGGTCCTGTACATCTCCGGTGGTGCAAAGGGCCGACTTGAAAATGTTTCATCCTGAGCACCAGACTTTGACCTTGCCTATTTGCGCCAACTTGTTTGCTACAATCGCCGGAAGTCGAACAGTCGCCGTTTGTGTACCTCCGTACGTTGCACTGCGCTTTCAATGCATCCCTTAGTTCGTCATCTGTGATAATCTCGTCCAGATCTCTACATTCCACAATCGCTTCCTGGGTAAGAGCTCTCACTTTCGCCTCCTCACCCAACGATTTTGCAATGCGCTCCCGGTATGTTGAGCTATTGACCGAGGGATCTTTTTTCAGCTCGAATAGCATCTCACCTTCCAGAGTGCGCCTTGTTCTAACCATGATCTCTCCAAGCTCTTCAGGTCAGGGTCCTCACGCACTTTCCTGAGCAAAGCAGCGTACGTTGTTTTATCGCTTGCTTCGACGATTAGCGCGTCACCTTTGACCCTCTCTTTATTTTTTTTTCTTCTTCTTCTGACTAACGACGGTACGCCATTCCAAAACATTTCCCTCTTCACTCCGCCTCTCAGATCTTCCCTGAACACTTTTCTGCTTTTTCGAGACTTCTTCTTCTCCTGGGGTATCCCTTACTCTTTTTTCCGAGCGTGTATTTTGGTGACCTTTTGGAGTCACCTGCGTCTCATCTTCTTGGGAAATGGTGTAACTAAATTTCGATGTCGGCGTCAGACTCAAGAACACTTACTTGCCTGGGCATCTTTGTTGCTCACACTGTTGCTTGCTGTTATTGGCCTCTGCTGTTGACACTGGTGATATCTGCAGCTTCCCACTTTTTGCAAAGACATTCTCTGCACCTGCGTCTCCTTAACTTTGTATTTGTTTTTGCATGTCAATAGGGTCCCCCCTCCGGGACGTTATCTCCACCTATTATATATAGTCACTTATTGTGATCTCATGGGTCCCTTTGCAAGCAGTGAGGTCCATGCGACGCCGACTAATACCCACTAGTAACAGTGACAGGTTCCGAGCGTTGCCAGACTCGCCGTTTCAAACAGGTGTCACCCTTCCGTACTAAGGGAGCAGAATAGAGCGCCTGTCAGTCCAAAGTTCGCCATAACCAGTATGCCATAATCAGGATCTTACTGGCATGAATCGGTTGACACTCCTGTTGGTGGGCTAAGGTGCTTTGGAAGCGGCACGAGTCGCTTGTACAGAGCTGCTTATAGACCTGTGTTTTTTTGTAGAGACTCAACAGATCCCTCTATTAAGCCTCCGCCACGTTCCCTAGGCAGATTCCGCTTGGGCTGACTGGGAACCAGTGAACTGGAATCAGGGCCCGGTCGTCTCTCGAAGAAAACGCCAAATTGTGGCCGGGAACGATGCCCGAGCTCCCACCTCTTGAGGGGATTTCTGTATGTGTGTATGTATGTATGTGTGTGTACAAAAAATGTGAGACACACTTTTCTGTACTAAGCCTTATCCGATTTGCTTGCAACATGTTGCGTACGACGCGGAATCCTTCCTATTTTTTTCGCTATATAAAATTGGCTCAATTGGCCATTGCGTTCCGAAATAATTAAAAAAAAAACTTTGTTGTACGAGAAAGGCAAAACATTGGAAAAAAAATGCATTCAAATGAACAAAAATAAATGTAAATTGATAGAAATAGTTGAATATATCTCCCTAAAGCGCAATTTTTACCTCTCTTATGTGCTTTTTCAAGAAGACTTTACCACCTTTCGAATGCAATTTGCTGCAAGAAAATCAATTATAGATTACTATATAAAAAATTGGTTACAATTTTTTTTTTATATTTTGTGCACACACGCACGGACTGACAGACATTTGCTTAATTGTCGAGCTGGATCGATTGGTATATAACACTATGGGTGTACGAGCCGACTATGAAAACTTCGCTTTCGGAGTGAAATGAAAACCTTTCGTTACAATTTTGTTGTACGAGAAAACCAAAAAAAACGAAATACGTACGCTCCATGTTTTCTTCTTCAATAGGAATGCAATAGCAAATCGATCCCGCCACATTAAGTATTGTAATGCCAACAAGATTATCTATTGCTTCATTTTCCTTATCTTCGAAACATTTTCTTGGGACTCCCAGTTTTCTCACTGGAATCCAGGGATTGAATCCTAAAGAGAAAGAACAAGTCTCTCACTTATTATCTCTGTATACATATACGATATAAAGCATACCGCACCGCGAGAGATTTTTTTCGCAAGCTGTTTTTTTTCGCAATGCTATACCCCATGATAAATTTCCTATAGAAAGCTCCAAATTAGGGGAGCTCTGGCTCTGATGATGCATTTCAATTTGTTCTACGCAGCTGTGCAGTAACTAACACGAAAGGAGCGATAACAAAGCGAGAATCACCATGGGGCTGCCTATCCGATTCTGTTTTCTCGCACTTGTATACAAGTTTGTTAAATTTGTTATCATGGCTTGTTATGATTCGGAACAGTTTTTGCTTCTCCAGTTTTGTTTTCTCCAGTTTTGCTACGATTTCTTCTGAAAATTTCCGAAATTTTTCTTTGCGCTCTTGTATTCTTTTTAAAATCAAACCCTCATTTTTTCTATATTCAAAATTGAGGAATTTTGTCGATACCCCATGATTTTCTTCCAAATCACTGTACTTTCCAAGCGATCCAAGGCTTACAATAATAATTTAGGATTTTTTATCAAGATTCTTCTGGAGTTGAGACTGTCTTGAAAATCATTTACAGCTTTATAGTGTCTTCACTTGTCATAAAACGAGTTAGTACTACAGCCATACCTCGATAGTACGTACCCTCGATTGTACAATTTACCTCGATAGTACGGAAACAAAAAAAAACTTTTTTTTTGTTTAGTTTTCTGCACGATTCTAGTTAAAATTCTGATATGTTCCAATCATGCAATTATGGCACATGCGCGGGGTGCTTCAAATGCTATGTAATACTTATACGTCTGATTTAACCCTTTCGGGTCGTATGGGTCACTTATGCGTTTTAGATTGGCTGTGAAATATCACAGATAAAAATAAGTTCCCCACTTTCTTCAGGAAAATGTTCATCAGGATGTCGCCTTGCAGAAAAAATATCGGAGGCCAAGTTTGATTATACCGTGCAGACCCAGATATCCGAACCTTGGGAAAATTTCACTTCTGAGAGCATGCAGATGAAGCTGAAATGTTTGCATCCCATTCCACATAGTTTGATAATTCTAAACAATCACGTTGAGTCATCCTGATTGTTGAGACAGTGATCTATTTTCAGGAATACGAGATGTTCAAGGCTCTCCAAAACGTTTTCCAGTTCAACCCAAGTTATCTACCATATCTAACAAGGCTTTTGCAATGTTTTCTTCGTCCGCAAATATCCAATCTGATTCAATAGGCATAAACACATAATGCAAACCCAACATTCTCAAATATCATCCAAAGCATCTATCGAAAAAACCAAGGCTGTTGCAATGACCTCAACATCAGTATGTACCCAACCTTGTTCAATAAGCACATGTGCGCTTGACTGACCCAGGATACGAAAATCTGTTAAATTATACGACCACACAAAATCGGGATTTTTGCATTCCTCCAGAAACTCCTCTGCAAGTTCTTCCAAGAATTTCTCCGGAAATTCCTCCAAAAATTCGACTGGACTCACAGGAGTTGAGTAATTCTCGCTGAAACCGGGCCACTATTTGCACGAGGTTCTTAAAAATGCCCAAATTTATATTCTTTCGAAAGCTTTAGGCGAGTATATTAAGGATCCGAGTTAAATTCTTCAGAAAGTTGAACCCCTCGTTAGTTATACACGAAATCATTTTAATGGACCCCTCGATATTTGTCAATTCTTGACAAACCAAAACTGTCATAACTCCAACATTTCTCAACCGATAATAGAGATCAGCATATCGTTGGAAAGAGGAAGAGTATATGCTTAATTTATAATTTCCAATAATAAAAATATAAGCAGCCATGTTGAATTTGGCCGCCATCTTGGATTTCTTTTTGAAAACTATTTTTCCGCCAGGTTCGCAACCACCAATTTAGAATATTAATACATCGATAGAAAGCTTAGCTTATATTGTGCATTGTGTCCGAAAATCTCAGGTGTATGTTTTTTCTATCGAAAGTTATGTATAATTTACCAATACCAAAATTATTTAATACAATAACTTGAAAACGGCTCCGTTATGCTCAAAACTTTTGAGCCCTTCAAATAAAATACTGTTATAGATATGATTTTCATTTTTGAAACATATTTGGCTTAGAATAGTGTATGAAATCAAGGAACTGACGTCGTAGTACCACATTAACCATAAAAATAATTTTCGTTGGTTAGATGCCCCTTCAAAATATAATTTGGTAAATCGTACATAACTTTTGATAGAAAAAACATACTCCTGGGATTTTCGGACACAATGCACAATATAAGCTAAGCTGTCCATCAATGTATTAATATTCAAAATCGGTGGTTGCGAACCTGGCGGAAAAATAGTTTTCAAAAAGAAATCCAAGATGGCGGCCAAATTCAATATGGCTGCCTGAATTTTGATTATTGAAAATTGTGGATACCCTCTACCTCTTTCCAATGATATGCTGATCTCTATGATCGGTTGAGAAATGTTGGAGTTATGACAGTTTTGATGAGTCAAGAATTGACAAAAATCGGGACCCCTCGATTAAAATGATTTCGTGTATAACTAACGAGGGGTTCATCTTTCTGGAGAATTTAACTTGGATCCTTAATATACTCGCCGAAAGCTTTCGAAAGATTATAAATTCAGGCAGATTTAAGAACCTCGTGCAAATAGTGAGCCGTTTTCAGCGAGAATTACTCAGTTACTCCAGAAATTTCTCCGTGAATTCTTTCAAAACTTCCTCCGAACATCCATCTCAAATTATTGCTAAGTATTTCTCCGTTAGTTCTTTCAAATATACTCAAGAAATTCCCTCATTTCCTTGGAGAATTTTCCACGTCTCCTTCCCCAGAACTTCCACCAGAAAATCATTTAGAAATTCCAGAAATTTCATCAAGATATCTGCATTAATTACTTCGATGCATTTCCAAAAATTCCTTTTGAATTTCTTCAGAAACTTACCTCGATAACCACCTCCTACTCACGCCCCGGGACTTCTTCCCAAAGTTCCTCCAAGAACTCTCCCTGAACAATTTCAGGGATTTTTTTCTTCGAGAATTCTCCCGGAAATTCCTCTCAAAATTCGTCTGCAAATTTGTCTGGCTATTTCTCCAGAGCTCCCGGAAATTTCGTAAAAACTCTTTCATAATTAACTTTAAAAATTTCCCCTGAAATTCTTCTGGAAATTATTTAAGGAATTCTCCCGGAAGATCCTGCCGGAATTCACAAAATTTCTACTTCCCCTAAAATCTCTACAAAAAATCATCCAAAAACCCGGGAATTCGTTTTGGAATTCTCAAGCTATTCTGCCGAAAATTCCTTCAAGAACTGCCCCATGATGTTCCTTTCTCAGGAAGAATTACCGAAGCAATTTTTGTGGGAGTATCTGAAGGAGCTCCCAAATGATTTCCTGGAGAATTTCCTGGAGTAACTTTTTAAGAAGTTCGTGATACAGTTCAGTGCCGGCGCAGCATTAGGTGTCGGCGCCGCACTCTAGTTTTGATCGGCTGTAAAGAAACAAGTTTAATTCAAACATAATCACCGCCGGTTTCCACCTAGGCATATGGAACCGCGCGTTCAATTGGATATAGACGCACACCACACAGGTGAGTGTGCATCAAATTTCAAAACAGTTTCAACGACCGACCGCGGGTGAAATTCCTACCCGTAAGGCAAGTTCATCGATTCAGCCAGTATGTCAGTTGTGCTAGGACCAGCAGTTAACTCGAGTGCGATGTTGAACCCATTTAAGCTTGGTGTTCACATCGCGTCCGTTGATTGAACGAATAATTAAAGTCCCGGTTATGATAGGGACATTCGATAGGTCCATAAAATACATCTCGTAAAATGTAGTGATCTATCAATCATCTCCAATCGTCGTTTTTTTTGTAGTAGCATGCATAAATATGTACGAAGTGTAACATATCTTTAAATCATTACTCTTACAAATGTCACGTAATTTATGGATGTTTCGAAGCAATAAAATACAATATTTCGTAAAAAAAGCCTCACATTTACAAAGAAGATGGTTTTGCTTAATGCTACATGTAAGCACCATTTCAAGAAAAATCTGGGTCCTGTTGGTCCGTTGTCTACTACACTCAACCCTCTTTTTACGTCACTTATTGGGGGGGGGGGGGGGTTGG
Source organism: Armigeres subalbatus (assembly GCF_024139115.2). Classification (NCBI taxonomy): domain Eukaryota; kingdom Metazoa; phylum Arthropoda; class Insecta; order Diptera; family Culicidae; genus Armigeres; species Armigeres subalbatus. The sequence goes on along the minus strand of NC_085141.1, from coordinate 217,778,717 downwards.
CGTAAATCGAATGTGACGTAAACAGATTTTTAGCCTAAATTTCTAGTATTTCACTTAATTTATTGATCATTTGACACTTTTTAACACATTCACTTGCGTCTTATATGAGGTATTGTAAGATCTCTCCACATCCAGTCGTATGAGATGTTTTAAGATCTCCAAATTGTCCAGGAGTTTAAATTAAATGGTCCTTCGGATCAACCAAAGCCTTCCATTTGCGTCTTAAATTGTTGCATGTATGAAGTTCAAAGATATCCAAATTGTCCTGGAATTTGAATCAAATGGTTTACCAAATCTACTGAGGCTTGCATTATGTCCTCAGCCGCGGTATCATCCCAATCATGCCTTCCGAGTTTTCATTCACTTGCGTCCCAAGTCCAAGTGTGATGTGTAAGATCTACAAATTGTCCTGCAGTTTAAATCAAATGGTCTAATAAATCAACCAAGGCTTCCATGATGTCCTCAGCCGCCGTATCATAAAAATCATGCCCTCCGAGTATTTGTTTTAAAATTGCGTCTCAAGACTAGACAAATTAGGTGTAATAAGATCTCCAAATTGTCCTGGAGTTTGAATCAAATGATTTACCGAATCAACCAAGGCTTCCATGGTGCCCCCATGGAAGACATGGAGGCATATAAGATGTTATTATAAGATGTTTTAAGATCTGCAAATCGTCCTGCAAATTAAATGGTCTTTCGAATCAACCAAAGCTTTCATGATTAGAGGTGTGCGCCATCGCGCCACGTCGCCGCCGTCGACAGTTTTTGGCACGCCGCCGCCGCCGACATTTTTGCATAGGCGCGCCGCCGTTTAAAATTTGTCACGCCGCTGATCTATAAGTTTCCACGCCGATTCAAATTTTCAATGGAAACTCCGAAGATTCAGTGCATTTTCCGTATAATTTCCTGATAGATCTCTACAAAATTACGTTGAAACTCCAGAGAATTTTTTGTGAAGATACCAGTTATTTCTATGAAAATTTCATAAAATATATTGTTTAAATTTCTATTTCCTGGAGCTCTCTCTCGTAAAAACTAAGCGTGCAAATTGCAAAGGAGTTCCCGGTGAAATCCAAAAAAAAAGCCTTATTGAAATTGAATTTTTGAACAGAAAATAGTTATTCGTCAGAAAGTCACAAGGCTGAAAGTTGTAAAACTATTTGGTAGAAGCCTACCTGAGCAAAGCTTAAGAGCAAATCAATAACTTATTTAAACGTTGTGAAATCATTGATTATGTTTACTTAATTTGATATCTTTTTGGTGAAAATAACAAAACGTATAGTAGAATTATCCTACTGTCAAAAACTATTTTTGCTGTAGATGAGAGCGAATCGAAAACTAAATTTGATATTAGTTTCCGATAACAAAATAAGTACATCGTTTGATGTCATATCATTCGATTTCGTAATCTACAGCAAAATGAGATCAAAATATGTAATCAATAATGGTGATTTAAATATATTTGAAATCAAATTATGAATCAATGTTTTCTATATGCTCTCATTATGTGTTCAGACTTTGTAAGGATATCTAGCCTAAAGATATTTGAGAATGTCATTTGGTCGAACAGTTCCTTTGTCTGAAACAATCGTGAATATGCCCTTCAGCCGAAATAGTCGTTTGGTCGAATGGGCAATTTGGTCGAAATGAACATTCGGTCGAAAGTGTCGTTCGGCTGAATAGAGCAATTGGATATTTTCACTACAATAACAGGAGAATCTTTTGAATTTCGCCTCAAAAAAAATGATGAACTTCCCCAGATAATTCTTCAAGTTTTCCCAGAATATTCATTTGAAATCTTTTTTCAGATGTTCCACGGGAACTACTATCAAGTTTCAAGAACTCTTTGTTGGAATTAGCAAGAGGAGCTCTTTGGTGATTGTTCGGGATTTACATGAGAATCTCTTCAGAGTTTTTACGGGAAGTTGTTCCAAATTTCTACAGGAAAATATTCGGAATATTCAGGGAAAGTTCCTATTGAGTCTCTGTCAGAGCTGCTTAATATCACCATCACTACAGAAATTTGGGTGATATCGATAGCACTGTTAGCAGCACAGTCAATTTTTTATCCTAGCAATCAGTGATCAATGCGGCTGTCACTGACAGCGGCTCTCACTGACAGAGATCAGAAAGTGGAAGCCTGCTACCTGCAATTGTGACGAAATGGTTAAATTCTATTACCATAAAACTGGTGGAGGCAAAACTTAAGTTAGAAATGTGCCATGGGGGAAATGCTTCATCCATTGATATGTTTATTTATCGTACCGCTTGTTTGAAACTAAATAAAAGCAAAAGCATTACAGTGTAACCATTAAACTGTGAAACTTTAACTAGAAATTAAACTAATCAGTGAAATGGTTCATAACCTTAGCATGAGAGACTGATGCGGACAGTGCGTGGAGTTACGTGTTACATCTCAAATTTGGAGAATTTTCATAAAAATGTGTAAAATATGTGTCATTATTTCTGACTGACAGAGCAGAGTGTAATATCAGTGCAGAGTTGATAGCTAGCTTCGTCTAGTGATATATGATAAATGAAGGAAATCGCATATCAGCCTACGCTGTTGATATTGTACAACTCTGCTGTTGAGTATTCTTTGAAATTGACACACAAAAAATGTGACTTGTAAAAGAGATGCTTCAACGTTGAATTCCCCAACCTAGATCAATTAAGACGGTTTTTATCCTTTATTGGAGTAGTTTTTTTTTTCGCAGGAAGAAGTTCATCATTAAACGTTTAAATAGGCATAGCCAACTTATAAACATCGGAAAAATTCTCGGAATTTTTGAGGACTGTTTTTGGATTTCTTAAGAAAATTCTTTCTATTTTCGATAAGCTGGTAATTTGGCCGAAAAAGCCGTTTGCCCTAACAGGTTTTCTGGCCGAAACGATCGTTGGCCAAAAATTGCCATTTAGCAGAAATAGTTTTTTGACAGAATGAACCATTTGGTCAAAAATGCCATTTGGTCCAACGGGGACATACGGCCAAATTTCAATGACTAAACTTCGTACTGAACGGGTAATATGGTCAGAAATGGCCACTTGTTTGGCTAAATGGTCTTTTTGTCAATTTACCATTGAACAAAATTAGGAGGCGTCTCTATTTTTAAGTCGATACTGGACTTTAGGTCAAAAGACATCTAGCCAGGTACCATTTAGCAAAACGATAATGTTATCATAGTTTAGCCGAAAGCGATGTACAGCCAAAAGGAAAATTTGGACGGACTTTTAAAAAGCTGTTTACCCTAACAGGTCATTTGGCTGAAAATGCCGTTCGGGAGAAAAAGTCGTTCGAACGAATATACATCATTTGACCAAAAATGCCGTTTAGTAAAAAATGTTATTTGACAGAAAGAGCCATTTGGTCCAAAAATGTCCTTTCTGCAACCTTCTTTGAAAAGTGTCGTTCGGCTGAATTGATCATTTAGCCAAAAAAGACGTTTAGCCGAATAGGTCATTTGACAGAAAATGCCGTTTGGCCAGAAGGGTTGTTTTGCAGAAAGGACATTTAAGGCAAAATTACCATTCCTGTCAAACGGCATTTTCTGTCAAATGATCTATTCGGTTAAACGATTTTTTCGGCCAAATTACCAGTTTGGCCAAATGCCCATTTCGGCTGTATGTTGTTTTCGGTCAAACTACATTTTTGGTCAAACCATTTAAACGGATAAACGTTCAATTCGGCTTAATGGGATTCCAAAAGCCATCTAGGCTTTTGACCTAAATGCCAGCATCGACTTAAAAATAGAAAGGTTACGAAATTTCGTTCAACGGTCGTTCGACAAAAGGCCTTTTCAACTCAAATGTCATTAGGCCAAACGGATGGATATTTAGACTAAATTACCTATTAAGTTATTGACATTTGGCCGTATGACGTTGGCTCATACGATATTTTCGGACAAATGACCCATCCTGTCAAACGACCATATCGGCCAAACGGCATTTTTGGGCTGATTACCTATTGGAAAAAGACTGATGAGGGAGGACGAATTTTTCGGCCAAGCTACCAGTTCGGACATACGGCTTTCGACCAATGGAATTTCCTAAGAATTTGTTATGGACAATACACTGCCGTTCTACGCATAATTGTCCCATGTTACCTTTGATGAAAAAATTCAAACTCAATTCAATTTGTTCCACTGATTTCAAAATCGATTGGATCTTAAAATTTAACAAATATTTTTGGGATGTTATGAGCATAGACAAGACTTTTCCAGGATATAAAACGAATTACTACTTATTTAAACGGTTTTCAGTCTCTATCATCATCAAAAAACAACTGCATTTTTTCGGTGTGACAAATTGACTTGAGTTAACGATTTTTCGTCAAAGGTAACAATTATGCGTAGAACGGCAATACACTAGTCGTTCGATAATTGCAACTTGTTTTCGTTTCAGTTAGCGAATGGCTTTCGCTAGCTGCGACGCATCCTGGATGTCAGACGTCGTCAAAATAGAAGTGCATATAATTGTTCACCGCTATGCAGCTATCATCGACTTTAACATCGTTTTAAAGCTCAGCTGTCCGATAAGTGCAAAACTGATGTAACTTTCGAAATTCAGTCTAAAGCATTGCAGCTAAATGACTTTCAGTTATCGAACGTCTACTGTACAAAGAATTTCCCGTAGAAATCTAATAATTTCGAATAATGTTTCGTTGGAACATTTTTAACAATCCTCCGCTGAAATTTTAAAGAAGTTTCTGTTAAACTTACTGAGAATTTCTCTTTAACATTCCAGAGAATTTTTCTCGAAAACTCTTCAGAGTCTCCCGCGAAAATTCTTAAGAATTGACTGTTTTATCGTTGGCCATGCCAAACTAGTCGTCTTTATTATTCTAGACTGAGAAAGTCAACGGTAAAACACTCATTCTACCAGCCGCACTTTTCTACAATTATCAATAATTTTTTGTGCAAATTTGAAAGAATACTCAACAGAAACTCGACAGGAACTTTTAATAAATTTCCGAATTGTTTCCTGTATAAGTTAAGAAGATTTTTTTGTGAAAATTCTGAAGCTTCTCATGTAAATTGTGACAAATTTTCTGCTGAAATTCCAAACTATTTTATTTGGGAATTCAAAAAAGCTTCTCTTGGTAATTTCATAGATTTTTCGAAACTTCAAACAATTCGTAAATATTTTCCAAATTTTGGAAAAAAAAACTTATAGATTTTTTTTGGAAAAATTCATTAGATTTTTAATGCTAAATTCTTAAAATTCTTCTTTTAATGTCTTAAAAATATCCCGAAAGAATGCAAAAAAAAATCTTAGAAAAACGTTATGAAAAAATCCCCACGCCGATTCACGCCGCCGCCGCCGCCGACCAAAATTCTGACAAACGCCGCCGCCGACGAATATCGGACCGGCGCACACCTCTAGTCTCGAATCCAGGCATATGAGATGTTTTAAGATCTCTAAATTGTCCTGGAATTTGAATCAAATGGTCTACCGAATCAACCAAGGCTTCCACGATGTCCCCAGCCTTATTTTGTCTTCTGAGTATTAGTCTTTCACTTGCGTCTTAAATACAGGCATATAAGATGTTGTAAGATCACCAAACTGTCCTGGAGTTTGAATCAAATGGTCTAATGAATCAACCAAGGCTTCCTCCCCAGCCGAGGTATCAATCCAATTATGTCCTCCGATTATTTGCCTTTCACTTACTTCTTTGTTTTCACTGAATTCTTTGATCACATGGGATGCAACCGTTGTTTAGGGATGTATCCAATTTGGTTCTGATGTTTACAATTTGGTTCTATTGATCAAGAAGAGCATTAAACATTTTTGAAAAAAAAACCCTTTGGTTATGTGTGTAGATATTGAAACCTACACTCCAGATAATTCTTCGATGACCTGGAATGGAATAATTGTTGAATGCGTATCTAATATGGATCTATGGATCAATAGGGGATGAGCCATTCAAACATAATAATCCTGTAGACCTTAAGACCTGTACTCCATGACTTTCTTAAATTACCTGGAATGAAACAATTGTTGAAGAGGTATCCAATTTAGTCCTATGGATCAAAACGGGTATGAGCAAGGTTTTTTAAAGAGATACCAGACTTTTGGTGACGCGTGTTGACCGTTAGGTTTATATTTCAGGGATGGATGATCTGCAATGGAACAATAGTTGAAGCCGTATTCACTTTGGTTCTATGGATCAAAAAGAGCATGGCCCAATTCATCTGTGACCAAATTCAGTCACAATCAAATTGCTACAACTAATTTGTTTTTACCGCGGCTGGGGACATCATGAAAGCCTTGGTTGATTCGATTTTATTCAAACTCTAGGACAATTTGGAGATCTTAGAACATTTCATATGCCTCCATTTGAGACGCATGCGAAAGACAAATACTCGGAGAACATAATTGGGTTGTTACCGCGGCTGGGGATATCATGAAGGCCTTGGTTGATTCGGCAGACCATTTGATTCGAACTTCAGGACAATTTGGAGATCTTACTACATCTCATGTATGTGGATTTAAGACGCAAGTGAAAGATATATATTCGGAGAACATATTTGGGTTGCTACCGCGGCTGGAGACATCATGGAAGCTTTGGTTGAGTCGGTCGACCATTTGATTCAAACTCCAGGATGATTCGGAGATCTTTCCACGTCCCATATGTCTGGATTTGAGACGCAAGTGAAAGAAAAATACTCGGAGGACATAATTGGGTTGATATTGCGGCTGGGGACATTATGAAAGCCTTGGTTGACTCGGTAGACCATTTGATACAAACTCCAGGATAATTTGGAGATCTCAGAACAACTCATATGCCTACATTTGAGACGCGAGTGAACGGTTTATTCGGTAGACCATTTGGTTCAAACTCCAGGACAATTTGGAGACCTTACAACATCTCATACGCCCAGATTTAAGACGCAAGTGAAAGACAGATACTCGGAGATCATAATTTTGTTAGTTCGCTAGACCATTTGACTCAAACTCCAGGACAATTTGGAGATCTTAAAACAACTCATATGCCTGGATATGAAACAAAAAAAAGAAAAATACTCTGAGAACATAATTGGGTTGATACCGTGGCTGGGGACATCACCCAAGCCTCAGTTGATTCGGTAGACCATTTGCTTCAAACTCCAGAACAATTTGGAGACCTTACAACATCTCATATGCCTGGATTTGAGACGCAAGTGAAAGACAAATACTTGGAGGACATAATTGGGTTGTTACCGCGACTGGGGACATCAGGAAAAATGTGGTTGATTAGGTAGAACATTTGATTCAAACTTCAGGACACTTTGGAGATCTTAGAACAACTCATATGCCTACATTTGAGACGCAAGTGGAAGTCAAATACTGTAAGGACATATTTGGGATGAAACCGCGGCTGAGAAGTCTAGGAAATTCTTGACCTGGAAAGGAATTGCTGCTTAACAATTTTTGATGGCAAATGATGAATATACAAAGCATCTACTTTGTTCTTTGGGTTTCTAAGAATGCCTTCTTCTACCCAACCAGTTAGTCATAACAAAATTGTATCACAATTATATCAATATGTGTTATAAATAACAAAACTTGCAATAACTTTGTTATAAATTCTCTGTCCAAGATGTGCTATGGTATGTGTGTTATGTGTGTTATGTTCTAGTGTTATGCTTATTTGTTTGTCCCAAAGAAAACGAATTACCATACTTATAATTTATTTTTTTACTAGCAGACCCGACGAACTTCGTTTCGCCTGAAATTGATTAGTTCTCGAGTTATGCAGAAATTTCGGTTTCATTTGTATGGGAGCCCCCCTTTCCAAAGGAGGGAGGGGCCTCGAACCATATTAGGAACCTTCCTCGGCCCCAAAAACCTCTGCATATAAGTTTTCAAGCCGATCGTTTCAGTAGTTTCGGAGTCTATAAGGTTCAGACAGACAGAAAATAATTTTTATGTATAAAGATTTTTCGGACGAAGCTACTGCAAAGGTTGGTTTGCTTCATTCGTCATACACAAGTTCCACAATAATCAACCTAGAAGCTACTACATATAAACTGTATCCTCCGGACTCACTTACGAAATGAATGTGTGCATCAATTCCAAGAAAGGCACAATAGGTATCCATTTATCTTGACAACATGAGACCGGATATTATCATGAAAAGCACATGACCTGCCCTTATTCTAGGCCTGAAAACGCAATGCAAAAAATATGCTCGATTTATCATTTCAATTACCAGAATCAGGAAAAGACCCACTTTCAAGGATGCGAATTTGTCTTACTCTTGTTTGTTGCATTTAAACTAGATCCTGTACTCTCTTGTCTCCAGTTCTTCTCTCCTCATTTTCATCCACGATAAATTGCTCGTATGCGTGTATGTGCTTAGTTTTGCATACCCTATGAGGTTTATTAGAATACCTAATGTATCTACACTCCGTGTACTATTTTTCATGCACCCTACAACCACTGAATCACGTGAAACTTTGATAGATGTAAGGTATCATTTTCTGGCATTTTCGGTTCATACTTTGTGATGGCTCTACTCTTATGAGCAACAAAATTTTCACTTTATCAACATCAATCAACGTTGGTCGGAATTGCCGCCTCGAGGAGGGCACTAACCTAATTTTCTACCTTGGTCACATCAGTTTTTCTTACACCCACATGAGCATCGATATCCTACATGAGCATCAAACTAGTTCAAGTGGCACGAGCGATGTCACTCCAAATGTATGGCACAACATGTTGAGAAGCCATGCGTCTCCATCAATCTCTCGCGAACCAATTCACTGCAACTAAATGCTATTGAAAAAGACGAGTAACATCCCACTCTTAAATACCATTATTATCTACTATATGTAGTGTCAAATGCATAATATTTGATCTTTGAAAAAAAGTTCAACAGTAATCTTGCTCTTAAAACTTCGTCAGTCTGCTCACAATCAACTAACTGACCTATCGGAAAAAAAAACCGCTGCTCTATTGAGTGGAAACAAAAGCTTTCATCGCTCGGCCTTGCCACTTATTCGTCAACCAGCACCCCCACCCACCAGTTGGCAACCGCGGTTCTCTCCTACGCTCGAGTTTTCCTTTACACTCAATAAAAGCTGGCCCATTCACCAACAGCTCTGGCTGGCGGAAGAAAAAATAAAAACGTTTGTTTCCCTCCGATCCATCATCGTTATTGTTTTGTGGGGAGTGCTCTGTGCGCTTGGTTGGCGCGCGCTCTGGGAATTTGTCTTCCATTCGTTCCAACGCAACGCATCGACCGACTGGCAGACCGACTGTCGGCTCGCTTTCCATTCGCGTCCTATCGAGCAGCAAAAGCAAGAAACCGATCGCACTCGGCGACATGCCTGATGATGCCAGTAACGAGCGGAAATCTAAATATGTAAAGTCCTGTAGTGGTTTCCTATCGAATGGGAAATTGGAAGAGGGAAAATTAGTGCACAGACCAATCGGCTGACCCAACAGTTATTTTTAATGGCATGTGCTACGTCGAACATAAATTATGAAACTGAGCATTGGGGCACTGTGAATTGTTTGGTCGGGCGAATCGAATAGATTGATGGAGTAGGAACCGACGGGACAACAAGAAATTTAAGTTAATTGACCATTTTTAATTTATTCTAAAAGGCGGGTGTTCTTTTATTCTCTGAAAAAATTATTCAGTTTCCATTGTAAGAGCTTCTGCCAAACTAATGATTGAAAATTATTATTATACAAACAAGACACAAATCGGGTATCTTGAAACACCGTGCTTTTTCCATTTTTGCCTTTATCGTATACTAAGTATACGTAAAGGCTATATGATCACTCCAAAACCAAACTTTTGATAGAAGGCTCGGAGACCCATAGTGTTATATACCAATCGACTCAGCTCGACGAATTGAGGTGATGTCTGTTTGTGTGTAGGTATGTATTAGACCTCTTCATGTTTTCAAAAAGTATCAAAAATTCAACCGGTCAGCCCAGAATCACAATTCTTATGCTAAAATAAGTCTCCTGTCAAATTTTCTGCTAATTCGGATAAAATTTCGAGGTGGCTCAAGTCGATTTAGTGTTTTTGGGCTATTTTTAATTTTGGAAAAAATCTAACATGAGATATAAACGTCAAAAACTATCGCAACAACCTCTATACGGAAGCTATTGGTGTGCTCTACAAGTCTTGTGAACATTGCGATTCGTTCCGTTCTTGTTTTGTCCTTGTTAAAGTGATTTTTAAGCTTTTAAGTGCATAAAAATACTGTTTCCCCCAAAAGTCGTTGTACTACAAAATTCTTGAGTTTATGACAAATGATTGTTAATTTATTATATTATTATTCCTCTTTTTTCCCTAGAAATTTGAGTAATATAATTTCCCATGTGCGATTTACCGTTAAATTCTTAAAAATCAGAAGCTGAACATTTGTCATAAATTTGCACGTTAGGATTTCTTCAAGCAAGTTGTTCGAACAAAACATAAATCAAATCATATGATATTTGATGCTTACAACAAACGACTTCCAAATTTTGTTAATTTCACAATATGTCTGCATGCTTATAACATTGAGTGCATCGTAGTAACAAGTGAAATCGAAGCTTCTTTGTTTGAACAACTTGTTTGAAGAAATCTCAGCGTGCAAATTTATGACAAATGTTCAGCTTCTTATTTTTAAGAATTTAACGGTAAATCGCACATTGGCAATTATATTACTCAAATTTCCAGGGAAAAAAGAGGAATAATAATATAATAAATTAACAATCATTTGTCATAAACTCAAGAATTTTGTAGAACAACGACTTTTGGGGGAAACAGTATTTTTATGCACCTAAAAGCTGTAAAATCACTTTAACATGGACAAAACGTGAACGGAACGAATCGCAATGTTCACAAGACTTGTAGAGGACACCAATAGCTTCCGTATAGAGGTTGTTGCGATAGTTTTTGACGTTTATATCTCATGTTAGATTTTTTCCAAAATTAAAAATAGCCCAAAAACACTAAATCGACTTGAGCCAACTCGAAAATTTATCCGAATTAGCTGAAAATTTGACAGGAGACTTATTTTAGCATAAGAATTATGATTCTGGGCTGACCAGTTGAATTTTTGATACTTTTTGAAAACATGAAGAGGTCTAGTATGTATGTGTAGACACACTTTTTGGAACTTGGCATTGGCCGAATTACTCGCAACAAGTTCCATTCGACTGAGAATCCTGTCCCATTGTTCGCTATTGAAAATTGGCCAGATTGGACTATGGGATCAGAAGTCATGGCCAAAATACTATTTTCTATGCGCAAAACACGCTAAAAAGCACCCACTCATATTTTTTAGAATTTTATTGCACTAGAAAGGCACCAACACCGCTAGGTGGATTAATCAGGGTTTTTTTTCTAGAAAATGAAGTGGTAGAATCATAACGCGCTTGAGATAATCTAATAAGAGTAAATCATCTGCTTACTTATGTGTGTTGAATGCTCGTTTTTAACGTTCTCAACAAAACAATCTACTCTTGCTTTAAATAATAATAAAGTGAAATTTAGTGAAATTCTGTTCCCAAAAGTTATTATATTATATTACAATTTTTCTTATCTTTAGCTAACTGGAATTTAGCCTGTCTTTTAATTGGAATTTTGCCGCTTGGAAAAAAATCCTAAATCGGACAAAAATTAAATCTGTCGTCACCGGGATGGCCATCTAACCTGGGGCAGGTTTTTTCTTGTTTCAACCTTCATTACCCATTGTGTAACAAGACACGTGATAAAAAGTTCACCATATGCCGCTTAAAAGCATCGCGATAAAACCAAATCATAATGCGTCCCCGAGGTGCAACATAAAATTCCACTGCAACAACGTTTCGTTACTTCTCCAGGAATGTTCACAAAGTGACCAACTGCAGACTTAACTCAACCATAAAATTACGCCGGTTTGCGCACAGCAGCGAGGTTTATCCGGCTCTTTAGATAATGGAATTAGTTTTCAAATCAAATAAACTCTTCCTTCTTCCTTCTAAATTGCGATGGTCGAACGGAAATCTTACCCATGGAGGAGCGCCCGAGAAGATGGAGCTCTCCTGCCAAGACCGACGGCCAAGAAATATTCTCCCAACAACAGCATCATCCGGAACAAACGTGGAGACAGGTCTGGGAAGCACTTTTCCCTCATCTCATCTCGGGTTTGTATGGCTGAATGCACAGCCACAAGGCTTTATGAGCAGGGAAGGAAGGAAGTGTTATGCTCACTTCTAAGCTGTTGTTCCGTCGGAGTAATTTTCTGTTGTTAATTCAATTTGCGATTTCCGTTTTGCTCGTTTGCAAAGCATTTGCCTGGCTACGGCTTCACGCTGTGCCAGATTTCGCATCGTGTGGCAAGGTGTGAATGTAGTGTCAGGAATTATAGAGTGGGTGAATACGGTCAGGAATTTCATCACGTGGAATCACAAACAGTGAAATGCATGTCCAGGAAATTGCGTTACTTACACAACTTGATGAGCCTGTAAACAACTCAACACATTGTTGTTTTCCAGGTAAAACACCTCAGCTAAGTAAGTTCAATCGGTTCTATTGAACACCATTGATCATTGAATCGATGAGCTTCAACTTTCAATGAAAAGGAGCAAAGGAGATTATCATAGCCACATAGAAAGAGGTTAAATAGTTTGAATCAAAACCTTCCTAACTAAAACGGTTGAAAAATATAATAATTCAAAACCAATGACTTCGATTTTTAGCGAAAAAAATATCAATGGGATAAACTTTTTTCGAGATTTTTCTAAATTCAGTTTACAAATAAGAAGAACATCATAAGGAAAATCGCAAATATTACCACCGAAAAAAAAACCTGCTGATGCGTTCTGACTTGCCTGGTCTATATTTGGACCTTCCTTTCTGATAAAATTCTGTGGCTATAAAAAACCTAAATTCTCATCCACGAAGTGAAACTGCTTCATTCCAACATGAGCATTTATTTTGCTGACTAATATCACGACAACTGCGCTATCATTGACCTCCCGTTCCAGAGGGACCATCTCACTAACGGTACGCGCTATGTGCTGCAAACGCCATGACCTTTCCTTTTCCTATCATCGGTGCGGTGGTGGCGGTGATGGCGGTGACGTTCCTAATGCCAAAACGTGACCAACCCACACACGCTATCCGGCTCGGGTTTTTTTGGTGACGTTGAGGGAAAAAGCGTCCCGATTCTAACCACATTCGGATCTAGGTTAGGCTATTTTTGAGTGGGGAATGCGACTTGGAATTTATCGGACCCACGTTTCAGATATCAGCTGAGGTTGGGTTCGGGAACGCCGTCTACGGAAATATGACATTTAATACAGTCAACACACGTAGCAGCGCCACAATAAATGCTACGTGTTGTATAGGTGTGGAAACCGTCGTGAGTTTATTCGATAGATTTGATTGCTACTAGGTGCAATATGGGTTTTGACACATTACAAATAGTACGTTTTCAACACAGATTGGCCCGATTTTTTTGGAAAATTGTTATTTTCAGCTGATGTTCCATAAAAGTTTACTACATTTGCAGTAGAGTGGGTTTTTGATTAGCCACCATCTCATTTCCTTCATTTTGCTGCCGTGATGCGCTGACAAATTTTTATTCAAATCGGTCAACATTAGAGCGGGGCTAAACACATTTGAAGTTCATATAAAAAATGTAGGAAGAAAAATCGGAGTTCTTTATATTTACGCCAACTACCGTTATTTGAGATGGAGAACTCCCGAGCAGCACAAGAGATAAAAAAGATTACAGCAACTTGATTGTGATTGAATCTGGTTACATATGATTTGCAGCAACTTATGTGGAACATGTGTTTTTTTTTTCTTCCTAAGCAATGGAGGGGAGATCTGCTCAACAGACATCCTGGGTTGTCCAGGAAGTGCGGGGCTACTGACCACCTCCAGCAACAAACGAGGGAGGCAGGACTACATCCCCGACCCGCTAAACCGTTTCCATTGCCGCCAAGCCCATAGTCCCTTCGGTACAACCAGAAAGTAATGCTTCAAAGGGGGGCCAGTGCACAACGCACCCTCGAGGTTAGCTGCGTGTCCTTGCAGCACCGAACATCGTAACTCGCTTTTTTAGAAGAACACCATGGTATCGTGCCAGCGCGTTTCCGGCTTTCCAGGTGGCCTTACCACGCCCTATGTCCTCGGAAGGTGGGAAGGGTCGACTTCGCGCCTGCTTTCCTCTGCACGACTGGTATCAAGAATGATGATGCCGCGTGCACCCCAAATTGACCTTTCTGCGATAGGGCCTATTCGCCAGCACACAGAGGGACTTGCCGACGCGGTGTCTACGCCTGCCACAGCCTTGACGAGGACCCCTTTCCGTCCTCTGGCTCGGAACCCGCCCGGTTGACCGACGCCGCGAAAGCGACGATACCATGTTGTTCTTCGCGCGGCCACTTGTTCGATAAAAGGATCGAGTTCGACCACAGAGCATGACCACCGGTATGACCCATGAAGCCGACTCCTAACCCTTGGACCACCTCTTATTTGCGCCTGAACTAGCCTTCCTCGAGTCCACGCGCCACCTTCTGTGTAGTTCCGAGACGATTTGGGCGATAGCCGGTAAAACGGCGTTCCAGCCAACTTCATCTTTACACATCCTCCGGACTTGGTTGTCCGGGGTAGTGTCCAGACCACATGTGGCAAGCATGTGGTCACGCATTGCGCGAAAACGTGAGCACACGGACAACACGTGTTCCGCCGTTTCATCTAAACCTGCGCACACCAAACACTCGGGCGAGGCCGAGCAAGCCAGCTGCGTTACCTGCACTGTGATTTTGCAGCACGCTTAAACGCCGGGCACATCGAACCCCCCATGGGGTGCTTGCTGTTCACAGCTTTGCTGGAACAAATCAAACAATTGGGAGGGTTCGTGCAGCATTGTGCCTTATGTCCCTCCAGTGTCGGCAGAGATTGCTTCTGTCAGGGCCTTTGCAGTCCCATTGCTTGTGCCCCGATTCCAGGCACTTGAAGCAAACCTCGGGTTGCTCGTATATGCCCACAGGGCATACCGACCATCCCACCTTGACGCTCCCTAACTACCTTGGAGGCGTCCGCTGCAGATAGCCGAACCAATGCTACCTGCGTCCCTACCGGACGTTTCCGTAGCCGAACGGCTGCGGTGGCGTCTCCACTTCACACTGTCGCCGCAGTGCCGTGACGAGCTCTCCGACTTCGGTGATCTCGTCCAGGTTTTTAACCCTTAGATTCACCTCCGTAGTGAGTGCCCTCACCTTGATCGTCTCGCCTAGGACTGCCTCCGCCAACTTCTTGTAGGCGGCGCCCTTTTGCGAGACGCCCCGCTTCAGCTCGAGGATCATCTTGCCCATCCGGGTACGTCTTATTCGACGTAAGTCGGCGCCGAGTTCACCGATCTTGATGTCACTCCTTATCGCCTTCAAGACGTCCAAATACTTAGCCTCGTCCGCCGTAATGACTAGGGCATCGCCCCTGGAGCGATTGGCGGCTACCCTAGACTTCTTGCTACCCTCATTCGCCTGGGCCTTCTTTTCGGCCCTTGACGTCTACGGTTTCCTCTTGTTCTTGACCAGGGTCCAGGAGGCGTCATCCCCCTCTATTTCCCTGGTCTGGTGCGGCTGAGAGCTCTCAGCCTGCCGAAACCCCTTACCACCGTCTTTCCTGGGTGGACGGACCTTTCCAGGTCCTTCCTCCCCCGGTTTGGAGGTACCTGGCCGGGGGTTCAGCTTCCCAGCCCCACTACCCTTGTTCGGGGTAGTAACCCTCTGCGTTTTGGAGCGGCCTCCAGAGAGCTCATCCCCTGGAGACTGTCTCCCCCGTTTTTGTGTCTGCTCCGTTGGAGCAGTCACCCCCGACGTACCCGCAAATACTTGAGCCTCAGTCTGGGTAGACTTTGGTACCACCGTCTTCGCTGGCACGCCTTCGGTCGATTCGACCTTGCCCGAGTCCGCGAATCCTTGGATCTCAGTCTGGGTAGACCTTGACTCTACGGATTTCACGGGTTTACACTTGGCCGTCCCGACCGCCCTCTCCAGCTTGGCGTCCAGCATCGACTTTCGAAGTTTCTGCAAGCTCCTCTTGAGGTCCTTGCTGATATTATGCTTCGATGACGCAAAGTCGATGATGGCGTCCAGCTGTTCCGTCGCCACCTCGAAGGCCGAAAGCCCATCGCGTTTGCGGTTCATCGCCTCCACAAGCCATGGGCCGTCAATAACCTCTACCGGCGTTTTTTTTAGCCGAGATGAAGGTTAAGTGACCCACGCTGGCGCTGCGCACTGAGCTGCCGACTATTGCCTCTGGCCTCCTAGGCGGAGACCTGAACAACCCACCTCTTGCGAAGGGGTTGTCGCCTACACTACTACCACTAATTGAAAAATTGACTTGGTTTTCCATTTTGGTCCCACGAGTTGCTCGGGAAAGGAGGTCCACCATGCCAGAGCCCAGCATGACGCGGTAAGGGACAATTACTGTGGAGGTTGCCCAGGTACCCCACAGGCTCCGTTAAAGGCCTAGCTTATTATTTCACCCCCCTGGCCATGCATCCCCTCGGCACGGGTCGCTTGACGCCTTGGGATTAGGGGTTAGGGACGATGGTCCCGGTCTAACTCGCAGTGGCCATGGGGAGGGGTCGTCAAGCCCTTGGACAAAGTCCCTGCTGCCCCCAATCTATAGAGAGATTTGTAAAAGTATCCTTGAAGTAAGCCTCAGCCTGGAGACACTCCAGAGGTTGCAGGAGAATTTGTGAAATAATTTTCAGGGTCGAGCTTTGGGCGGCAGTGCCGGGAATAAAAATTAAGGGACTTTTGGAAGAAGTTTCTGTGGGAATTGCGATGAGCATGAGCATGAGCATGAGAATTATGACCGCACAATTCGTAGTTGCTACTCCGTGATTGACTAGAACATGCGAAATTGTACAGAGAACACAATAAATGGGGCTTGGGACTAGCTACCCATTCTCAATGTATACGTTTCTGGAGCTCAAATATCTAAAGTCAATAACGGCGCGGGCCACGTCCTTACGGTCATATAGGAAGGGAATGATTGTTAGTCCTACTCTCGTTGCTCCTAGAGACCGAGTATACCTCTGCATCTCCACGATTGTCTTGAGATAGGATATCGTTTTAGTTACAAAGGATAATTAATCTGGATTCACTTCGGTAAGTGATGCGATCTTTGTGATGGGAAATAACACTAATTCGCTGTCTCGCCACGAGAAAAAATGTTAAACCATGCACGCCCGGTAGCATATAAAAACGGAGAAACGTTTTGGACGACCGAACGGACGCGCAGTACTCTGTACTTTTTTGCTCGATAGCTACTGCAAACTACTTCCGCACAAAGCAAAACTAAATTTCGACTGGCCGATCCGCTTACTGGAGAAACACGACTCGAAGAAGTTTCTGTGGGAATTGTCGAAAGAATTTGAAATAAAAATAATTCCCAAGGAGATTTTCGTGTGTATTCGACAGGAACTACTGAAGAATTTAAAAACGATTTTCCAGAGGCATCTTCGAGAAATCTTTTGGGAGATACCCGAAGGGATTTCCGGGTTAATTTGAGATAGAATTTATGGATTATTAGAATTTTCTGGAGGAATTCGCATTCAAATTTTCATAAGTATTCCTAAAAATCTCCTGAAAATGTTTCTAGAAGAAATTCCGAAGGTGGGGTTAAGATAGTTTAAAAACTACATGTAAGATTCAAAAGGAGTGCTGTGAACATTTCTGAAGAGCTCTGGAAGTAATTTATGAAGATTTCTTGGAGAAATTCTCGGAGAAAAATTCAGGAGAAATTCTTTGAGAAATTACTGGTGGACATTCAAAAAGAACATTCATAAAAATCTAAATAATACGCAGGTAGGTTTCTAGAGGAATTCACGAGGAAATTTGGTAATAGCTCCTATAGAATTTCTGGACTATAGAGAAATTTTCAAAAGGAATTTGGAAGAAATGCTTCAGGAACTTCCGAAAGAATTCCTGCAGGAACCTCCGGAAGAATTATCTAAGGGACGCACTCCCTGTGGAGCTTCGAAAGGAATTCCTGAAAAATATTTAAGAATCTTCCTGAGAAATTTCTAGACGAAATTTGATGGAACTTTTGAAGGAATTCCGGGAAGAATTCTTCAAGGACCTTTCCGATGAATTTCTGGAGAACTATCCCAACTAATTTCTGGTAGAACCTACGGAAAAATTTGTGGAAGAACTTCCGCCGGAACTCCTGGAAATCCTTCTAAAGGAAATGATGGTGGAGTTTCCGGACGAATTTATTTTATTTATTTATTTATTTACTTGCTAGTCTTCGATTTAAAAGTCGTACAGACAGATATCACTACTAACTAATCTTATTTCTAAACATACATTTTGACATATTAAAATCGAAATTAAAAGACACTTCGTTGAAACGTCGACAACAGACATCTAACGGATTATTCTGCCCAAATAGAGTGCGATGCATAGGTAAGCGAAGAAAATCAGTTTGGCGAGTCGTTCTGG
Source organism: Armigeres subalbatus (assembly GCF_024139115.2). NCBI lineage: Eukaryota > Metazoa > Arthropoda > Insecta > Diptera > Culicidae > Armigeres > Armigeres subalbatus. Next base: position 217,760,279 of record NC_085141.1, on the reverse strand, counting down.
CGGGGACGTTCAAATTAATGCTGTTCAAAAGCATCGTGCAATCTACGTTGTTACACAGTATGTCGAACAAAAACAGGCGTTGTAGCAATGTTCTCCTGCTAGTCAAAGTCGGCAAATTAATAAGAATGCAACGATTTTCATAGGGTGGCAGTCGAACAGGGTCATTCCACGGCAGCAAGCGAAGGGCAAATCGAATAAAGTTGCGTTGTATTCGTTCGATGCGCTCGATTTGCACCGCATGATAAGGCGCCCATACGAGCACACCATATTCTAGTACGCTACGTACCAGAGCACAGTAGAGCGTCTTTAGACAGTAAACATCTTCAAACTGCTGGGTATTCCGTTTGATGAAACCAAGCACCGCGTACGCCTTGGCAGTCGTTGAAGCTATCTGCTGGGAAAAGTTTAGCTTATCATCCAGCAGAACGCCGAGATTCTTGATGGTGTTTACGCGATCGATGCTTCTTTTGATATCCTATAGTCAAAGATGGTTGTACTCCTTGCTCGATTGAAAGTGATGACATTACATTTGCGGATATTAACTTCCATTCCATTTAGCGTGCACCAGTTGAGCAGAGCATCGATATCGGCTTGGATGGCACAGCATTCAACCAATGAAGAAATGATTCGATAAAATTTCAAATCGTCTGCAAACATCTGCTTGGGAGATTTTATCGCATCGCAGAGGTCATTGACGAATAACACAAAAAGAAGTGGACCGAGGTGACTACCTTGAGGCACTCCTGATGTGATGAGGAAAGGATCCGATCTCGTTCCATCGATGCGTACATATGCGCTGCGCTCAGTTAGGTAGGACAGGATCCAGCAAGTCAGCCAACTAGGAAAACCCATTCTATGTAGTTTCTTCACTGCCAAAGAATGCGGTACTCTGTCGAATGCTTTTGTGAAATCGATGTAGATAGCATCAACTTGTTTTCGCTTTTCAATTGCGTTGACTAGCGAGGAAACATAAACCATCAGGTTGGTAGAGGTCGAACGTTTTTTAACAAAACCATGCTGGAATTCCGATATGATGTGATGCACATGCGGATAAAGCGAATCGTGGATGATGCTTTCAAACATTTTCGGCAGGCAGCTCAGGATGGAAATACCTCGGTAGTTTTCCACGTTGTGAATATTCCCAGCTTTATGGATGGGAATGATGGCAGCGACTTTCCAAGCACTTGGAAAAACACCTTCTGTGATGGAACGGTTGAAAAGCATGCTTGCGGGAACGGAAATTGAAGTGGCACAGTTCTTTATTAAAAACGGTGATAGGCAGTCGGGTCCCGCACCTTCAATTCCTTGAAGCTTGAGTTGCACATCGTTGCATATTGGGGCAAACTATTCAAGTACGCATCCGACGAAGGTGATCGGTTATTACTTAGCACACTTCGAAAGAACGACGAGAACAAATTTGTCGAATCAGATGGCGTTTCAGCTGGAATATCGTTATAATGAACACGTTGAGGAATTCCGTTGCTCTGCTTTCGGCTTCTCGCAAACGACCAGAATGATTTGGGATCCTGCTTAATATTCTCTTCAGTGCGACGAATGTAGCAGCTAAAGCATTGCGCATGTAAAGAATTGTATTCGCTTTCTATGACACGCAGCTCAACTTTTTGCTGTTCATTCCTCGAACGAAAGTACCTTTTCCGGGCCTTGCGTAGACGATTTCGAAGATGTTGTAGCTCGTTGTTCCACCACGGCTGCCTTTTACGCAAAGCTCAACGACCCTTTTTCAGCGAAACAGCATTTTGAAGAATTTCATGTAGTCGATGATAGAAATTATCAACCGCGTTGTTGATGCTGCAGCCCGTCAGATAATCTTCCCGGCGAACGGCGGCAATCGCGCATTCAGCAAAGCAAAATCGCAAATGTGATCAAATCAAAATTGAAGGAATTCAAACCATCCCAGTCGTAACGATTACTTGCTGTTTCATATTTTAAAACAACTGGTTTGTGGTGTTCGTCAAGTTTCAATAATGGTAAAGGTGGCTCAAGCAATTCCACATATTTATCATCATTGACAAATGCTAAATCGAGAAGCCTTACATTCATATTTGTCAAGTCGTTAATTTGGTAGAGTTCACTGCCCATTACAGTTTCAACTAGAGCCAGCTCCTGTTCGGAAGAAGCATTTACAGGCAAATAAGAATTAATTTCCTCGCCATGCATCCAACACAGATGAGGCTGATTGTAGTCTCCAACAACCAACACATGATCATGATCATCAGCTTGATGCGAAAGATTCTGAATACAGGCCGAATGTTGTTCGTACGAAATCGTCTCGCTGTTTGGTGGAAGATAAATAACACAAACGAAGAGTGCAAAGCTAGGCAACACTATTTTGACCACAATATGTTCCAATCGTTCGTTATCCGCAACACTAACAGACATACTCTGCAGTTCATTTCTTACACCAATTAACACTCCGCCGCCACGTAGGTAACGACTAGTGTTAGCATTCCTATCACAACGATAATGCGTGTAATTGTGTGCAAGCTCGGAGTTGTGGATATCAGTTTTGAGCCAGTTTCAGAGAAAGCAATAACATAATAATCGCATACAGACAACGCCAGAAGCAATTCGTTTGTTTTCGTTATGAAAGAATTCTTGCAGGAAGTTCAGAAGAAATTCCTGGAGGTACGTCAAACAGAATTTCTGGAGAAACTTCCGGAGGAATTCCTGGAGGAACTTCCGGAGGAATTACTAGATGATCTTCCGGAGGAATTCCTAGAAGAATTTCCGGAGGAATTCCTGGAAGAACTTCCGGAAGAATTTCTGGAGGATCTTTCGGAGGAGCTTCCAGAAGAATTCCTGGAGGAATTCCTAGAGGCACTTCTGGAGGAATTCGTGGAGGAACTTCCGGAGGAATTCCTGGAGGAGCTTCCGGAGGACTATGCTTCAAGAGGAATTTCTTGAAAAACTTCGCAACGAACTCGTTATTATAATAATCACTTCCTGAGGATTTCGTAGAGGAACTTCTGAAAAATTTACGGAAACTCTTGAAATTAGTTCACGCCGACTCTCGCATCGCGCCGCCGACGTCGATTACCAACGGCGTGACGCCGCCACTGGCTAAAAATCAACTGTCACGTCACCGCCCGGTAGAATTTCAAACTATTCTATTTTTTATGAGAAATTTCTAATTCTTCATGGGAAGTTTATTTTGCTGCCATAAAAGAAGCATTTTCTACATCCATTGGCTTGAAAGGGGAAGCACCGATTGCCCGAATATCGTTCGGCCGAAAGCCATTCGATGATAGGCCACTAGGCCGAAAGTTTTTTGGTCGAATATACCATCTTGTCGAACAGACCATTAGGCCAAAAGTAATTTGACCGAAAGGGTCATATAACTGAATAGGTAATTTGGCCGAATAGGCTATTTGGCCGAGACGTCTGACTTCTCACTCCTCATTTCTCACTTCTTACTGTGAAAAGTGAGAAGCGAGAAGTGAGACGTCTCACTTCGCACCACTCACTTTTCACACTGAGAAGTTGGATATAAGCAGTGGGAAGTGAGACGTTTCACTTTTCACACCTCTTTTCTTACTTTTAAAATGACCGATTCGGCCAAATAGCTCATTCGGCCATATGCTCTATTCGGCCAAATGTCCTATTCGGCTAAATATCCTATTCGGACAAATGTCCTATTCGACCCGTTTGGTCATTTTTCGACCAGATGGGATTCGGCCTAATGGTTTGTTCAACCTAGTGGCATTCGGCCAAATGGGTTTCGGCCAAACGATCCTTCTCTCATTCGAATTCAACTTGTTATCTAAGGCATTCCGACAAAGTCTATGCACAAGGCCCATATTTTATCATTAGACACTAAAAATAAGTCGAGTCAAGTACGAGACACTGAAGACGGCCTTATTGTTGAGGTCGAAATACTTATCTGTCAAGATACAATTAAGTGGTGGAATTCAATGGGATTGTACAAACTCGTCTTATGACAAGTGAAGACGTTCCACTAAAAAGCTCAAAATAATTTTCTTAACAATCACTAAAAATAGACAAATGAACAAACACCCCACTCCACGGCAAAGACTGTGTTACCTGCACAACGATTTCGTATTACTTACTTTACTTATGGATCCTGTACACCTCCGGTGGTGCAAAGGGCCAACTTGAAAGATCTCCATCCTGAGCGTTGCCCGGCTATCGCTTTAACCTGTTGCCAGGTTAGATTTCGGTCGACTTCTTTTATTTATTTATTGAGGCTTCGCCGCCATGAGCCTCTGGGTCTGCCTCTGCTGCGATGTCCCGCTGGGTTCCAGTCTAATGCTTGTTTACAGATTTCGTATAACAGCACAGGTTTCACGTTAGAGTTGAAAATTCGTATTTTGGTGCGTTCCTTTATCTGCCTGTGAAACTGGAAGGAGTCACCGTGTTTACATCCAACGATTTGGTTTTGTTGACGTTGATGACTAAACCTGCCGAGGAGGAGCGCTCGGCAAGGTCGTTGAGCTTACTCGGCATATCAGAGCGCCGTTGCGCGAGGAGTGCAACGTCGTCAGCCAATTCGAAGTCGTTTAGGTTTATAGGCTGCCATAACAGCCCGCGGTTTGGTTCACGGTCAATCGCATCTACCAGAATCTCATCGATTATGATGAGAAACAGTTACGGTGATAGAATACATCCTTGCCTCACATTGGCTACGACCCGGATAGGGTCGTACAGGACCCCATTGTGCAGCACTGTACACGAAAAGGCCTCGTACTGTGCTTCGATGAGGCCGATGATTTTCTCAGGAACCCCCTTGCGCCTCAGGGTGCCCCACATATTCTCGTGATTGAGACGGTCGAAAGCTTTTTCGTAGTCAATGAATACCAAGTAAAGGGACTCTTGGAATTCGTTGACCTGCTCCAGAATGATGCGGAGCGTGACAATATGGTCCACACAGGATCTTCCGGCACGGAATCCGGCTTGCTGCCGTTGTAGAGTCGCATCGATCTTCCCCTGAATCCGGGCTAGGATAATTTTGCATAGAACTTTGAGAACGGTACACAGCAACATAATGCTGTCCAGTTATCGCATACAGTCAGGTCACCCTTTTTGGGCACCTTCACTAAGATACCTTGCATCCAGTCGACCGGGAAAGTTGCGGTGTCCCAGATATTACGAAATAAACGATGCAGTAGTTGAGCGGATGTCATGGGGTCAGCTTTGAGCATCTCGGCTGATATGCGGTCGACCCCTGGGGCTTTATTCGATTTCATGCTTTGGATGGCTGTTTGAATCTCTAGCAGTGATGGAGCTTCGGTATTGACGCGTGTTATACGTCGGATCCTAGGCAGATCATGCCGAGGTGGTGATGGCCTGGCTGACACTTGAAAAAGTTGTTCGAAGTGCTAGAACCAGCGTTTCAGCTAGTCAGTTGGGTCGGTCAATAACTGATCATTCGCGTCTTTCACAGGCATCGTTGCATTCAGCTTCGCCCCGCTTAAGCGTCGTGATATATCGTAGAGGAGGCGAATGTCCCCGGTTGTGGCGGCTCTCTCTCTCCTTCGTCGGCCAGAGAGTCTGCCCACGCTCGCTTGTCCCGTCGACATGAGCGTTTTACTTCCTGCTCAAGAGCCGCGTATCATTGACGGGCTAAGACTTTGGCTCCTCTGGTTTTTGATCGCTCTATCGCGGCTTTGGCTTCTCTTCGCTCCACTATCTTCCTCCAGGTCTCATCGGTGATCCATTGTTTTCTCTGGGTGCGTAGTTCGCCCAGATTGTTCTCGCTGGTGGCGATGAAGGTATTCTTGATGGCGGTCCATTGGTCTTCCACGCTGCCACCTGCCGGAATATCTGCAGCACGCTTCTCCAGTTCTTCAATGAAGGACCATTTCACCGTGGCATCCAGTGGTATTCCAGTCGACGTGTGTTGAATCGTCGTCCAACTCTTTCCTCCTGCCGACGAATCCGCAGAATACGCAGGCGTATTTCGCCGATGAGGAGGTGATGGTCAGACGTTTATTCCGTACATCAAGAAGGCTCCGTTTCCATTTTTGGCTGATGCAGATGTGGTCGATTCGATTTTCTGTAAAGCCGTCACGGGAGACCCACGTGACCTTGTGAACCAGTCGATGAGGGATCTCGTATTACCTTCACCGAAAGGAAAGTAGTAACGATCTGACCCTTTCAAGTCACAGGACATGTGGTCAATCTGGAAGCATGAAAAATACTTCTGAACCGCAGATGTCTAAAATATTGACCAGCCAATCTTCAGCTTTCATACCACCAGAATCTTATTGGTATCACCAATCGCTAACTAACAAGCTACCAGCATGCCAAAAAGTCCACCTCTTAGTCATACAATGCCCCCATTCGCATAAGCGTCTCTTGACAATTTTCTTCAACTTCAGTAATATGCTGCTGAATTTTTCAAACTCGTTTTACATGGAGAAATACAAAAAATAGAATAAATTGATAGAATATGCAATCTTTCTGAAAATTCGGCATAATATTCTTTATCTGTACATATATATTGCTATGGAACTATTAAATGGACCATAATTATATATCTTCTTTGTACAGAAATTTTGGAATGTGACTGTTATACGAATAAATAGCAAGCAAATACAGAAGTATTATTTTATCAGTATTTCTTAATGATTAGATCATTCTAAGCTTATTTCTGGAAGAAAATCAAAATCGTCCAAAATCGATATGGGATTCTAATGCGAATCGTGGCAGCACACCTGCTCTATGTTTTTCATTTCATTTGCCTCCGTAACCACATCCAGCTGTTTACACTGGAGCAGTGCTGCCAAATATTGAGAGCTGTATTTTCGGTGTCGTCAGTCATGTTGTTGTTGTTGTTGTATCTTGGATTACTAAGAGAATGACTTCTACTAAGTTGATGAGCTTCCGACAAAACGAAAGCAGCTTTGGGATACGGATTTCTAGGTTTTCCGTAAAACGAATACGTTGCTGTGTAACTAACTTACTCGTGTGTCGTGAGTATCCGTAGAAGTAGCGATAAGTAACGTAGAAGATTTATATCCTGGATGAATGCTCGCATTATCCTTGACATGTACCCAGGGCAGATTCTCATCGACTTCCTTTATTTCTAAGTTGACGCTTCGTCGTCACGAGCCATTGGGTCTGCCTCTGCTGCGATGTCCCGCCGGATTCCAATGCAGCGCTTATTTGCAGATTTGGTCTCCACTCTTTTGAAATGCTCCATTTATGCTCTCGAGATTCCGATGATATCGGTTTCTAATGGCATCGTCATTGGAGCTCAGCTATCGCAGTTTGAAAGCCACCAGACAACCGAACTACAAAATGTAGACATCGGCTGATGAATACTTGTAACCATAGATTTAACGAAGTTTTATGCGTCGACTAATCTTATTAGATCTCCATACTTTTTTTTGACCTCGCATAAGCAGCCATAGCCTTTTTGGTCCGTGCTCCCATGTCAGTCTTGGTTCCGTCTTCCGACGATATTTGACTGTCACTGCTCCACTACTTGCCCGGCTACCAAAAAGTTGAAAGACTGTTCATCGTGTTGACATTCAATAGTCTGATCTTGTGAACTTAGGAGAACCTAGAACATCTGCATAAATATAATTTGGTTTGCATATAATACGCATGAGACTTATATGGACATGCTGGATTGATTACGATTTGATACCATGACCAAATTATCGGAACTACAGCATGATTAGAACATCTGCATCAAACTAATTTGTGCCCTGTAAATTGAACGCAAGGGAACTAGGGGACAAACTGGGTTGATCTCCGTAAACAGTTTAGTCACAAGATGAATCAACGCACAAATGTACCATGTGTCTACTCTCCATATTCTTTTATGTTTATACTGCTAAACAGTTTTCCGCACAAACCCTTACTTACGGATTTCCAGAAAGCTTCATTTCTTTTTCAGAATCCTGACGAATTTCCTAAAATCATTGTAAATTTCGAGGTCATTCATAATTTCATTTTTTCCGCTCTAATATTGCTACGAACTGTCTGACACTTCAGATTCTGTTGACCAATGACAATAACTTTATGAACAGCATGAAGTGTCTACATTTCCAATTGAAAATCAGTCTTGAAGCCATATCATCTTTGAAAGATCTTTATGCCATAGATATTTCGCAATATGTACTGAATACAACCATACTCGAACAGATAGTTTGAAAGTGCAATATATTTCGATGTGTGTGACTTCGCGCATAATTCAACAGTAGAGTGATGTTTATTAATAGCCCTCATATGTAAGTAAGATGACGAGTACGACCAACGCAGCAGCGGCGTCGTCGAATGTCTTCTAGTAACTAGACTGTACCAACAACGACTGTAACTTCACCTACAGTCAGTAGGTACGGCCAACCACTTGCTGCAAATGGCCAACCAAGAAAACTACGACGACGACGACGACGACGATGTTAACGAGAATGCCGGGGAAACGCCGGCAGTCGGCAACAAGACAGGAAGATTGTTTGTCGCTCGGTCGTTTCCCTAAGCCGACAGCCGTCGTATTAGGAACGTTCCTCCTAAGTTTGCATTTGCACTGACTGGGTCACGAGTTCGAGAAACAGATTGAAATGAATGTGGTGGGTGTGGTGCAGATATGCCTCTGTTTCCTTGTTCGGGCGTCCTTACGTGTATGGAAATTTACGTTTGGTCGTTCTTCACAGGCACCATCTTGGGACGAATGATTAAGACGAAGTTTCGCCCAGCTCGAAGCATATTTCCAATTAAGATTTTACAAATGCATACGAAACAGTGCGAATGTTTTATGTTTACTGTCACACGTAGGTGACAGTCTTTAATTCGAAAATTATTCCGGTAAGGAGTGGATAACATGACACATGTTGCTTTTTAGCATATAATCATACAAAACTTCTTATTTATTTGTATGTGTTGAATCCGACTCTAATCAAGTCCTTGCTGAAAAAAAAAACAGTTCTGGTGGTATTACGAAACCAATCCCATGTCGCGCAACAAAGAATTTTAAATTGGTTTCAGCTCCACCAAACGAACAAAATGTAAGAAAATAAAATCATGTAATGCCTTCTTTGAAGGCTGAAGCTTCGTTCAAGTGCCTGCCATATGGTGCAACTAAAATTTACTCTTCCTATAGGGTTGGTGGTGTTGTTTTACGCCTGTCAAGAATTAAACACCACGAAACAGAATGGAAGTGGCGCTCAGGTGCGCAGGGGAATGGAAACGTGGCATTATTATTACGTGGGAGTGGAATGTTTATAAAACAACATCCATACCTAGTGTTTTCTGTCTGCCCCAGCCGGCACTTATTTTGCATCATTGTTAATTTTTGTGCTGGTTTTGAATGGACGAGATGGGAGCACGGGTAACCGGGTACGGCTTGATTCAGGTTTGTTAATTTCATCGCGTAACTTCCAACGCTTCGTGCCCGGAATGTCCCACCCTAGTGGGTAGTAACAAAGCAAATCTAAGCAAAGCAAGGCGCCTTCTCTAATAAGATTACAAAACTGAAGGAGCAACCGGCTGGTCCCGGATCTTGGTAAAATAGGCGACTACATACTAAGAAAGGCTTCCCACTATGGTCGTGGCAGTACTTTAGAAACCCAAGCTACGACATACAGAAACATGTTTATCCACAAACCACCGGCTGGAGGAGGTTGAGAAACCAATTCAACCCCGATACGAACGATACGTTCCGTTTATAATTCCAGGGCGCAATTGAAGCAACTCACAGTTTTACACAGATGTACACCCGACACAGGTCGTAATCAGATTTGCGTTGTGTGTGCGACCGACCATGCTCTTTCGTGCTGTTGACGCCGGGAAGTTAGGTACCCATGGGCAAATTTGTTCTGCAGCCAACAGCAGTGTGCCTTTGCCAGCAGATTAAAACAAATTTATTAACAAACCATTGAGCATCGAAATGGCGCTCTAACTAAGTTGTTGCGATAGTGGGGTGTGAGCCCGACGTGTATCCAGTTTAATTATTTTGATTCGATTGATTATGAGGTGCTGCTGGGGAATAAACAAATTTTCAGAGTTAATTGATAAATATTAAATCAAATTTGTTCGGAATGATCTTCCTACAGCTCCAGAAACAAGATAAAAGTGGAATGTGGTTAGAAACACACACAAAATATCTATTTATCTATCCCGATTTTCATGCAAATCCAATAATCTTAATTCTAATCTTGATCCGAGTTCAAAACAAAATCCTAGATCAAATCTGAATGCAAATTCAACAAACCAGTCTTTCCAAATCCATCTACAAATCATTCGAAAAACGGGAAAGGCAGTTTGGCCGAAAACCATTGGGCCGAATACCGCTTGGCCGAAGTTCACTAGGCCGAAAGTTGATTGGCCGAACATACCATTAGACCGAAAGTAAATTGGCCGATGGGGAATAAAGCCGAATAGATCAATTGGCCGAATAAGTCATTCTGCCGAAAAGATCATTTGACCGAATAGGCCATTTGGCAGAATAGATCATAAGGTCTGTTGGCGTTCAGCCAACATGAAGTAAGAATTTCTTCTGGAGGTGAACTAGCCTTGGGCTAAAAACCTCTTTAATAAAGATTATTATAATAATAATAATAATAATAAGAATTTCCAAGTACTTCAATATGACGTATATTATAAACTTTCTGCAAGATACAATACGCGTTAGGAAATAACCAAACATAACTTAAGTGTAGACTCACGTTTAGGATTCTTACTCCTTCTAATATTCTAACTGCCACTATAAATTCTGTTCTGGACTTTCCACCTATAATCCTGCTTTAAATTGTGTTTTTGATTGCAACTATTTAGTAATGTCTTAGTGGGTTTACCTCATACAAACAAATGTAATAAAACACAATATTCTGTTGTCAGAATAGCTCACGTATCTCAAGGGGATGCATCCCCCGGGTACGCCTACTGTCTGGCTTACTGATCCGTCGCGTCGAACATCAAGCACGGCTATTTTGGTAGCAGGCCGCTCGTAGATTCCAGTTTGGGTTTGCACTGTAGCTGATCTCAACTGATCGTCTCTACTTTTTTTTAACTGATATGATACGTCCCAGTGGCCAACAGTTTTTTGGTAATCCAGGGTCCACTACCACCACCATGCCATTCATTTCAATCGGCTTCACTTGACTAACAGGAGGGAAGGAATTTCCATTCAGTATTAGGGCTCACGATCTCTGTCACAACTTGGTCTTGGTTCATCTCTTTTAACGCCGCTTCAAGTTCTTTGTTTGTTGCTATAAAATTTCTCAAAGCCATGATACACGAGTCAGCGGTCAAAGAGTGCTCTATTCCGACATGAATTGGCGTTCCAGTACTTCCAGCATAATGATGCGACCAATTTGAACATTGTAGGGGAGACTGGGTAGACTTGATCCCCTTTTCTGATTTCCGATGTATCACAACTAAAAATAAATAAACATACGCGATTTCCACACAGACTCTCTAAGAAATATAGTATTTAACTTTACTGATGTATGACAGTCCTTAAATTATTGTTGTTATTGATACTCAATCGATTTTTTGGAGTGCTGTCAAAAATCGACGTTGAAAATATTTGGGGGAAATTGATCCCTCTCCAAGAACTTGCTTTGATAAAATTAGAAAGGTGCCCTCAGATTATTTAAATATTTTCCCTTCAAAATACGCGGAATTATCGAATTGCTGTGCGTATACTTGAACGATTTTTGAAATTGAATTCGAGAGCACATGCAATTTTAAAATTTGGGGAGACTTGATCCCCTTTCTATGAGATCTACGCAATAAATAATTTTTCCTGCCAACCCTTCATCAAATCCGTCAAATCTACAAAAAATGAGAAGCCTAAGAAAGGTTTTTGATTTTTTTAATTATTTCGCCAAATTTTTGAAAGGGTGACTAACGGGGGATCAAGTGTCCCCATATTGAGGCAATAACTTCAAATCCAAATATCCTAAAACTTTGATGGAATGTTGACATTTTCATCAGTACAGATCATTAAGCGTATTTATGGCTTGTTGCTGTGAAAAAACGAAAGCATTTGGTCATTGTTATGAAAAGTTGTTCAAATTTTGCGTGGCCAATAAAAAAATCTTTAGGAAGGTCAAAACATACAAACCGCCCTGCAGAATTAATAAGGCTGTCAATCAAAAAAATAACTCACCACATAAAGGTCATTTGTCAAGAGGATCTATACTAAAAAATACGCTAGAACAAAACTACTTTAGTTTTCGATAAAACAGGGGGTGATCAAGTCTCCCCGGGGATCAAGTCTACCCACCTTCCCCTACAAATGATAAATTAGTTTGTTACTTGAGGAACCCTAAGTTATCTGAATTGTGCGCTATTTCTAAGCAGAACAAAAACTGAATTGCGATAGAGGAGGTGCGCGCATTGAAAGAAATTACCAATTTCTCACATGCTGTCACCGAATTAGTAAGTAGGAATGTATTTCTAAGATTTGCTTAAATAATAAATGTTTTATTCAACAGCTTTGTAGCTGACCCTCAGGAACAAATGAGTCTTCCTGTCTGCTGAAAGAATCGGAGTTCATCCGTACCTTTCGCTATCGCAACAAGGTCATTTGACCGAATAGGTCATTTGACCGAATAGGTCATTTGACCGAATAGGTTATTTGACCGAATAGGTTATTTGGCCGAATAGGTCATTTGGCCGAATAGGTCATTTGACCGAATAGGTCATTTGACCGAATAGGTCATTTGACCGAATACGTTATTTGGCCGAATATGTCATTTGTCTGAATAAGTCATTTGGCGGAATGGGTTATGTAATCGAATAGGTTATTTGGTCGAATAGGTCTTTTCACTAGGTTCACTAGGTCTAGGTCACTTTTCACTTCTTTTTTCTCACGCCTTCTCTTTGTACGTTTTTTTGCAATTTTGTTTATTCAAGAATATCAGAATGTTTATAAATCTACCCGTTAGCAAAAATTTCGATAGAAGGCTCTGTTCTCCAAGCATATTGCATTTGATATAGTACACAACGGACCAATAGGAACCAGCTTTTTTCTGGAATGTTGCCTACATGTAGCATTGAACAAAATCATCATCTTTATAAATGTGAGGCTATTTTTTCACGAAAATAGTATTTTAATGCTTCGGAACATTTGTAGGAATAATGTTTTAAAGATATGTATGTTACACATATCGTACATAATTATACACGTTACCATAAAAAGCGACGATTGGGGTGGTTGATAGATCACTTCCTTTTTGGATGACGTATTTTATGAATTTCCCCTATAGATTTTATGAGAATGAAGTACTTGAAGGTTGGCCTAAACTGTCACGACTCTATTGGCTTCATTGACGTTTTCTTGTCAAAGCAACAAACGGCCAACTATAGCAACAGTCAGATCGCGTTGCTTTGGAGGAACCTTTATCATGGTTCGTAATTAAATGAGTACATAACACTAATATGAGTATAAATATTACAAGTCTGATTACAAGATTCAAGATGTATACAAGAAAGGCAAAAAGGGATAACTTTCTAAGAAATTTTAATTATTTCGCCTTTAGAAACGTTTTTGCCTTCCTCGTACACCAAGGTGTAACAAAAGAATTATATGTTCAATGGAAAACGAATTTTTGATTGGAGGCCCGGAAGAGCGACTTGTATATACCGATGAACTTAGCTCGACGAATTGAGTCTTTAAATATAAATCATCGATGAAGTCTTCAAATCAAAATCTTTGGATGGCGATCTACTCACAACTGCAATTAGCGTGGAGCTGATCCCTGAACAAAAACTGCGACATGAAAAATATCTTTGGCAACATGGTCACTAGATTCCTTTCTATTAAACATTCTCGTTCAAACATAAAGATTCTGAAAATATGGGAAATGTTCTTCAAGGTACTAAGGAATTGACCCTAGAACCTTCTCCTTAAATTCCTACTAGAATTTCTTTTGTATTTCAGTCTGAAATTGTGTAATAACTTTATTTAAAATTTGTTTGGAAATTCAAAAATATTTATAATTACTTATGAACTTCATTTGAAGAAATTTCTCTTAGATTTATTTCAGATACTCTTCTAAGAATTCCTCTGAGAATTTCTCCAGGAAAACCATCGGATAATCCATCAAGAATTTATTTTTAAAAAAATCCTCCAGGGACTCAAACCAGGAACTTCATCGCAAACTTCTTCAGGAATTACTTCAAGAAATTATCCAGGAAATTATTTGGGAACTCCTTCGGATACTTCCACAAAAACTCCTTCGATTCTTGATAAATTTCTATGGGAATTCCAAAATTAATTCCTGGGGAATTCTTGAAGAAACTCTCGGAGAAACTCGGGAAACTAAGAGATTTCTGGAGGGATTCTTGAGGTAGTTTCCGAGTAAAATCTTGATGGAATTTTTGTGAGAATTCATGAAGGAATTCCTGGATGAATAAGGGGAAGAGTTTCTAGAAGAATCTTCGGGGTTATTGTTTTAAGATATTGCTACGAATTAAGGGAAACATTTCTCGGAATATCCTGATGAGTTTTTGATGATTTTTTGCAGAAATTATAGGGGAAGTGCCGGCTGAAATTTTGTGAATTCCGGCATGATCTTCCGGGCGAATGGAGAAATTTTTGGAGATAACTCCGAAAGAGTTTTGACAAAATTTCCGGAAGAATATCTGGAGAAATAGCCAGATGAATTTCTCAAGGAATCAAAGAATTTTCGAAGAAAAAACTATTTGAACAATTTTCCGGGACAGTTCTTGGATGAATTCCCGGGTCTATCGAAGTGGCTATAGAGGGCTTCCACGTGAGTTTGTAAAGAAATTTAAAGGGAAATATAAATATAAATATAAATATAATACACCACGTGGGCAACTTAGGGGGAGGTAGGGTATGGCGAATTTCCACGGTTCATACAATTTTTTGAAAATTTGTATGAGCAATTGCCCACACTGAGGGAGGGGCTATCAAAAACTAATCAAAACATGTCCACGTGGTATATGGACAGCCCCAAAGGCCTCGAAGTAATTAATGAAGAGCTCTTAATGAAATTTCTGGAGTAACTTCAGAGAGAATGTCAGGAGGATTTTCCATGTCGTATAATTCTACAACTTTTCGTATCCTGGACCAGTCTAGTGCACATCCCAGCAAACATTGGAAGCTCGTAGAGCGCTTATTTAAAAACAAAAACAGACTTCTTCAGCTAAAAAACTAGCTTATTCAGCTTAAATTGTTTGTTGGGACGTGTTGAGGTTATTGCAAAAGCCTTAGTTGATTCGATAGATACTATGGATGGTACTTGAGAACGTTTTGGAGTACCATGAACATCTCGTATTCATGAAAATTGGGTTTTCACGATGCCTATTGAATCAGATTGGGTATATGCCGACGATGAAAACATTGCAAAAGCTTTGGTTGATCTGGTAGACAACTTAGGTTAAACTGGAAAACGTTTTGGAGAACCTTGAACGTCTCGTATCGCTGGAAATAGATCACATGATTGAGTGTTAAGAATTGTCAAACATTGTGATATAGGATCCAAACATTTTAGATTCATCTGCATGATTCCAGCGAAATCTTTCCAGGGTTCCGGTTATGGGAGTCTCCACGGTATAATCGAACTTGGACTCTGATATTTTTCCTGCAAAGCCGACATCCTGGTAAAAAAAATCGCTGAAGAAAGTAAGGACCTAGCTTTCATCTGTGATGTTTCACAGCCAATCAAAAACGCTGGGCATATATGACCCATACGTCCCGAAATGGGTTAAGTCAGATGTAAAATTATTACGTAGTATATGAAGGACGCCACGCATGTGTCATGATTAAAACATATTAAAATTTTAACTAAAATCGTGCAGGGGTAGGGTACGCACTATCGAGGGTACGTACTATCAAGGTATGCCTAAATTTATTCCTTACTTCCTCACTTTTCGCGGTGAGAACTGAAAAGTGAAAAATAATAAAAGAGAGTGAGAAGTTAGACGTCTTCTCAACGTGAAAAGTTATAAGAGTGAAGTGAGAAAGAAGATGCCTGCCTTCTCATCCATCATTTCTTATTTATCATTTCTCACTTTTCGCAGTGAAAAGTGTGAAGTGAGAAATGATTATTGAAAAGTGAGAAATGGGACGACAAATGACACATTCATCCAAATGGGTTAGGGACAAAAGGTCGAAAGACAAAAGGTCGAAAGGACAAAAGGTCGAAAGACAAAACGTCGAAAGACAAAAGGTCGAAGAGACAAATGGTCAAAAAGGACAAAAGGTCGAAAGGGACAAAAGGTCGAAAGGACAAAACGTCGAACGGGTCAAAAGGTCGAAAGAAACTAAAGATCAATCAGATCAAAAGGTCGAAATGGACAAGGAACTGAAACGGAGAGAGTTAATCTAGCACTAGAGTTGCCCTACACAGTTAAGTTCTTTTATTTTTCACAATTTTTGACAAATAAATAAAATTCATTCAGTGAGTACAACTAATAGATGGATGTTGAGTTTTCTAAATGTCACTTCGATCTGTCATAATGGTGCACGCCGCACATCAAATACACCGGCGTATATTACACGCCGGTGTATCTTCAATGCGTGCGCCTGCGTGGCTGCGGAGTGGACTATTTTGACAGACCGAAGCGACATTCAGAAAACCTAGATTTTCATCTATTATTTGCACTCATTGAATGAATTTCATTTAATTGATAAAATAGTTTAAAATAGAAGAGCAACTTTTTTTGCTAACTATATAGGACAACTCTGTCTCGCGCAATACAAGCTTTATTCATTTCCTAAATCAACAATATTTTTACCTCTAACAGAAGTATCTAGATATTATAAAGACAGAATCACCGTCTTCGACCAGAGGTCGCACAGACTGAACACTTAACATCTAGCATTAGACAACGGACAAGGACATTTACACAACACCCAGGTGACCAGTGGAGAACTTTTCGCTTTACGAAAAGTTTTCTCCTTACCGGGGTGGGAATCGAACCCACACTCCACAGCACATGCGTTTATACGATTGACGTCGCTAGCCGCACGGCCACGGAGCCCGTTTTATTAAGTTTTATTATATATACAATATTCATAATATTGTTTCATAGTAATTACTCCTTCTTTGAAAATTGCTCATTCTTCAACTTTGAATGATGTGATGAGTGTGTTATTTCTACTTGAAGTTAAATGCATTTCATAAATTCTTTCGGAATTCTCCCAACTTGTTATCAACTTGTACTTGATCGACCTTTTGTCCCTTTCGACCTTTTGTCCGTTTCGACCTTTTGTCCTTTTCGACCTTTTGTCCTTTTCGACTTTTTGTCCTTTTCGACCTTTTGTCCTTTTCGACCTTTTGTGCCTTTCGACCTTTTGTCCTTTCGACCTTTTGTCCCTTTCGACGTTTTGTCTTTTCGACCTTTTGTCTTTCGACCTTTTGTCCTTTCGACCTTTTGTCTTTCGACCTTTTGTCATAGATTCCATCCAAATAACCTAATCAGTCAGTCAGTCAGTTCGGCCCTATGACCCTTTCGGCCAGATGACTTTTGGACTAATAGGTATCGGTCTAATGGTTTGTTCGGCCTAGTGGCATCAAGATCAGTAAGCTTTTTCTCCAGTAATCTGGGAAAATCTGCTCACCTCATATCTGGTTGATTGGGAAAACTTTTCCTCAAAGCTCAGTAACTAATTGTGACGACGAAACTGCATCGATGATACGAAAATTATTTTAAGCTTTTAGTGGAATGTGTTTACTTGTCATAAGACGAGTTTGTACAATTCCATTTAATTCCACTACTTTATTGTACCTTTGTCAGATACGTATCTCGACCTCAGCAACATTAGTAAAGACTTGCCTCTTGAAGAAGTATATCTCCTCGATAGCACGCTAATTACCGTCATCAAATGTTGATGACGGTAATCAGCGTGCTACCCAGGAAATATACTTCTTCAAGAGTCAAGTCTTCACTTATGTCTATGGTGTCTAAGGGAATTTCCCGAAAAAAAATTCAAATACGAATTGTAGGGATGGTAGTTCAGATGACGTATCAGTTAAGTATTGATGGGTTGTATGGAAGAACCCATTGTTGTAATTAACTTTGGAGACCATGGAAGGTTCTTGGGAAGTCCGATGGGAGTTAGAAGCTGCAGAAGGCGGCTGTTGGCGGTTGTAGTTGTCCGATCACGAACGATTAGCGAAGAACTGTTGAAATGTTATCCTCGGTAGCAGCAACTTTCCCACTGATGGATTGCCTGGACGAGCCAACAGTTGGCTCGGTATGGGTTATGGACTGTATCTATGAAGATCCTCCGAATCCGTACGATAGCAACCAAAGGAGATCCTTTCTTAACTCTCGTATTATCCTTGAGAAAGACTGTTTATTTCGATTTGTCCATCAAAAAAGTGCTTGTTTTAATTCTTGTTGGGAGTACCTACAACTTCGGTGATAATCTTCGAAGTTGGCAGTGTGCTGACCTATATTGGGTTGACCGGCTTGCTGTGTTGCATCCCACGACATTCGCCGTGGTAAAGAGCTAGTCCCGAAATGCTTGCCTCCCAAGACTTCCTCCAGATATTCAGCAACTTGATGCCTTGTGCTTGACTGATTGCTTGTAGGGGAAAGAGCATCCCTTATCCGTCACTTCCCGGCGGCGTCGAGAGGTTTTCACCAGTTCCATTGTAGGAATGACGTCCGTACTTGGGAAGGGGGCGAGTACCAAGAGATGCAATCACTCGCCCACTGCAAGCTGAATATACCTCTGCACTTGCCACGAGTACATGCGGAATTTTCGGGTTAGGGGTAGAGATTCTTTCTAGTTAACATGCCGCTAATGTGACATATAGGAGAAAGCAACTGATATGGTTTATTTTTGGATGTAGGAAACGAGCTTTTTCGTTTCTTTTCAATTCTAGCAATTACTATTAGAATAGTCAAGTTGAAGGTACAGTATAGAAATGGAAACGGTAGGGAGGTCCATTTCCATTTCTAGTGATTGCTAGATTGCAGTAGCCATGTGACTACTAAGCCCGTTTTTACATCAGTCATGCGCCTCTTCGATTGTTTCTGAGGGATTCCTTAGACTTGGGAGAGGTTGAACGGCTAACAAATGTTCTGCCTATTAGCCGAATAAATGATGGTATTCGACTAAATGACTTTAAATATGAAAAATTACACCGTTAAATATGAGGCATGAAAGACCATCATCCTGTCGTAAATCTCCGTGCGTTTCAAAAGGACTCGAGAACATTCCTGTAACTCGAACAACGCACGTCACGCGATTTCTCAGGGATAATCAGACGAATTTCTCGTGGAAATATAATTTCCATGAAAATTCCAAAATACCGCCAAACCAGGAGGATGAGGACATGGCTATGGCCTACTACTTGGCGTGTCCGAAATCCAGAAAGAGAAGAGAAAGCCTAAACAAGAGTGCCTAAGATCTTGAACCTTGGGTGAGCGTGGTGGCTAGGCTAGTTCGTTGACAATTTGTAAAGACAATAAAAAGCTCTAAACTCCATAAAGAACGTCACGTAAAAAATGGCAATTTCCAAGCCTCCTCCTGCATCACGCTTCTTGGAACCTCTTTCTTGCGTGACGAACTAAATTGATTGATCCTCAGAATTGCAGGGGAGTAGGTTTTATTTGTTTCATTTATTTTTGGTTTTTATATTTTAATAAATTTTCAATTGGATTTGGAATTGAGGTTTTAATTGAATCATAAATGGAGATTGTTATCACATTTGGAAGCTTTAGAGTTGAGCCAGCCGTGGTACTGAGGGAGTATTTCAGCCCAGATCTCGACAAAAAGTCAAAAACATTTTTTTTAGATATTTCCATTTTATTTTTTGTTTTTGTATTCTCAAACAGTAATAATAATTTGCCATGGAATTTTTTTAAGCAATATAGATTACTTGTAAGCAATGCTGGCTGCCAAAACTTTTCTATAATTTACATGCTAGTTTTATCACAATTGTCCATGAAAAGATGTTCACGTTTTATCGTGTTTTTAGATAAAAAAAATTTAGATGAAAATCAGTATAGGTACTAATAATGATGCTATGTAAAACGTTTTCAAGGATGATTTGATCTAAAATAGTTTTCAGGTGATCCATAATGATGATATTAATTGCTAGGTTTTTTCTACCTTTTGAAGATTGGAGTTTCCTTAATAAGCTTCACGAAAAACATTTCACGCATCCTCACGCATTCATGACTTGTTTTTATTTTAACCTTAGTAAGATGTTGGGGTCAATATGACCCAAAACGAAACTTCAAAGTAGAATAACTTTCTACCTGATAATCCGATCGTTCGGAAATTTCTTGACTTTTAATATTTTGTGGAAATGAAGCATCTGACATGAAAGAAGTGTTTCAAAGTGAAACAGGAACGACCCCACAAAAAAAGTTACGAATAAGATGTTAGGGTCATATTGACCCAGAAATGTAAATGCTTATAAAACAGTCAAATTATAACCGAATTACAAAGTTTATATACCGTTCTAAAGATAAACTCATCAATTTTGTGGCTATGTGGTGATATGCTGGTTCTGGAGACAATGGCCACCGTGAAACGACTTCCACGGGGACCTTGTCGATCATATAAGGGGAGCATAAAAATCGCTCCATATATGCCATTCGATCGCTAATTCTTCTTATATTCTCTTAAAACGGTAATGTATGGTCCATGAGAGGGCTTCCGACGAAAGTGGCCACTCCTGGTCCATGCAAGGTGCCCCGGGGAACCCGCAGGAGGGGACATTTCCGTTTTAGCACCAAAATATACCGTGCGGCGGCTCTGTCGTCATGATTTTCCACAAAATAGATGATAATGCGATTGAAATCGATAAAAGACCACATTGGCCACTCCTGGTACATGCAAGGTGCCCCCGGGGAACCCGCAGGAGGGGACATTTCCGTTTTAGCACCAAAATATACCGTGCGGCGGCTCTGTCGTCATGATTTTCCACAAAATAGATGATAATGCGATTGAAATCGATAAAAGACCACATTGGCCACTCCTGGTACAAGCAAGGTGCCCCCGGGGAACCCGCAGGAGGGAACATATCCGTTTTAGCACCAAAATATGCCGTGCGGCGGCTCTTTTGTCACGATTTTCCACCAATCAGATGGTTATGCGCTTGAAATCGATAAGTGACCACATTGGCCACTCCTGGAACATGCAAGGTGCCCCCGGGGAATCCACAGGAGGGGACATTTCCGTTTTAGCACCAAAATATGCCGTGCGGCGGCTCTTTTGTCATGATTTTCCACCAAACAGACGGTTATGCGCTTGAAATCGATAAATGACCACATTGGCCACTCCTGGTGCATGCAAGGCGCCCCGGGAAACCCGCAGGAGGGGACATTTCCGTTTTAGCACCAAAATATGCCGTGCGGCGGCTCTTTTGTCATGATTCTCCACCAATCAGATGGTTATGCGCTTGAAATCGATAAGTGACCACATTGGCCACTCCTGGTACATGCAAGGTGCCCCGGGGAACCCGCAGGAGGGGACATTTCTGTTTTAGCACCAAAATATACCGTGCGGCGTCTCTGTCGTCATGATTTTCCACAAAATAGATGATAATGCGCTTGAAATCGATAAAAAACCACAATGGCCACTCCTGGTACAAGCAAGGTACCCCTGGGAACCCGCAGGAGGGGACATATCCGTTTTAGCACTAAAATATGCCGTGCGGCGGCTCTTTTGTCACGATTTTCCACCAATCAGATGGTTATGCGCTTGAAATCGATAAGTGACCACATTGGCCACTCCTGGAACATGCAAGGTGCCCCCGGGGAATCCACAGGAGGGGACATTTCCGTTTTAGCACCAAAATATGCCGTGCGGCGGCTCTTTTGTCATGATTTTCCACCAAACAGACGGTTATGCGCTTGAAATCGATAAATGACCACATTGGCCACTCCTGGTGCATGCAAGGCGCCCCGGGAAACCCGCAGGAGGGGACATTTCCGTTTTAGCACCAAAATATGCCGTGCGGCGGCTCTTTTGTCATGATTCTCCACCAATCAGATGGTTATGCGCTTGAAATCGATAAGTGACCACATTGGCCACTCCTGGTATATGCAAGGTGCCCCCGGGGAATCCGCAGGAGGGGACATTTCCATTTTAGCACCAAAATATGCCGTGCGGCGGCTTTGTCGTCATGATTTTCCACAAAATAGATGCTAATGCGCTTGAAATCGATAAAAGACCACATTGGCCACTACTGGTATATACAAGGTGCCCCCGGGGAACCCGCAGGAGGGGACATTTCCGTTTTAGCACCAAAATATGCCGAGCGGCGGCTCTTTTGTCATAATTCTCCACAAAATAGATGATAATGCGCTTGAAATCGATAAATGACCACATTGGCCACTCCTGGTACATGCAAGGTGCCCCCGAGGAATCCGCAGGAGGGGACATTTCCGTTTTAGCACCAAATTATGCCGTGCGGCGGCTCTTTTGTCATGATTTTCCACCAAACAGATGGTCATGCGTTTGAAATCGATAAATGACCACATTGGCCACTCCTGGTACAAGCAAGGTGCCCCCGGGTATTCCGTATGAAAGGACATTTCCGTTTTAGCACCAAAATATGCCGTGCGGCGTCTCTTTCGTCATGATTTTCCACAAAATAGATGATTATGCGCTTGAAATCCATAAGTGACCACATTGGCAACGCCTGGAACCTATGAGGAGGCCCCAGGGAACCCGTAGAAGAGGACATTTCCATTTTTACACCAACATAAGCTGTGCGGCGGCTTTTTTGGTGTTTTTCCATCGAACAGATGGACGTGCGCTCGAAATCGATAAGTGACCACATTGGCTACATTTGAAACCTATGAGGCTCCCTCGAAGAACACGTAGAAGATGGCATTTCCATTTTTACACCAACATATGTCATGCGTCGGCTCTTTCGTCGTGATTTTCCTCCAAATAAGTGCCCTCGAATTCGATTATTGACATATTGTCCACCCTTAGAACCTATGAGGTGCCCCCGGGAGCCCCTAGAAGAGTACATTTCCATTTTAACACCAAAATATGCCGTGCGGTGGCTCTTTCTTTGTTATTTTCTACCAAACAGATGGTCATGTGCTTGGAGTTGATTAGTGATATTGTCTACTCTTGGAACCTTTGAGATGCTCTGCGAACCAGTAGGAGAGGACATTTTCATGGTTATATGAAATGTACTGTGCCGCTTGCGGCAGCTCTATCTTCGTCTATCATTGTCTACCCTGGCCACAAGTCTTCAAAAAGTTGGTTATGCGCTTGAAATTGTTCTTCATTTGAAATTGAGTATACTGAGTCAAATTAAAAAATAGTTTCTGGGCTACTGTGATGATTCCTTCGAACAGCTCTCCAAGGATTTTCTATTCCGCATCTCGATATTACCATTAGTCGATGGTCCCTTCAATATCGACTCATAGAAGTTATAGGTTTTGGATAGGCCGTGGACAATGATATGAAAACGCAACATTTTGATATAAAAAAAATTTCTCTTTCTGTGAGACTCCTGTGGGTACCTTGTAGGTTGTAGATATTAAGTTCAGAATGAATGACCTATTTGATAGAAAAAAAAAACAAGATTAATCTACCTAGGGGTGATGGTGCCTTTATTGTTCGTTCAAAAGGGTTGAGAAATATATAAGGAAAGTCTAATATAACACTAATAGGCAGATAGCTCTTATTTTTCATATTTGTTTATTTGCATTCTAAAACTTTCTGCTGAACGCAAATTATTGCAAGCCAATCGGATGAGCATAAGTGCCAGAAAAGTGATTTTCCCATGTAGCTGCTGAAATTAGTATTTTGGCCATAACTTCGGAGCCCATAGTCCGATCTGGCCAATTTTCAAAAGGAAACAATAGGGCAGGATTTTCGTCAAATGCTATTTACTGCGAGCAATTCGGTTGAGGAAAAGTTCCTCAAAAGTGAGTTAGATTTTGTGTGCACAGACACTTTCAACGAATTCTTCAAGGCACTCCACAATTACCGAAATTGGGCCTGGGGTTCCCCCGGGTTGATATTAGATTTCAAGAGCATTACCAACTATTTGATGGAAAATTATAGTGAAAGAGCCGCTGCACGGCATGTCTTTAAGGGCCGATGTCCACGTAAAGTTTTTTCACGCTGCTTGCACGCCGCGTTCACGCAAGGTATCCAGCATCAAATGGAGTAATGCACACGTAAACGTGTGCACGACTACATTTGATGCCGGATACCTTGCGTGGACGCGGCGTGCACGCAGCTTGAAAACACGCTACGTGGGCATCGGCCCTAAGTAAGAGTAAGAGTAAGAACGGAAATGTCCTCTCCTATGAGCTCCACGGCGGTACTTCATAGGTTCCAAAATGGAAAATGTGGTCACTTATTCATTTCGGTATAAAAACGGAAATGTCACCATCTACGGGTTCCCCGTGGGCATCTCATTGCTTCCAAGAGTGGCCAATGTGGTCACTTATCGATTTCAAGCGCATAATCATCTATTTTGTGGAAAATCATGACGAAAGAGCCGCCGCACGACATATTTCGGTGTTAAACGGAAATATCATCTTCTACGTGTTCTCCGAGGGAGCCTCATAGGTTTCAAATGTAGCCAATGTGGTTCAAGAGTGGCCAATGTGATCACTTATTGATTTCGAGCGAATATCCATCTCTTTGGTGGGAAAACACACCGAAAGAGTCGCCGCTCGGCATATTTCGGTGTTAAAACGGAAATATCCCATTCTACGGGTTCCCTGGGGGCCCCTGATAGACTCCAAAAGCGGCCAATGTGGTCAATTATCGATTTCAAGCGCATAATCATCTATTTTGTGGAAAATCATGAAGAAAGAGCTGCCACACGGCATATTTTGGTGTTAAAACGGATATTTCCTCTTTTACGGATTCCCCAAGGGCAGCTCATAGGCTCCAAGAGTGGCCAATGAGGTCACTTATCGATTTCGAGCGCATAATCATCTATTTTGTGGAAAATCATGATGAAAGAGCCGCAGCACCGCACATTTTGGTGCCAGAACGGAAATGTCCTCTCCTACGGGTTCCCCGGGGGCACCTTGCATATACAAGGAGTGGCCAATGTGATCATTTATCGATTTCAAGCGCATGACCATCTGTTTGGTGGAAAATCATGATAAAAGAGCCGCCACACGACATATTTTGGTGTTAAAACGGAAATGTCCCCTTTTACGGGTTTCCCGAGGGCACCTCATAGGCTCCAAGAGTGGCCAATGTGGCCAATTATCGATTTCGAGCACATAATCATCTATTTTGTGGAAAATCATGACGAATGAACCACCGCACGACATATTTTGGAGTTTAAACGGAAATATTCCTTTCTACGGGTTCCCCAAGGGCACCTCATAGGTTCCAAGAGTGGCCAATGTGGTCAATTATCGATTTCGAGCACATAATCGTCTATTTTGTGGAAAATCATGACGAAAGAGCTATCGCACGACATATTTTGGTGTTAAAACGGAAATGTCCCCTTTTACGGGTTCCACGGGGGCACCTCATAGGCTGCAAGAGTGGCCAAAGTGGTCACTTAGCGATTTCAAGCGCATTATCATATATTTTGTGGAAAATCATGACGACAGAGCCGCCGCACGGTATATTTTGGTGCTAAAACGAAATTGCCCCTTCCTGCGGGTTCCCCGGGGGCACCTTGCATGTACCAGGAGTGGCCAATGTGGTCACTTATCGATTTCAAGCGCATAACCATCTGTTTGGTGGAAAATCATGACGAAAGAGGCGCCGCACGGTATATTTTGGTGCTAAAACGGAAATGTCCCCTCCTGCGGGTTCCCCGGGGGCACCTTGCATGTACCAGGAGTGGCCACTTTCATCGGAAGCCCTCTCATGGACCATACATTACCGTTTTAAGAGAATCTATGAAGAATTAGCGATCGAATTGCATATATGGAGTGATTTTTATGTTCCCCTTATATGACCGACAAAGTCCTCGTGGAAGTCGTTTCCCGGTGGCCATTGTCTCCAGAACCAGCATATCACCACATAGCCACAAAATTGATGAGTTTATCTTTCGAACGGTATATAAACTTTGCAATTCGGTTAAATTTTGACTGTTTTATAAGCATTTACATTTCTGGGTCAATATGACCCCAACATCTTATTCGTAAGTTTTTTCTAATATCCGAAGAAGGTTAATACAGTGAAGTTTGCTAAATGGATACACACAAAAATATTTATGAATAATATTTATGGTACGCTTCCAAAGCAGAGTGCTTGGATTCGAATTTCCTATTCAAATTAAGATTTACTTTTTACTATTCAAGTCAATCAAAGTTAGTGGCCTATTGGGTATTGAGGTATTGAGTGGACCCGTAATGCTGGGTAGACACCTTTGCGTGGTGTGCTACGGGGTAAGATCTACCACGGTTACATTGCCAGCTACAGGCAAATCCTGACCCAACGATTACCTTCCTCATTATCCAACTCCGTGGTACTTATGAGGGTGTCGCTAAGTCGGTGGCCTCACGTTAAGTAAGTACTACATCAACACTTCCTTCCTCTCCCTAGTTACGGTGAAGATGGGCGTGTGACCAGGAGTAGTAATCCTCATGCTTTTATTATTTTTGTTTAAGACTGGAATCAAGGACCACTCCCCTTTTTGATTTCTGATAGCATTCTAGATAAGGATCTCAAAAGTAAAACATGAGTATCACTAGTGTCCAATCTACGAATTACACCGTAACAATGCTAATGCTAATGCTAATTTGGTATTGAGGTATTGAGTGCCCGACATTGACATTAAGCATATATTGAAACTCTTCTGCGCAGGAGCGGAACATTTTTGGAGTCCCTTGAGCATATCCAAATATGTAATCTTTTTTTTTCATTAAACTGGTTGATTTTGATAAACCTTCTGCTTCGCCAAACGGAATGAATGAATAGCGTCGTAATTCTGCAGCACAAATCTATTTCTAGGGTGGAATCTTAATATCAAAGGTTTTTTTTTCATTTTATTTCGTTAAAAATAACCTTGATAAAGAAAAAAAACTTTTTCCAATTTTGAACATCAACATTGCAAAGTAGAACCAGCTTATACAAACTTTGAATTCAAGTTCAATTTCAATAATTCAATTACTGGGTACCATTCAATTAAAATATATTCGTTTAAAATCCAACACCAATCAATTCTGACCATAAAATTATCTTCTTCAAATGCCATTTAACTGATCTAATAATCGTTGAATTGCATCTCTCGCAAACACCAATATCGTGTAATCCGACAGTTAGCCATTCGTGAACGAAAATTTGCTCGATCATCCCAGTTAAGCCCGGCTTCCAAGTATGTTCGTCTGCTGGCTGCTCTGGCTTTGAACTTTTCGTGCTCCAGTGCACCTTTGCCTGCATCCTCCCATCCAGCAGCGTAAACACAAAATCTCTGCCGGAGACCGCCTCCGGCAGCGTCTTCTTCGGCCCAGGGAACAACTTGAGACAAGAGACGAGGTCGGGATCGGGACGGGAGTTTGTTAGTTGTTTTTGAATTTATGTTTTACTCCCGACTACGGTTGTTTGAGTGCCTTGAATCAAAGTTCTAAATATATCGCTCCTCTACTATGTTGAATAGGGCAGATAAAAACGGCGAAAACATCACGAGACTATAAATATACACTTGCGGGAAAAGTAATAATGTCTCGAGGAGATACCATTCCCAGAAGAAGAAAAGTGCCCTCCCGGTCGCTGCCAAAATGTTGCTGATAATGCTGATGGTGTGATGCTGGCAAAGTAGAAACGAAGTGTCTACTCAGTCCAGAAGTTGTGGCAGCTGGTGTCGGAAAAAGTCAAGTGAAATTCCCCCAACCCGAAGAAAGAAGAGCAGCGAGGAAAAA
The DNA here is from genome assembly GCF_024139115.2 of Armigeres subalbatus. Classification (NCBI taxonomy): domain Eukaryota; kingdom Metazoa; phylum Arthropoda; class Insecta; order Diptera; family Culicidae; genus Armigeres; species Armigeres subalbatus. Next base: position 217,732,535 of record NC_085141.1, on the reverse strand, counting down.
AAGGTTGAGCGAAAATTTAAAATTAACTTTTCTCAATCTCCAGTGAGACGGTTGCCCCTATCGGACGTCTGAGTGTTATAAATCGTTCTCATTACAATTAAGACTGAGATCCAGCAACCAATACTAGGGTGGGAGTGTCTGGTTTTTGGTTCCCATCTGTGAAGCGCTCATAATGACTTGGGTCGAGACGTGACCTTTCGAGCACAGTTTCGAACTTGCCATGCTTCAAATCGTCGTAACTCAAGTCAACTCCCCACCCAGTGTTTCACTCACTCTAGTATTCAGTTTATTGTTGAAACTGTTTTCTAAACATCCTCAGAAGTTTGCCGATCTGAACTTTTAAAAACTTCAACCCGTTAAATAAGCTCATATACTGAAGAACAGCGAACAAAGAGCGAAAACATTCTATTCCCAGCTATGGCGGATGAAAGTTGAAAAGTGGAATTACGTGAAAACAGTCGTGCGTATGTGAACCAGTGCCAGTGGTGTAAACTGCTTGCAATCAAGGCCGGTTGGTGAACGAAAAAGTTTCTTACTTCGTTCGAGCACAACTGGAGCACGGTGAAGTGAATAAATGAAAAAGTGAACGAACGTGTCAACGAGAGAAGAAAAAACCCAGCGCAGGACGAAAAGCCTTGTGTTCCAGGAGACAAATAGCGAAGGGCGTAGCAACATCTATAGCCGTTCTTGCCAGGAACAATTAAATGACTTGACGTAGAGCTAGCCGCCCCTGTACCTCAAGGTGATTCCAGTTGTCTTCCAGTTTTGTTCTTGTTTCGTTAATTTTGTTCCAACTTTCACTTGCTATGTCTGTTGACAACTAGTTTCGATTACATGTACATACGAACCGTAACTTTTTTGGTATTTATTTTACGTAGATCGCCCAACCCCGACACCAGTTCTAATTTTTCTATTTTGTATTTCATCGACTCCAACCGTACACCAACCGAAAAAAAATCAAACCAAGTGCATCACCCTGGTCCGCCCACACCATTACCGTAGTGCAACCCCCCCTGCTCCAAAACGTACGAATGATTAGATGCTTATAAACACCGACTTAGTCTTTCTTAGAGAACAGGTGCGTAAACCGATCTGCAAATGGCCCAAGCCGGTCAACCTTGCTGCTTTAGTTACTTTTCTCAGCTTGCATTTTTGCTTCGTTCAAACATTTCGATTTATTTTACATACTAGTTCCAGTGATGCTTGATTTGAATTGTGCATAAATGTAAGACATTCAACATCATTAGAACATATTATAATCATAGTTGAATCATAAACAAACTGCATACCACCCAACATATTTAGTGTACATTCAATCCTTAGCATTTGTTTAAAACAAGTTTATTTGAATGACTAAAATAATAATCCGATGATATGTGATAAACGTGAAACCTGCTATAATGATTGTAATATCGAAATTATTACACAGTATGAAAGTGCATTGTAAGGTCTATCAAACAGCTGTGTGAGGGAACAGGTACAAGCTGAAGCAATTTAAAACAACATTTCTGATCACCAGTTCAGTAATATAAATGTACTAACAAACGATTCATCCTATCATATGTTTTCGACAATTATGCAAACCCTAATGGATTAACAACAACGTCACCGGTGAAATTATGTCAACTCGGTGAAAAAAAATAGTAAGGGAGTGTCTCCGGTTGAGAGAAGGGTCGTTTGGCCGAAACTTATTCGGCCGAAAACCATTTGGTTGAATGCCACTAGCCCGAACAAACCATTTGGCCGAAACCCATCATTCCTCACTTTTCACTGTGAAAAGTGAGAAATGAGAAGTTGGAATTGATGAATGAGATTTTCCCCCATCTTACTTCGCCCTTTTCACTTTTCACAGTGAGAAGCGATAAGTGAGAAATGAGAAGTGAGAAGTGAAAAGTGATACGTCTCGTCTCTCACTTTCTACTTCTCACTAATCATTACTCTCTTCTCACTGTGGAGAGTGATTAGTGCGAAGTGAGAAGTGAGACGTCTCCCTACTCACTTCACAGTTCTCACTTCACACATTCCACTTCTACAGCGAGAAGTAGGAAGTGAAATATATTCGGCTATATGACTTTTTTAGTCAAATGACTTTCTGTCTAATAGTCATTTCGGCCAAACAATTTTCGGCCGAGTCTTCCGTTAGGGGCAAGCCAGAGTAAACGCGACGTGAGATGCAACGCGACAGTGCAATTTGACAGCCTGTTGATAATGATTGTTATTCTTTTACGTGAGTCGCGTCACATCGCTCGTCGCGTTTACTCTGGCTTGCCGCTTATCTCAAATGGTTTGGATGTTTTGATATGTTATAGCAGATTATATACGTAGTTTTTTGGACTATGGGTCATAATGGAGAAATGATGGACAAAAAAGTTATATATTTTTTTTTTTTTTCAAATAAGTTGGTTTTTCAAAAATGGTTGAAATATTTTTTTACGTTTTTATCAACTCGATTTTATAAAAGTACGTAAAATTTTCCAATGGAAAAGGTGCACTGTACTTTTTTACAAGTGCTACCGTTTTTGAGATACAGCGGAAATAAGATAAAATACACCGATTTTTCCAAATTTTTTCAGTCGATTTCGAATGTTTTTCGATTGTATTCAGCCTAGAAGCAAACCAATGATGCAAAATAATGATCACAAAGAATGTATATGCAAAATTTCAGGGAAATAAAAAAATACAAAAATAAATTGACCTTTGATTTTACAGATAATTGCTTTATTAGCCCCTTGCTGAAGAACTAACGAATTTGAAAAAGAAGTGTCGGATATCGGCATAATAAATGTCCAGAGTCTTCTTTCTGCATGTCACAAAAGCGACAAGCATCATCTTGAAGTTTTCCTATCAGCTTCAAGTAATAATGGCTCAAACAGTGGCCTGTTATAAGGCCTGTGATCTTTTTTAGAAAGATTTATGATTTTGCGACTCATTGGAATGTTCGAAGTGATAAATCGCTTCGTCTGCCTAGCAATAAACGTGCTACTACAATTTGTTACAACCTTTGAAGATTCCCAAGCCTTTAACTGTGCTCTAAGAGTAGAGGCGGATGTAGCACAACAAGTTCTAGTCCCACAAAATCCTGGGATGATCCGAGCCTTGCCTCATCGGTTTTTCGTTTCCAACAATTCTGCAATGTACAGGAATCCGATATAAATAGACTCTATTACGAAAGACAATTTTTGGAGTGACTGAATACACTTCCAAACAATTTTAGATGTGCATGTTGTCGATTTCAGAGCATTTGAAGCTGCTTGACTGTCGGACATTATGCATATATTTTAATGTTTCTGCGTACAGTACAGTTGGTCATGATCCCATAGGAATTGATACGTCTATTCCTGGACCAATTACTCCTGCTCAAATAAAATATTTCATTCCATCCGAACCATAAGGTCTGGCCCTTAAAACAACAAAAATCAAAAACAAATCTCCACCCACCAAACGCGGAGTTTGTGCCGCCATTTTGTTTTCGGGTAGAGCATAATTGCACCAAAAGTAACTATGTTTTTATTGCTTATTGCGAATCATTCCATGTTGCCACGAGTGACGACCTGGATCGAATACTGCAAAATGTCGGATTCATTCTAATAATTTTTAGAATACTCAGGTGTCCTATTATATCACCTTCGAAGAGGGCTTCGGATCTTTTTATTCTTAAAGCACTTTGCTCCGCTTCTAATTGTATCAACTGATGCAAAGGAAATCGATAGAGTAGTGCTTCCAGTGCTTTCGTTTATGTGATTCTCATTGCACCAGCAGCCATTGAAAAAGTTGCTAGTCTTTGAAGTTTTTCAACATTCATTGCGCCTTTCTTTTGTTTTTGACCACCAGACCAAAGAGGCATGGGTAATAGACCTCTTCATGTTTTCAAAAAGTATCAAAAATTCATCCGGTCAGTCCAGTATCACAATTCTTATGCTAAAATAAGGCTCCTGACAAATTTTCTGCTAATTCGGATAAAATTTCGAGGTGGCTCAAGTCGATTTAGTGTTTTTGGACTATTTTCAATTTTGAAAAAAATCTAACGAAAGATATTAATGTCGAAAACTATCGCAACAACATCTATATGGAAGCTTTAGGTGTGCTCTACAAGTATTGTGAACAATGCAATTCGTTTCGTTCATGTTTTGACCATGTTAAAGTAATTTTCGAGCTTTTAAGTGCATAAAAACACTGTTTCCCCTAAAAGTAGTTGTTCTATGAAATTCTTGAATTCATGACAAATCATTAAGGGTATGCGATAACACACTTTTTCCTAACGAAACGAAACGAAACGAAATTTAAAATGTCTATTTTGATTCGAATCGAAACGAAACGAAATATAGATTTCTTTCGAGACTTCGAAACGATACGAAATCAAGGTTCATTTAATTCGAAATTTTTCGAAACGAAACGAAATTTTGTTTTTTCCGCGGAATTTTTATTGAATTGGTTTTACATTATGTACGCAATTCTGATTCCACTTTTTCGAAGTCGAATAACTGTTTTGCGACCAAAAGAGTTATAATAACTGAAGAGGCAATCTATGATAGGTCGAGACGAGCCAGCCCAGGGCTGAAAGTCTCGCTAATAAAGACAAAAAAAATCTATGATAAATCGTCACATTCTCGCCGCATATACCATTGGCGATAAGGCAATATCCCAGCATTTGTGCCGCTTTCAAAGGAATTCATTGTGGAGCGTGTGCTCCCGAATCTGATCAATTTTATATCACTAAGTATATAAAAATAAAGAAATTGTGTGATTTTTCATATACGGATTCAAATTTCGTTTAAAACCTTAGTTCACCTAAGAATTATGTAATTATGCTGAAGCTTACTTCATATTGTCTTGTCAGCGTGGTTTTACAGTATTGACTTAGTCAAAATTTGAAAAAGAATGCTCAGATTTATTTTTGATGTAGTGGGATACTTAATTATGTATCCACATCTGCCAGTTATAGAATTGATATTACTAGATCAACATTTGAAAAGGGCGTATCTGCCAAAATTTATTCCTTCTGATTCTTCGTCTACACTGCCGCTAACCGCAAGTCGAGCACATCTGTATATGGGCGTCCATATACACACCCAACCGGCGGTTGTTAGATTTTCCAACAATTAGGTATAAGAATCTACCAAAACCTGTATAAGAACTGGGCATTTGCAAAATTGCTAGATTCTTATACAAGTATTGTATAACAATCTAACAATTTTGTAAACTTTTCTTATATTTTTTTAATAGGAATCAAACAATTTCGCATATGCCCAGGTCTTATACAGGTTTTGCTAGATTCTTATGCAGAATTGTTAGAAAATCTAACAACCGCCGGTTGGGTGCAGATGTGCTCGACTAGCGGTTAGCGGCAGCATAGTCTTATATACAATCAGCTCGACAAACTGAGCTATTGCGTGTGTCCTTGGCATATGAGAACAGCTGTTATGGTCAGTATGTGCTGAAAGCAATCATAAGTAAAGAACTTTCAGCAATTTTACTGATATTTCAACCCGCTTTGATTTTTTTTTGCAAATCTAATGCGAAGATCAAGAAATCCCCACAAATCTGCAATGTTCCTCACATATTGTGCAAATACTCAAAGAAGAGCTTATTAGCTTAATTAACTTGATTGAATTGATGCTTCAACATGCTGTTTTTTTTTTTTTTTTTTTTTTTATAGAGGGATGAAGGCAAATCTGCATACAGACACCTGAAATTATCACTCAGGGAGTGGGGTTGGCGCGGTTGGCAGAAGGCCAGACCGCCGGACCCACTAAACCCACCCAAGCAACAGAAGGTTACTTGAGTTACCCTCTCTTCTAATGCACAATTCCCCCCGGGACTACCTTTCAGTATTACTTCTGTGGGGAAAAGCAGTACTAAAAGTACTCCTCCCAAAACAACACCTTTCACAGTGCCTCTCTTCGATGTTTTGTCATACGTCTGAGCCCTTTGGCTCCCTTATTGGTGCCAGCAAGCACACAAAAGCGTGGGCCCTTAAGCCCTTTACTTTTTTCCTTGTGCCATTCAGCAACGCATCTACTTTCCTTTTATTTTTTTAGAGCCATTTAGCTCTCAACGTGCTCGCAAGCTACTCAGATAGTCCCCCGGCGGCGGATCTACCCTACTACCGACGACCCGCATTCGTGGATGGCTGTTACATTACCAACACTACACATTCACCTGGTATGCATGTTCATAGATCCGCTCAAGTCCTACGCACATTCTCACTTCAACGGGTGACCGGACGAGTGCCGAGGTCAGGCCAAAGATTCCGGGTGGAGATAGCTTCCGGTTCAGTGGTGCCCCGACGACCCGAAGCAGGTGCATTCACGCGGCACGATCTACTCAACTGGTCCCCGGCGGTGGACCTAGCCTACTCCGATTAACCGATTTCCCATGAACTGCGCCTTTCAGCTTCTTGCTTAACCGATGAGCCATTCAGCTCTCACCTTGGTCGCGGACTACTCGGATAGTCCCCGGCGGTGGATCAATCCTACTCCGACAGGGAGTTCCCCGACGTCGGAAGCTCCCCGTAACCGACGACCCGTCTCAACGGGTGACCGGGCGAGTGCCGAGGTCAATCCAAAGATTCCGGGTGGAGATAACTTCCAGTTCAATGGTGCCCCGACGACCCGAAGCCGGTACATTCGCACGCCACGGTCTACTCAGCTGATCCCCGGCGGTGGACCTAGCCTACTCCGATAACCGAGTTTCATTTGCCTTGAGCCATTCAGCTCTCACCTTATTCATTGAGCCATTTAGCTCCCGCCTCGGTCGCGATCGCGAACGACTCGGATAGTCCCCGACGGCGGATCTAACCTACTCCGACGAGAAGTTCCCCGAAAGCGGGAGCTCCTCCGAACCCGGCCGTTTCGCCACGTTCTGCGGCTACGCGCTCGCCGCAAGCTGAATACAGTTGCGACGCTGTCGTTCCCATCCATTATCGACATATATATTCACGACTTCCACGACTCATGGTCCGCTATCCGTAACGGCTGCCTGCTGCTGCTCTATGCGCCAACTTCGTTGCAGGATGTCGGCTATCCTGGACGTCGCTCTTGCAACCGCTCTCCACTGTTCTGGGTTCTGGCACATTTTATGACGATGTTATCGGTGTTGGTGTCCGTTCCGCATGCCCCCAACATCGCACTCCTCTCCGTTTCGAACCGAGGACATGTGAACAGGATGTGTTCAGCCGTTTCTGTCACGTCTGGGCATTGCGGACAGGTGGGAGAAGCCGCGTGACCAAACCTGTGTAGGTACCACTTGAAGCATCCATGGCCTGTTAAGAACTGGGTCAAGCCAAAGTTTAGCTCCCCATGAGGTCTGCTAATCCATGCCGACACACTTGGGACTAAGCGATGGGTCCACCTTCCCTTAGGCGAGTTGTCCCACTCTCTCTGCCATTTGGCTACCGTTGCTGCCTTTATATTCCTTCGATTCCTTCCTTCAACATGCTGTTTGGTTTGGCTGGTGTGTGGTATGATGGGTGGTGTGGAGTTATGGTGAAGTTTGAGTGATTTCAAGGGCAAATTTGAATATAGTTTTCGTTTTATTCATCTCATTATTTCCATATTCTATTATGTATGCGGTTTTGTTTGTCTTCTATTTATATTGTTCAAAACTGGCATCGGGGCCTTGGCGAGAAGGGGTGAGGATGTCGATCGTCATAACTTGATTTTAACATAAGGGAAGATAAATTAATTACGTAACGCAAAAATATCTGCATTTTCAACAACCCCTTTCCCCCTATGTCACACTTTTTGTGTGAAACATTTGAAAATTTTGTATGGATCGTCACACTTTGCCCAACCTCCTCCCCCTCTAAGCGTTACGTAATTTGTGGATGCTCCCTAATGTATTATGCTTATTTTACAGAAAAACAAAATTGCCAACATTTTTTGTAGATAGGAATTGGAAAAAAAACGAAGTTACCACCTTCAGTATATCTTGATTTAATCGAGAAAGGCATCGTCACCGCTAGGTGGATTAATTTGGGTTTTTTCTAGATTTTTTTCTTTCGTGTGAATGACATTACTCTTTAACAGCTCTAACATTTATGAATAAGCTTCCCATGTTTGCTGAGATCTTTCTTTTTGATAACATTTCATAGATCCAGGTAACAATGCATTGATCAAAACCATATTTTGTCATTGCCAGACCGCATCGTGCTTTCGTGCTGTGCGGTTCTTTCTCTCTTTGCGGAAGGAAGTTTTTAATACTACCCGAAGCTATTTTAATTTCAACGGTGCTTCTTAGCGCTATTTGTACCCACTGATCCCGTTACGATCTTTGCAAGGACCCGTGCCTTCGTTTTACGTTGGACCCGTTTGCGGAAGTAAAATTCCGACAAGCGGTGGTAATCCTGCAGGGACACCGTTCTGGGAAAAACCTCTTAGAAGGTCACGTCTCCACGCTCAGCAATGAGCATTAATAAAAACAAGAGGAAGGGGGAGTCTCTGAATTCTCCACTTCCTTCAAAGAAACAAGGTTTCAAGACCGTCCTGCCCAAGCGCGGAAAAAATAGAAGGAAGCTGGAGAATTCAGATATTCCTTCTAACTCTAATATCGGAAATAATTCTTCTCCAATCGAACTGAGCAATCAGTTCGATTTGATTAATGATGAAATTGAGCAAATCGAATCTTCCTCTAGCCCAGGTGATTCGATTCATGCGAAAAAGCAAAGGATTCCGCCAATTGTGGTATCTGTTGCCGAGTTTTCTGGCTTCCGGAATGAGATTTTGAGTAACCTTCAGGGGATCAAGGTTTCATTTCAGATTGCTAGGAAGGGTGACTGCCGCATTTTGCCGGGATCCTTTGACGATCGCAAACGTCTTCTTGTTTATTGTTTATTGTTTATTGTTGTTATAATGATCATCCGACATTGTATGTTTGTCTTAATGAATCTTAACTCTAAAAAACTAAATTCTACGATCACTTTGTCAATCGAAGTCAAAATTGGAATACGTTTCGTTGAATACGATCATCATTGATCGAATTGGTTCATTCAGGTCGTAGTCATGGTGTCGTCGAGGCAAACGGAAGAAAGCACTAGAACGGAATGTATACGCAGGCACATTGATGTCCATTAGCGCCAAAATATTGGGGGCATCCGCTTCTCCAACCAGAACTTTGACAACAAAAATCGCTTTCGCGTTTCTCCTACGCTGTCTTAGAGTTTCGATGCCAATCAATTGACATCTGGCTGCATACGGTGGAAGGTGCGATGGGTCATTCCAGGGCAGAAAACGTAGGGCGAATCTTATGAATTTTCGTTGCACCGATTCAAATCTTTCGATCATTGTTGCTTGATACGGATCCCATACCAACGAAGCTGTTTCCAGGATAGGACGGACCAACGCAACGTATAATGACTTCAACGTATATGGGTCACGAAATTCTTTAGTGATTTTAGACACAAATCCAAGTTGACGACGAGCTCGCTTGATTACTTCTTCTTGGTGTTCTTTGAACGTCAGCTCGGCATCCAGAACAACTCCAAGATCTCGAACAGAAAAAGCACGGTTTAGCGGTTCATCACCGATTACGTAGTTGTATATGATCGGGCACTTCTTGCGATGGAAACTTATGATGGAACATTTTGGCACGCTCAAAGTCATGTGATTGGCTCGACACCAGACGAGAAGCCGATCTAAGAGCTCCTGCAGCTTGATGCAATCCGACGGTTGATCGATTACAACATATATTTTCATGTCGTCAGCATATAAAATGCAGTAGCCTTCACCAATGTACATGACTACATCGTTGAAAAGAGGGAGAAAAGCAACGGCCCAAGATTGCTTCCCTGTGGTACACCAGACCCGTTTGTGAACCAATCCGAAACAGATGAGCCTATTTTTACAGCCAGTTTTCTATCACACAGATAGGATCTGAACCAACAAACAAGCCGAGAAGAAAAGCCCAATTTTTGAGTTTTGCTAAAAGAATCGTGTGGCTTACACGATCAAAAGCAGCTTTCAGATCGGTGTACACGGAATCAATCTGCTTTCCTCGACCAATATTCCGCAGGCAAAGCGAAGAGAATTCAACTAGATTGGTGGTAACGCTTCGCCCCGGGAAAAAACCATGTTGTTTTGTGCTGATGTAGTGCCTCACGCGGGAGAATGTGTAGCTCGAGACGATGATTTCCATTAGCTTCGAGCACGCGCATAAGGATGTGATTCCTCGATAATGTTTTATGTCATCTTTAGCATCTTTTTTGTGCACCGGAAACATGAATGATTTTTTCCATAGAGTTGGAAAACAAGATTGTCGCAACGATAAATTGAGAATGTGTTGAAGAGGCGCTATCAAATTGGCCGAGCATTTCTTAAGAATACTGGCAGGCACTCCATCCGGACCTGGTCGGAATGACATTTTCAATTTAGACAGTGCAAGCAGCAGGTCTTCAGCAGTGATAGTGAATGTATCTGCGTCTATAACCTCACTCGGGACGAAACTCAGTGCAGCCGTTGATTCACTGGTAGCTAGTGGACTGTCGAAAACCGAAGCGAAGAATTCAGCAAACAGCGAGCATTTTTCAGCACATGTCCTTGCAGCACGATGATCCAGATGCATAGCAGAAGGTAGTCCAGTATCCTTTCGCTTGGAATTAACAAAATTCCAGAACTGCTTAGGGTTGCGCTTCAGATTGCGTTCAATTTTTCTTGCGTATCGACGATAGAGCTTGTTATTCAACGATTTGTAACGATAACTGCAGATTTTATAAGTCTTTTGACGCTGATCGGAGGGTCCGATATGTACGATGAGCCGCATTTCGCTTTCTCTTGAGGTTTCTGAGTTCACTGTTAGACCACGGTGGTTTCACAGATGGACGTTGCAAAGGTATATAATCGCCGAACACGTGATGGAGAATTTGGGAGAAATTTTCCACGCTATCGTCCACGTTGGTGCTTAGGCATACAGTGGACCAATCAATTTCTGCCAATCTTTGATTCAAAGCATCGTAATTTGCCCTTTTATAATCGAAAGAAGCGAAGTCTAATTCGTCGTCAGGGTTCATAATCACAGTAGAATTAAAGCAGTCTTTGATAAGCAGACAAAAAGGCGGATGAGCCGGATCGGCTGGTACCAATGGATCAACGATGTCTTCCAAAATGAAAAGACCATCTAATGCTTGGTTGACAAGGATAAGATCGAGCGTATTGCCAGCGTAGTTTCTACCATTATTGATTTGTTCAAAACCAGATGAATACATGCCATCTAAGAAGATTGTACATGATCGGGATAAAGAGGAACCAGAGCTGTCAATGTGACAATACGGAGGGATTGTCGCTATCCACCGTATGCCAGGTAGATTGTAGTCTCCAAATATGGCTATTTTATCGCCTTCGTTAATCCCCATAGCTATCTCTTCTACACAGTTGATATGACGCTGCATAACTAAATAATCCCCGGATTTGTCAGGGGGGATATAGATCCCTCCGATAATCAGTGAGTGGCAACTAAGTTTAACAGAGGTCCAAATGTGTTCTATAGAGTGATCTGTAACTGCCAACATCGACGATGGCAATCGATTATGAACGGCAATAAGCACTCCCCCAGCCCGCTTTTTCCTACTGGTGAGCGCGTTTCGGTCACATCGATAGACAGTATACCTCTCGTCAAACAGCATCCTGGATTCAATAATACTGTCCAGCCACGTTTCAGTTAGAACCACTATGTCGTAGGATGACGCGCTTATGGCAGTGAAAAAGTCGTCCAGTTTGGTGCGTAATCCCCGTACGTTTTGGTAGTATATGGTGATGTCATCGAGGTTGTGAATTGATGTTACTCTGCGAGCGGTGAATGATTGAGGGAGTGAATTGTTCGAATCTGATGAATACTTGCCTGCGATTGGAGTGCGGAAGGACCCTCCTTCGATCTCAAACGCAGGACCGGGATGACTGCTGAACGCTGGCAGGAAGGGCTCGACTGCGTTGAGGGGATTAGGGGCTTCCTTACGACTAGCAGGCGTGCATCCCGGTGACGATTGCCGTACAGCATACAATTGACATGGTACAGTTTGCGTAGGAAATCTGCAATCTGTTGAAGGTTGAGGAAGCGAATAATTCCAAACAGATGAGTACTTGCCTGCGATTGGAGTGCGGAAGCCCCCTCCTCCGACCTCAAACACAGGACCGGGATGACTGCTGAACGCTGGCAGGAAGGGCTCGACTGTGCTGAGGGGAATAGGGGCCTCCTCACGACGGGCAGGCATGCATCCCGGTGATGTTTCATTAATGATTGAAGATTGACACGGAGTAATTTGGCTAAAAATGATGACCTCATCAGGTAGTGAATGATGTGTGCTAAAAACGTACTTGCCTAGAATGGCAGGCTGGAAGCCCCTTTCTCCTGACCCATACACAGGACCGGGACGGCTGTTGTACGCTGGCAGGAAAGGCTCGACTGTAATGGGGGGATATGGGGCTTCCAACATGCTAATATCGGTGCGTCCCGGGGTGAAAGTCTCTAATTCAGCTCCATCACAGGGGTGATAGATAGCGAGGGCGAAACATCCTGCGGCTGCAGCCGTGGCGTCAACGGTTTCCTGCTTTTCAGTGGATTCCGAAATTTTTGAACACCATAGTCTTCGAACTCACGGAAAAATAGCCCTTCAGGCCAGGTTGCTGGGTCTAATGCCATTTCCTTAAGTGAGGGGTCTAATCCAATCTTGAAGGAAACGAAGCTTCACTATTTAACTGAGAAGCGCCATAAATTCTTCACATACGACGACAAAACTGAGCGATTGTTCAAAGTCGTCTTGAAAGGTCTCCCCAGTGATGACAAATCACTGGATGAGATTAAAATTGAAATTTCTCAATTACTTGGATTTTCACCAGTCCAAGTAATTAAGATGAAAAAGAAATCCCATTCTGGAACTTCCCAGAGGGGCATTTCTCAAGAATTTTATTTAGTTCATTTTAACAAAAGTGAACTAAATAATATGAAAAGTTTGGAAAAGGCCTGTATTATGTCTCATGTCCGTGTTACATGGGAACATTTCCGCAGGCCTGGGGGAAATTTCCAAAACCCCACCTAGTGCCGTGAGTGCCAAAAGTGGGGTCATGGAACTAAACATTGCCACATGGATGCTAAATGCATGATTTGTGGTGGAACCTCTCACGCCAAGGACGCATGTCCTGTGAGAGAAGATTCCAAAAAAATTAAGTGCGCAAATTGTGGGAGGAATCACAAATCTAATTTCTGGGAATGCCCTTCACGCAAAAAGTTTTGAATTCCGTGCAAAATTGATGACGGGAAATTCCAATCGGATCCCAGATTCGACGGGTAGAATTTTTTCAAACGCTCAAATTTCGAAACCAGTTACCGGTCGAGCAATTCATACCCACCACAATTCACAAACAAATTTTGCCGCTCGTCAACGGGTAGCAAGCACTTCAGTAAATTCCAATTTTTCCAATGTACCTACGTATGCAAACATCGCTGCTGGTAGACAAAATTTCTCTTCTCAAAATGAGGTTTATACCCATGTCCCAACGGAAAATAATGATCATGTTGCCGATTCAGGTAGCATGACTGCTTCCGATTTTGATTTTTTAACTGAACAATTGCATCACATGATTGATGCAATGTTCAAAGCAAATACCATACCAGAAGCTGTTCAGGTTGGTATAAAGTACACACAAAAATTGTTATCGGACTCCGTTTTAATGGATCTAAATAATTGTGTGAAAGTTCTAAATTGGAATGCCCGCTCTCTAAAGGGTAAGGAAGATGAATTATTCAACTTCCTTTCAGTTCATAATGTGCATATTGCCATTATAACTGAAACGTATTTAAAACCAGGACTCTCCATTAAAAGAGATCCAAACTATTTTATTTACAGAAATGATCGTCTTGACAGCGCCTGTGGTGGGGTCGCCATCGTCATTAATAGACGCACAGCAAATAATTTTGAAAATTCAACGACGTTTAAAATTGCTGCTTATCCCATCAAATGAATTAACATTCGATATTCAATTAAATTTGATTGAATTTTACAAGCAAGCACCGTTTAAATTTATTTCGCTTTAAAAGAATAGTGAGATCGATTGGATGTTACGTTTATTTGCATGCTCCAAATATGTGCATGAAAATACATTTAGAATCACAACATATTTTTATCTGTGCGTATCAAACATAAATTATTTTCTTCGTTTGAAACCAAAGTTTTTGAAACCTTGGGAGTTTCTGTTGAAACAAATTTTGGACAATTTTCCTTCATTGCAGCCTACTTGCCTTTTCAATGCAATGGGCAGCAAAAGAACTTGTTGAAAGCTGATCTTCAAATTCTGACTCGCAACAAATCAAAATTCTTCGTAATTGGTGACTTCAATGCCAAACACCGTTCATGGAATAATGCTCAAAGCAATTCCAATGGTAAAATTTTATTTGAAGATTGTTCTGCGGGATATTATACTATTCAATATCCCAATGGACCAACTTGTTTTTCTTCCAGTCGAAATCCTTCTACAATTGATTTAGTTTTAACGGATTCAAGTCAGCTGTGTGGCCAATTGGTAACTCATGCTGACTTTGACTCTGATCACCTTCCTGTGACATTTGAAATCTCACAAGAAGCCATTTATAATCCAATCAGCTCTACTTTTAATTATCATAGAGCTGATTGGGATTTATATAAAACGTATATCGATAGGAATTTTGATGTTGATATTCCTCTCGATACCAAAAGTGATATTGATAATGCTCTCGTATCTTTGACAAATTTAATTGTCGAAGCCAGAGGCATTGCAATTCCTAAATGTGAAATTAAATTCAACTCCATTATTATTGACGACGATCTTCAGCTACTGATCCGTCTTAAAAATGTGAGGCGAAGGCAATACCAAAGAACTCGCGATCCCGCGTTGAAAGTTATTTGGCGAGATTTGCAAAATGAAATTAAAAAACGTTTCGCTAATCTGAGAAATACCAACTTTGAGAATAATGTCTAGAAGTTGGATCCCAGTTCGAAACCCTTTTGGAAATTAAGAGGGAAATAAAATTTTATTAACAAATGGCGAAAAGGCTCAAAAACTTGCTCAGCAGTTCGAGAGTGCCCATAATTTTAGTCTAGGTCTCACTAGTCCAATTGAGGATCAGGTTACACGGAACTTCGAAGACATTCTCAATCAAGAGAATGTTTTTGACCCTCCGTTGGGAACAAATTTGGATAAAGTGAGATCTATTACTAGAAAATTAAAAAATATGAAAGCCCAGGGTGATGATGGTATTTTCTACATACTTATCAAAAACTTCCTGAGAGCTCTTTATCCTTTTGGTTAATTTATTTAACAAATGTTTTCAATTGGCATACTTTCCAGATAAATGGAAAAACGCCAAAGTTGTTCCAATTTTGAAGCCGGACAAAAATCCAGCTGAGGCTTCTAGTTATCGCTTAATCAGTTTGCTTTCTTCAATAAGCAAACTGTTTGAAAAGATTATTTTAAATAGAATGATGGTTCATATTAATGACAATTCTATTTTTGCTGATGAGCAATTTGGTTTTCGCCATGGGCATTCAACCACTCATCAGTTATTAAGAGTTACGAACTTAATTCGGCTCAACAAATCTGAAGGATATTCGACTGGAGTTGCTCTTCTTGATATAGAGAAAGCATTTGACAGTGTTTGGCATGAAGGTTTGATTGTAAAATTGATGAATTTTAATTTTCCTCTGTACATCATTAAACTGATCCAAAATTATTTATCAGATCGCTCGCTGCAGGTAAACTATCAGAATACTAAATCTGATAGATTACCTGTAAGAACTAGTGTCCCCAAGGCAGCATACTGGGGCCCATATTGTATAACATTTTTACTTCTGACTTACCTGATTTACCACCAGGGTGTCAAAATCTTTGTTTGCAGATGACACGGGCCTTTCAGCCAAAGGGCGAAGCCTTCGTGTCATTTGTAGTAGATTGCAAAAAGTTTGGATATTTTCTCCACTTACTTGCAAAAATGGAAAATTTCCCCGAATGCTTCCAAAACTCAGCTTATAATTTTCCCACATAAGCCGAGAGCTTCTTATTTGAAACCTTCTAGCAGACATATTGTCACTATGAATGGGGTTCCAATTAATTGGTCTAGCGAAGCTAAATATTTAGGACTTCTGCTAGATCAAAATTAACTTTTAAAAATCACATTGAAGGCCTTCAAGCCAAATGTAACAAATATATTAAGTGCCTATATCCACTTATAAACAGAAAATCAAAACTTTGTCTTAAGAACAAACTTTTGATTTACAAACAAATTTTTAGACCTGCCATGTTGTATGCTGTGCCAATATGGGCTAGTTGCTGCAATACCAGAAAGAAGGCACTCCAGAGGATTCAAAATAAAATTTTGAAAATGATTCTGAAGTTGCCTCCGTGGTATAGTACCAATGAACTGCATAGAATTTCTAATATTGAGACATTGCAACAAATGTCCAACAAAATAATTTCCAATTTTAGACAAAAATCGTTGCAATCTTCTATTGCAACGATTAACTCCTTGTACCCTTAGTATAAAATTGGTTAAGTTTAGTTTAGTTTTATATTTTGTCATTGTAGCAAACTGGATATTGCTCTCATCCAGGAGCCATGTACAAACTACAGTAGGATATTAGAATTCCTACAACATCTTGTAAGTTAATTTACGATCAAGAACAGCTATCCCCTAGAGCTGCAATTTTAGTGAATGAAAAAAATTACATCAAACCTTTTACAGAATTTATAAGTTTATTCGCAAGTTTGTAAAATATTCTCGCTAAAGATTACTTAAACGGTTTGGGCACCTTAAGGAAAAATAATGGCTCTTTCACTACTTCTATATTAGATACCTACTGGGATTCAGAACAACAGTACTAATATTCGCAACCCAACGAATGAAACGTCTGGATTGGAAAGAATCAGGTATGATGCTTGTGCTTTGGCCAAAAACATTTTTACTGAGGAAAAAGTTGAATGGGCGATTGATTCCTTTGAACCTTTTAAGTTGCCAGGTAAGGATTGATTTTTTCCTGTACTACTTCAGACGGGAAAGGCAACCTTAACACCCATTTTAACAAAAATATTCCAGGCTAGCCTATCATTGAGCTACACTTCAAATGTATGGCGGCAAGTTAGGGTCACATAATGTGACTCACATTTATCCCTAGGGTAACAAAAATGATAAAACCTCCCCGAAAGCCTTCAGGCCAATAAGTTTCCATTGTTTGAAAACGATGGAAAAAATAATTGATGTTCGCTCGTATCAATATGTTCAGACCTCACTGTAGATTTGATTATCTTTGTATGAAGAATTTTGTATTTATTATCCGTACTGTACTGACGTCTGGACGAAACCAAAAGTTTTCGAGTGTCTGGCGGAACGCAACACTGGAAAACACGTTTCTGTCCAACGTCCGAAAACGAACGCGGCGGGATGAATTCCCGTCGTAACATTCTCGAAAACTTTTGTCGTCGAGGACAACAGCCGGAACAATTATTGCTGGAAGATGGCGTCGGCGGAGTCGAGCTGCTATCTGGTGAATATTCCGAATGATTAATCGCAACCAGACCGATCGAGTGGACCAAATGATGCAGGAATATTACATCTGATTAGCCTGGCCGCAGTTTAGTGGTTGAGATCAACAGTTCGAAGAACTCTCGGAGAGCGCTAAATCGGTTTCGAGGAAAAGGAGTAATCGATCTGTGTTGGTAAACTCGGATCGTGATTAGCTTGTGAGGTGGCGGAGTCATCTGCAAGTTATTTGTGCTTTGGTAGTGATATTTTTTGTATTCGATATTTTCAGTATGTAATATAAAACTGAATGCAATTTAGTGAATGTATATGGAGTAAACTAAGGGTATGCGATAACACACTTTTTCCTAACGAAACGAAACGAAACGAAATTTAAAATGTCTATGTTGATTCGGATCGAAACGAAACGAAATATAGATTTACTTTCGAGACATCGAAACGATACGAAATCAAGGTTCATTAATTTCGAAATTTTTCGAAACGAAACGAAATTTTAATTTTTTTCCGCGGAATTTTTATTAAATTGGATTTACATTATGTACGCAATTCTGATTTCACTTTTTCGAAGTCAAATAACTATTTTGCGACCAATAGAGTTGTAATAACAGAAGATGTAGTCTGTGATAAATCACCGCATTCTTACCGCATGTGATACATCGGCGACAAAGCAATACCCCAGCATTTGTGCCGCTTTCAAAGGAATTCATCCTGGAGCGTGTGCTCCCGATCAATTTTATATCAGTAAGTATATAAAAATATGGAAATTGTGGGATTTTTCATATATACAGATTCAAATTTCGTGTAAAACCTTAGTTCACTTAAGAATTATGTAATTATGCTGAAGCATACTACATATTGTCTTGTCAGCGTGGTTTTATAGTATTGAGCTAAGTCAAATTAGAAAATGAAAGCTTAGGTTTATCATTTTATTTAATGGGATATTCAGTGGGATAAGAACTGATATTACTAGACTAACATTAGAAAAGGTCGTAACAGCCAAAACTTATTCCTTCTTATTCGTCCACATATATATATACTTTTGCTCATTAGAAGAATTCTGGGCACCTTTCTAAAATGCATTAAGATATGTATTTCAGATTGAATTTCACAGACCCATATAGTCTTATTTTCCATCAGCTCGACGAATTGAGCTATTGTCTGTGTGTCCTTGGCATATGAGAACAGCTATTGTGGCCAGTATGACCTGTAAGCTTTCAGCTTTCAGCAATTTTAATGATCTTTCAACCCGTTCTGGATTTTTTTTTGTAAATTCCATACGAAGATCTAGAAATGCCCACAAATCTGCAATGTTCCTTACATTCTGTGCAAATAGTCAAAGAAGAGCTTAGCTTGATTAACTGTACACATCGTAGTTGCCAATCATGATTGGCCGAGAAGCAGCAAATCCACAGCTCACCAATTAAATAATATTCTTGGGAAATGAAAATAAATTAATAATTTATTAATTATCAAATAAAAAAGTTATTCTTATTGTATACTTGCTTCAGAGTTTCAAATTCATGACCAATACCTGACGATGTTCCTTACTGTCAATTGAGGATTAGGAGCGGAAAATTAGTTTAACTCTCAATGTTATAAGAGACCGAGGAATGTTCTGCATCTCCGTGAGCGCTACGCGTTAAGATTCGATGGTTAGTTGAGAAGGTAATTCATGTGAAGCCCCTTGGTAAGCGACTAAATATTTATTGTAAACGAAGTTATTTCTAAAACGAAAACTGAAACTGATGCAGACATTAGTTATATCACTTCGCGTTCTCCAACACTAGTTGGCGTGATCAACATCAACACGATCGATTGCACACTGGTTAAACAAATTTCTGCTGCGCGAGGTAGATTTTTTTACTCACTGCCGTCCCACGATGGATTCCGCATTCATATTGTGCAAATAGTAAAAAAATATCACAAAATTTAAATTTGAATCTTGGAAACACTGAAGACGTTTTATAGAAGAAAACTACATACGTATTTGTCGACAAAGAATGGGGTTATGTAGTAAGCGTTAATAGAAAAATTTGTATAACCTAAAGTTTTGAAAACAACTTTACGATTTTGATCGCGCCGCTGAAAACTTTTGATAATATAAAGTCTGGTTCAAGTTTAAATTTGTTTCGAAATTCCGCGGAATTCCGTTAAATTTCGTTAGAAGCTAGTTTTTTCTAGCGAAATTTTTGCAATTTTACGAATCGAAACGAAATCAAGAAATTAGATTTCGCCTTGCTCAAATTCCGCGAAATTCCGCGGAATTTCGTTTCGAACCACCTGAAACGAAATTTTTCGAAATACCGCATATGCTTAGAGTAAACCAATTAACTGTTATGGAAGTTCGACTTGGTTTACGGGCGGGGGAATGTTCGCTCGTATCAATATGTTCAGACCTCACTGTAGATTTGATTATCTTTGTATGAAGAATTTTGTATTTATTATCCGTACTGTACTGACGTCTGGACGAAACCAAAAGTGTAAGTGCTTGTCCGTTGTTATATTTGTAATTAATTATTGTTAATAAATGTTTACAGTTTCGAGTGTCTGGCGGAACGCAACACTGGAAAACACGTTTCTGTCCAACGTCCGAAAACGAACGCGGCGGGATGAATTCCCGTCGTAACAATTGACGATCAAATAAAGTCAACTTATCTAAATAAAATGCCCTTAAGCAAATATCAATTTGCGTATCAGGCAGGAAAATCTTCAGTAACAGCTCTGCATGCGGTGGTTACAAAATAAGAAAAATCTTTTGACCAGGGATTGAATCCTAAAGAGAAAGAACAAGTCTCTCACTTATCATCTCTGTATACATATACGATATGTAGCATACCGCGAGAGATTTTTTTCGCAAGCTGTCATGATAGAGAACTGATTCGGGAGGCTATACCCCATGATAAATTTCTTTTAGAAAGCTCCAAATGCGGGGAGCACTGGCTCTGATGATGCATTTCAACTGGTTTTACACAGCTGTGCAGTAACCAATACGAAAGGAGCGAAAACAAAGCGAGAATCGCCATTTTTCTGTGGGGGCTGCCTATCGGATTCTGTTTTTTCGCACTTGTATACAAGTTTGATAAATTTGTTATCATGGCTTGTTATGATTCGGAACAGTTTTTGCCTCTCTTTTATCGTTGTTCGTTATCTATTGAGAGCAATTTCTGCAAAACCTACTTTTGACACAAAAGAAATTTCACTTACTGCTTCCATTGATATTGAAGGAGCATTCGACAGCACATCTCATAATTCAATAACAACTACAATGACAAAATATAAAACTAAACTAAACTTAACCAATTTTATACTAAGGGTACAAGGAGTTAATCGTTGCAATAGAAGATTGCAACGATTTTTGTCTAAAATTGGAAATTATTTTGTTGGACATTTGTTGCAATGTCTCAATATTAGAAATTCTATGCAGTTCATTGGTACTATACCACGGAGGCAACTTCAGAATCATTTTCAAAATTTTATTTTGAATCCTCTGGAGTGCCTTCTTTCTGGTATTGCAGCAACTAGCCCATATTGGCACAGCATACAACATGGCAGGTCTAAAAATTTGTTTGTAAATCAAAAGTTTGTTCTTAAGACAAAGTTTTGATTTTCTGTTTATAAGTGGATATAGGCACTTAATATATTTGTTACATTTGGCTTGAAGGCCTTCAATGTGATTTTTAAAAGTTAATTTTTGATCTAGCAGAAGTCCTAAATATTTAGCTTCGCTAGACCAATTAATTGGAACCCCATTCATAGTGACAATATGTCTGCTAGAAGGTTTCAAATAAGAAGCTCTCGGCTTATGTGGGAAAATTATAAGCTGAGTTTTGGAAGCATTCGGGGAAATTTTCCATTTTTGCAAGTAAGTGGAGAAAATATCCAAACTTTTTTGCAATCTACTACAAATGACACGAAGGCTTCGCCTTTTGGCTGAAAGGCCCGTGTCATCTGCAAACAAAGATTTTTGACACCCTGGTGGTAAATCAGGTAAGTCAGAAGTAAAAATGTTATACAATATGGGCCCCAGTATGCTGCCTTGGGGGACACCAGCCCTTACAGGTAATCTATCAGATTTAGTATTCTGATAGTTTACCTGCAGCGAGCGATCTGATAAATAATTTTGGATCAGTTTAATGATGTACAGAGGAAAATTAAAATTCATCAATTTTACAATCAAACCTTCATGCCAAACACTGTCAAATGCTTTCTCTATATCAAGAAGAGCAACTCCAGTCGAATATCCTTCAGATTTGTTGAGCCGAATTAAGTTCGTAACTCTTAATAACTGATGAGTGGTTGAATGCCCATGGCGAAAACCAAATTGCTCATCAGCAAAAATAGAATTGTCATTAATATGAACCATCATTCTATTTAAAATAATCTTTTCAAACAGTTTGCTTATTGAAGAAAGCAAACTGATTGGGGATAACTAGAAGCCTCAGCTGGATTTTTGTCCGGCTTCAAAATTGGAACAACTTTGGCGTTTTTCCATTTATCTGGAAAGTATGCCAATTGAAAACATTTGTTAAATAAATTAACCAAAAAGGATAAAGAGCTCTCAGGAAGTTTTTTGATAAGTATGTAGAAAATACCATCATCACCCGGGGCTTTCATATTTTTAAATTTTCTAGTAATAGATCTCACTTCATCCAAATTGGTTCCCAACGTAGGGTCAAAAACATTCTCTTGATTGAGAATGTCTTCGAAGTTCCGTGTAACCTGATCCTCAATTGGACTAGTGAGACCTAGACTAAAATTATGGGCACTCTCGAACTGCTGAGCAAGTTTTTGAGCCTTTTCGCCATTTGTTAATAAAATTTTATTTCCCTCTTTAAGCGCTGGAATTGGCTTTTGAGGTTTTTTAAGAATTTTTGTTAATTTCCAAAAGGGTTTCGAACTGGGATCCAACTTCGAGACATTATTCTCAAAGTTGGTATTTCTCAGAATAGCGAAACGTTTTTAATTTCATTTTGCAAATCTCGCCAAATAACTTTCAACGCGGGATCGCGAGTTCTTTGGTATTGCCTTCGCCTCACATTTTTAAGACGGATCAGTAGCTGAAGATCGTCGTCAATAATAATGGAGTTGAATTTAATTTCACATTTAGGAATTGCAATGCCTCTGGCTTCGACAATTAAATTTGTCAAAGATACGAGAGCATTATCAATATCACTTTTGGTATCGAGAGGAATATCAACATCAAAATTCCTATCGATATACGTTTTATATAAATCCCAATCAGCTCTATGATAATTAAAAGTAGAGCTGATTGGATTATAAATGGCTTCTTGTGAGATTTCAAATGTCACAGGAAGGTGATCAGAGTCAAAGTCAGCATGAGTTACCAATTGGCCACACAGCTGACTTGAATCCGTTAAAACTAAATCAATTGTAGAAGGATTTCGACTGGAAGAAAAACAAGTTGGTCCATTGGGATATTGAATAGTATAATATCCCGCAGAACAATCTTCAAATAAAATTTTACCATTGGAATTGCTTTGAGCATTATTCCATGAACGGTGTTTGGCATTGAAGTCACCAATTACGAAGAATTTTGATTTGTTGCGAGTCAGAATTTGAAGATCAGCTTTCAACAAGTTCTTTTGCTGCCCATTGCATTGAAAAGGCAAGTAGGCTGCAATGAAGGAAAATTGTCCAAAATTTGTTTCAACAGAAACTCCCAAGGTTTCAAAAACTTTGGTTTCAAACGAAGAAAATAATTTATGTTTGATACGCACAGATAAAAATATGTTGTGATTCTAAATGTATTTTCATGCACATATTTGGAGCATGCAAATAAACGTAACATCCAATCGATCTCACTATTCTTTTAAAGCGAAATAAATTTAAACGGTGCTTGCTTGTAAAATTCAATCAAATTTAATTGAATATCGAATGTTAATTCATTTGATGGGATAAGCAGCAATTTTAAACGTCGTTGAATTTTCAAAATTATTTGCTGTGCGTCTATTAATGACGATGGCGACCCCACCACAGGCGCTGTCAAGACGATCATTTCTGTAAATAAAATAGTTTGGATCTCTTTTAATGGAGAGTCCTGGTTTTAAATACGTTTCAGTTATAATGGCAATATGCACATTATGAACTGAAAGGAAGTTGAATAATTCATCTTCCTTACCCTTTAGAGAGCGGGCATTCCAATTTAGAACTTTCACACAATTATTTAGATCCATTAAAACGGAGTCCGATAACAATTTTTTGTGTGTACTTTATACCAACCTGAACAGCTTCTGGTATGGTATTTGCTTTGAACATTGCATCAATCATGTGATGCAATTGTTCAGTTAAAAAATCAAAATCGGAAGCAGTCATGCTACCTGAATCGGCAACATGATCATTATTTTCCGTTGGGACATGGGTATAAACCTCATTTTGAGAAGATAAATTTTGTCTACCAGCAGCGATGTTTGCATACGTAGGTACATTGGAAAAATTGGAATTTACTGAAGTGCTAGCTACCCGTTGACGAGCGGCAAAATTTGTTTGTGAATTGTGGTGGGTATGAATTGCTCGACCGGTAACTGGTTTCGAAATTTGAGCGTTTGAAAAATTCTACCCGTCGAATCTGGGATCCGATTGGAATTTCCGTCATCAATTTTGCACGGGAATTCAAAACTTTTTGCGTGAAGGGCATTCCCAGAAATTGGATTTATGATTGCCCCCACAGTTTGCGCACTTAAATTTATTGGAATCTTCTCTCACAGGACATGCGTCCTTGGCGTGAGAGGTTCCACCACAAATCATGCATTTAGCATCCATGTGACAATGTTTGGTTCCATGACCCCACTTTTGGCACTTACGGCACTGGGTGGGGTTTTGGAATTGCCCCAGGCCTGCGGAAATGTTCCCATGTAACACGGACATGAGACATAATACAGGCCTTTTCCAAACTTTTCATATTATTTAGTTCACTTTTGTTAAAATGAACTAAATAAAATTCTTGAGAAATGCCCCTCTGCGAAGTTCCAGAATGGGATTTCTTTTTCATCTTAATTACGACTGGTGAAAATCCAAGTAATTGAGAAATTTCAATTTTAATCTCATCCAGTGATTTGTCATCACTGGGGAGACCTTTCAAGACGACTTTGAACAATCGCTCAGTTTTGTCGTCGTATGTGAAGAATTTATGGCGCTTCTCAGTTAAATAGTGAAGAAGACGTTTGCGATCGTCAAAGGATCCCGGCAAAATGCGGCAGTCACCCTTCCTAGCAATCTGAAATGAAACCTTGATCCCCTGAAGGTTACTCAAAATCTCATTCCGGAAGCCAGAAAACTCGGCAACAGATACCACAATTGGCGGAATCCTTTGCTTTTCGCATGAATCGAATCACCTGGGCTAGAGGAAGATTCGATTTGCTCAATTTCATCATTAATCAAATCGAACTGATTGCTCAGTTCGATTGGAGAAGAATTATTTCCGATATTAGAGTTAGAAGGAATATCTGAATTCTCCAGCTTCCTTCTATTTTTTCCGCGCTTGGGCAGGACGGTCTTGAAACCTTGTTTCTTTGAAGGAAGTGGAGAATTCAGAGACTCCCCCTTCCTCTTGTTTTTATTAATGCTCATTGCTGAGCGTGGAGACGTGACCTTCTAAGAGGTTTTTTCCCAGAACGGTGTCCCTGCAGGATTACCACCGCTTGTCGGAATTTTACTTCCGCAAACGGGTCCAACGTAAAACGAAGGCACGGGTCCTTGCAAAGATCGTAACGGGATCAGTGGGTACAAATAGCGCTAAGAAGCACCGTTGAAATTAAAATAGCTTCGGGTAGTATTAAAAACTTCCTTCCGCAAAGAGAGAAAGAACCGCACAGCACGAAAGCACGATGCGGTCTGGCAATGACAAAATATGGTTTTGATCAATGCATTGTTACCTGGATCTATGAAATGTTATCAAAAAGAAAGATCTCAGCAAACATGGGAAGCTTATTCATAAATGTTAGAGCTGTTAAAGAGTAATGTCATTCAAACGAAAGAAAAAAATCTAGAAAAAACCCAAATTTATCCACCTAGCGGTGACGATGCCTTTCTCGATTAAATCAAGATATACTGAAGGTGGTAACTTCGTTTTTTTCCAATTCCTATAGCTACAAAAAATGTTGGCAATTTTGTTTTTCTGTGAAATAAGCATAATACATTAGGGAGCATCCACAAATTACGTAACGCTTAGAGGGGGGAGGGGGGGTTGAGCAAAGTGTGACGATCCATACAAAATTTTCAGATGTTTCATACAAAAAGTGTTACATAGGGGGGGGGGGGGGGGTTGAAAATGCCCAATTTTTGCGTTACGTAATTAATGGATCTTCCCTTATGTTAAAATCAAGTTATGACGATCGACATCCTCACCCCTTCTCGCCAAGGCCCCGATGCCAGTTTTGAACAATATAAATAGAAGACAAACAAAACCGCATACATAATAGAATATGGAAATAATGAGATGAATAAAACGAAAACTATATTCAAATTTGCCCTTGAAATCACTCAAACTTCACCATAACTCCACACCACCCATCATACCACACACCAGCCAAACCAAACAGCATGTTGAAGGAAGGAATCGAAGGAATATAAAGGCAGCAACGGTAGCCAAATGGCAGAGAGAGGGACAACTCGCCTAAGGGAAGGTGGACCCATCGCTTAGTCCCAAGTGTGTCGGCATGGATTAGCAGACCTCATGGGGAGCTAAACTTTGGCTTGACCCAGTTCTTAACAGGCCATGGATGCTTCAAGTGGTACCTACACAGGTTTGGTCACGCGGCTTCTCCCACCTGTCCGCAATGCCCAGACGTGACAGAAACGGCTGAACACATCCTGTTCACATGTCCTCGGTTCGAAACGGAGAGGAGTGCGATGTTGGGGCATGCGGAACGGACACCAACACCGATAACATCGTCATAAAAATGTGCCAGAACCCAGAACAGTGGAGAGCGGTTGCAAGAGCGACGTCCAGGATAGCCGACATCCTGCAACGAAGTTGGCGCATAGAGCAGCAGCAGGCAGCCGTTACGGATAGCGGACCATGAGTCGTGGAAGTCGTGAATATATATGTCGATAATGGATGGGAACGACAGCGTCGCAACTGTATTCAGCTTGCGGCGAGCGCGTAGCCGCAGAACGTGGCGAAACGGCCGGGTTCGGAGGAGCTCCCGCTTTCGGGGAACTTCTCGTCGGAGTAGGTTAGATCCGCCGTCGGGGACTATCCGAGTCGTTCGCGATCGCGACCGAGGCGGGAGCTAAATGGCTCAATGAATAAGGTGAGAGCTGAATGGCTCAAGGCAAATGAAACTCGGTTATCGGAGTAGGCTAGGTCCACCGCCGGGGATCAGCTGAGTAGACCGTGGCGTGCGAATGTACCGGCTTCGGGTCGTCGGGGCACCATTGAACTGGAAGTTATCTCCACCCGGAATCTTTGGATTGACCTCGGCACTCGCCCGGTCACCCGTTGAGACGGGTCGTCGGTTACGGGGAGCTTCCGACGTCGGGGAACTCCCTGTCGGAGTAGGATTGATCCACCGCCGGGGACTATCCGAGTAGTCCGCGACCAAGGTGAGAGCTGAATGGCTCATCGGTTAAGCAAGAAGCTGAAAGGCGCAGTTCATGGGAAATCGGTTAATCGGGTAGGCTAGGTCCACCGCCGGGGACCAGTTGAGTAGATCGTGCCGCGTGAATGCACCTGCTTCGGGTCGTCGGGGCACCACTGAACCGGAAGCTATCTCCACCCGGAATCTTTGGCCTGACCTCGGCACTCGTCCGGTCACCCGTTGAAGTGAGAATGTGCGTAGGACTTGAGCGGATCTATGAACATGCATACCAGGTGAATGTGTAGTGTTGGTAATGTAACAGCCATCCACGAATGCGGGTCGTCGGTATCGGGGAGCTTCCGCCGCCGGGGACTCCCCGTCGGAGTAGGGTAGATCCGCCGCCGGGGACTGTCTGAGTAGCTGGCGAGTACATTGAGAGCTAAATGGCTCTAAAAAAATAAAAAGGAAAGTAGATGCGTTGCTGAATGGCACAAGGAAAAAAAAGTAAAGGGCTTAAGGGCCCACGCTTTTGTGTGCTTGCTGGCACCAATAAAGGGAGCCAAAGGGCTCAGACGTATGACAAAACATCGAAGAGAGGCACTGTGAAAGGTGTTGTTTTGGGAGGAGTACTTTTAGTACTGCTTTTCCCCACAGAAGTAATACTGAAAGGTAGTCCTGGGGAATTGTGCATTAGAAGAGAGGGTAACTCAAGTAACCTTCTGTTGCTTGGGTGGGTTTAGTGGGTCCGGCGGTCTGGCCTTCTGCCAACTGCGCCAACCCCACTCCCTGAGTGATAATTTCAGGTGTCTGTATGCAGATTTGCCTTCATCCCTCTATAAAAAAAAAAAAAAACAGCATGTTGAAGCATCAATTCAATCAAGTTAATTAAGCTAATAAGCTCTTCTTTGAGTATTTGCACAATATGTGAGGAACATTGCAGATTTGTGGGGATTTCTTGATCTTCGCATTAGATTTGCAAAAAAAAATCAAAGCGGGTTGAAATATCAGTAAAATTGCTGAAAGTTCTTTACTTATGATTGCTTTCAGCACATACTGACCATAACAGCTGTTCTCATATGCCAAGGACACACGCAATAGCTCAGTTTGTCGAGCTGATTGTATATAAGACTATGCTGCCGCTAACCGCTAGTCGAGCACATCTGCACCCAACCGGCGGTTGTTAGATTTTCTAACAATTCTGCATAAGAATCTACCAAAACCTGTATAAGACCTGGGCATATGCGAAATTGTTTGATTCTTATTCAAAAAATATAAGAAAAGTTTACAAAATTGTTAGATTGTTATACAATATTTGTATAAGAATCTAGCAATTTTGCATATGCCCAGTTCTTATACAGGTTTTGTTAGATTCTTATACATAATTGTTGGAAAATCTAACAACCGCCGGTTGGGTGTGTATATGGACGCCCATATACAGATATGCTCGACTTGCGGTTAGCGGCAGTGTAGACGAAGAATCAGAAGGAATAAATTTTGGCAGATACGCCCTTTTCAAATGTTGATCTAGTAATATTAATTCTATAACTGGCAGATGTGGATACATAATTAAGTATCCCACTACATCAAAAATAAATCTGAGCATTCTTTTTCAAATTTTGACTAAGTCAATACTGTAAAACCACGCTGACAAGACAATATGAAGTAAGCTTCAGCATAATTACATAATTCTTAGGTGAACTAAGGTTTTAAACGAAATTTGAATCCGTATATGAAAAATCACACAATTCCTTTATTTTTATATACTTAGTGATATAAAATTGATCAGATTCGGGAGCACACGCTCCACTATGCATTCCTTTGAAAGCGGCATAAATGCTGGGATATTGCCTTATCGCCAATGGTATATGCGGCAAGAATGTGACGATTTATCATAGATTTTTGGTTGTCTTTATTAGCGATACTTTCAGCCCTGGGCTGGCTCGTTTCGACCTATCATAGATTGCCTCTTCAGTTATTATAACTCTTTTGGTCGCAAAACAGTTATTCGACTTCGAAAAAGTGGAATCAGAATTGCGTACATAATGTAAAACCAATTCAATAAAAATTCCGCGGAAAAAAAACAAAATTTCGTTTCGTTTCGAAAAATTTCGAATTAAATGAACCTTGATTTCGTATCGTTTCGAAGTCTCGAAAGAAATCTATATTTCGTTTCGTTTCGATTCGAATCAAAATAGACATTTTAAATTTCGTTTCGTTTCGTTTCGTTAGGAAAAAGTGTGTTATCGCATACCCTTAATGATTTGTCATGAATTCAAGAATTTCATAGAACAACGACTTTTAGGAGAAACAATGTTTTATGCACTTTAAAGCTCGAAAATCACTTTAACATGGTCAAAACATGAATGAAACGAATCGCATTGTTTACAAGACTTGTAGAGCACACCTGAAGCTTCCGTATAGAGGTTGTTGCGATAGTTTTCGGCATTTATATCTCTCGTTAGATTTTTTTCAAAATTGAAAATAGCCCAAAAACACTAAATCGACTTGAGCCACCTCGAAATTTTATCCGAATTAGCAGAAAATTTGACAGGAGCCTTATTTTAGCATAAGAATT
Source organism: Armigeres subalbatus (assembly GCF_024139115.2). Classification (NCBI taxonomy): domain Eukaryota; kingdom Metazoa; phylum Arthropoda; class Insecta; order Diptera; family Culicidae; genus Armigeres; species Armigeres subalbatus. The sequence continues at coordinate 217,702,928 of NC_085141.1, read as the reverse complement.
GTGATTCTGGGCTGACCGGATGAATTTTTGATACTTTTTGAAAACATGAAGAGGTCTAATGGGTAATCCTTGGCCTCAAAATCGCCAAATAAATCCAAAACATTATTTATGGCTTGAGACCCCACTGCTTACCAAATGCTGTTTTGCATATCCATAGAGCACTTTTTGTTTATAGCTTGTTCCAGGTGCGTATTCCAGTTTAATTTACTGTCAAGATATACACCAACGAATTTGACTGTATTTGAAAGTGCTAAAACGATGGCTTTCAATGTTATGTTTTGCCTTTCTCGTACAACAAAGTTGTACCGAAAGGCTATCATTTCACTCTGAAAACGAACTTTTTACAGGAACATCTGATAGTAAAGTTTCTTAATACCATTCGACTCAGTTTGATGAATCGAGGTGATGTCTGAGTGTGTGTGTTTTTTTTTTCTTCCTAAACAATGGAGGGGGAATCTGCTCAACAGACATCCTGGGTTGACCAGGAAGTGCTGGGTTAGGGGCCACCTCCAATGAGGGAGGCAGGACTGCATCCCCGACCAGCTAAACAGTTTCCATTGCCGCCAAGCCCATCGTCCCTTCGGTACAACCAGAAAGTAATGCTTCAAAGGGGGGCCAGTGCATAACGCACCCTCGAGGTTAGCTGCGTGTCCTTGCAGCATCGAACATCGTGACTCGCTTTTTTAGAAGAACACCATGGTGTCGTGCCAGCGCATTGCCGGCTTTCCAGGTGGCCTTACCATGCCCTATGTCCTCGAAAGGTGGGCAGGGTCGACTTCGCGCCTGCTTCCCTCTGCACGACTGGTATCAAGAATGATGATGCCGCGTGCACCCCAAATTGACCTTTCTGCGATAGGGCCTATTCGCCAGCACACAGAGGGACTTGCTGACGCGGTGCCTACGCCTGCCCCAGCCTTGACGAGGACCCCTTTCCGTCCTCGGGCTCGGAACCCGCCCGGTTGACCGACGCCGCGAAAGCGACGAAACCATGTTGTTCTTCACGCGGCCATTTGTTCGATAAAAGGATCGAGTTCGACCACAGGGCACCGGTATGACCCATGAAGCCGACTCCGAACCCTTGGACCACCTCTTATTTGCGCCTGAACTAGCCATTCCTCGAGTCCACGCGCCACCTTCTGTGTAGCTCCGAGACGATTTGGACGATAGCCGATAAAACGGCGTTCCAGCCAACTTCATCTTTACACATCCTCCGGACTAGGTTGTCCGGGTAGTGTCCAGACCACATGTGGCAAGCATGTGGTCACGCATTGTGCGAAAACGCGGGCACACGAACAACACGTGTTCCGCCGTTTCCTCTAAACCTACGCACACCGGACACTCGGGCGAGGCCGAGTGTCCGAACCGGTGTAGGTACTGTCTGAAGCAACCATGGCCTGTAAGGACCTGGGTCAGGTGGAAAGTGATTTTTCCATGGCGCCTCTTGACCCACGTACCTATCTCCGGTATCAACCTATGTGTCCATCTACCCTTAGTGGAACTGTCCCACGCACGCTGCCATTTGACCATTGAGGCCAACCTGACAGTCCTACGGATGCCTCTCGTGCCGCGCATTTCGAAGCACTCTATGTCTTCACCGATAACTATGTCGATAGGCATCATACCGGTGATGACGCAAAGTGCATCGTGCGACACGGTACGGTACGCGCTCGCAACTCTTAGGCACATGAGCCTATACGTACTTTCTAACTTCGTTCTGTAGCAGTTAATACGCAGGGCCGTGCCCCAAGCTGGCCCCCATACCTCAGTATGGACAGAGCAACGCTAGCCAGAAGCTTGCGCTTGCTGGCATAAACCGCAGAGCTATTGGACATCATCCGGGACAATGCCGCTATAGCTGTGGAGGCACGCTTGCAGGCGTAATTGACGTGGCTACCAAAGGTGAGCTTATCGTCGATCATTACCCTCAAGAGTTTGATGGAGCATTCAGAGGTGACCGTGCAGTTGCCTGCCCTTATCACCGCTTGTTGCTCCGACTTTCGGTTGTTAACAACAACCACCTCAGTCTTGTGGTGAGCCAGTTCTAACTTCCTGGAACTCATCCACTCCTCCACAATTGCGATCGAGTGGGCTGCAGTCAATTCCACCTCTTCGATCGATTCGCCGTAGACCTCCAGCGTAATATCGTCAGCAAAGCCGACGATTGCCACGCGCACCGGGAACTTCAACCTCAAGACACCGTCGTACATGACGTTCCATAACACCGGACCCAGTATGGAACCTTGCGGAACCCCTGAGGTTATGTCAACGCACTTCCGACCCGCCTCCGTGTCGTATACCAGTACTCGATTCTGGAAGTAGCTTCCGAGAATCTTGTACAGGTACTCGGGAATTACAAGACGCAGGAGCGTATCTGCAATAGCTGCCCAACTGGCACTATTGAAAGCATTCCTCACGTCGAGAGTCACTACTGCACAATAGCGAACTCCCCTCCTCTTACGCTGGATAGCTATCTCCGCGGATTTGGTAACCGACAAAATAGCGTCTACGGTCGACTTACCCTTTCGGAAGCCAAACTGGTTACTCGATAGACCAACAAGGTTACTCCGTGCGTATCAACAACCTGTTGAGGATGATCTTCTCGAGCACCTTCCCCGCCGTGTCAAGCATGCATATTGGTCTATATGCCGACGGATCCCCCGGTGGTTTTCCCGCTTTTGGCAATAGGACCAAGCTCTGCCTTTTCCATGCTTCAGGGAAGACTCCCTCGTCCAGGCATCTCTGCATAACAGATCTGAACATCTCGGGAGCCTCGGCAATGGCCGCTTTGATGGCCAGGCTCGGAATACCATCCGCTCCTGGCGCCTTACCTACACTAAGGGACTGTGCAATCCCCGCAAGTTCCGCCACCATTACTCTTCCCTCGTCGGCCACCCTGGCCCGTGGCAGCTCCACAAAGGGAGGCCAGGGACTTGGGTCGTGACGTGGGAAGAGCCCCGCGATGATCCTCTCCAGCATCTCTGGAGACCGCTCTGTAGGGGCCATCGCCCCACGTGTCTTGGCCATTACGACCCTATAGGCGTCACCCCATGGATTCGCGTTGGCACTTTGACACAGGCCCTCGAAGCAGGCTTTTTGCTTGATCTAATCTCAGTCTTCAGAGCGGCTCTAGCAGCCACGAACGCCACCCGTCGTTCAACACGCTCCTCTTCTGTGCGTGCTCGCTGCATCCGCCTCCTTGCCCGTAGGCAGGCGCGGCGCAGGTTCGCAATTGCTTGAGTCCACCAGTAAGCCGGTGGTCTCCCATTCCTAGGGTGGACTTTCCTAGGCATGGTGGCATCGCATGCACGCGAGAGTACTGTTACCAGCTGCTCGCCACTCAGACCGAGAGTATTGTGCTCGCAGCGGAGCGCTTCCTTAAACACCTCGTCGTCGAAGTATGATGTCTTCCACATACGAGGACTAGGCCTCGCCCCTTCTTCCGTCCGCTGAATGCTGGTCGTATAGTCGATACTGTAGCGAACCGCCAGGTGGTCGCTGTGAGTGTAGCCATCATCTACCCTTCAGTTCGAACTACTCGTTTGGCCAGGGCTCCAGAACGTAACATCGATAATCGACTGGGCACCGTTCCAGCTGTAGGTACTTTTGGTACCGACATTACCCAAGTCCACATCCAACATGGCCAGTGATTCCAGCAGGATCTGCCCCCGTTGATTCGTGGATCGGCTTCCCCATTCCACGGCCCAAGCGTTGAAGTCCTCCGCTATCACCACCGGCCTACGCCCCATCAAGTTAGCCGTCAAACAATCCAGCATACGACCGAACTGCTCGATCGACCATCGAGGAGGCGCATAGCAGCTGCAGAAGAAGACCCCGTTGATTTTGGCAATGACGAAGCCCTCGTGTGTCGAAGACACCAACTCTTGGACTGGGTATTTCCCCGTTGTCCATATCGCCGCCATTTTAGACCCATCGGTGACCCAATTACCGTTCCTAGCGGGTACCCGGTAAGGATCTGCTATGATGGCGATATCCGTCCTCCATTCAGCAACTGTCTGACACAGCAGTTGCTGGGCTGCATCACAGTGGTTCAGGTTTAGCTGCGTTACCTGCACTGTGATTTTGCAGCACGCTTAAACGCCGGGCACTTTGAACCCCCCATGGGGTGTTTGCTGTTCGCAGCTTTGCTGGAACAGATCAAACAGTTGGGAGGGTTCGTGCAACATTGTGCCTTATGTCCCTCCAATCCGCAGCGTCGACAGAGCTTGCTTCTGTCAGGGCCTTTGCAGTCCCATTGCTTGTGCCCCGGTTCCAGGCACTTGAAGCAAACTTCTGGTTGCTCATATATGCCCACAGGGCATACCGACCACCCCACCTTGACGCTGTTTGGTTTGGGTGGTGTGTGGTATGATGGGTGGTGTGGAGTTATGGTGAAGTTTGAGTGATTTCAAGGGCAAATTTGAATATAGTTTTCGTTTTATGCATCTCATTATTTCCATATTCTATTATGTATGCGGTTTTGTTTGTCTTCTATTTATATCGTTCAAAAATGGCATCGGGGCCTTGGCGAGAAGGGGTGAGGATGTCGATCGTCATAACTTGATTTTAACATAATGTATTATGCTTATTTTACAGAAAAACAAAATTGCCAACATTTTTTGTAGATAGGAATTGGAAAAAAAACGAAGTTACCACCTTCAGTATATCTTGATTTAATCGAGAAAGGCATCGTCACCGCTAGGTGGATTAATTTGGGTTTTTTTCTAGATTTTTTTCTTTCGTGTGAATGACATTACTCTCTAACAGCTCTAACATTTATAGATAAGCTTCCCATGTTTGCAGAGATCTTTCTTTTTGATAACATTTCATAGATCCAGGTAACAATGCATTGATCAAAACCATATTTTGTCATTGTAGTTGTTATTGAATTATGAGATGTGCTGTCGAATGCTCCTTCAATATCAATGGAAGCAGTAAGTGAAATTTCTTTTGTGTCAAAAGTAGGTTTTGCAGAAATTGCTCTCAATTGACCAGTGCATGATGACGTAGGTTGACAGTTCACAGAGCTTTTTCTCCGGGACTTAGCCTCCGGCGCAGCTTCCGCTAAAATTGTTTCGTCATTTTATTCGCATGTAGATGTCCTTTGCGATTGATTTCATGATGAATGCAAAGAATAACACTTAAATATTCGGATCACAGCAATTTTAAACTATAAATATGAAATTTAATTTTCCTTTCATCGATTTTTCTTTTAACACCTAGTAAACAAGCTCTGTGAACTGTCAAAATAAGTGAGGTTAAGTTAGAGTTTGCATTGGTCTATAGATAACGAACAACGATAAAAGAGAGGTAAAAATTGTTCCGAATCATAACAAGCCATGATAACAAATTTATCAAACTTGTATACAAGTGCGAGAAAACAGAATCGGATAGGCAGCCCACGCAGAAAAATGGTGATTTTCGCTTTGTTTTCGCTCCTTTCGTATTGGTTACTGCACAGCTGTGTAAGACAAGTTGAAATGCATCATCAGAGCCAGTGCTCTCCGCATTTGGAGCTTTCTAAAAGAAATTTATCATGGGGTATAGCCTCCCGAATCAGTTCTCTATCATGACAGCTTGCGAAAAAAATCTCTCGCGGTATGCTACATATCGTATATGTATACAGAGATGATAAGTGAGAGACTTGTTCTTTCTCTTTAGGATTCAATCCCTGGTCAAAAGATTTTTCTTATTTTGTAACCACCGCATGCAGAGCTGTTACTGAAGATTTTCCTGCCTGATACGCAAATTGATATTTGCTTAAGGGCATTTTATTTAGATAAGTTGACTTTATTTCGTCAATTATTTTTTCCATCGTTTTCAAACAATGGAAACTTATTGGCCTGAAGGCTTTCGGGGAGGTTTTATCATTTTTGTTACCCTAGGGATAAATGTGAGTCACATTATGTGACCCTAACTTGCCGCCATACATTTGAAGTGTAGCTCAATGATAGGCTAGCCTGGAATATTTTTGTTAAAATGGGTGTTAAGGTTGCTTTTCCCGTCTGAAGTAGTACAGGAAAAAATCAATCCTTACCTGGCGACTTAAAAGGTTCAAAGGAATCAATCGCCCATTCAACTTTTTCCTCAGTAAAAATGTTTTTGGCCAAAGCACAAGCATCATACCTGATTCTTTCCAATCCAGACGTTTCATTCGTTGGGTTGCGAATATTAGTACTGTTGTTCTGAATCCCAGTAGGTATCTAATATAGAAGTAGTGAAAGAGCCATTATTTTTCCTTAAGGTGCCCAAACCGTTTAAGTGATCTTTAGCGAGAATATTTTACAAACTTGCGAATAAACTTATAAATTCTGTAAAAGGTTTGATGTAATTTTTTTCATTCACTAAAATTGCAGCTCTAGGGGATAGCTGTCCTTGATCGTAAATTAACTTACAAGATGTTGTAGGAATTCTAATATCCTACTGTAGTTTGTACATGGCTCCTGGATGAGAGCAATATCCAGTTTGCTCTTCGTGAATCTTCTCCAAAGCACAGCAGTTGCTTCTTCGCATGATGAAGATTCAATTGCAAAAAAATTATTTTATTGTAGTTGAACTTATATTTTGCCGCATTTGTTGAAATTTAATTTCTTCCCAGCTTTGGCTTTGCGGACTCCTCCACTTGGGTGTTTTTTCAAGTTGGATTCTTAAATCTCTGTATCTTCGATCCCTTTTCTGACGGTGCGCAGTGTATCAGTAGACATCTGATTTCCGACTGTATTGGTAGTGTGGCCAGAGGTTTCTTGGGTTGTGTTTCACTCCTAACTCCACTAGGTCCTGAGAATTCATCAGTTTAATCTATGATCGCCAGTGCCAATGTGGGTTCTTTCAGAGTTGCAACAATTCCAATTCTCTGGTCTATCACTACCATCTAACTGATTTCTCTTTTGGAACTTCTTCCTAATGTGGGCATTTACGAACTTGAAATCTAAAGTGAATTCACGCTGTAGTATCGTCCATGCTTCAACGACCAAACCACCATTAAGGCTTCCCAAGAGCGTCAGATTCCCTGGCAAAAAAGCCAATAAGTTTTGCCCCTGTCCAAGGAGTTAAATAAAATATGCTGTTATTATTTTCTTTAACCAATCTACAGATTGTCGATTTTTACAGACGTTGACTAAATAACCTGACTTGAATATGTAACAATCAAACTTCGGTTTCAACGATTCCAACTAATTTGGCTAGGACATCTTTTTGCGTAGCAACCAGTTGATCAGTTGTGAGCTCAACATTTGGCTATCATTTTGGTGGGACGCCCAGCTTCACGAAATTGGCCACATCTCTGTAAGATGGTTTGATCCTAATCTCATGGTCAGCATGATGAACTGAATTTTCGGGTCGAATTGCATCTATTCGATTTTGGACCGCGTTTTTTCTCATCGCAGGATTTCTTGAGCCCTGGTTCGGACGAGCTTTTTTGCGGGTGTTGGATTACCGCTCGTATTTGATCTGTTCAAGTCAGAGTTCCTTTAGCGTTTGCTAGGATCGGATTTTTAAATGACAACTGAGCAAGTTGAAGGGCTTCCATTCGACTATACCCACTATTCATTAGTTTCTTCAAACATTTCTGACTTGCACCACTTTTGAGCTCCTCTTTCTCTGTTCATTTCCATCTTGGATCCACTCATAGTGTTGCTAATAATTAAAGGATTCAAATTTACACTGACCTCGTTCTAAGAATTGAAGAAAGAGGACACGAATCGTACGCAAAACACTATTAGAAAATATTATTAATATTAATAATTAAAAAAAAAAAAAAACAATTAGCTTTTGTCCTCATTTTCTCATATCAGAAACATGTTAGATGTGTGGTGAGTATATGCCACTAGTATTATGTGCCTTTGTGCCTTCTCACTTGCTTGTAGGTTTCTCCCCAATCATTGAGTAAACTGAGAAAAAAAGAAAAGCAAACTAGTAACGTTCTCTTCTTTCCGCTAAGCGAACGGCTTTAGCGCCACCTTCCGATTGAAAGGACCGTTAGCTCGAGTCTCAAACACCCGACTTGAAACCTCCTTCTCAGGGCAGGTTAAGTAAGTTATCTTAGAATCGAAGTCGCAATCAGATCCCAAATGCTCAAACAAACTAAGCTGAGCCAAATTTTTGGCGAAATAATAATAATAATAATAATAATAACAAATAAATAAGTAGAAATTGAGATATAAATTCTCTTAAATTCATCAATGGGGGAAAAACTTAGATACAATAATGAACCCAATTCAATCTTAATTCATTAATAATTTATTTTGTGATGTTAAAAAACTAGTGGAGTGGTCTAATTAATCTAGAAGTAAGTTTATTATAGGTAAAATTTTAATTTTCGAGTTGAAGTTTATATTTTAAATTAACTGCAAAATTTATCGATTAAGAAACGAATTAAATAACTTTCGGATTCGGCGATTTATTGTTGGCTTTGGACTAGTCTAACCTTAGCTCGGATCAATCCCTCGTCGGATGTCGTACGGGGTCTGATGGATGGTTCGAGCTCTTTGGAGGCCGACTTACTGGGTTTACACGCACCGGGTATCAAAACTGGCAAACTACAGTGGGCTGGTATCACGCACGCCGGCGTCAAATGAGGGTAAATGCGTCCCTTCAAAGTGGAGTGACGAGCTTTCCGTACTATTGCTCACGGACGAGAACTTGCGGGTTGAGAATCACTGATGACCCCTTGGATCTTGCGATAGACCTCCCGAAGGATATCCAACTCCTTGTAGTAAAATCTCAGACTTGACGCCCACGTTGATTGGGTAGTTTGGCCTGTTCAACGCGGAGTTTCACATTATGCTAACTTGAGTTAACTATTAGACTGATAAGGCTTACCTGAATTTGAATCTTGTTTAGGTTTATTCAAACAGACACTTTCTTTCAGAATCTAACGCGATGAATTAAGAATCTAGCTTCGAAACAGAATCAAATGATTTAAAATGATAATTAAAACTAATCACTCACGAGACTTGCTTCGAGTTTAATTTTTAAATCACTCCAAAAAATGTACGATGTCGTACATACCCGTCTTTTTTTAGTTGGTTTAACTCACTCAGTTTCGACCTCAGGCTCCTTTGCTCCTTTGTTTTTGACAACAAAAGACAGAGTGGATGAAAGAGAAACCATAACTCAAAAGTAAGTTTAAAAATACTCAACGCTGGGTACTATGCACACCATTGTTGTTTCTCCCTTTATAAATCAATGGGAGTTAAAACTAGCTATTAAACAAATATCTTTGCGCTTCTCTGCCGACTCACGTAAAAATTATGCTCTTTAGCACTTTAATGATACTAGCATTCGCAAATACAGGAAACACTTTTGCAATAAATTTCCTATTATTTGGAAGCTGAGAAAAATCGTACTCCGAATAGTTAGCAGAGTTACCAGTTGTTGTTGTTGTGTACAATTACACAATAACACGATCATTGAACGCAATTGCTGATGAAGCTGTGTGTGGACATTACTAAATACTCATCCTACACGGTTGGCATAGCAAAAAAAAAAACAATACGTGTAAAAGAGTTGGTTTTAAAAATAGATTGCGAGAGTTCGGTTATGTATCTGGTGCTGGAAGTTTGATCTCATTAGTTATGAGCTGCGGAGGACGATGGAGGTTCTTTGTAGCTTAGTAGGGAAAGCACCTGTCTAGCGTACAGGTTTCGTTGGATCAAACCCCACCAAAGGAAGTGGTTACCCTCCAATACATTTTTCGAACTAAATCTTTCACATTACACACGCAATTACACAAATCGAGTTTCAGACATAGTAATCAATTTCCACTATGGGTTTCTAAAACCCGAAATGTAGGCAATTAACTTTGATTGTACTGAACGTTTATTTGTTTACGGGCAAAAAAACTAAGTAGTGGCTTTCAATGGTAAAATGGAAGGAAATTACTCTTGCATGTGGAATAGCTGGTTGAGTATTTTTAAACTTACTTTCAAATGCACGGTACGATCGCATCCATTGCAGTTGGTGGAGCTTGCAGCGGCCTATATTTAGTGGCCCATTATCAGGAAAGCTAGAAATTTTTGATCGAGTGTAAGTGCTACATATTTGACTTCGCTAGACCAATTGATTGGAACCTCTCGGCTTATGTGAGAAAATTATTAACTGAGTTTAAAAGGCTTTTTTTCATTTTTGCAAATGAGTGGAAAAAGTATCCAGACTTTTCTGCAATCTACTACACGAAGGCTTCGTCCTTTGGAGTAAAGGCCCGTGTTATCTGCAGAAAAATATTTTTGACACCCTGGAGGTAAATCAGGTCGGAAGCGAAAATGTTATACAACATGGTCCCCAGAATGCTGCCTTGGGGAACACCAGTCCTTAAAAATAATCCACCAGATTTTGAATTCTGATGTTTTCCTGCAGTGAGCGAATAATGTACAGAGGAAAATTAAAATTCATCAATTTTACAATCAAACCTTCATGCCAAACACTGTCAAATGCTTTCTATATATCAAGAAGACCAACTCAAACCGTTTGCTTATTGAAAAAAGCAAACTGATTGGATGATAACCAGAAGCATCCGCTGGATTTTTATCCGGCTTCAACATTTGAACCACTTTGACGTTTTTCCATTTATCTGGAAAGCATGTTAGTTGGAATGTTTTATGTAATTCCCAGCTCTATGATAATTAAAAGTTCAGCTGATTGGATTATGAATGACGTCTTATGAGGAACTCTATTTTAATTCATGCTACACATGGCTGTTTCCATCCCGGAAAAAGTTTCATAATTAATGCCCGTAACAGTTCGGTAGCTTCTGCTGCTGTAACTGCTTGTGTTCTGATCCAATCAGCTTCCGAGGGATTCGTTCAATAAATAACTGTCCAGTAGTGTCTTTCTCAGGCACTGATGGAGGCAAATCCTATACGAAACTTTTCCTCATCTCTCAGTCTTCCAATGAAATGCAATTAGTGTAAAACCAACTACTGTTTGCAAAATAAACAGATAGTCTGTTGTGTACCATATAGAAACTATAAAAACAAAACACAAATAACGATTTCATTAGAACTCTCTTATCACATAGAACCATAGAGCTCAAGCAAAGCGAAACGAGAAGAGATGTGTCAATTATTTCAACTACAGTCGTCCCCAGAAGGTCTGGTGATTAGTTTTCCACTTAATGATATAATGGAGCTGACCTTTTGAATTCGTTTTCTACCAGTATTCACTTCTCTTCCCAATAGAAATGAAAAAAGGGATGCATGTGGCAGCTGCTGAAATAAATCAAACCAATGACACGCCACAATCCTTGGAGCAGAGTGCAGAACGGACCGAGAGCATGGAGAGACATGTCTAACTGTCTGCCGCTGCAAATGAAAGTCATCCATTTCTCAAATTTGGAACACATCGACAGTGGACGAGCAGCTGGGTAAACTTCACTGCGGTTACATAAGTGGGCACGAGCAGTCGGGTGTGATAGTTGATCACTTCCTCAAATTGTGTTTGACTAAAAAACCGTCTCCGACATGAGTCGCCGTTAATGGAATGCAGAAAGACAAGACAAACACACTGAAATTAAATTGAAAATACGTCTCTCTGAGTACAAATTAGGGTAGTTTGACCACCCTTCAATTTTAATAAATGGAATAAAATTGATATTGAATATAGTATGTCTGAATGATATGGTCTGTGTCCGAGTCAATAGAAAATTGTATACGTTTCTTATCATTCCATCTGTAATTTGGAATACATTCTGCTACTAATGCACAATCGATGTACTGCAGCTGCTTAAGATGAAAGCTCAATATAGGTGTATTCCACTTTGCATAATGATAATTCGCTTCATTGATTCATTGATGGCAAAGGGATTATTCGAACACCATTCATTATACGCATCTGAAATGGCAACCGACTGGCTCCAACTGAAAATGGAATTTTAATTGCAACGCGGCGAACGACAATGGCGGACCATTCGGAAGCAATTTGGCGGAACTGCTTTTACAAGTCAGTGAGCTTCCACCACGATTGGCTGCTGGTTGTGCAGATGATGCCAGAGATAGCACTATCCGTCCGGTGTGGTTCGCGCCCGCTCCAAATGCATCCAGCGATGATGATGATGGTCTTTTCTACATCCCCACCCCTCGACCCAGCTAGGAATTACCCGTCAAAGAATGGGATAGGTTGGCCCGGCTGGTATTTATGCAAACGGAAAAGCATTTCAACGAACCGCAAGGGAAACATTTTCTTTTTATTGGACGATTGAGAGCGGCAGCCCGCGCACCGTTCAATGGGGGAGAGTGCAATTTAAAGAAAAAATATTTGGTTGAGAATGTTAGTTTTTCTGCAAGTTCAGAAGCTGCAAATTAATTGCCACTTTGTTATTGAAGAAAGTGAAAAACTGAAATAATGAACACACAGTCAATGACTGCGAAAGATCAACTGAAAATGTGGAGAGAAAATAAAAACTGGGCGGGCAGATAAACTTTTGGTACGGATTGTCACGCATTTCAAAACTTAGCTTCCTTTGTGACTATTTGTTATACAATTTCTACATCCGTAAATAACACATGCTTATAAAATCGTCAAATGGTTGATTTGTCCCAAGCGGAAGAAACGTATCGAAAGTATTCAATTTCTGCATTAATAGATTCTTCTATATCCTACATAACTTCTGGCATATGTTTCAAAACAAAAATTATAACAGTATGCCCATGACAAGAAATTTTTTTTGTGTAGTATGTCTTCACTTGTCATAAGACGAGTTCGTACTATCTTATTTAATTCCACCACTAGAGTGTACCCTTGACAGACGTCTCAACAAGTCAAGTGAAGTACGAGACACTGTAGACGACCTTACTGTTGAGGTTGAAATACGTATCTGTCAAAGGTACAATCAAGTGCTGGAATTTAAATGGGATAGTACGAGTTCGACTTATGACAGTATGCCCATTTAAGAGACATGGTAATGTCGCATAGCCTGTTTTGATCAGCTCCATGGAACAAAATATCATAATTATATACAAATTTCAGTATTCCCAGTAACATATTCATATAATTACTTCAAACTATCCTTAAGTTCTGATAATTTTTGTGTACAACATCAATTAAGCAAACAAGTCATATTTTTGAGTTAGAATAGCTCCATGAGACATCACGTTCGTATTATGAACATAAAACAGTAGCCCCAGGACATCTATTCCAAACTGTTCTTTAGCTCAGATTTTGGAGGTATGTATGACCAACAAAGCGATCTGCAGAGAATTAGTGCCGGAATTTGAATTAGAATACCCTAATAGGACATCATTTCGTTATTATGAACATGCCACAGTAACTCCAAGACAGCTACCGTTCTGCTAACTTTTCTTGAGTGAGATATAGAATTGTTTGTAGATTGTCTGTATAGTTTTTCTTCAAAGCTTTGCATTTTTCTTGAGTTCCGATATATTCCGGTACACCCAACCATCTAATGGCAGATTTTAATACAGTTCTGCATAAGGACATATACAATTTCAAAAGATTTTAATACAATATCTGTATAAAAAGCTTACAGAATTGTATATCCCCAGATTTTATACAATAATTGTCAGATTTGTTTTTTGAGTGTATGTTGCACAAAGCGTTCTTCGTAATTCCTAGTAAAATTACTGTGCTCAAAACTATTTATGAGTGCAACTGTTGAGGGTCTGTGTGGTCAACATAGCGTTCTACGGGGTCTTGACTATGCTTTTGAATTGGAATAGCTCCATGGGACATCATTTCGCTATTATAAACATATCAACTTATTCTCAGAACAACAACGGTACTCTAAACTATTATTGAGTTCAGATTTGTGACCGAAATGATCGTTCGGCAGAAAGGACGTGTCATACAGGATCAGCTCGGCTGAACGACATTTTCGGCCGTGTGGCTTTGATCGAATGATTTTCTTATTGGCAAGGGGTGCATAGGGTGGTTCAAAAAATCGATTTTGCTCCACAACGCTCATCTGATTCTATATCATGTTCTGGGTGTTCTCCGAAAATTTGAGCTCATTTGGATTTAGCACAAGCCGTTGCATGCAAATTAGTATGAGGAAATTTATTTTTTCAGTATACTGATTATGGTGCTTTCTCACTAAGCGCAGGCGAAAAGAAAACCTACATAGCTAAAAGCAATACTTAACAGCTTTAACTCAGCGAAAACAGCGTCTTGATTGATCGGCCCAAGAATTAGTAATCGATTTTAAATTGCGAATCTTTAATCATGATCGTTAAACTTCTATGAGGGCATCACTGAAACGGTTTAGGGTCATTTAGCCGAAAGTGTCAGCCAAACGCCATTTTGGAAACGCCAGGAAAAAAGACGAAGGAAAAAGGAAGAAGGAAGAAGGAAGAAAGAACAAGGAAAAGGAAAAAAGGAAGAAGGAAGAATAAAAAAGTAAGAAGGGATAAGGAAGAAGTAAGAAAGAAGAAAAAAGAAGGAAGAAAGAAGAAAGACGAAGGGAGAAGGAAGAAGGAAGAAAGAACCCTAATAGCACAATTCAATCACTTTTGATTGTAGCAACTTGTTTATGACCAGATCTAGTCATATATAAGTCACTGTAGCTTATTTGTGACATGTGTGCTACCCGGGAAGAAGGAAAAAGGAACAACGATGAAGGAAGAAAGAAGAAGGATGAAGGAAGAGGGAAGAGGGAAGTACGAAGAAGGAGGAAGGAACAAGGGTGAGGGAATAAAGAAGAAGAGTGAAGGAAGAGAGAAGAGGGAAAAGGAAGAAGGAAGAAGGAAAAAGGAAGAAGGAAGGAAGAAGAAGGAAGAAGGAAGAAAGAAGAAAGATGATGGAAAGTAGAAGAAAGAAGGAAGAAGGAATAAGGAGAAAGGAAGAAGGAAGAAATAAGAAAAAAGAATAAAGTAGAAAGAAGGGCCACCCGTAAACTGAGTTCATTTTTTTTAGTATTCAGCCAAACGACATTCGGCCAAACGACCCGTTCGGCCAAACGGCATTCGAACAAATGGCCTGACACCTCTGAAACGTGCAGTGAAACATAGTAGCCTGAATTTGTGTGTGCTATCTTTCGCGCCACGAGCAGCAATGTTGCCTGTTTAAGAGTTACGCAATTAACACCAGAAAACTACGGTATGGATTAAATTCGGTTACTAATTATTGAACCGATTTATTAAGATGCGATTTTCGCTGAGTGAAAGCTCTTGAGTATTTCTTTTAGCTAAGTAGATTTTCTTTCACCCTGCGCTTAATGAGGAAGCGCCATAATCAGTATAATGAAAAAAAATTTTTTTTTGAAAAATAATTTGCATGCAACTTGAAACAGCTTGTGCTAAATCAGTTTTAATCCAAATGAGCTCAAATTTTCGGAGGACACTTAGAACATGATACAGAATCAGATGAGCGTTGTGGGGCAAAATCGATTTTTTGAACCACCCTACTGCGTATTCAATGAGAATGTGACGGGATTGTGAAGAGACTAAGTAGCGGAACCTTGTCATGGTGCTCTTGAGAAAAAACAAAACTAGAACCCCGACAGAAACTGATACAGCATTGCTTCTCAACAGTAATGTAGTAATGGAGTGATTCGGCATACACATATTCACTAAGGATTTGTGTGATAAATAGATCCAATATCTGGTAGCAGTTGCACATTTCAACAGGAATAAAAAAAATCCTCCGTTTAAGTACTAATTTGTAAGATATTTTATTGTAATTAAAGAAAATCATGGGATTTTTTTTTTTCAAAAAACCAAGGGTCAATGTTGTTTGGAACATAACTTTCTAAATAGCATGCTCTTCTGAAACCCTTCACCTCTAACTCTTGGTATGCCTCCTCTTGCAGTTATGTTACTTCCCTGGAACATATAGCAGAATTTATCTTTGGAGACGCTGCAATTTGCAAATGATTTGATATTTTACTTATTTTAGAATGCTGCTATTCTTTTGTGAATATATCGTAGATAAGGCGATCACAAGAGAAGGCTTCAAACAAGTAAAATACATTGAAGGAGAAGCGAAGCGAAAATAAATATAGATTTGCTTCGAAACGAAACAAAGTTTTGGTTTTTTTCCTCAAGTTGGTTATTAAAGCCGAATAACTTTTTTTGTGATCCATAGCATTTTAGTAACAGAAGAACCAGGCTTTGATAAAACACCTCGTTCTTATTAATTAGTTACTAGACGGACGAATGCTTTTCTTTTTAACTTTTCTATAATGAGCTAATTCTATAATGAGCGAGAAAAACATCATCGCCGCAAGGTGGAATAATTAGGGTTTTACTTATAAATATTGGGGATAATACTTTTCGCGCTGCTGTGTAAAATAAACCTCCATCATTAACATCGGTGCCCCGCATTTTGAGCAGTTCATGAAAACTAATCGCGACGCGTATGGCCCCTAATCCAGGGACTATGTCCAAGGGCTTGACGATCCCTCCCCAGGCCATCTGCGGGTTGTGGCGCCTGCCTAGGATGTGGTGGGTTTTGACAGTGGGCCCTGTTAAACCTCTATAAAAAGCTGCATGTATCCGCAAGTAGGCTCCGCCAAAGCGACCGTGTGCCGCTCAAAGCGCACAAGCCCAAGTCCTGGTGTTAGGTGGGACGCTAAACAGCCCTGACACGACGGCCCTCCGACGAGACAGGAGGTTTGCGCAGGCCCAATAAGCCGCCTTTAAAACAACTATTACGAACGACATAGAAGATAATACGACTCGATACAATCGGCAACGACCTGGGCGACGAATAAAGGATCACGATTGGAAGCTTGGAACATGGAACTGCAAGTCGCTAGGCTTCGCAGGTTGCGATAGGATAATCTACGATGAATTACATCCCCGCAACTTCGATGTCGTAGCGCTGCAGGAAATCTGCTGGACAGGACAGAAAGTGTGGAAAAGCGGGCATCGAGCGGCTACCTTCTACCAAAGCTGTGGCACCACCAACGAGCTGGGAACCGGCTTCATAGTGCTGGGAAAGATGCGCCAACGCGTGATTGGGTGGCAGCCAATCAACGCAAGGATGTGCAAGCTGAGGATTAAAGGCCGTTTCTTCAACTATAGCATCATCAACGTGCACTGCCCACACGAAGGGAGATCCGACGACGAGAAAGAAGCGTTCTATGCGCAGCTGGAGCAGACATACGATGGATGCCCACTGCGGGACGTCAAAATCGTCATCGGTGACATGAACGCTCAGGTAGGAAGGGAGGAAATGTATAGACCGGTCATCGGACCGGATAGTCTGCATACCGTATCGAACGACAACGGCCAACGATGCATAAACTTTGCAGCCTCCCGCGGAATGGTAGTCCGAAGCACCTTCTTCCCCCGCAAGAATATCCACAAGGCCACATGGAAATCACCTAATCAAGTAACGGAAAACCAAATCGACCACGTTCTAATCGACGGTAAATTCTTCTCCGACATCACGAACGTACGCACTAGGGCAGTTCACATTTCAAAAATGTTCGAAAATTGCAACTCCCATATGTCTATTAGCATCATTTTGATAATTTAGGAGTCCCGGCAAAGTTTCAGGCAATTCGGTGGTCATTTAGGGGTGGCGCGAAGTCAATTTATGTTTATATGGAAATTTGTATGGAAAAAACTTAAAATTTATTCAAATCCCCCTACAACTCTTAAATCGTGATGAATTCAAATAAACATCCCCAACCTCCATTTTTGGAGTCTATTTGAGCTCAACCAGTGGATAACTCATTAATTTTGATTTATATTTCCACTGCTACGTTGAGGCTAATTACACCATTTTAACCATTTATCCCATATTCACACTGTCAATAGAACCGTTCAATCCACTCATAACTAATGTGTTATCCGGAGGTCTCCTTTATATAGATTTCAAAAAAGGAGATTGGGGATGTTTATTTGAATTCATCCCAATTTGACAATTGTAGGGAGACTTGAATAAATTTTATGTTTTTCCCATACAAATTTCCATATAAACATTAATTGACTTCGCGCCACTCCTAAATGGCCACCGAATTGCCTGAAATTTTGCCAGGACTCCTATATTATCAAAATGATGCTAATGGACATATGGGAGTTGGAATTTTCGAACATTTTTGAAATTTGAACTGCCCTAGTACGCACTTACCGCAGTGCGAATATTGAATCCGACCACTACCTCGTCGCAGTATGTCTGCGCTCAAAACTCTCGACGGTGATCAACACGCGTCGGAGTCGTCCGCCGCGGCTTAACATTGGGCGGCTACAAGACGGTAGACTAGCCCAAGACTACGCGCAGCAGCTGGAAGTGGCACTCCCAACGGAAGAGCAGCTAGGCGCAGCATCTCTTGAAGATGGCTGGAGAGATATTCGATTCGCCATTGGAAGCACCGCAACCGCTGCACTAGGCACGGTGGCTCCGAATCAGAGAAACGACTGGTATGACGGCGAATGTGAGCAGTTAGTTGAGGAGAAGAATGCAGCATGGGCGAGATTGCTGCAACACCGCACGAGGGCGAACGAGGCACGATACAAACGGGCGCGGAACAGACAAAACTCGATTTTCCGGAGGAAAAAGCGCCAGCAGGAAGATCGAGACCGTGAAGAGACGGAGGAACTGTACCGCGCTAATGACGCACGAAAGTTCTATGAGAAGTTGAACCGTTCACGTAAGGGCCACGTGCCACAGCTCGATATGTGTAAGGACATAAACGGGAACCTTCTTACGAACGAGCGTGAGGTGATCCTAAGGTGGCGGCAGCACTACGAAGAGCACCTGAATGGCGATATGGCAGACAACGGTGGCGGTATGGTAATGAACCTAGGAGCACGCGCGCAGGACATGCGACTTCCGGCTCCGAATCTCCAGGAAATCCAGGAGGAGATCGGCCGGCTGAAAAACAACAAAGCCCCTGGAGTTGACCAACTACCAGGAGAGCTGTTTAAACACGGTGGTGAAGCACTGGCTAGAGCGCTGCACTGGGTGATTACCAAGGTTTGGGAGGATGAGGTTCTGCCGCAGGAGTGGATGGAAGGTGTCGTGTGTCCCATCTACAAAAGGGCGATAAGCTGGATTGTAGCAACTACCGCGCAATCACATTGCTGAACGCCGCCTACAAGGTACTCTCCCAAATTTTATGCCGTCGACTAACACCAATTGCAAGAGAGTTCGTGGGGCAGTACCAGGCGGGATTTATGGGTGAACGCTCTACCACAGACCAGGTGTTCGCCATACGTCAGGTATTGCAAAAATGCCGCGAATACAACGTGCCCACACATCATCTATTTATCGACTTCAAAGCCGCATATGATACAATCGATCGGGACCAGCTATGGCAGCTAATGCACGAAAACGGATTTCCGGATAAACTGATACGGTTGATCAAGGCGACGATGGATCGGGTGATGTGCGTAGTTCGAGTTTCAGGGGCATTCTCGAGTCCCTTCGAAACCCGTAGAGGGTTACGGCAAGGTGATGGTCTTTCGTGTCTGCTATTCAACATCGCTTTGGAGGGAGTAATACGAAGGGCAGGGATTGACACGAGTGGTACGATTTTCACGAAGTCCGTCCAGTTATTTGGTTTCGCCGACGACATTGATATCATGGCACGTAACTTTGAGAGGATGGAGGAAGCCTACATCAGACTGAAAAGCGAAGCTAAACGGATTGGACTAGTCATCAACACGTCGAAGACGAAGTACATGATAGGAAGAGGCTCAAGAGAGGTCAATGTTAGCCACCCACCACGAGTTTGTATCGGTGGTGACGAAATCGAGGTGGTTGAAGAATTCGTGTACTTGGGCTCACTGGTGACCGCCGATAACGATACCAGCAGAGAAATTCGGAGACGCATAGTGGCTGGAAATCGTACGTACTTTGGACTCCGCAAGACGCTCCGATCGAATAGAGTTCGCCGCCGTACCAAACTGACTATCTACAAAACGCTTATAAGACCGGTAGTTCTCTACGGACACGAGACCTGGACGATGCTCGTGGAGGACCAACGCGCACTGGGAGTTTTCGAAAGGAAAGTGTTGCGTACCATCTATGGTGGGTTGCAGATGGCGGACGGTACGTGGAGGAGGCGAATGAACCACGAGTTGCATCAGCTGTTGGGAGAACCCATCGTTCACACCGCGAAAATCGGAACACTGCGGTGGGCCGGGCACGTAGCCAGAATGTCGGACAGTAATCCGGTGAAAAAGGTTCTCGACAACGATCCGACGGGAACAAGAAGGCGAGGTGCACAGCGGGCAAGGTGGATCGATCAGGTGGAGGACGACTTGCGGACCCTCCGCAGACTGCGTGGTTGGCCAAGTGCAGCCATGAACCGAGCTGAATGGAGAAGTCTTTTATGTGCAGCACAGGCCACTCCGGCCTTAGTCTGATGATAAATAAAAAATAAAATGGCCCCTAATCCAATCATTACCTATTTTGGTTAAACCCTGGTAAAAATCTTAATAATTTCTTTCTGTTGGGATTCTCCTTAAGGGGCGATTAAAATATGACGTCCACTACTTTTTGAGATTTCTAGACAACCTACCGCCACCGCCCCCCCCCCGGATTTTTTATATCTAGTATGTACAAAAGATATTTTAGTTACCCCATAAATATTGTCGCTTCGGTTCCCTTTGTTCTGCTGTCCGAAACATGTGTGGTACCTAACTGTCAAATCGTATGTATTTTTCCTTCATTTACATTTAGATCCCCTATCAGAATTGGCTGAAAATTTGACATGAGGCTTATTTTAGCATGATAATTGGGATTCGGGGCTGACCGGTAAACTGCCGCTAACCGCAAGTCGAGCACATCTGTATATGGGCCTCCATATACAGATGTGCTCGACTTGCGTTTAGCGGCAGTAAAGGTTTTGATACTTTTTGAAAACACGAATAGGTCTAATGGATATGGACTAAGCAAAATGTAGCTAAAATGGGAAAAAAGTGGAAAGCCTTGCCGTACCTTGCCCCATAAGCCTCTGCTTCCTTAGACCGCCTTTCTTACGGAAACCTGTAGAAAGTTGGTCCGTTACGTCACGACCACATTGAGCAATAAATGAAGTATTCCGGCCGCCCCTTATAATGCACACAATTGCGAAAGGGTTACTGTTATCTCTGAAACTAGTTTCGAGCTGGACAACGCTATTGCATAGAATGGCTAAATCTATAAGACAGGCCGGAAATTGGAGACGACGAGCGAGAAAGGAAAAGCCTTGCAGTGAACCGTTCACACAAGAAGAATTTTGGCGGAAGAATGGTCAGCAGTGCGAGAAAGACCTGGCAATTTCCTGTGTATTAATGATGGCCGGTTGACGGCGTACGCTCTTGTCTCATTCAAACGGCATGAATTAACAAAATATACTATTACGAGCTTAGTCAGCCAGTAGGGTCCGTTATTCATATTGAGAACTAATTGTCAAAATATTTTCAGGATAAAATACACTAAAATCATGATGGAAAACATGATCAACAATACGACACATGGCTGTAGTGTAACAAAACAACGTAAACAGTAAAACTAATTTCCCCAGAATAAAGAAATATGAAATATGAAAGAATAATGAAACACAGAAATAGCCTTGAGGGAAGCATTTCGACGTAGAAATTCTCCAAGAATTCTCTCAAAAATACCTACAAGAATATCAGCGAAAATTCTTTCAAGAACTCTTCCAGAAATTTCTCTTCATGCTCTCCTGGAACTTTCTCTATAGAATTATTCAAGAAACTGCTTCGGGAATTCCTCTTTCATGAAGAATTCGCGACGGATTTTTTGTAGGAATATCCAAAGGAGTTCATGAAAGATTTAAATGATCAATGCATGCAGTATTTCTTAAAGAAAGTCGCAAAGAAATTCTTGATTTGAACATCATAGGACATTTTTATCCAGTTTTATCCAGCTCGATAATGGCTCTCAGTTCGACATTCAAGAGGTAGAAAACATTGGAACTCATCTAGTATGCATTGATGAAACAAAAAAATGTTGAATAAATAAACAAATGTCAACGATCTTCCGTAATGGGGTTGAACTTGTGTCTAAATATTTTCATATTTATTTGTCATATTGAAATGGGAATAACTTATAATATTGTACTTTTTCAGGATTGCTGAAGGTCCGCTGGTGAAGGCGAAGATAAGAAATATTGAATTTCAACAACAAAAAAAAAACTTCATGTTCCATGCTGAAAATTCCCACCATATTTGAATGTGATAAAAGATTGCTCGGGTACTTTGATCTCGGTCACGTCCCTTACTACTCAGTTGGATTTATACTAAAACGACAAAATATGTTTTCATCAGCTTAACGATCTTAATTAAGTCTTCATCCCACTTCCCACAAGTTTTACTTTGAAATAAGAAGAGAAAACTGTATACTGAATTTCAATTCAGTTAGACAGACGTGTGAATGAATAATAGAATTTAAATTTATTATGTATTAGTTGATGGTATTTCAATACCTATGTCTTTTTTCAAGTGGATTTTATGAAGAAAAAAAGTTACGCAAGTTTATCTGAAAGATTTTAAAAGAGTTTTGAGATAGAGAACATGGAACGATTGATTACAACATTGGAAATCAATAATAGAGTGGTTTGTTTAACTCGTGCAAGTAGCATGGTGGGATTTAGAGGCTAAGATGAATTTGTTCCATATTTATCTCTAGATACAAATGTATTTTATTATTTGTTTTCTTCATCTGACTTGACAACATGAAGTTTGATGGTTAATTATTATTGTCTATATTCATATGAACCGTTCTCAAAAACGATAATAGGTTTACCATACACTCTTTCCAATTGAATCTTAGGTTGGACTGACTATTACAGCTTTGAACAGTCTTTTTGGGAAGCCTTGCGTGTGTGGGAATGTTCCTTATACAAATATTTTTTAAATATGTTTTGCATGTTGAATTGGTAGGGTTTAATGCAAAACATAACGTAGTGGAATAAAATAGAAAGTACTATATACTCTTATGATAGTTCAAGTAATTCCACTACTTACTTGATACTTGATGGGCTACAGCTCTTCGATGAACCTACGCCGAATGGAGTATCCTTCTCCACTGGACTCGATCCTGAGCCAATCGCTTCCAGTCGCCCTGAACATTGAGCGCCCTCAGGTCCTCTTCACCTGAAAAAGCCATCGAGTACACGGCCTTCCACGAAGCCTGCGGCCTCTTCCGGGTTTTCTACTAAATATTATCTTCGCTTGACGTTCTTCTGGCATACGAACAACGTGCCCACCGTAGTCTGCGTGTTGTATAATCTTAATAATATCCAGCCCTTTATACACCTGGTACAATTCGTGATTTATGCGACGCCGCCAGATACCGTTATCCTGTTTACCGCCGAGTATTGTCCGCAGCACCTTACGCTCGAACACTCCGAGAGCTCTCCGATCAGCCTCCTTTAACGTCCATGTCTCATGGCCGTATAAAGTCACCGGAAGAATCAGAGTAGTATACAGCGCGAGTTTTGTTTTCGTTTGCAGACTACGGGACTTAAGCTGGTTACGAAGTCCGTAATAAGCCCTATTTGCAGCTGCAATACGCCTTTTCACCTAGCGGGTAACATCATTATCGCACGACACTAATGTTCCAAGATACACAAATTCTTCCATCACTTCAAATTTTTCACCATCCAGCATCATTTCGCTACCACCACCACTAATGAACCCACGTTGATTGCCAGCGACCATGTACTTCGTTTTGCTGGTATTGATCGTGAGTCCAATCCTCGCTGTCTCTCTCTTAAAAGGCACAAAAGCCTCTTCCACGGCACGGCGATCAATTCCGATAATATCGATATCGTCCGCAAATCCCAGGAGCATATGCGATTTTGTGATAATGGTACCGCTTCTTTGCACATCAGCTCTCCTAATCGCTCCCTCGAGCGCTATATTGAACAATAGATTCCAAAGTGCATCACCCTGCTTTAATCCATCTAAGGTAACAAATGAACTTGATATTTCATCCGCAACGCTTACACTTGATTTCGATCCGTCCAACGTTATACGAATCAGCCGTATCAGTTTCGCCGGAAAACCATGTTCAAGCATAATTTGCCATAATTCATTCCGTTTCACTGAATCGTACGCCGCCTTGAAATCAATAAACAGATGATGTGTCTGCAAATTGTACTCCCGGAATTTATCAAGGATTCGTCTCAGGGTAAACATTTGATCCGTCGTTGATCGGCCCTCACGAAAACCTGCTTGGTATTCACCGACGAAGGACTCTAGAATACGGGACATTATTTTGTACGCCGAATTAAGGAGGGTTATTCCTCGGTAATTGGCGCACTCCAGTCTGTGCCCTTTCTTAAATAGAGGGCAAATGAGGCCGTCCGACCAGCTAGCAGGCATTTCCTCGTCTTCCCATATTTTCGACATAATAAGGTGCAGAATTTCATAAAGCTGTTCACTGCCGTTTTTGAGAAGTTCAGCCGGGAGCTGGTCCTTCCGCGCAGCCTTATTGTTTTTCAGCTCTTTAACAGCTTTTTTAACCTCATCTAGTGTAGGTGACTCCACAGCTTGTCCATCGTCGCTAATATTTATTCTGTTCACCGATGCACCCTCACTTCCTCCATTCAACAAAGTCTCGAAGTGTTGCTTCCACCTGGCAGCCACTTCAGTTTTATCTGTCAGCAAATTCCCTTGTTGGTCGTTGCACATGACGGGAGATGGCGCTGTCTTTCTCCGCACGCTATTGACAGACTCATAAAACCTCCGCATATCGTTCTGCTCCATTTTTTCCTGCGCCTCACTAATAACTTATTCTTCGTACTCTTTTTTCTTCCTGCGGTGGATTCGTTTTTCGGCTGCTCTTGCTTCCTTGTACCGATCTCTATTCGATCGGGTACCCGACACCAACATCCGGCTTCTGGCAACGTTCTTCTCGTTTGTCACTCTCTGACACTCCACATCGAACCGACCCGTCCTGGGTCACCTCTGTGCAGTGCCTACCACTTCTCGTGCTGTTGTGCTCACCGCTCCATGGATCGACTCCCATAGATCGTTGATGTTGTCGCTAACGTTGATTGCACTTATCCGTTCGTCGAGCTTCTGGCGGTACTGAGCCGATACTCCTTCCGCCGACAATCGCTGGATATTGTATCGTAACGCATCGCTCGCTGTGATCTTTCGTTCGATACAGTTGACAACCGTGATCAAATTTTACTGACAACGAGGTAGTGATCAGAGTCAATGTTCGGACCTCTGCATGTCCGCACATTGATAACATCCGAGAAATGGCGCCCATCCACCAGAACATGGTCTATCTGGTTGCAAGTTTCGCCATTTGGGTGTCTCCAGGTGTGCTATCGGATGTTCTTTCGTGCAAAGTAGGTGCTACTGATGGCCATCCCTCTGGCAGCTGCGAAGTTTACTAGCCGTAGGCCGTTGTCATTGGTAGCGGAGTGAAGGCTCTCCCTACCGATTATGGGACGGAAAAAGTCCTCTCTACCGACCTGAGCGATAGCGTCTCCGATAAAAATTTTCACGTCATGCTTTGAGCACTCTCCATAGGCTTTATCAAGACATTCATAAAACGTGTCCTTCACGTCGTCGGATTTATCGTTTGTCGGTGCGTAAACGTTGATTAGGCTGTAATTGAAGAATTTGCCCGTATCCTCAACACACAGATTCGTTCGCTAATGGGTTTCCACCGCATCACTCGCTTCATCTGCTTGCCCATCACTACGAAACCAACTCCATGCTCTGCTTTTTCACCGCCGCTGTGATAGATGTTATACTTGAATGCAGTATTGGTCGTGGGGTCCACGGCTCGGAATTCACGTTCTCCGGATCTAGGCAATCGGACTTCTTGAATAGCAGCCACGTTCACTCCAACCTTCTGCCGTTCACGAGCCAGAAGGCTCACTCGTGCAGGTTCATTTAGGGTCCTGACATTCCAGGTACCGAGTTTCCAATCATAGTCCTTATTTCGTTGCCAGGTCGGTTGCCAAATTTTTTCGTGGTGTTTGAGAGTCTTCAGTAAGCTACCTTACCGGGGTCGCGTTACCTACATCGCGATGATGGGGCTGCCACCTTAGGTATAGCTGACGCGATACAGCATTTCGCTAATCCGCCGCTGGGTACCAGACAGACGCTGTTTGAGCCACACCTCCTGGTGAACAGACGCTCGAGGCGTACCTTCTCACTCTAGCTGATGTCAGAAGGACAACAGTGCCCACGCTGCACTACCAGCTAAGTATGCAACCCTTAGCTGGTGGTCTTTTGTCATCGGACGACCCGTGGAAGCGTGAGATAGGGACTTGTGGGGACCAGAGCTCTGTTGGGCGCTCCTTCCTTGATGTCAACCCACCATTTTGCAGCCCAGACATTCCACTAAAAGAGCTTAAATATATTCGCTATAAAATTGCAAATAAAAACCGAAGCAAAGCAGGAATGTTGGTTTCAGTTGCGAGGAATCTATGTTTGGGAATCCATTAGAATGGTCAGGTCATCCATAAACATCCCTAGAAAATAGAATTAACGGTTTGCCACTTCATCTCATAGCTCCTATTTCCATCCCATAAGAAACGAAGCAATGGAAAGGAATTTGGTTTGTTTATTATTTTTGTGATTTTTTCAGCAGTGAGCACGCATGTTGACAAAAAAAAGTGACGAATTTGGTCCCGTATTTCTTTGTTTAGCGATGAGA
Organism: Armigeres subalbatus; assembly: GCF_024139115.2. NCBI lineage: Eukaryota > Metazoa > Arthropoda > Insecta > Diptera > Culicidae > Armigeres > Armigeres subalbatus. Next base: position 217,676,393 of record NC_085141.1, on the reverse strand, counting down.
TGGATATATGTACAGTGAGATGGAGATCGGAACAGTTCCTCTATTAGGAAAATAGATATAAGAAAATACTAAAGTTTTAGAAGAAATATTTGTCGTTCGTTTGTATGAACCTTGATGAGTGCCAATGTTTTCAATTAATCAAAGCCTACATTGATCAAAAGATGTAAATATTTTATTCCTCTTGAATGTCAAAAAGGAACTCACGAGGCCGCCATTATCGAGCGTAAAATACTGGATATAAATTCGTTAATACGAGACGAGCAGGCCTTGGGCTGAAAGTCTCGATAATAAAGACAAAAAAAAGAAAAAAAAATCGTTAATGAATTTCATGTGGATTTCCCGATGGCCTTAACAGAAAATCTATTTGAAGGAATTCTTAAAAGAGTTTTTGTGGAAATTTTTGAAGTAGACGTACTAGTTCATTAAAATTTTCAAAAAAAAAATGTCCTGTTCTGCCAAAGAAGTTCCAGGAGCAATTCCTCTAATTCCTGACCCGATTCCTCATTGTCCTGGCCCGTTATTTCTTCCCACTAAAGATCACCGACTGTTACAGAAACAATTTTTATTTAGTCAATTAAAACCAACAAACTCCTCAAAAGTTTCCCTTACTTTCGCCTACTGCGATTTCGATTTTTCTTCTAACAAACGCCTACCGCGATTCAAATTTGAATTCACTTTTAAACTAAACGCCTATTGTTGTCCAGATTTAAATTCTCCCAAACGGAGAGTCGTCTTTTTTTAATTTAATAAATTATTCCTCTCTTTATGTGGAACTATTGCTATAAATATATTTCATTACATTTTGTTCTTATAATCTACACGATCCTTACACTGCCGTCATACGCATATTTGTCCCATGTTTGCTGTTATTTCCCAAGTACAGTACCCTCATGTAACAAAAAATCTTCCCCACTGAATGCAACACTTTTAGTGATTGATTATGATTACTGTGTGAACTGAACATTGTTTTGATATACGATTTCCTTTCGCACTTTCCTGCAGCATCACTCACAACAGTAATTATGTAGCGTTGCTTTCTGTGGAGTTGAGTTTCATTCCATTTTTACAGGAAAATGTGCCTTTGGGAGATTTACAAACAGTTTTCCCATAATATTTCTGATATCATTCTCAAGATTTTAACTGGAACTACTTTCACATGTTTACGCAACAAGCAATACTGTTTTTCTCAAAATTGTTTTCACGTATTTATTTTAGAGTATTCTTTGTGCAACCGTGAACGCGAAGAAAACATTTGAGAAAGGGAAATGAAAAACAGGCCACAGATCAAGAGTATTTGATACTATCCATATATTCGAGATCAAGATCTACCAACATTTTTTCAATAAGATCAGCTTACTTTCCAGGTACCCTTCAAATGCCGGAGACTGCGTTCAAGAGAGGTTGTGTAGAATACTCTTCAACCGAAAATATTAGGAAATATGGATTAAAAGATTTGTGTATTATTTTGTTCTTTCGTGATAGTGGGCATTATTGTAACATGATAAAAAGCAGATTTCAAATCTTAATTAATTTCGAAATGTCATACACAGTACCATTAGAAAGTTTAAAAATTACAATTTTCCAAAAGTTAAAAAACTTTTGCTTCTTCCACGTCAGAGCAACCAGCATCAGCTGATTCCTTCGTCTCATCACCCCGTTGAAAACGTCGTTCGCTTTCCAACTTGAATGAATCCTTCCGGTTAATGGAATATGAGCAAAACAAAAATAGTCACGTCACAAAAATTTATACCCGAACGAAATATGTTTATTTGATCGTAAAGTTATGGCGGTTCACTTTTATTTAATTTTTTTCCTCTCTCTCTCGACTGCAGAACCGCAATTCAGCATCCGAAAGAAATATTCTGCGGAACCTGCCGAAAACTCCGTCTCTCAGCCGGGACTCTGATGTGCTGGGTCTGGACATATTGATTGGTCGTAAATTTCGCATTAAACACATGAAAACGTGCAATTAGGTTCTTGAGTAGTGGCGGCCCGCCTTGCCAGAGTCCTTTTGGCTGTTTTTCTCTAGTATATTTGGCTATGAAAATTTTATTACCCGACCATTGGATGTGGAACCGCGTTCATATGCGCAGACAAATCCAAACACTTATTTTTATTTAAACGGCAACAGATGAGCAAGAGGGTATGATGAAATAGTTTGCGTTTCAAGTGCGCTGCTCTCCTTTTTCAGTGTACTTTTTTTTTCGTGCTGGCTCTAAACAGATAGTGATGCTTCTCATATGATAACAAATATTCGGCTTTCAGTGTATTCTCCATTCTGCCGGATAGATTATGGAAGTCATAATTCTGGCCAGAAACGAAATTCATAAAAAACTAGTAGACTTTAACTGCCTCAAGTACTGTTTCTTTAAGACAGTGTTGTAAAAAATTATGCTTCAATTCAAAAATATTCATGTTTCAATCGTGTTCAAAACAATAAACGAAAACAACTCTCGGCATGGCCCTGTCTTTAGTGTATAAAAGCCGTTGATCCGCAATGGAGCACCGATGATGTCGATAGAGTCCAAGCCTCGTCCTTGTCTTGCGTTTGCGTCAGATATACTTTAATTGGTAATTTAATTGTTCATAACATCTTGCCTCAATTGGGTATATATTGATGTGTCGCATAGCATACATCTTAATAGTTAAATTTTATTTCAGCCCTAATTCAATGTCAACACTTCCCTTTTTCATGTTAGATCCAGCAAACCTAATTTAATGTGTTTTCAATTGCGTAGTTAACATTTATGCAAATGTACCTTATTCCCAAGGAAGTCATAAAAACCCTAACATCGTCATTTCCTTACGCCTTCAGCTTAGCTTTGTGCTTAAAGCCACTAACAATTGAGCTGGCAAAATCGCTGCATCATGCATACGTTCTCGAATACCTCGTTATGCAAAATTATGACTTCGGTTGATGTTTACCTATCCACCGACAGGCTTCTTCCTGACGCAAACCCGGAAGCACATGTACGCTAAGCCAGCCATTGCTCCTTTGTTACTTCGCACAAAATTTATGACTGCGGTTGTCTGACTGAAGAATATATGGCACACATAAACCAATCCGTAATGATTATTTTCCTTCACGTTCCAAGAGCACTCTCACTCTTATTCATAACAAACCAGCAAGCAGGCTTCTTCTATTGGCTTCTACTTGTCCTGTTCGACGTCATCCACCGAGGAACAGAACACGACGACGACCACCGCCGGCGGAAGCTTAGTCGTTGAAAATTAATGAACTTCGACACTTGGGACACTCATGGGAAAGCTCTCCTCCCTGGCCTTAAGTCGCATTCACTGTTCGAGTGAATGGTCATATTTTCACGTTCCGATATCAATTTCTGGTGAACTGGCTTCCACTGTTTGTCAGTCGCTTCCATCCGGTTTCGGGAAGACAGAAGCTGCTTTCGAACTGCAAACGCAAGCCTTCTTCAAAATTGATAGTAAATCATCATCAGCATCTTTGATCGGAACCCTTTGACGATGGATGGCACGCTGTCGAACGAATGCTGAATATGAATTGACTTTCTTGTTATCTTGTGAAACATTTCGTTACGTTTACATATTTTTGCATAGCGAATTCTTTCAAGAGAAGTCAACATTCTGACATTCCCTTGGAATTGACAAGGATTACTGCACACAATGGCGACCGCTTAGTTAAAATGATAAGAGCGCCAAAATTGCCCATGAAAATTGCACAATTGCTATGGGCAAGGGGCACCAAAACCATGAAACTTTTTTATTCCAGTGTTCCAACCTGGCGTCTTATCAATGCACCACTTCGTCACTGTCACTCCTGTCCGAGAATACGCTGTTCGGTTGATGGTGAGAAATCGTAAGCTCGTGCCTTGTCGAGTCTGACTGGTTGGTAGTGTTCCACTTTTCATCGAACGTCAGTGCAGAACTCAGAATGAATGTGAGAAAAAAAAACCAAGCCAACGATATGCAGTTCTTTCGGTTGCCGCCTTGTGCCATTTCTTGGCTGCACTCTGGCTAGTGCTACTCCTTGGACTTGTTATGCATCTAAGGTTTTTTGTTCTCTAGATTCCAATGTGGTAGAAATGGAGCAGCCAGAGTAACGACTATGGTGCAAGGGAAACCAAACAACAATGGAAATAGTGTCGAATGTTAGATGCATCGCGATTTTGCTGCATAATTTGGACAATAAGTACTGTTTAGAGTGATTGCTTACGGCGAGGTAGTTTTAAAATGCCACTGGGAATAGTGCTTGTAAAGAATATATACCATTATATGTGTTTGTTTAGCTTTTGCATGAATCTATTTTCTCAGAATAAAGCTTTGCATACGTATTTATTATAATAAAGATTTTTATGTCCGATGCTCAATTATTATAACGTGAAACATTAAGATATAGGGAAATGTTTTATGTAGGTGAAACCTCCGATTTTGATCAGTAATCTTGTAAATCACCGATTTATCGGAAACTGTAAATAAAACTACAGAATTTCGTTGATTTTCAGCGAACCGAAAATAGTGAAATATTCTACCGAAAAAAATGTTGTATGTTGAATGATGTTGAATTACCGAGGTATTCTAAATTACAGTTTTTCGGTTTTCTGAAGCACAGAGCCAGGAACATTTCTCGGTAAAAGTTACCGATCTCTCAGTAAAATTAACAGATTGCTCCCCTCCTGCAATTTACAAATTTTTCGGTAGTTTGATCATTTACCGAAACCATTACCGACAGTTCAGCTGTGGAGAATACGGTAAACGAATTACCGAAGTCGGTAATTTTTGCTAAGTGTGTAGTAATTAGAAGAGCACAGCCATCTAACAGCAGTTTAGATAAACATTAGGTATAAGTTACACAATAAATTTGGGTAACGACTGATGTTTTCGATCGCGTTTCGTTCTCACTGCATTCTACAAAACAAACAACTAAAATATTATTTAAAACTCTACTGCTATTGTTTGTGCTCTCTCTACATGCGAATGAATTCGCCTTTTCTTTTGAGAGAAGTGTGCCAAGGTGCATATGGTACAGAATTTTGAAAAGCATGTTTCCCCAGAAGCATTTTCAGCTAGTTAATATCAATTCGGCAGAAAGTAAATGGATTTTCTTGTAATCTACACGCCCGTTTTATTCTACTCATAGTAAATTGCATTTTTTTTTCTCACGGAAATTTCACTCATTTTTTGTAAAAAGTGGATCTACTCAAACTTTAAGTTTTTTATGAAAAACGAGTAAAATTTCAGTGAGAAAAAAAGATACGGTAATACAGTTTTACTCAGTCTATGAATAGAATGAAACAAGCGTGTATAGTACTGGTGATATGCTGACAATACCTTGAACACATATTCAGTCCTTTTTTTTTCAATCTCCTTGGTTTGGGATCTGTTAGCTTTACAGAAATTCTTTTATATTTAATTTTCAATTGGGTTTCAGCAGATATTCCACAATTGGGTCTTTAAGGAGGACGAGGAAGTAAGATTGTCTACCAACTACCACGTGTTTAACTGAGTGTTTGTGCGTCGCTTAGTGTTCCACTACCACAGTAATAATTTTGCCGGAGACTTGAAGAGACAAATGACACATCGCCGATGGTGTTTCGATTAGATACCTGTTTTTTCGTCCTATTTTTCTTGAACCTTTTGGCAAAAAAATGTTAATTTACAATGTTGTGGAAACTCTTTTGTTGATACATACAATATGTGGAAGATTTTGATTTGAAAAACATATTAGAGGTAACAACTTTCCTTTGATGGGACTCGAACCCACGACCCACGCTAGACTGGTGCTTTTGACCAGCTAAGCTACGAAGGACCTCCGTCGGCCTTCGCAACTTTACGGCTACTTAATAAGCCCGAGCCGCCAGATAATTTAAATGCTCACGCCCACTCTAATGTGAACGTGTACTATACACCTACATGTGGAAGTGTTGGCTTGGTAAAAAGATTGTGAGTGCTTCGACTATGCGTCCGATTTGAGATTCCAGGGCTCATTTTCAAAAATGACATTCACCTGCCTTGTTACTTTCAAACTTTTATGAAGAACCGAAAAAAAGGAGTATCATTCTTGCAGTGCCCTATGATAAGCTTGAGCTTGAGCTTGATGACCGTACATTTCGTAGTAGCTACGCCGTGATTGACCAGAACAATCGTAATTGCACAGGGAACTAATGGATGGAGTATACCAACCTCAATGTGCTCAGTTCGAGAAATCTAAACTTTTCAATGATCAATTACGGCGCCAGCCACGTCCTCACGGTCATCAGGAATAGGGAGGAATTGACAATGCAGTCACACACCCACTGCAACCCGAGTATTCCCCTGCACATGCCACGAGTTCATGCGGAATTTCATTGGCATTCAAGGGATAGGGTTCTATGGCAGAGGTTCATCTTGGTTAACGGACTGCCAAAGTAATAGAAATGAATTGATTATTTGTAGGAAGCGAGCTATTTCGTTCATTTCCAATTCTAATAGAATGTTAGAATGGTTAGTTGAAGGTATAGTAGAAGATGAAGACGATATGGACTCCATTTTTAGTACTAGTGATTGCTAGAACATGATAAAAATAACAGAGAAAGATACAAAGAAGGAGAATGGAACGGGCCTAGGATTCAACCCACGGCCTCCTGCGTATGAAGCAGAAGCGGTAGCCATAGGACCACCACCCATTTTGTTCGTTCAGTGCCGTACAGAGCACATATGAACCTCTTTCTCTTTCGTTCTCCATGAAAACTAGAAAACAAAAAAGCCAGTAAAAAACAACGGAACTCCATATACATTTAATGACCGTGTTGTGCCCTATTTTTTTATAACGAAGGTAATGGAAATCTGCAACCAGACACCTGGGGAGGCGAACCCAGGTAGTGTGGGGATGGGATCACCACTTCCGACCCACTAAAACCAACTTCTTCCTCTCCAGTCATTCCTCCGGCCCGCAATTAAGCAATACTTCGGGGGATGACTATTGGGCATTGCGCCCCCTCCATGAGGTATACAAGTGCACGTATGCTCCTCAACTCTTCGATGCTCCCCATGCAACACTTTTGCACAAGACATACTGGCACCACATGTGCCCCAACAATCACCTGCCTATGCCGCTTGAATGACTGCAAGGGTAATGACAGGTACCCTGCAGGGGGTACCCCATGCCGCCATCTCACAACATAGACAGTCCTCACTCAGTATGGTGCTCACCCCGTCCTGCAACAGAATGGCACCACTTGTCTACCAAGCCGGAGGCGACCCTAGGTTGGCGGTTCCTATGCCGCTCCTACCTTAGCTACGAGGCAAACCCTTTCATGTCTCCTATTTCTGAGGTGCCGCAGAGGCATCAACCCCCCGACACTCCTGCCAGTCATAGCGAGACTTTCGTGTCCCCTACTTCTGAGGTGCCGCAGAGGTATCTGTCCCCCGACACTCCTGCCAGGCCTAGCGATACTTCACTCTTTCCGTCCCTGACAGCCGGATCACACTACTGCCTAAGCAGCCACTCTGACCATACGTACCATGCGAGTCTGACTTGTATGCTCGCTCATACATTCAGTCCCAATCGCTTGCACCACTTGTGCACCACTCTCTTGACATTCAGTCACTCACTCAGTGGGGGTTGTAATACCCCCATATCCCATTTTTATCCACTCTGTGCACCTCCTGTGCATCGTTTGGGCGTGGAGCACCCGGCACGTCACGCGTGCCTAACACTCACCTACCCGGGCTTTGATACGGCCAATAGGTTCCGAGAACGGGTACTTTGCAGGTAGCACCCACCTATTGACATTTCGAAGCCCAGATAGTCCACAGCCAGTGTGGTGGTCTCCCCATCCTGCAACGGCACCACTTGCCTTACATGTATCCGATTTCTGAGGTGCCGCAGAAGCATCAACCCCCGACACTCCTGCCAGACGCAGCGAGACTTTCGTGTCCCCTACTTCTGAAGTGCCGCAGAGGTATCTGCCCACCGACACTCCTGCCAGGCCTCACCAGACTTCAGTCATTCTAACACTACCGACCATGCGTACCATGCGAGTCTTACTTGTGTGCTCATCCATACACTCGGTCCCTCACTCTGTGGGGGTATTACGAATAATACCCCCAACTCCCATTCGCTTGCACCACATGTGCACCACTTGGAGGTGTGTGGGTACCATTTGTTTTAATTTTTTTATCTTGACAATGCTACTATGTTATATTTTTTTGACTATGTGCGTTTTTTAGTATTAATTAGTATTTACATACATCATTAGGGCTAATTGTAGTCTGTTGATGAAATCACACAATAAACAATGTTTGTACCACCCACTGCCACCCGCTTGCCACCGAAGCAGCCCTCACTCTGTGGAACCTTCACAGGCTCCGTTAACGACCTGGCAAATTGTTTCACCCCCAGGTCATTCATCCCTTCGGCACGGGTCGCCTGACACCTTGGGATTCGGGGTTAGGGGCTTGTATGCTTTAAGCGGCACACGTTCGCTGGATAGGGTTTGCTTGCGGATATGTGGTTTTCGAGAGGGAATTGACAGAGCCCCCTGTTAACCCCACCACCTCCTAGGCAAAACCCCCTGACTCGCAGACAGCTGGGAAGGGGTCGTCAAGCCCTTGCAGTGCCCTATGATGTGACAAAAACATTAACTCGACCAGGCGTACTATGCAGTTTTGATAAAAAATAATAATGTAGAGCAGCGGTATATGTACCCCTGGGGGTACCTTTGCTAACACTAGGGGGTACCTCGGACAAAAATGCGTAATGGTGGGTGTATTAGAAATCCAATAAAAATTTGATAATTGTATATTTCCTAATTTAAAAACTTTGTATTGAGCATAATATGCACGGTGATCAGTAAATCAAAGCCTATCAAATCCTGCTCACCACAACCAGCACAGTGTATGAAGGACTGTTGGACAAAAGATCAGAAAAAAAAACTTCAAGTGCAATCTAACTGATCGAAACAGAATATTGAATAATATAATAAGAATATACTTCTGAACTAAAATCTTGAATTTAAAGATTCGGAAGCCTTAATTTGAGAGGCATAAACGATTTTTTCCATGCGTAATGCGTGACGACAGCCTCCTTGCATGCGAGTTGTAAGCTTCCTTTGAAGTGAATAGGCTCGGAAGCCTCCAATCAAGTCAGGAGGCTCGGATGCCTCCTTCCGAGTCGAAAGGCTCGGCAGCCTCCTTCCGAGTCAAAAGGCTCGGAAGCATCCTTTCAAATCAAGATGCCTACTTTTATGTCAAGAGGCTCAGAAGCAGCATTCTTTCAAAACAAGATGCTCGGAAGCCTCCTTTCAAGAGGCTCGGAAGCCTCCTTTCAAGAGGCTCGGAAGCCTCCTTTCAAGAGGCTCGGAAGCCTCCTTTCAAGAGGCTCGGAAGCCTCCTTTCAAGAGGCTCGGAAGCCTCCTTTCAAGAGGCTCAGAAGCCTCCTTTCAAGAGGCTCAGAAGCCTCCTTTCAAGAGGCTCAGAAGCCTCCTTTCAAGAGGCTCGGAAGCCTCCTTTCAAGAGGCTCGGAAGCCTCCTTTCAAGAGGCTCGGAAGCATCCTTTCAAGAGGCTCGGAAGCCTCCTTTCAAGAGGCTCGGAAACCTCCCATCAAGATACTTGGAATTCGGAAACCTCCTTTCAAGTGGCTTAGAAGCCTTCCATAAAATGGCTCGTAAGGTTTTTCAAGAGGCTTGGAAGCCTCTTTTCAAGAGGCTTGGAAGCCTCCTTTCAAGAGGCTCGGAAGCCTCCTTTCAAGAGGCTCGGAAGCCTCCTTTCAAGAGGCTCGGAAGCCTCCTTTCAAGAGGCTCGGAAGCCTCCTTTCAAGAGGCTCGGAAGCCTTCTTTCAAGAGGCTCGGAAGCCTCCTTTCAAGAGGTTCGGAAGCCTCCTTTCAAGAGGCTCGGAAGCCTCCTTTCAAGAGGCCCGGAAGCCTCCTCTCAAGAAGCCCAGCAGCCCCCTTTCAAGAGGCCCCGCAGCCCCCTTTCAAGACGCCCCGAAGCCTCCTTTCAAGAGGCCCGGAAGCCTCCTTTCAAGAGGCCCGGAAGCCTCCTTTCAAGAGGCCCGGAAGCCTCCTTTCAAGAGGCCCGAAGCCTCCTTTCAAGAGGCCCAGAAGCCTCCTTTCAAGAGGCCCGGAAGCCTCCTTTCAAGAGGCCCGGAAGCCTCCTTTCAAGAGGCCAGAAGCCTCCTTTCAAGAGGCCCGGAAGCCTCCTTTCAAGAGGCCCGGAAGCCTCCTTTCAAGAGGCCCGGAAGCCTCCTTTCAAGAGGCCCGGAAGCCTCCTTTCAAGAGGCCCGGAAGCCTCCTTTCAAGAGGCCCGGAAGCCTCCTTTCAAGAGGCTCGGAAGACTCCTTTCAAGAGGCCCGAATGCCTTTTTTAAGAGGATCGAAAGCCTACTACCCTTGAAGGGGTTTAGAAGCCTTCTTTCAAGAGGTTCGAAAGCCTACTACCCTTGAAGGTGTTTAGAAGCCTTCTTTCAAGAGGCTTGGCACTCTCTCTGCAGGGGATTGAAATTCTATTTCTAAAAGGCTTCGAAACATACTTTCAAGCAACTCAGAGTCGTCCTTCTAAGATGCTCGGAAGCCTCCTTTTAAGTGGCTCGAAAACCACCTTTCAAGAGACTCGGAAGCTTTTCTTCAAGAGGGTCGGAAGGTTGTCTCGGAAGAGGCGCGGAATCCTAGTTTCAAGAGGCTCGGAAGCCTCTTGTCAATACACTCGGAAGCCTACTATAGTCTAAAAAGTTCTGTAAGATACTCGATGTATGAACTTAATTTGAATTGGGAAGTTTCAAACAAAAAGTTTATGGAGAGCCATAATTCCGTTAGTTTTCAGGTCCATTTTCATATATCTTAAATGTTCCGATTATTTTCATTTACAACAAAAAAACATAGGGGGTACCTCAATTAATGCAAAAGTTCGAAGGGGTACCTCTCAAGAAAAAGGTTGAGAAGCAGGTTGATGCAGCAATGTGTTTGCGCTATAGTTACTTCAAATCAATTTGTCGCCCGTTTTGTAGATGGGATACACGGCACCTTCCATTCACTCCTGCAACAGAACCAGCTCCTTCCAAATCTTGACAATTACATAGTGCATAGCCTTAGCTACTCCGTGTGTTCAAATAGCTCTCCTGATAATTGGTCAACCCCATAAGCTCCGTTGTTTTACAGCCGGGCAATCTCCATCTCGATATCGCAGAGATTCGTCGCTTGAAAACGTATATACTGCTGCCGTGCTCCCACCATATGGGTGGAATTGCTGCATTCTTCTTCTCCATTAACTGCTCACATTTGCCTGCAAAATAGTCAAACCTGGCAGGCATACGCAACAAGGTAGTGGTCGGGTTTAATATTTGCACTGCGGTAAAAGCGGAGTGCGGACGTTTGTACTGTCGGAGAAGAATTTACCATCGATTTCGGTTTCCGTTTTTTTGATGAAGTGTTCTCCATGTTGCCTTGCGGATATTCTAGCAGGGGTAGAAAATGCTTCGGACTACCATTCCTTGGGAGGCTGCAAAATTTACTAATTGTGTGTTTGCTCCAGGGCCGGATTTATGGGGGGGGCGGTGGGTTGGCTGTGGCCCCGGGCCCCCACAAATCTTATGTACCAAAACCAACCTTTTTTGTACATTTTGGGGCCCCCACATACCGTCGACCCCGGGGCCCCCTTCCGGCTAAATCCGGCCCTGGTTTGCTCCAGCTGTGCATATGACGCTTCTTTCTCATCGTCGTTCTTCATTTCTCATCAGTGCACGTTAATGATTCTATGGATGAAGAAACGGCATTTTTTCTCAGCTTGCTCACCATCGCGTTCATTGTCTGCCACCCAATCACGCGTTGACGCATCTTGCCCAGCACTGTGAAGCCGGTTCACATCTCAGTGGTGATGCTACAGCTTTGGTAGATTTCCACACTTTCTGTCCTGTCTAGCGCATTTCTTACAATACCAAGACGTCGAAATTATGGGGATGTATTGCGGATCTTTGCATTTTTTCCATTTTGTAGACTCCGCGAAGCTCTTCCACAGCTGTCAAAGTTCTACTACTTTTCTAAAAATCTTCAATACACTGAAACAAAAACCTGATATTTGGCGTTGTCATCGTAGAATGCCATGCCCAACAGTAAAAAAAAGTATGAAGTGATGGCTTTGATCTAGGATCCTAGGCTGTGATAGTTTGAAAATTGAACCGGAAATAAGACAGTTTTCTCTGGAACAGCAATAATAATTCATCGTTCATTGACCTAACGACTTCCAATTCCACGGAAAGAAGCAATGGAGATCAGAATGGATAAATATCACGGATAAAAAGTTAGCGACAAGTGTGAAGCGAATCGAATATTTATTTTTTTAGGAGAGGGTCTTACGATTGGCCCTCCGCTAAATAAAAAGAGTCGAATTTCTGTTCGCTTGTCTCGGCTGTTCTTCATTGCTTGGTCCTTCCTACTTTGAACCATCAATATCGTACTCACCAATAAATGCCAAAAATCATTAACGATAAATTGATTGACGATGATCAAAAAAAATAGCAAACGTCTATTATGCCTAACGTATTTATGCTTGTCGCTCTTATGCTTTACATCGCGCAACTTACTTGACCATCATATGTGCCATCACACAAATATTTCAAACTAGCAGATGTAACCCTGCCTTGACAATTTATACTTTTAGAACATCAAATTTTGCAGCGCCGCACTCCAGATCGATTTTTTTTTAAATCCTGCGTTTATTTGGAAGGGTCATTTTGACATTAAGCATTGCGGAGCCGGATACCTTTATACATTTTTTTTTTGCAGTTTTTGTAATTCTTTCTTACAACTGGAGTTTGGGTAACCGACATACTCAAGGCTGACTCTAGATTATTATTGATTACGATGTTGTTGATTTGTTTTGATGATAGATTCTGGCATTGATCTGTAACGGAAGACAAACAAATACCAAAAAAGACAGAAGACAACGAAAAGAAAAAGACATTTTGACGGAAAATGCGACAGACAGGGGAGACACAAAGAATCAAACACTAACATCAATATTTTCCAAGTAGAGATAGATAAGGTTCTTATATCTTGAATCAAGGTCCGCTAACACCTCCGTAACGGGTTTTATTTTGTTGTTCTTTGACCCGGATAGATTCAGTCAACTCAGACCTGGTTCCACGATGCTGGACGCACCCCACACGACGTGCTCGATATCCTTATAGTCGCCGCAAACACAGAGATTGTATTCCGTAATTGATTCAAATCATTACGATTCAGGGCTTTTTCGCAGAATTCTACGTTTTTAGAAGCATTGCATCTTCCCTTGGGACATTGCTGCTGTGCAGCTTAGTGTTTATTAACACTCGAGCTCGCGCGCTGATGTATTTTGTACAAACACTAGCGACAAAACATCGCTCACGGTACACAGCACGAGCGAGCTCGCATGAGCGTTTCAGGATCGCACGCGTGCTGAAAAGATTGAGCACTTCCTTATTTAGTAACTGCTAGGTTCCTTAGCTAAATAACCATTTTTGCATTCGTATGAGGCTAACACGATGATACTTTTGTGCCTAGAAAACTCAAGACAATTTCCAACTCGAAAATTATAAAGACCAGACCAGAAATCGAACCCAGCCATTCTCAGCAAGGTATTGTTTTGGAGCGGCGCATCAAACCGCTAGGCTAAGAAGAGCTCTGAATGTTGATTTTTTTACAAACCAGAACGAATACTGTTACATTTTTCCTCGCATCATCATCAATCTTTCTGATTTTGGAAGCTTCCAGGAAAAATAAGAAACGCTCTTGGTTTATTTCCTTTTCAATTATGTATTGTGGCGCCTTCATATCGATACTTCCAACTGCTTTTTTTCTTGAAGATTGAATGCGCCCGAGCAGATAAAGGAAAACCATGCTTGTTAACAGAATACAATAAATATATCATTGAAATGGGCGCCATGAATAATCATAAATCTTTATTGGTTGTGCAAAAAATGAACGAGTACTTCAAATTAACTGGTTGTGAATAACTTTGACTACACAGATAGAAAAATCCACTGAAATTTACGCCAAAAATCATGCACATAAATGGAACGTCATTATTAGCGTAATTCCACAACGGATATAGCCTAAATGTATACAATATTTGACGTGAATCGTCTATATTGCATGCAAGTTGTAAGCAATCTTGTTAGGAAGAGGGCCATTTCAGCGAAGAATATCGTAAATTCCCGCATGGCAAGTTTTACGCGCTGTTTACTTTTCATTACTTTTTTCTGTGTACGAAAAACCGAAGCTCAAAATCCTTTATCGTATTTTATTCATTTCCACATCTTTTTCCCAGACGTTACATGCAAGTACATCAAAGGGAACGTCAAATATTTTTTGGACTTCTGTTCGAAAAATTCAAAAATTTCATGATAGAGTCGTGACAATTGGTGAAATGACTGTAAATGTATTGAGTTTATAAGAAAACTAATCCGACCGCCAGACTGTAGTTGAGAGCGATGAATTAATTTGTCATCTAGGTCCATTATCACCACGACGGTGGTAACATAACATAGAAAAATTTAAATCTAATTGCGGAAATAGTTCTGGTGTGAGAATTTCGATAATTTCACACCAATCGTAATATCTCAAATCTATATGAATAAGATGTGTAATATCAGTTACATATTTTCTGCAAGTCTCTTAAAAAAAGACAAAAAAAAAAGTTACATAGGGGGAATGACGGCTTATGACTGACTAGGCTCAAATTTGGCCTAAGCATTCTTTGCATATCAAAGAATATTGTGGCCAAATTTCATAAAATTTGGTCGTCAAAAACCCCCCTGCCAATAATAGAACAAAACCTGCCAAAGCCGTCTTTCCCCCTATTTAAACTCAATAAGCGCAAATTATGTTCTTTTTGGTTTATCGAAGCTATGATTTATTCTAGAAACTAATACTTTTCTATAAGAAAATAATGAGTTTTGTGGCATGGAACCAGAGGCATAAAAGACGTGACATCATTCGATTTTGGCAACATTCAGTTTTGACAATATTCGATTTTGGCAACATCATTTTTTATTATTTTTTATTTATGATATTGTTCATAAACCACTTATTTAAATTGCAAGAGATTGTCCACATTGAAACTGTCCTTCTACTTTAACCTTACCTGCTGCTACTAACACTTTTATGTACGGCAACGATGCTATCACAATCACGCAAAGCGACTCGACTTGACAGAGGTTCTCGAAAGATTTCAATTAAAATGCCCCTCCGCGGGCAGCATCATTTTCAATGCCAGTACATCGTTGTCAACAGCCGGATCTGCTTCTTCGCCACGGTCGGCGAAAGTGGCCATTCAGTTATGCTGAGTCGTGTACACCGCATGCACGAACTTACTAATTAATTCACGAACGACAATACATCGACGAATGGTAATTGAGTGAAAATCGATAAAATAGTTACCTCGAAAGCAATCAGCCGTTCGCTGACAATGGCAACCGAAGGCTACGATAATGGTCAGCGAAACTAAGGGGCATCAACGAACGAGGGCAAACTATCGGACTGGCAATGTTGTGTGTCTTTCTTCTCGCTCCCATCCTTGCTCCAACGCTGGCCGACGACTCGCGGTGTTTGCGATGTGTTCTATTCAGTGTCGAAGCCATCAATCAAGAACGACAAACGCGAAGGATTGAAAGTCACCAAGCTGCCCCAGCTGTCTGCCATCAGGCCGCCAACACTCGCCCCAACTTGGAACCGGATCCGAGACGGGCAGGAGACTTTTGATTAAATTATTTAGGCCTTTGGAATTCTCCCCCAATGCTCCCCGTCTTAAAGGACCCGCTCAAAATGATAGATACCGGGCTTGAAGGTTATCGACTGGTCCTAGTGGCGTGTTTTCTTAAAATATTTGTGTTCGTGGAATCTTGAGCATGAAAGCACGCTTCACCGGTGGTGATGATGATGATGACGCTAGCGATGAACGATGGTCCGAAGGCAGTATCGATTATAATGATAAGTATATCGTTTGGAGGGACGAGCTCATGTTATATAACTTTATCGCACGATGATCGAATGCCCCGTGGGTCATGGTTTTTGTTACCGAAATCACTGACCACGGATAGTCGATGGCACTCCGAGTATTTTACCGGATAAAAAGCTGCTCGGCTAATTGCTTTTCTCGGAAAGATTTTTACAACAGATTAAGTATTTACGTTGTTATCCAATTCCGCCACTCGAGCGTTTTTCATTTGAGTATTCGTCAGAAACCAATTTCATTGGCAATATTGCGTCTTCAATTTGTATCTGAATTATTCACAACGCGATGCACAACTGTGTTCGCCTGATCAGTGTTCTTTAAAAATGTGTCATGTCTCTCGTTTCCGCCATTTGGTATGTTGTCGTCACAAAGTGGTGGTACTACGGATAAACGCCAGACGAAACATTAAAATGTGACCTACTGTGAGAAAACCAATGACGACAATTGTTACATCTCTTTTTTATATTAGTTGTAGTCGTTAACTTGGTCTCGGGCTTGAAATGGCCACTAGGGTGCCAATGTAAATGACATTTTCGAATTTCAAAAAACGACATTGCTCACAAGTTTCTTTACCCCAAAATATGACCCCATGCAAAATTTGAGCTCAATCGGACATGATTTAGGGGTGTCTAAAATTCATCAAAGTTTTGAAATTTTTACCCATGAATATTTTTCCAAGGGGAGGACCAGAGGAAAAGTTGAAAATCGAATTTTTGTTTTTGATGTCAAATGACTTAAAAATGCATGAAACGTCGAGATCTGATGTCATTTGAAAAAAAAATAGAAAAATCGATTTTTTCTTAGAACATTTTTGGGACTTTTCAGATGAAATTTTTTTCATCAAATTTTAACACTGGACGATCCACAAACGTTTTCGTAGCCAAAAATATCCCCCTATGCAAAATTTGAGCTAAATCGGACATAATTTAGGGTTGCTCAAAATTAATCAAAACATTATTTTTTTCTCACAAGAGGGAAATTTTTGTTTTGTTTTTGATGCCAAAGAACTCAAAATGCTTGAAACTTTAAGAATTTTTTTTTTTTGGGAATCTGTTTCGACTGTTTCAGGACTTCGAAAAAAATTCTTACGGCGAAAAAAATTTTCATTGAATTTAAAAACCGGACGTTACGCAAACATTTCCTTAGCCCTAAAACATTCCCCTATGCAAAATTTGAGCTCCATCGAACATGATTTAGAGGTGCTCAAAATCTTGCCAACAAAATTTTGATTTTTTTGTAACTTTAAAAACTTTTGAGATCAGATTTATGGAGAAAATTATTAGATTGCTAGGCAATTTTTATTATAGGTACTGAGGTTTATTTTTACGCGGTTACTATAACGTGAAACCGCATGAAATCAAAACACAACGTGTACACCCAAAAAACAAATCTGACAATTATTGTATAAAATCTTGGCATATACAATTCTGTAAGCTTTTTATACAGATATTGTATTAAAATAATACAAATCTGTTAGATTTCAATACAACAATTGTATTAAAATCTTCCGAAATTGTATATTCCAAATTATTATACAGTTTCTGTACACGGAAGAAAAAAAGTACCCAAAATTGAGTATTTTTAAACTTACTTTTGAGTTATTTTTTCTCTTCTCTTTCATCCATTCTTTCCTTTGTTGTCAAAAACAAAAGAGCCAAACAATCCAACGACGCCAGTTCAATACGGGAAGCCATTTTTGAGTTTTATTACTTGAGGTCGAAATTGAGTAAATTAAACTTACATTTGGGTTAATAAATTTTCCGTTGAGTACTTTTTGGCTTCCCGTACGGATGTTCGAGGTTGGGTGAATTAAACTCACTATTGGGTAGTTTATTTCTTCCGTGTAAGGTTCTTATGCAGAACTAGAATTAAAATCTGTTATCTGTTGGTTGGGTGTAAAAATCAAGAAAACTGATAATGTAGAAACACGATTCATGTCATTGCGGAACATTTTACCAGGTATCTATTCACTTTCTCCACTAGTACAAACTGAAGGGACGGACTCGCTTTGTGTTTCAGTTTGTGACGAAGATTCAAAATCACTTGCTGTTAAAACATTAAAGCCTCTTTGTTGGCTTTTCTCACAAGTTTTGGTTGGATCTTATACATTTTCCGCGTCGAATTTTGTTCCTCTTCAAAGGTACTGGTCGAGATAGTTTCGGTAAGGTGAGGTTCATTCGTGTCTCCAGGATTCTCATCTGCCTCCTCAAAGTCATTGCATGAAATAGTATCTGTGGGTCCACGTGTATTCGTTTCTTGATTGTTGGTCCGCTGTCGCTGTTCTTGCAAGTAGCGCATTGCTTGCTTTTCCAACTTGTTCTTCGGTTTACACTTCTTGCAGATGTCGAATAAATCTCCCATCGAATCAGAAAAGTATTGCCTCTTCTCAAGTTCAGTCGTCGACATTAGCAGCCTATTTTTCTGTAGATCTCTCCAATTTTTATGGATGCTGGGTCATTAGGCCGAAGCCCGTTAGGCCGAAGGTCATTAGGCCGAAGGCCATTAGGCCGAATGGTCATTAGGCCGAAGAAGAAAGAAGAAGAAATAAGGAAGAAGGAAGAAGAAGGAAGAAGGATGAAAGAAGAAGAAAAAAAAGAAGAAAGAAGGAATAAAGCGAAAGAAAGAAAAAAGAATATAGAATGAAGAAGGAAGAAGAAAGAAATAAGAAGGAAAACGGAAGAAGGAATGAGGGAGGAGTTATAAAGAAGAAAGAAGGAAGAAAAAAGAAAGGGGAAAGGAATAAAGAAAAAGGAAAAAGAAAGAGGGAAATAGCAAGAAGGCTAAAGGAAGAAGGAAGGGAAAAGAAAGAAGGAGAAAAAAGGAAGAAGGAATTAAGAATAAGGAATAAGGGAAAAGGAAGAAGGTAGAACGGAGAAAAGGCGAAGAAGGAAAAATGAAGAAAAAAGAAGAAGGAATAATTAGTGATGAACTTTGTAAATCTTAAAAATCACTCAAATAAAGAATAAAAAAAAAGAAGGAATAATTGAGAAGGAAGAAGAAAAAGGAAGAGACAAGAGGAAAGAAAGAAGCAACAGGGAAAAAGCAACAAGAAAGAAAGAAAAAGGAAGAAGGATAAAAGAAGAAAGAAGAAAGAAACAGGAAAAAAGAAGAAAGAAGTAGGAGAAAAGGAGAAAGAGAAAAGAAGAAAGTAGAAAGAAGAAGAGTGGGGAAAAGAAGAAAAAAGAAAGAAGGAAGTAGAAAGAATAAAGAAGGAAGAGGAAGAAAGAAGAACAAAGGAGGAAGAAGAATGAAGGACGAAAGAAGGAAAAAGAATGCAGGAAATAACAAAGAAGAAGGAAGAACGAAAAAGAAAAAAAAAAGAAGAAGGAAAAAGAAGACAGATAGAAGAAGGAAGATGCAAGAAGGGAGAAGGAAGAAGGGGTAAGGTGAAGAAAGAACTCGCATTTTCACTTTTTGCTTCTTTTTACTAATTCGGCTTAATGGCCATTCGGCCTAATGACCTTGGGCCAAATGGCCTGACACCATTTTTATGGTAACGTAAATTTTTTTCAATTGCCCTTTTACTTGATTAATTTCAAGAAAGAAGGCTTTTGAGCCACTTGAAAGAAGGGGCTTGAGCCTATTGAAAGAAAAGGTTTAAGTCTCTTAAAAAAAGACATTTGAGTCTCTTAGAAAAAGGTTTTTGAGCCTCTTGAAATGCAGCTTTCTAGCCTTTTGAAAGAAGGCTTTCGAGCCTCTTCAAAGAGGGCTACCAAACATCTTGAAAAGTGGCTTCGACCATCTTGTTAGGAGGCTTAGAGCCTCTTGAAAGAGAGATTATAAGCCTTTTGAAAGGAGGCTTTCAAGCCTTTTGAAAGAAGGCTTCCGAGCTTCTTGAAAGGAGGCTTCCGAGCCTCCGAGGAGGATTCCAATCCCTTTCCAAGCTTCTTGCAACGAAGCTACTGAGCGTTTCGGCTTCCAAACCTTTAAATTCTAGATTTCATTTTCCGAGCCTCTTGAAAGGAGGCTCTTGAAACTCTTGAAAGACAGCTTTCGAGCCTCTTGAGAAGCAGCTTCCGAGCCTCTTGAAAGAGAGATTCTGACCCTTTTTGAAAGGAGGCTTCTAGGTCTCTTCAAAAGAGTTTTCCAAGCCTCTTGAAAGAAAGAGAACAACTACGAACATCTTGAAGGAGGCTTCGGAGACTCGTAGAAGAAGGCTTCCAAGCTTCTTGCAACGAAGCTACTGAGCATTTCGGCTTCCAAACCTTTAAATTCTAAATTTCAGTTCAGAAGCATATTTTTATCATATTATGCAACATTTTGACTCAATCAGGTAGATTGCATGGGTGATTTTTCAAATTTCTTCAAACGACGTTACGTCCTTTCATTCTTTTGTCCCACAGCCCTTCCTACACTGTGCTGGTTGGAGTTAACAGGGTTCGGAAGTTTTGACGTAGGACTACGTCTGTCTTTTCTATATTGGGATACACTTTACGATTGCGAAAATCGAAAATCGTAGAATGCATGTGGGTTGTTGGATCAACACGCGTCGGAGTCGTCCGCCGCGGCTAAACGTTGGGCGGCTACAAGACGGTAGACTAGCCCAGGACTACGCGCAGCAGCTGGAAGTGGCACTCCCAACGGAAGAGCAGCTAGGCGCAGCATCTCTTGAAGATGGCTGAAGAGATATTCGATCCGCCATTGGAAGCACTGCAACCGCTGCAATAGGCACGGTGGCTCCGGATCAGAGAAACGACTGGTATGACGGCGAATGTGAGCAGTTAGTTGAGGAGAAGAATGCAGCATGGGCGAGATTGCTGCAACACCGCACGAGGGCGAACGAGGCACGATACAAACGGGCGCGGAACAGACAAAATTCGATTTAACGGAGGAAAAAGCGCCAGCAGGAAGATCGAGACCGTGAAGAGACGGAGGAACTGTACCACGCTAATAACGCACGAAAGTTCTATGAGAAGTTGAACCGTTCACGTAAGGGCCACGTGCCACAGCCCGATATGTGTAAGGACATAAACGGAAACCTTCTTACAAACGAGCGGGAGGTGATCCAAAGGTGGCGGCAGCACTACGAAGAGCACCTGAATGGCGATATGGCAGACAACGGTGGCGGTATGGTAACGAACCTAGGAGCACGCGCGCAGGACATGCGACTTCCGGCTCCGAATCTCCAGGAAATCCAGGAGGAGATCGGCCGGCTGAAAAACAACAAAGCCCCTGGAGTTGACCAACTACCAGGAGAGCTGTTTAAACACGGTGGTGAGGCACTGGCTAGAGCGCTGCACCGATAACGATACCTCCGAGCGATAACGATACCAGAGAAATTCGGAGGCGCATAGTGGCTGGAAATCGTACGTACTTTGGACTCCGCAAGACGCTCCGATCGAATAGAGTTCGCCGCCGTACCAAACTGACTATCTACAAAACGCTCATCAGACCGGTAGTTCTTTACGGACACGAGACCTGGACGATGCTCGTGGAGGACCAACGCGCACTGGGAGTTTTTGAAAGGAAAGTGTTGCGTACCATCTATGGTGGAGTGCAGATGGCGGACGGTACGTGGAGGAGGCGAATGAACCACGAGTTGCATCAGCTGTTGGGAGAACCATCCATCGTTCACACCGCGAAAATCGGAAGACTGCGGTGGGCCGGGCACGTAGCCAGAATGTCGGACAGTAATCCGGTGAAAATGGTTGTCGACAACGATTCGACGGGAACAAGAAGGTGAGGTGCACAGCGGGCAAGGTGGATCGATCAGGTGGAGGACGATTTGCGGACCCTGCGCAGACTGCGTGGTTGGCGAAGTGCAAGCATGGACCGAGCTGAATGGAGAAGACTTTTATGTGCAGCACAGGCCACTCCGGCCTTAGTCTGACAATAAATAAATAAATGCGGGTTGTTGGATTTCATTCGGCACGTTCAATTGTTGTGGAAAACAGAATTAAATTCACAAAAGTACGTCTTTTCATAGAAATTGGGTTCTCTCCTCTGCAAAACTGAATTTCGGCCCCTCACTTTTAGAATATAGTTTGAATTTTGTAGAATGGGCCTTGTCGAATGCATGTGGGTTGTTGGATTTCATTTGGCACGCACATTGGTTGTGAAAAACGAAATTTAATTCACAAAAGTACGTATTTTCATAGACATTTGGTTTCTCTCCTCTGCAAAGCTGAATTTCGGCTCCTCACTTTTAGAATAAAGTTTGAATTTGAAGAAATGGGTCTTGTAGAATGCATGTGGGTTGTTGGATTTCATTTGGCACGTTCAATTGTTGTGAAAAACGGAATTAAATTCACATAAGTACGTCTTTTCATAGAAATTTGGTTTCTCTCCTCTGCAAAGCTGAATTTCGGCTCCTCACTTTTAGAATAAAGTCAGAATTTTGTAGAATGTGCCTTGTAGAATGCATGGGGTTGTTGGATTTCATTTGGCACGTTCATTTGTTGTGAAAAACGGAATTTCATTTACAAAAGTACGTATTTTCAAAGGAATTATAATTGATAAAAAGTTTAGAAATAGGTAAACTAATCAACCACGTACATGCATCACTAGCACAGACATCAAAAATCAATCACTTGCGGGTTTGGATCTAATCCTCAGTTTGAACAAGATTTCACGCAGAGCGGACGCATCAAAGCGATCGCAGCGTAACGGACACAGCATCACGGAGGCGCTGGTAACATTTTCAACGGAAATCCATCGCATTGGTGGTGGTGCTCGGTGTGTTGCAGCAGATCATTCAACCTAAACGAACCAGCATTTCATATGAAGAAAGGGTTGACCATAAAAATAGCACTGTGGCGATCCCGCACCGCCAGTGCCGATGCTGAAAATTTATTACAAATTGTGGTGTCAGTTAGTTGGAAAGGAGCATTGGGAAAAGAAAATTGGTTCTTCTCAGGACCAACATTTTATGGAAAGAAAGAGTTAATTGCGAAAATGGACTGTTTCGGTGGCATTCGGTTTGGCGTGGTAGCTTGGTTGCTGTTAGTGATTCCATCCATTCAAATTTATTGCATCATCTCCCTCCGACGCGCTATCAAATTCGCTATTTACGATTGAGTTTTGCACTTTGAAGAAAGTTCATTTCGGATAGTCGGATTCATCTTCTTCGATGAAGCAACCACCTCAGTGGAAACCATCTACAGCAACCACCCATCGGCGAAGGTTGCTCGGACAGACAGATGCCAAGAGATGATGTTTTGTTGTATGAAGAAACTTCGTCTTGAGTCAAATAGGATTCTTAGAATTTGTCATTCTCAGAACGGTCCGTTGTCTGCGGAATCCCATTTTGGTCGGGATTTCGCAAAGAGCGGTTCGACAAGGGCACAGTAGTACGAATAGTACGAAGGCGTGGGTAGTAGTGGCAAAGCTGACCAAACGTTTCAAGTATTATATTTGGGTTTGGTTTGACTTTTGATTTAATTTATTTCTCCTTTATTCCGGACATTTTTGAGGATGGTGTTCTCTAGGGATGTGATGTCCTCCAATGAAAACCAGTCGAGTGGCTTCAGCAGCGATAAGGCCGATTCATGTTAATTCCACGGTTGGAGTCTCAAAGTCTATATAACTGGGAGCAACTATTTGACTTCTTGATTCAGTTGTCCTCCGAGCAGTTTGCTCAATGTTAATGAAAAGACACAAATAATTATGGTATATACCATCAATTTCGAATAGCTACGTAGTCCTACTTCACCTTTGCGTACAACCCGATCGGGCTGCACCTTTGAGTTTTTGAATCACTAATCTGCATGCATATTACAGGCATACCTCGATAGTACGTACCCTCGATAGTGCGTACCCTCGATAGTACGTACCCTCGATTGTACGTACATTTTACCTCGATAGTACGTACATAAAAAAAATTTTTTTGTTCAATTTTCTATACGATTTTAGTAAAAATTTGAATATGCTTTGATCATGGCACATGCGGGGGACCTTCATATGTTACGTAATAATTTCACAACTGATTTAAACACCATCGTGAGCTTATAACGAATTTAGTAGCAAAACTTTGAAAAAGCAGCGTGTCATAAATGTTTGCCAGTCTTACGTAACACATATTATATTATCATTTTAAACAATTGAAGGAACATCTAAAACAGCTGAGCGATGCGGAGCGCGTCAAAACCCGCATAAAGCAGAATATCAGCAAGAGGAATTCTTTTGACTTGGACGCGTTCGCACACGCACTCGCATGAGTATGTCATCGGCATAAGAGTGTTATCAACAATAATTGAAATTTCATGGGTATGATTTTCTTAGAAAGTAGATTAGATATCCACTTAATTGAACAATTATCATGTTTATGAATTATTTTTTCTCTCAAGAAAATTAGTTCCAGTTCTAGAACCTTTCCCCATGCATTAGTTCACCTGATAGACCAGAAAATATTTCCCCGAGGAGTAAATTAATTCCATCATGTGAATGGTGATTCATAAAATTGAATTTTCGGCGAGATATTTTACTGTTTAATTAAGTTTACATTAAGTTTAGTTCCATTCTATCCACTTGTCGGTAACATTTTTTTTTTCTTGAGAAACAAATTAGCAGCGTTACTAAAATGAGGAAAATTTTTGGTCGAAAATTTACTCTGAGACGTTTTACTGGGATTTCCGAAGAAGTTTTTCTGGAACTGTTCCTTCCTGGGATACCTTGGTAGTTTGGTCGAAATTTCCATACATGATTTAACTTGATATTCTATCTAAACCTGTGCGCCGATTGAAATTTTATCGACGGAGAGGCGTGATAGATCATTTTCAGCCAGTGGCAGTGGCGTGGTGGTGATTGGCGACGGCGTGAGTCAGCGTGAATCAATTTCATGTATTACAAATTTTCCGGAATTTATCTGGATGTTCCTCCAGGAACTCCTCCGAAAGTTTCCCAGGAATTCCTACGGAGTTTTTCCAGATATTTCTCTGAAAGTTACTCCAGGAATTGAAAGTTCCTCTAGGAATTTCTCGGCGAATTTTTAAGAAATTCCTCCGAACATCCATCTTAAATTATAGCCAAATATTTCTCCGTTAATTCTTCCAAATATACCCTTTAAATTCCATTATTTTCTCGGTGATTTCTTTGGAAATTCTTTTAGAAATTCTCTTAGAAATTTCCACATCCCCTTTCCCAGAACTTTCACCAGAAAATCATTCAGAAATTCTCATGTAAACTCCTCCGGGCATTTTCTCTAGAGTTACTTCAGAAATTCCATCAAGATCTCTCCATTAATTACTTCGAGGTCTTTCCGGAAATTCTCATTGAATTTCTTCAGAAACTCACGTGGAAGCCCTGGATACTCACGCCCGGGAATTCTTCCGGAAATTCCTCCAAGGACTCTCCCGGAAAATTGTTCCCGTTTTTTTTCTTCGGGGATTCTCTTGGAAATTCCTTGCAAAATTCGTCTGCAAATTCATCTGGCTACAAAAATTTAATTACGTAGTAGGTAGGCAAGAAAAGGCAAAACAAGTGTTCACGAGTATTTTGCATGGCCTACTTCTTGTTTTGTGAAAAAGGTTCACAGATTTTACCCACTGGTCAAAACTCTTTCGGAATTACCTACAAAAATCCCCCTTGAAATTCCTCTGGAAATTATTTAAGGGATTCTCCCGGAAGATCCTGCAGCCATTCTCAAATTTCTACGTTACTTCGCTTAAAATTTCTATAAAAAAAATCCAACAGTATTTTCCGAGAATATTTTCCAGGAATTCGCAGCAATATCTTAAAACAATAACCCCGAAAATTCTTCGAGAAACTTTCCCACTTTTTATTCCCGAAATTCCTCCATGTATTCTCCCAAAAAAATGACAAAAATTTCCCCGGAAATTACTTCAAGAACATCTTCAGAAATCTTTTTTAAAGTTCCCCCGAAAAGTTGTTCAAGAATTATGCGGGAATTCGTTTCGGAACTCCCACAGAATTTTCTCAAATTATTCTGCAGAAAATTCCTTCAAAAACTGTTCCGGGAAGTTCCTTTTTCAGGAAGAATAGGAGTATCCGAAAGGATTTCCTGAAGAATTTCCTAAAGTAATTTTTGAAAAAAAATTAGCGATGGATTTCTTGGTTTGAGTTTGAGTTTCGAAAAATCTTGATTGATTTACCTATGGATTTCCTGGAGCTCGGAAAAAAATCCTAGGAGAATATCTGAATCTGAAACAAATCTAGGAGAAACTTGAAAATAAGAAGTTTTTTTTAATGAATTTCCTAAAGAATTTTCAGAGGAAAATATTTATGAATGTCAAAAAAATTTCTAATAATGTTTTGAAATATTTTCAAACTAAAATACGAAAAAAATTCTAGTTGAATTTTAGAGGGTGTTCTTGGAGTAATTCCTTAGTTTCCTGAAGAACAAACCCACATTTTCAGAAAAAAAAGTATCTTTATATTTGGCCGAGAATGTGTTGAATAGTGGCCATGTTGCCAAAAATTATCTCACGGCGCACTTTTTGGCCAGGGATCCACGCTAGTTGCAGTTTCTGATTAGATCAACACCCAATGATTTAGATTTAAATACTTTATCGACAGACGCCACCTCAATTCATCAAGCTGATACCGATCAAGTAGGGGAACTGTTCCATTTTCCATCTCACTGTACATATATTCATCTTATCGCAAAACAGAGAAATACAGTACCCATCTTGTCGCTTCTTTTTGCTAACATGCGTGCTCACTGCTGAAAAAAATCACAAAAATAAAAAATAAATCAAATACCTTTTCATTGCTTTGTTTTTGATGGGATGGAAATAGGAGCTTTGAGATGAAGTGCCAAACCGTACTTCTATATAAAAGTCGGCTGTCCAGGCCTCCTATCAAAAAATAGTTTCTGGAGTTAATAGCCTTTTCGTTACACATTGTTGTACGAGAAAGGCATAAACGATTCTACAGACGAGAAAATTAAAATAACTTAGAAAGTTTGAAATAAGTTTTTTTTTGTCATCTTCATACTCATCTTAGTGTAATGTACTTATGTATATAATTACGAATCATAATGCATGTTCCTCCAATTCAACGCGATGCGTTTGTTGCTATAGCTGAAAGTTTGTCGCTTTGGTAAGGAAGCGTCAATAGAGCCAATAGAATCGCAACGACAGTGACAATTCAGGACAACTATAACGACTGGATTCCACCTATACATAAAATCTATAGGTGGAATCTATAAAATACGTCACGTAAAAATGTTGTGATCCACCCCCAATCGTCATTTTTTGTAGTAACATGCATAATTATGCATGATGTGTAACATATCTTTAAAACGTCACAAATATCACGTAACCTATGGATGTTCCGAAGCATTTACATACAATATTTCATAAAAACAATAGCCTCACATTAACAAGGGCGATAATTTTGCGCAATGCTACATGTATGCACCATTTCAAGAAAAATCTGAGTCATGCTGGTCCGTGGTGTACTATATCAAATATAAATTTGCTTAGAATACAGAGCCTTCTATCGAAATTGTGGCTTCCGAGGGGTTTTATAAACATTACACCACTCCCAAATAAATAGAAGGGCAAAAAAAAATTTTTTTGTTCGGTATTTTTTTGCTTCGATAGTACGTACGCTTCGATAGTACGTACACTAAAATTACGAAGGTGTACGTACTATCGAGGTATGCCTGATATACAAAAAATTTTTAGAATAAATAGTTATCAAAACTTTATCAATAAGTTAATACATCTGTCAATACAGATTTTTGTCCAAGGTACCCCCTACGGCCAGCGAAAATACCCCCAGGGGTACATTTACCCCAGGTTAAGAACCGCTGCTCTAGAACAAATGGTGATTTTCTAAAGAACCGATTTTCTTCAATAATGCGTATTTTAAATCACTTATAACAACAAAATCAAAGTCAGAATTTTGCGAAAAAACTTAACTTTCCGCCGACGACAGGCAAATCGGAATTGTGAAAAAAAATCTGTAGCAACCACTAGCAGACAACCATTAATACTGACAACACAAAATTTTCTTCAGTCAAAATGCGAATAAATGTATTGCATCGTCTCCTTCCGTGCTTGGGATTCTACCACCGACGGCAATACTGTGCCGTAACCAAGCGATTATGTTTTGCACTCTAAATGAAGTTCATCTTTGAACCGATTTAACTTTCAATAAACAACGAAAAAAAAAACAAAGATAGAGTCTCGCGGGAAAATTCTGTTTTGTGCCGACGACATCTAAATCTTTGCAGACGCCACGGTCATGAATAAATTTCTGCAGCAATCACCCGCCGACAGCCGATGCTCGAACCGGCACTGACCCTATGATTCCGCTACCGACGCCAAACCGTTTATTATGCTTTATTCTATGAAGAAAGTTTGTCTAAAATCAACTCTATCAATCACTAACAGCACATAATCGAACTCAGAATCACGGTAGAAAATTTCACGGAATTTAGTGAACCTTTTTAGTCCATTTGTTTCTATAAGGATGAAAGAGTGCATGAAAATATGTATCCTCCGGTCACTGTACTACACAACGATGAAATCAAGTCAACTCGTTTCTTGGAGCACTTAATTCGACCCAGCCGACATCCAACATCCAAAACGTGCCACCGCTTCGTTCGAGAAAACGAACATGCATTAACCAATCACGGTGTCACTCAAACTGTCAACCGTCAAGCACCGCGCGTCTCCATCGCATGAAGCCAATCCGACCGACACGGCGCGACGCGACGGACCAATCACTTATTTCAACGATGAAGCATGTCCCCGTCATTATCGCTTCCTGGCCACATTGCCCCCAACGAACACGACCGACCTCGGCAGCCTCGGGAATGGTTGGTTCAGCGGCAGCAGCAGCAGCAGCAGCAGCGTTCCATAAATCTTTGCGCTGCGCCGCTACCTCCATAATGTGCATCGCTCCAGGGTCACGTCAAGACAAATGTGTGTCAACGACAGTGAGGATAACGAATCGGAATGACCACAGAAATTCTATTTGGCCGATTGCTCGGGCTCGCCTTCCTTGTCGTCCGCTTCTTCGCCAGTCAACTGTTTGCACTTTCCTATCTTGACGGGCTTAACGATGTCAACGATGCGGCTGAACTGGAGAGTTTTCCACATTGCAGAAAAGTACCGGCTGCTGCTCGGGACACTGAGATTGATGGCTGATAAAGTCGTAAATTTCAACGGGAAGTTTTGTAGCTTTTTTTAATTGTTCTGCTTAAAATTTGGACTTAGTTAATACGACAGCATTTGAACCGGGGTATTGTTTGAATAATGAAGATTGAACAGGCTCAATCTGGGGGAGAAGCAAAATAAATTGGAACAAATTTCAAACAATATACAGTTCGTAGCGGAGAGCTTTTAATTTTGGTATTGATCCAACATCGAGCAAAGCGGAAGCAGAATAGAGACGTCTTTAACAAAATTACTATCGTGGATGGCTCCAACAAATTTACAATAACGACAATTTCAATAAAAATTCTATTCCTTTTATTTATGCTAATGAAAAAAAAATTAAAATAATACATCCCAACCAACGATTTATCAGACGAAATCATCGCAAAACACTCGTTACCGGCACTTTATTATGCTCAAATCACGTTCCTATGTAACCGATACCAAACATTGCAACCGGTAGCGATAGAACATTCAATTTGGATCACACTAACCACATCACGTTCCTCTAGGATTTCCCGCTTATCAAAAAAGCACAGTATTTATTATCACTATTAGCACAACGTGATGTCGGTGCCAATCTCGATATCCATATCACCGATAAATTTATTAGCATCCAACCATTCCACCCGGCTAGAAACCACCAATCAACGGCGAAAACGGAACACGACACATTCCCGAAGCGACTCCCAGCCGGCATCATCGTCCAATCGTCTCGTTTTCGCTAAGCGAATATCTATTTAGCACGTCCTCGCCCCCGTCCTGCGATGGTGATGATTCCCGTGCCTCCAAAAACTTTGCCGGCAATATCCATCGTGCAGTTATGCACGGTTTCTTACCATTAGCAATTCCATCCTCGCTTCAGGTGAATTTTCCGGGGACACAGATATGAAGCTCGTTATTTTGTTATGTGTGTCAAACGATTTGTTTAGATGATTAGCCGTGAAAGTCGAACGATGCTTTTCGACCATTCCCAAGGATAAATAATGCAAAGTGTTTTGTCTTTAAACCGTTGATTTCAAATTTAAAGAAGGATCTTTCATCACACAAATGTACCATTTATCTCGATCGAGCAAACCGAACGGTATATAAAAAATAAGTTGTTCCGAAATATTTATATTTAACTTGATTAATGAAAAAAAATTGTTCATGACTTTAAATCGTTTTCCGTTAGTCAGAATAAAAAACCGGACGGTAATTACCCCCGCAGTTTAGATGGATAGAAAAACTGTGCAAATGTAGGTGGCAGCTTTATCTCATCGTTGCTTCTGGCAACGGTAACTGATTCGATGTAGCAATCCCCTGTTTGTTTTGAGTTTCGGAGTAAACTACATCCTTGCGAAAGTGCTTCTCGGAAGCTTTATTCATTATCTATGATTGAATGTTTTTTTCGATGAAAAAAGTTGCTTATTTGAAGCTTTGTCTCATATTTACCTATATTTGATCAGCACAGTTGTATAGTAGGGGTTGCAACGCGGCTCCGTAACGCAAAATCATCGAAGCAACCATTGCCGGAATTTCAGTTCATGTTTGATTAGCCTTAATCAAATTGCTACCAATCAAACCACAGCTGGAGGTAGGCGTGTTTTCATTATATTGGTACGATTAACTTCCCTTGGGGTGCCAATAAATTACTGACCCAGTATTCAAGACCGGTAAAGTTCGAAGATATCTTTACTGAAGCTGCTGAAAAATGGAGAAGTCGTTTGTGAAGCTCAACGGTACCAGTTACGACAACTGGGGTTTCCCTATGAAGCTGCTTCATGTCAAGGAAGGATCTTGGACCGCCGTGAAGGATAAGAAGTCTGAAGCGGAAACCGCTGCCTGGAAGACGAAGGATGAACAAGCGCTGGCGACCATTGGACTGGCCGTGGAAGACAACCAGTTGGTACACATTTGAAGGCCAAATCTACTGCCAAAGCTTGGGAAAACCGTGAAAAATTCCCCATAAGGAAGACACAATTTGTCGATGACATTTGGACAAGAATGGAAACATGAAAACCCACCAGACCCTCGGTTACCGCTCTGGAAGCCAGGGCGGAGGAAGGGTCCTGTCACTGGTGGAGTTAAACTGGGGCACGATGGGGCACGATGGGGCACGTGACCCACCAAATCGAACATTTTACTGAAATTTAATCATATCTGATAAGAAGATTATTTTGAGCTTTTAGTCGAACGTCTTCACTTGTCATAAGACGAGTTTGTAGTATCCCATTTCCAGAATTAAATGGGATAGTACAAACTCGTCTTATGACAAGTAATTATATCTGCCAATTTTTTTTGAAAAAATATTTTCCTAGAATTTGGATTAATTCTTGAAAAACTTCCGACGGATTTCTTGGAGTTATTGTTACGATTAGTTCGTTTTATCGTAAAAAATAAATTAAAATTGAAAACATGTAACCCAAGCTTTAAGCGAAAAACGACAAAACATTTCCCACGGTGCAAACGATGATAATAATCAGAGTGACGTTACTATTTGCGTTGCATAAGATCAGCGGGAGAGTAAAAGAGACAAATAGTGGCACGCAACGCTGATCTGCACCACCTTAGTAAAATCTAGCTTCTTGAGTTTGAGCCACTCGCCGCAACACGACAACACCATCATCTATTCTCTGCCATCCACGGTTCTCACGCATACAAGAATACGCGGTGCAAAAGGCTGCTGTAAAGCGGCAATTAATACATTCCACTAGTCCGCGCTAGTATAAAGTGACCGGAATGCAAATTTTTGAACACGTGCGGGTCAAACCTGAACCTTCTCCGAAAAAAGTAACCCGACACAGACTCCGGTGCCGAAAAAGTGCTAGGCACGACAGAACCTGGGTGGACGTAACGAGATCAGTTGGTTGGAAGAATAACTTTCGCAGACACCACTATATTGCGCGAGACCGAAACGCATTGACATCCCTCCGTGGACCAGTCGGGTCAGATTATCACAGAACGAACCGAAAATTAGAAAACGGAACAGTTCCGATTGGAAATCTGTAGCATCATTCCGGAGCTGGGCGGCGGAGTTACGTCATAAAGGAAAGAGGATAAGCGGTGCCAGAAAACAAATCGTTCCGTTGAAGAGGTCGTCCGAGCGATTGGAACGACGACGTTGGCAAAGGAGGTCTTCTCCTGCCTGGAAGGCCTCTTTTTCTGGGCTCGTACTTTCCGCAGGCACTGACGGAGGAAGTTGTCGACTTCAAGCGGGTAATCCGAAGAGAATTCTTGCCCAGTGGCTTTTCGCAGATTCTTCGTCTGGAGGCCAGCTTCAGATTCCAAGGAAGGGAAGAATCGTTCACGAAATACTTTCGCAACATTTCTGCGCTTTTTCGCTTTGTAGAACCGCCCATTCCGGAGGAAGAAAAGTTTTTCCTGGTGGAAAAGAACAAAAAAGAGAACTATACAACAATCTTAACCGTAGCTAGGCGTTGACTGGAGGAGATGGTTGAAGTTTGCACCGGATACTTCGAAACACGAATGCTCTTGAACAGACAGCGCTGAATTCCAATTCCGCACAGTGCGCTACTGGAACCGGACTTTGCCACGCCGGTAACCATCAACAGGGCTGCAACGCTGCCTCAACAACAACAACCACACTGCTACAACAGAGTTTACGCGGTAGAAGTAGAGGAAAACATTCCGCAAACGAAGCAGAGGAAGAAGAATCACGTGATACTTGGCAGCTGGGAGGGAGATCCAGATACTACACACGAAATAACAATAAAATTAAACGTCATGACGCAAGAAAATTATCGACGAGCAAAATATACCAAAGCAAGCGTCACACGGACTGACCAATTTTTGTTTTGCGTGTCATCGATGTTTTCGTTGATTTTATTGAAGCCGGTGCGTGACTTTCTCGAGTTTCAGATAACGTTCCGAGTGCGGGAATTTGAAATATGAAGTGTCTCGTGAAACTCTCTCTCCCGGAGTATTGAATTAAGAAGTATCCGGAACATAGTCGTTTTTCGCTTCCCTATGGAGGGAATCACAAAATACGGTGGAATAAATTCAGTATAAATAAAACACGAATCTCTTGTTAGCATCTATCTCGACCAACTCAACAACCAAAACTCATTCAAAGTCATTTATATAAAATTTAATAATTTTGTCGATATTTCTTCACAAAAATTTATTCCTAATAATGATATAAATTTCAATGAATCGTTATCTAAATTCTCGTGAAGTATGATATCAATGCAATGATATAGTTTGAAAAAGCATTTTAAAGATGAAAACCGGAACATGGTGAAACCGGTAATAACGACATGAGCATTCATGAAACGTTATCTTATTTCTAATAAAGTACAATATCAACGCAATGATATATTTTGACAAATAATTTCATAAATGATCACCACTACACCTTTATCCCTTTTTGTTCATCGAATCATCAGTATTTTAGCGTTTGTTTATCTGCAGAAGTTTATATCCTTAAGATAAAAATTTATTGAATGAAACGACATTAGCTTTTTGATTATGAGGGGATAGCCTTGTCGTCATGAAGAACCATTTCACAAGGACATTGCCGGTAATTGATGGTTTGGGGTAAGGAAAATAATTACCCTATATATTGATTATATTTGAATGAAAATTATATGGGATAGAATGTTAATGCAATTTAGCTTGTTTTTTTGCTTTTGTTTAGTTTGTTTTCTCAAGACCACCATGACAAGGTCCCGCTATTTAGACCCTTCATAGAGAGCAATCCCATTGAAGGCGCGCCCCTGATCAATAGGAAATCAATCATTTCTTGAGAAAACAGAACAGTAATACTGTTTTTGGCCATGCATCGGAGCCCTAGCCACATCCTTGTCTTGCTTCTAGAATATCAGTAAAACTCTTAAAACCCGGGATTTAGCTCTGTCTACAATACCATTTCAAGCAAGAGAATTTGTTCACCATTTTCAAACAAGTTTCACAGTTCGATTGTATTAGGCTTTTTTGTTCAACAACCGTCGTTTCAAATATAGATTGATAATGTTCAATATAATTTTCTGCTTTTTATAGTTTTCATCAGTACCGATACTCCCCATTTATTGAACATTTTCAGCTAGGTGTGCGGTGACATTTCGTGACAGCTAAAGTTAGGTCTGCACTGACATTCATATTTTTTGAATCTGAATCTCCCTCCCAGCTTGGCAGCATAGCATCAATGATCTTATAAAGCAAGTCAGCACGCTGAAGCTGAGCCTGGAGAGCAAAACCTGGTGTCAGAGGAACACGACACGAAACGATCAGCAAGCAAGATTTGGGGACAGAATTTGTCGACCCGAAACAACTCGACAGCAGTTCAGAAGTGGGCAACATTCCAGCTGGCAGTTCTCTGGCAGGGGAATAGTTCTCCGCAACCCTTCTGAAATTTTAAAAGAAAGCTATTGACCCTCTGAAAAGCAGGCTTCCAGGCCTCTTGAAAGGAGGCTTCCAGGCCTCTTGAAAGGAGGCTTCCAGGCCTCTTGAAAGGAGGCTTCCAGGCCTCTTGAAAGGAGGCTTCCAGGCCTCTTGAAAGGAGGCTTCCAGGCCTCTTGAAAGGAGGCTTCCAGGCCTCTTGAAAGGAGGCTTCCAGGCCTCTTGAAAGGAGGCTTCCAGGCCTCTTGAAAGGAGGCTTCCAGGCCTCTTGAAAGGAGGCTTCCAGGCCTCTTGAAAGGAGGCTTCCAGGCCTCTTGAAAGGAGGCTTCCGAGCCTCTTGAAAGGAGGCTTCCAGGCCTCTTGAAAGGAGGCTTCCAGGCCTCTTGAAAGGAGGCTTCCAGGCCTCTTGAAAGGAGGCTTCCAGGCCTCTTGAAAGGAGGCTTCCAGGCCTCTTGAAAGGAGGCTTCCAGGCCTCTTGAAAGGAGGCTTCCAGGCCTCTTGAAAGGAGGCTTCCAGGCCTCTTGAAAGGAGGCTTCCAGGCCTCTTGAAAGGAGGCTTCCAGGCCTCTTGAAAGGAGGCTTCCAGGCCTCTTGAAAGGAGGCTTCCAGGCCTCTTGTGTAACGAAGGACTGGTTTTAGGCACCAGTCAGAAATGGCGTGGGTTCGGATCCCACCGCTGTCACCATATGTAACGAATGGAAATGTCCCGAGCGGAATATTAAGACGCTTCTACCACGATATATGAAGTGTTCGGGGCCGAAGGCGCGGCACTGGTCTTTCGGTTTTTCTAGTTCAAACACTCAGTTACGATTGGAATAAGAACTTTTTATTTATGTAACACTATTTAGTTCTTACAATAATACTTTTCTTCTACTATGTAACACTTGTTTCTTATAATTACACTTTTTCCCTAGAAATTAAACTTAAATATTATCCATTTCAACGGATTTCGCACTATTTTCCGTATGAATTTTTCACAAGTTTCTAACACTTTTTTTCGATACTTATCAAGAGACTCTAACACCTATTTTCAATTTTACCGCGTCGGACTATTTAACTGTTCACTTTTATCTTTTCAAGAATTTAATTAATTTAAACTTAGATCTCGATTCGTGCACTAGTCACGAGTGTCGAGGTGTCTAAGGGACAACCCTGATTCATTTGGAGTGTTCGGTAGGCCGGCTAGGGAAACCTAGAAAGCGCCGAATTCCAATAAAGGTGCTGCTGAATATTTGGGACTGACCCTAACTCAATTGGAGTATTCGGTAGGCCGGCTAGGGAAACCTAGAAAGCGCCGAATTCCAATAAAGGTGCTGCTGAATATTTGGGACTGACCCCGAGCTTGGAAAAGCGCACGGTATATATAGTCAATCCGAGTTCTGAATTTCGTAATGATTTCATGAATTGCATCAGACTGGACTTTGGACCCCACGAAAAGTCCGAGAATCCTTAAATAACGTAATCATTTTCTTCATCCCACATTTATCTGTTCAGACTATGTGGTTTTAATTTTAACTTCGTAAATATCCCTTAATTTTTTTAGCATCCATTGATTACTCAACTTTGCATTCTTTATGGATGCTCCTAAAGTTCTTTTTCACGAAATGCTTAATCAACTTATTTGAAAAATCCATAAATTCCGAAACATCTTCCTTTTTATTCCAAATTTTTCAACAGTTATTTAATTTCTTGTCATAGATTACCCAATTCAGCCTTAATATTGGACTTCCATACTTTACGAAACTTTGCCCCTTTTTGGATGTTCCTTTGAAATTCTCTTGGAAAAATTCTGTTCTCTTTTCACTCTCTAAAACTCTCTTATTTCGAGCACACATTCAAGTGGCTACTTCAATTTACTAATGTATTAATTCATATAATTTTTGTATAAAATGAGTATCTCTAAGTCCTGCCCTTTCTTTACACTTAAACTTGAACATTGCTGTCTCACAGAGTAATGTTCAACAAGTCCCAAATGTTTCATAATGCATGATACTACTAAACCAACGGAGTTGTGAAAACATTCACTTAAAAATCTGTATTCGAACCCAACATGGGTTCTTTGTAAAACAGCGTACCATACCGCCGATCAATTAACAGCTACCGCTTGTATTACTCTTTGATTTCAAGTATGCTCTTAAAAATCAATCAATCAATATTTTTCTCTTTCTTTCAACTGGGCTTTGAATTAAATTCCCCTTTCCCAAAAGAATCATTACCCCTTCGGGTCGGCTCTTCTTTTTCCGAACCACTCAGACCCCAATATCAATATTTCCTTTCAAGTTTATATTGGTAAGAACAAAATCATGTTCTCTCTGTTTTTCACACTGGGCAACAAACCCCTTTAGATCAATACACCTGTATACGTGTATGTAGATTCAATGAAGACTCTTATTGTCTCTATCATTTTGGCTAAGTTATTATTCTACGCTCCTCACTCAAACAAATTCTTTCCTTAGTGTCCTATACATATGCGCCAATGCATCATCATCAATGACGATCGCGGTTATGTACCGCTATATCGTGCACTGTCCAATATGTGAGCACGTTTGAACATGTCACCCACCGCGCTCCAGTTAAGTAAATCTGACTAAGCTGTTTTCGACGGTTTCGCCAAACCGTGATAAGGGTATGCGATATCTCACATAACTTTTAAATTGATGAAAGGTAAATTAACCCAACAATTCCTATATGCAAAATTTTTAATTTATGTTGATTGCTTAAATTACTTTGCGTTGAGTAATTGAATATATTCGGCCTTGTTTTTTACAATATCTCACTGCCATCAGTATTTAAAATTGTTTTAGGAAGGTGTCGGCACATAAGGCTGTGCATATCCTTCCATCCCATCGAGTTGAGCATATATAGTAGATTATGCTCAATTGTTTGCGCCGGAAAATCCGAGTAAATATATCGGTCAAACGGTCAAAAGTAACATGAATTATATTGTCAATAGTGATTTTATGCTACATTGACCCTTAATAACGTACTTGTCGTTCCATTACGTTGGGAAAGGTAATGAACGTTTCCCTGCGTACAATAATTGCCACTAATAAAATTGAAATATGATGCTCCGTATGTGAATCGCCGGGCGTTGGTCCCTAACCAGTGGCAATGTTTTTTGCTTCTTGTATGTATATTATTTCGTATGCCCGATCGTTTATTTTAATTTGTTTTGGATCAGCTGATCGCATGAAAATAGGTCAGCTGAGTCTGTCTCTAAGTTTTACGCTTTCTTATATGTTTGGCTTAAAGATTCCTACGATATATCCCGTGATCCGATATGAGGAGTGATGAAGGATCTCAAGGCCGTTCATCTCCTCCCACACAAACGAGGTGAAGGTTCATTAAGAAAATGATCCTTCGCTTGTTAGGGTAGGCCAGAAACATATATATTTTTCTATTATATAATCATTCAATGGTCCGTTGTTTATCAATCATTATCAATCATTTTCTGTCATATCTGAATTTTACTTTCGGTGGATTTTAGTGTTAGAATCTCTTGATGTTATTCGTTCTGTATATGTTTTTATAAATTCTTTTAATAATAATTTCTTACAAAGTTTACTTTTGGATCTTTGATATGGTTCAGCTAACATTTTTTTGTTATTCTTCAACGCTTCTCTTGACCAAGATTTAAATACATTGATACGTTTCTGAGTTAATATATATAATTATTCCACAGTAATTTTCATGTTCCCTATTATTCTTCTAATTTATCCCTTCTATTATATGTTCTTCTAATTTAATTCGTACTCTTTGTGTTATTTCAAAATTATTTTTCACCCGTATCTTAGTGTTATATCAACTTATTTTATTATTAAAAAAAACTTTTTTTTGTTTTTTTTTTGTTTTCTGACCATACTGCATCTATTACGTGTTCTTCTAATCTATCAAATCACCCTGTTATATTCCTTTTCTTTTCTTTCGTCGTGTGACCATTTAATTTCCTCTAATCTTTTAAGTATTCTCATATTTGCACATAAACTTTCTCGAGAGTTTCTTACCTGATGATGCCTTCTCGAATCGCCTCGCCTTTACTTGGTGTTGCTCTTGCGTCCTCGTAATCATTAGTGTTGTTGATCACTTGGTTGGTTGTAAATCTCGAGTGCAGGGTGTGTTCCTAGTCTGCTGTTTGATTCTTCCGTATCGTCTTGTGCTTTCTGATGCCTTACTTGTTTCGCCGCTTAAGCTGCTCCTC
The DNA here is from genome assembly GCF_024139115.2 of Armigeres subalbatus. Classification (NCBI taxonomy): domain Eukaryota; kingdom Metazoa; phylum Arthropoda; class Insecta; order Diptera; family Culicidae; genus Armigeres; species Armigeres subalbatus. The sequence continues at coordinate 217,637,847 of NC_085141.1, read as the reverse complement.
TCGTGTGGGTTCCTTTGTACTGCCGTCTAAATTTGTAATCTTCGATGAAATTGTTTTGGCCAAGCCATGATGATGTTTTGGTAAATGATGTCTATTGTTTGTTGTGTGCAAAAATGGCTGTTGTACCGGCCACTTGTATAAATCTGACGTGATATCTCCAGAGGAGTAGAAGTAGCTCTGCTCTAGTTGTATTTCAATGATTTTCTGCATGTAACATTGTAATAGTTTGACGTTATTACAGTGCCTTTTTCAATAGTTTTAAGCTGCTTCCGTTCAGATAAGTTGCTAGTTAGCAAGTCGTGATGAATTGACGTGTGTCACACTGCTTAAATGAATGGATTCTTAGTTGTTGTACCGTTATCATGATGTTCGCATTGTTTGTGTTTGATTCGAAGACTTTGTTGTTGCTTTTTGAATTTCGCTGTGTATTGGCTTCAGCTTGTGGAAATTTTGATTACTTGATAAGTTGCCTTTGTGTTAGACCCGCCTCCGCTGTAGTTTTAGGACCTCTGCTTTGAATTGACTTTTTGGGGGGCCGTCTGGTTAAATTGATGAACACTGTTGAATTGTTGATTGTTCTAAAATTTCGTCTTAACGTTGTTTTTTTATCTTTGTGAGGCGACTTGTATCTGCTCGTTCCGTCATTATTGTGTTACTTTAACTCTTCCAAAATCATCTCCAGGGGTTGAATTAAAATCTCTTCTTGCACTTTCGGTTGTGTATGATGATGCTCCTGAATATGTCCTTGCTTTCAGCTTTGTATAATGTCTTGTCATTCACTTATCTCCAATCGCCTTGTTAAATCCGCCTTTTGTTTTCGTAGGATGCACATCCGTCTTCGCCTGTTATTTGTCACTTTAATTCGTATTGTTGATTTCGTATGATGTATTTAACACTTTCACTTCCTGGTTGAGTTCGCCTTCATTGATAACCTCCGAATATTTCGTCTTCTGTCTCCTGATCCCCCACACTCTCGATCTTCAGCCCACCGTATGACCCGTCGTTCCGGTGATATCAATTAACTATGGTATGTATATCGTGAGCCGTTGATGTCTTCCTTCTCTGCCAATGTCGTCTGTTCGTCTTCAATAGATGCTATCTCGACCGTCTCTCGAGTAAGTTGTGCATATTTAAATTTTCTCAAATTATTGTGAATAGTTCACTATCCTATAATTTTTATTAGACTTTGCAAATATAAGGACCTGCTCCTACAGTCTTTGTTACCTTTCACTTACTCTGCTATGTATCTTAAAATGTCTAAACTTAATGTGTCGAGTAAATCTTTAAAGGAGAATACTTGAATAATTTTCGCCAACTTGGCAAATTCTGGACCGTTATGGAATCCATCTATGAGTCCTTTGAAAAATACTTTCGAGTTAAAATCTGTTTCCTTAGTACCATTCATTAATATACCCCAAGTTCTTTTATTAGGAAATGAAAAAATTCTTCCATTTAAATGTGGTTTTAGACCATACGGAAGGTCGATGAAATTCTTCAGTTCTTTATAAGCTGATAGACTGTTAATTATTAAAAATGTAGCATCTTTTTCATATTCCTCAAGTATTTTTGTCGACAATCTTATTGATTTCTGTCTAAGCTGTGGCATTGGTTTTACAAACTCTTCGTAAGGATATGTTTTCCATGTATTATCTTTTGTGTCGACATTGAAGTTGATATTTTCTAGACCATCATTATGTGGGTTCCGAATTGATTCTTGTTGTTTGGAAAAAAGTTCAAATCTACCTGATTCATCCATTATTGGTTCAATTATTTCTGAGAATGATCCAGTTGTTTCGGGTTTCGAAGATTCTGTTGTGATAGATTCGGAATCTATATCGCTTTTAAAGTCATAATTCTGTTTATTCTGTTGGATAACCGAATCGATGTTTTTCTCGTACTTATCTCTTTCTTCATATTCTATTAAATCCTTGCTTACAAATCCGTAAACATTTAGAGAAGTGTTCTCTGATCTTTTTAGTTTAAAACGTGTTTCCTCGAAATTCATGTATGTTGATTCGATATGCTCCTTAGCAAATTTGTACCCAATTTTGGCTGGTACTCCTAATTTATCCACCACGTGGAATTTTGTCGGTATGATTAGTTCTCCTATTGTTAAATGAATCCATATTGTTCCAATGGATGGCACTTGTTTACCATTTACGCATATCCATGCATGTTTGAATGGGTCTATTTTTGTTGCTCCGACTTTGATTGCGGTGCTCTGATGAATGAAATTATAACAGATACTTGTATCCAAGTAGTATCTCTCATTGTATTGTGGATTTTCTGCGGTTGCCAGTTTACAATGAGATCGGGTTGAAAAGCCTCCATACATAGGGCTTGTTGAAAATGATTTTCCTGTTTCTTCTTCTTCGTATTGTGCATCAGTATCATATACTTGTGTATAAAAACAGTGGGATCCGTCTATCTTTTTCCTATCCAAACCCCCATGGTTTAGTTTTTTTGCTTCTGATTGTATTCAAAATTTCGTTTATTCCAGTTTCCTTCACGTAATGGTTCGAATCTTCTGTTTTCAGAGTTTGAATTTCCGTTCGTATTAAAGTAATTTCTATTTCCGTTGTTTTGATGCGGTGATTCATTCCTATAATTTTGATTCGAATTGTTTCTATTGTTTTGGCTATGATTGTTGTCATATTGGTTACCGTTATTTCTGTAAGAATTTTGTTCAAAGTTATTTCGTTCGTTGCGAGGGAATTGTAATGTCTGTCATTTCTTGAATAGTTATCATTTCGATTTCGATAACTATTATTATTCGGATATCCGTAGTTCTGATTTTGCTGGTAGTTATTAGATTGCCCATTGAAATGGTTTCTGTCATTATTTCTATTCCTTTGACCATTTCTGTCGTCATGGTCAATGTTTCTGTTGCTGTAAAAATTGTTTCTGTTTCTGAAATTTCCGAAGTTTTTTCTTTGGTTGTTGAATTTTTGCTCTTCTTTTTCAAGTCTGTGTGATTCTGCAATATGAGCATCCTGCAATCTATGCTCAATTTGTTCTATCTGCTCCACATCTATACATTCCTCCTGCAGATAAGTTATCAAGTCTTCCAAACTATCCTCCTTATGTGCTTTGGCTAAGTTTTTCAAGTTTCTATTTTTAAGCCCTCCTAAGAAATGGAGTCGTAAGTTTCTGAGAGCGTATGAATTTTCGCCGCCCCCTCTGTTCGCTTCATATTCATCAATGTGTTGTTTCATAGTAAGCACCCTATCTTTGTAACTTTGAAAGGTCTCTGTTCCAACGTTCCAACGTGTCCCTTGTTCCAACGTTTCAATCTTTTGAAACAATTCTTCTAATTTCAATTTTCCTTTGAATTCTCTTTGCAAATTATCTCTAATTTCTACCCAAGTATCGGCATGTATTCGTTTGAAATGCAATGCTGCTGGTCCTTTCAATTTGGATAATATTACATGAATGAGTTCCGTTTCGGTTTCATGGATCTCATTCTGATCATTCCTTGGTGGAATGAATTTTGCAAAATAGTCTGCTTGGAACAAAAAGCCATCCAATTCAGCTGCTGTTCCTCGAAATTCTGGAATGCATTTAATTGCTTTTTCTGTGGGGAATTCGTAAGCCATTTTGTTCAAGAATGATTTGTATACCGGCTCAAATTTAACACTAAATTCTTGTAGCTCGTTTAATATCAAAGATTTGGTATCGATTTCAGATTGATCAGCGTTATTTAATGTATATGATAGAAGATTAGGATCACGTATTGGTCCAAAATGTAAATCTGTGCCAGATATGGACACGTTCAGATTCGAAAAATCCTCAATACTAATTGGAAAATGATCTTCACTAACACTCACACGTCTATTCCTCATATTATGAAATTTTCCTGCTTGAATTTCAGAGTTCTTTCCGTATTTCTTGTTGTTTTGGTATTTTCTAATATTTGAATACAATTTTCATATTTCTTTTTCACAATATCCAGTTTATCTGTTAAATCATTCCAAGTTTCAGTTTTGTTTAATTGTTCATATTTTTGGACATTGTTCTCGAATTCTTCTAACGCCGCTTTTAAGGTTTCTGTTTTATGAAAAATACCTGTAAAGACCTGGTTCTGGTTCTATTTTTGTTTAAATTATCGAATTCCTTAAAAAGAATTCTTGAATTTGTTCTAATTGTTCAGAATCTTTTCAAATGAATCGTCCAAACTTGACATTTATTTGAATAATGTCAAAATCAGCAAATATTTTCACTATTGATGATGAGAAATAATATCCAACATGTTTTAAGGCATTCAAATTAAAGAAAAAGGTTTGTTACTTACCATATTAAAATTCCATGTATTATTGTTGTTTCCATATCTAAGACCTGGTGCTCGATCTTGTGGTCGTTTTCTGTATTTTTTCTCCGCAAAACCACTTCTACTTATCTGATGTTTGTTCTTATTTTCTTCGGCACTGATTTTCACTTAATCAAAAATTAGCGTTCCTCTGTTGCGAAAACAGTCTTTTTCCGCTGTCACCATATGTAACGAATGGAAATGTCCCGAGCGGAATATTAAGACGCTTCTACCACGATATATGAAGTGTTCGGGGCCGAAGGCGCGGCACTGGTCTTTCGGTTTTTCTAGTTCAAACACTCAATTACGATTGGAATAAGAACTTTTTATTTATGTAACACTATTTAGTTCTTACAATAATACTTTTCTTCTACTATGTAACACTTGTTTCTTATAATTACACTTTTTCCCTAGAAATTAAACTCAAATATTATCCATTTCAACGGATTTCGCACTATTTTCCGTATGAAGTTTTCACAAGTTTCTAACACTTTTTTTTCGATATTTATCAAGAGACTCTAACACCGATTTTCAATTTTACCGCGACGGACTATTTAACTGTTCACTTTTATCTTTTTCAAGAAGTTAATTAATTTAAACTTAGATCTCGATTCGTGCACTAGTCACGAGTGTCGAGGTGTCTAAGGGACAACCCTGATTCATTTGGAGTGTTCGGTAGGCCGGCTAGGGAAACCTAGAAAGCGCCGAATTCCAATAAAGGTGCTGCTGAATATTTGGGACTGACCCCGAGCTTGGAAAAGCGCACGGTATATATAGTCAATCCGAGTTCTGAATTTCGTAATGATTTCATGAATTGCATCAGACTGGACTTTGGACCCCACGAAAAGTCCGAGAATCCTTAAATAACGTAATCATTTTCTTCATCCCACATTTATCTGTTCAGACTATGTGGTTTTAATTTTAACTTCGTAAATATCCCTTAATTTTTTTAGCATCCATTGATTACTCAACTTTGCATTCTTTATGGATGCTCCCTAAAGTTCTTTTTCACGAAATGCTTAATCAACTTATTTGAAAAATCCATAAATTCCGAAACATCTTCCTTTTTATTCCAAATTTTTTCAACAGTTATTTAATTTCTTGTCATAGATTACCCAATTCAGCCTTAATATTTGACTTCCATACTTTACGAAACTTTGCCCCCTTTTTTGGATGTTCCCTTTGAAATTCTCTTGGAAAAATTCTGTTCTCTTTTCACTCTCTAAAACTCTCTTATTTCGAGCACACATTCAAGTGGCTACTTCAATTTACTAATGTATTAATTCATATAATTTTTTGTATAAAATGAGTATCTCTAAGTCCTGCCCCTTTCTTTACACTTAAACTTGAACATTGCTGTCTCACAGAGTAATGTTCAACAAGTCCCAAATGTTTCATAATGCATGATACTACTAAACCAACGGAGTTGTGAAAACATTCACTTAAAATCTGTATTCGAACCCAGCATGGGTTCTTTGTAAAACAGCGTACCATACCGCCGATCAATTAACAACTACCGCTTGTATTACTCTTTGATTTTAAGTATGCTCTTAAAATCAATCAATCAATATTTTCTCTTTCTTTCAACTGGGCTTTGAATTAAATTCCCCTTTCCCAAAGAATCATTACCCCTTCGGGTCGGCTCTTCTTTTCCGAACCACTCAGACCCCAATATCAATATTTCCTTTCAAGTTTATATTGGTAAGAACAAAATCATGTTCTCTCTGTTTTTCACACTGGGCAACAAACCCCTTTAGATCAATACACCTGTATACGTGTATGTAGATTCAATGAAGACTCTTATTGTCTCTATCATTTTGGCTAAGTTATTATTCTACGCTCCTCACTCAAACAAATTCTTTCCTTAGTGTCCTATACATATGCGCCAATGCATCATCATCAATGACGATCGCGGTTATGTACCGCTATATCGTGCACTGTCCAATATGTGAGCACGTTTGAACATGTCACCCACCGCGCTCCAGTTAAGTAAATCTGACTAAGCTGTTTTCGACGGTTTCGCCAAACCGTGATAAGGGTATGCGATATCTCACATAACTTTTAAATTGATGAAAGGTAAATTAACCCAACAATTCCTATATGCAAAATTTTTAATTTATGTTGATTGCTTAAATTACTTTGCGTTGAGTAATTGAATATATTCGGCCTTGTTTTTTACAATATCTCACTGCCATCAGTATTTAAAATTGTTTTAGGAAGGTGTCGGCACATAAGGCTGTGCACTTGAAAGGAGGCTTCCAGGCCTCTTGAAAGGAGGCTTCCAGGCCTCTTGAAAGGAGGCTTCCAGGCCTCTTGAAAGGAGGCTTCCAGGCCTCTTGAAAGGAGGCTTCCGGGCCTCTTGAAAGGAGGCTTCCAGGCCTCTTGATAGGAGGCTTCCAGGCCTCTTGAAAGGAGGCTTCCAGGCCTCTTGAAAGGAGGCTTCCAGGCCTCTTGAAAGGAGGCTTCCAGGCCTCTTGAAATGAGGCTTCCAGGCCTCTTGAAAGGAGGCTTCCAGGCCTCTTGAAAGGAGGCTTCCAGGCCTCTTGAAAGGAGGCTTCCAGGCCTCTTGAAAGGAGGCTTCCAGGCCTCTTGAAAGGAGGCTTCCAGGCCTCTTGAAAGGAGGCTTCCAGGCCTCTTGAAAGGAGGCTTCCAGGCCTCTTGAAAGGAGGCTTCCAGGCCTCTTGAAAGGAGGCTTCCAGGCCTCTTGAAAGGAGGCTTCCAGGCCTCTTGAAAGGAGGCTTCCAGGCCTCTTGAAAGGAGGCTTCCAGGCCTCTTGAAAGGAGGCTTCCAGGCCTCTTGAAAGGAGGCTTCCAGGCCTCTTGAAAGGAGGCTTCCAGGCCGCTTGAAAGGAGGCCTCAATTAGATAACCCCGTCGAAAGGTGAACTTTTCCTGACAGTCTTGACATAGTGGGAACATGAAAGTCCGCAATATTTCCTCGTGATTGCGCTGCACTCCCACACATGCTGCTTTAAATGTACGTCTGCAGCTGCCGTGACATCACCTAAGTAAACGATTTTCGTTTTGTGTCCAGTTCCACACTTCATTGTCACACACGGGGTAGGGTAACCGTACCCTTAGTGGAGGTAGCGGGGTTTTAATGAGATTTATCATATTTATACATTTTACGATGGTTTCAGTTGATGCGTCGTGATTTAAATATCCCGTTAAATGCAACTTATCTAAAGATTTCGCTTGAAAAACTATTGAAAACAATGATTTTTCTTAACAAAATTGACTCCCTTGCACCTATAGTGGTGCAACTGTACCAATAGTGGCGAGTCTCATAAGAAACCAATGGATAGCACCACTATGGGAACCAAAATTAATTTTTACCGCCACTAAAGGAACAGTGTACCCATAGTGGTGCAAGCAATATTTGGTAATTGTTGATGTTAAATGACATCTATCTCATTTTTGTTAGCAAATTTATTAGTTTATCTATTGACTAAGATATTAAAGCTGTAAATTTCCCATAATTATCAATTTTTAAAACATATTTTCTTTTGTGGATCTACTAATACCTCCACTATTGGTACCGTTACCCTACTTACTTACGAGAGAAAAAAATTAACGCGGAGGTCACGCTCGGTCAGTTAATAATATTTATAAAAAGTCAAAATAATAAAATTATTTACACGAGCGCTAGAAAGCGCGTTATAACCCAAAGGTGGTTCAGACAGCAATGAGAAAGCCCCTGGATTTTAAGTTGCTGGTATGGAGAGACGGTCTGCCGATTGAAGAAAAGCAGCCTTTATGGTTTGAATCATCGTCTTTAAGAGGTCCTCGAACTAACTGGTTTCCAACAGTGTGATACGGATCCGCGCTTGTACCGAAAGCAGTTTGATGGTGTTACGTTCTCGTTAACGAAGAAGTATCGAAGCAACCATTGCATTGCTCGAATGTCAGTTCATGTTTAAGTAGCCCTAATAAAATTATTTCCTACACCCAGCCAAAAATACTTAGGAGGTTCATAAAAACCACTTATGATTTGGCGCCACAAAGATTATATGTGGAAACCATAAGTGTAATTTATGATTCAGAAGGAGAAATGCATTTTCAATTACTTACAACTATCATAACCAGACTTATGAATATCATGAGAAAGAGCTATTGATATCATAAGAGTGGTAAATAATTAATCACAGTCATATTTATGAATTTAATAATAAAAATAAGATAAAAATTGAAAGTACTTGTAATGAAAATTTTATTTAAAAATGCATGCCATGAATGTTTAGAAGATGCTTTGATTACTATAACAAAATGTTATAGTTTCAATATTTTACCAAATCCCACCGTCAAAAAATAGTAAAATTATGAGCATTAGCATTCTGATAAACATATTTGTTAAACAATTAGGGGATTTGAAATGAGTCCATGGGCGAAAATAGAATCATTATCATAATAAAAACAATTTTTCTCCTATGAATCACCAGCCTGAAAAAAAAATCCAAATCATTAAAAACGAAATATAAATCAGTTTTCTGAAATGTGTTTAGAATGATGCAATGATAAACACAACCAAAATGAGTAATAAAAGCATTCAAAACGTCTTGATCGACCAAAGTTGAAACTATAAATCAGCAATGCTATTCACTCATCCGTCACCGCCATGGTAAACTGAATATTTTTCCTCAATGTCAACTCTAATGCCAATCATAAGTCATAGTTATGGAATTCAAAACCATTTTTATGGAGAGCATAAGTCTTCAATGGAACCGAAAAAGCACTCATTCATAAGTTGTAGCTTATGAAAATCCTAAGTGTTTTTGCCTGCGTGTATCAAACCACAGCTGAAGACAGACGTGTTTCCATTATACCGGTACGATGAACTTCCCTTGGGGTGCCAAAACAATCTTTGTTTATTCCATGGTGTCAGACAGATGCTTGAAAAGCTATAAAATGTCGATTGATGGTTTTTTTGTGCTAGGTCAACGTATTTCAACAGGCTTGTGGCAAAATTCTTCCGCTGACTATTGAGGTTGATTTGTGTTTTATCGCATGAAGCCGAGCTTCAACTTAACATTTATAACACGACATTATTCTTCGGTCGGTTTCCAATACTCGACTAGCCATATTTAGTGTCAGACGAGCTCAAGTTTGAAGGTGCCAGGTTACACAGTTTGTGTAATTAGCATTTAAGACATTTGGTTGAAGTCACTCCAATAGTTTGTGGTCTTGATTTTAATTTCAAAGCTTCACTCCGTGCATAATAGTAGTCTACTTTTCCACCCAATAATAAAGCTACATATTCGCAGTATTTCCGGCTATAAAGAACGCCACAGCACCAACCTGGTCCTGGCACCTCACAGAAACACCTTCTATATATTGCCAACTTCACCTGCAGGAACGCTCGTCGCATCACTATTGCGAGGGAATGCAGCAGCAGCTTGATTGATGCGCCTTTGTAGTGCTACTCACCAAAATGCAGTTGAAACGCACCATTCTAATTACAATATCAATATTTATGGAAAACACACGCCAACGTTACCTCGATCATAGCGGAATGCGAAATTTGAATATTTAGTGTTGTCCGAACGGACCAACGTTGGAAATAATTTGGAACGCATTCTCGTGGGGTGGCTGCGTGTTTGGGTGGGATATTGCATAACTATGTACAAGGGCCCTCGAGGAAGATCGGTGCTTTTGATGAAGGGTTCGATAAATTTCGGGTGATGTGTGCTGTTAGATAAATGCGTTTGAAATTCAACGAGTCCGCATGATTGACGCGAGGGTTCGTTTCAATAACATTTGACTATTATTAATCTATTTCGGTGGAATTCGTAGCGGGCAATGCTGCGGACGGACGTTGTGAAGGTCGTTTAGAATGAGTTGTTTGCTGATGGACAAGAAAGCCCCTGACTGATTCAGCTTGGGGCGAAAGAGCTTCTCTGCATGTACAATGAGGTCACGTCAAAATATGATATGGAAACAAATTAATTAAAATAATGATTGTTTTTGGCCGGCGAGTACATTTGCTTAGTACCTACATGTAGTTACAGGCGGAATGTTTTTCAAACATTTTTGTTATTTGCATAATGAAGCTGTTACGGAGCCGATATCATTTTCAATGCAGCAATAATGTTAGTTTTGATTTCATTGTTGATGAAAACGATCTTAATAGGGAAAAAGATCACTGTCACAAAGTTTGTTTAAACGATAACCGAAGGAAAATAAATGAAATGAATTTCAACGCAGTCGGTTGATATTTTCTCGGCAGCTGTCCAATGAACGCCAAACAATGCGCCGAACAAATTTGCACAGATAAGTGTTTTTCCAACAACTCCTCGCTAGAGGTGTGCACTGTTCACAAAATGGACGGCGGTGTCAAAATTTTGTTCGACGGCGACGCGACGATTCTTGCGGTGTTCACGCCGGAGTAATTATTTTTTGGAACTTCTACGGGAAATTATTTTTGGAGCTTCTACGACATTTTTTCCGAACTTGCACTAACAAATATTCGAAATTTACACGGTGCATTCATGGAAACTTTCACAGAAAATTCTAAGAATCGTCTATAAAAAGTTCTTAGCATTCACGAGAAGAATTTGAGAATTCGGAAGGCGTTTTTTTAATTTAACGAGGAATTGCTTGTAAATTCCACGGAGGGCTCTTCGGAATTTTTACATTCTTATCATGTACTTCACCTTCGACGTGTCAGTCCCTGCCCTTCGTATTACGTCCTCCTGAGCGATGTTGAATACCAGGCACGACCATCACCTTGCGCAACCTTCTGCGCGTTTCAAAGATACTCAAGTATAGATACTCATCAATTACGTAACGCAAAAAAACGCCATTTTAAACCCCCGCTCCCCCCTTTGTCTCACTTTTTGTATGAATGATTTGGAATTTTTGTATGGATTGTCACACTACTCTGCTCCCTTACATGAAAATACGTACTCGTGCATAGGTTGTCATATCTGGTCTTGATAGATTCTATCATATGCGGCTTTCAAGTCGATGAGTAGAAGATGTGTATTCGCGGCAATTCAGCTTATTGCCCTATTTGTGGATGGGACACACTACACCTTCCATCCACTCCTTCGGCAGAACATCCTCATCCCATTTTGAAACCATTAAGAAGGTGCGACAAAAGGTCGAAAAGGACAAAAGGTCGAATGGAACAAAATGTCAACAAAAACAGGTGCGACAAAAGGTCGAGCAAAACAATATGATAATAAGTTGGCTGTATTCCAAAAGAATTAGTGAAATGCATTCAACTTCAACCAGAAGTAATACACAGCCATTTTCAAAGAAGGAGTGATTACTATGAAACAATATTATGAATATCTAGATAGTTCTGTTAGAGATGAGAAAGATTGTTGATTTCAGAAATGAATAAAACTTGTATTGTGTGAGATTGTCTCTCCCCGTTTCAGTTTCTTGTCTATTTTGAACTTTTATCCCGTTCGATGTTTTGTGCTTTCGACCATTTGTCCCTTCTTTGTCGCAAGTCTTTCGAACTTTTGTCCCTCCGTGAGGTTTAGGAAATGGCCAATGAGGACTTTTGCCCTCTACGAAGACACCAGAGGTTTATGCAGGATGAACAATGAAGAATGCACTTTCGCATGACACGTTTCGGTCTGCAAACAGGTCTGCCAATGAGGTCTTCCACACAATACAGATTCTCAGCAGTTAAGGTCACTCCTGACGGAATCCAATTTTCAAAGTACTCGCGTTTTCAAGAGGATTCCGTCAGGAGTGACCTTAATTCTTGAGCAATCAAAAAGAATAAGCTGCCGTTTGTCACGTTTCGGTCTACAATCGAGAATATTTTTTTTTTATAGGTTCATCCGGGACACTCAAAGAAGGTACGGAAGTGGTGCACTGAACCAAGCGGTTAGTTACCATCTTTTTGGAAAATACAACACACGAACAATTCACTTTCAACTTGGTAACTTAAAGTCCAAAATTCTCCCTTTATTTATCAAAACGCTATTCATAACTACTATTGATATTGTCTACATTTTTTCTCTCACGACGTCTCGAGACGTCTCACTACTCATTTCGCGCTTCTCACTTTTTACGCTTCTAATTTCTCACTTTCCAAATGAACTATTCGGCTAATTGACCTATATTCAGCCAAATGTCCTATTCGGCCAAATGACCCTTTCGGCCGAACGACCCTTTCGGCAAATGACACTTTCGGCCAAATGACCCTTTCGGCCAAACTACCCTTTCGGCCAAATGACCCCTTCGGCCAAACGACCCTTACGTCCAAACAACCCTTTCAGCCAAACGACCCTTTCGGCCAGATAGGTTTCGGCCTAATGGTCTGTTCGTCCTAGTGGCGTTCAGCCAAATGGCTTTCGACCGAATAGGTTTCGGTCAAATGACCCTTCCCCTCCAACAATGTTGCATACTCTAATGAAGAATGTCAAAAGCTATCTACAATAACTCCCATGCGACATTAACATATTTTGTTGGAAATTTATAACATAATCAGATACAAAATATATTGTTTACTATGCAGTTAGAAATTCTACAGGTCGTTATATGTAGGTCACTGAACAAGCTAATTTTTCAAGAACATGGCACAAAATCTAATCAAAATCAGTTATAAATATCACAATGTGTTTAAAATTGTGTTCAGTTTTTGTTATGCTCTTCTAGTTAGGATGTTATATTAAATTGGCAAAACAAAATTTGTTATTGACTTGGATGCCAGACGTTATTAAAATAACTAGATTTATATCAAAATTAACACTAGTTGTACCAAAAGCTTTAAAATTTTGTAACAATTTTATCACACAAATAACATATTTTGTTATAAAATTTAGAGGTAAAATAACTTATTTATAAAATAATCAGATATATTGTTTATAACTTATTTATAACAAATACCAAATATATTGTTTGCTGCGCAGTTAGAAGTTGTTACAGGTCTTTTCGGAAATAGGGGTAATTATTTTTTATATCATATTTTGATAAAATCTTGTTACAACATTTGGAAGATAGTGTTTTTTTGTTAAATATGTTGGCTGTGCATATGCACATCACATGTGTCAAAATGGACAAATTGATATGAAATTTGCGAAAAAGAATCCACGTGTCTTGGAGGGACTCGAACCCTCAACCTCCTACTCTCTAGATAGGCGTGATAACCCCTACACAACAAGACCACTTAAAGGTCACGGAAAAGCCATCAGAATCCGAGTACCAACCTCCACCGCGGTTAGCTCTTTTTTTGCAATTTGAATATCTTTCGGATGCTTGATTTGTCCAATCTTCACATGTGCATTACTGTTGTATATCCACAGTCAAGCGAGTGCACATTGTTTATTAAACGAGAGGATCACACTCTATGCCCCCAAAAACGGGCTGAGCGGATTTGTATAGAGTGCAAATCAATCACACTCTGCGCACACTCTTGCGCACTCGCTTGACTGTGGATATACAACAGTAAAGCACATGTGAAGATTGGACAAATCAAGCATCCGAAAGATATTCAATTTGCAAAAAAAAGCTAACCGTGGTGGAGCTTGGTACTCGGATTCTGATGGCTTTTCGGCAAATGTGACATTTAGGTGGTCTTGTTCTGTAGGGGTTATCACGCCTATCTAGAGAGTAGGAGGTTGAGGGTTCAAGACCCTCCAAGACACGTGGATTCCCGACTAGAAGGTCATATCAAAATTATATCAACCTATGTTATTATGTTATACTAAATTTTTATAACAAAATTTGTTAGAAACATGGTGCAGGATGTTGTTAAAATATCTAAAATTCTATCAAAAATCACACTACTGGAAACAAAAAACTATCATATTTTGTTACAATTTTATCATAAAAATAACATATTTTGTTAGAAATTTATAACAGAATCAGATATAAAATATATTGTTTCTGTGCAGTTGCAATTTTTTACAGTTCATGATAGGTCTCCAGATTGTGATCAACAATCAGAAATTTTTGTTTTTGTCTGAGCAAGAATATTTTACGAGAACATGAAACTAACAACATTACAAATAAGACAACCATTTCAAATAATATCAGCGTTGTGATATCTATAGCTGGGAGACTTGACTACATCTATTTTAATTGCCTACTGTTGGGCAATTCGGTGTTAAGCATTTTTTAAATCATATTATGATAAAATCATGATACAAGATTTGAAAGATAATGGCTACTAAGAACAAAATTTTATCAAAATAAGTTATAAATATCACAATGTGTTAAAATTGTGTTCAGTTTCTGTTATGCTCTTCTAGTCGGGTTCTTTTTCGCAAATTTCATATCAATTTGTCCATTTCGAAACATGTGCTGTGCATAAGCACAAGCAAGATATTTAGCAAAAAAATGGTTTTCGTACGGCCGAGTTGCCGAATAATATGCAATTAAAAGATAATGGCAACTAAGAACAAAATTTTATCAAAATACGTTATAAATATCACAATGTACTGAAATTATGTTCAGTTTTCGCTATGCTCTTCTAGTCGGGTCCCTTCCTATTGGATCTCCAAAGGCACTACGTGAGGTTCCGGGAGTGGCCGATGAGGTCTTTTGCCCTTAGCAAAGACTTCAGAAGTTTAAAGTCGTGTGAAACCATGAAGAATGAGCTGTTGCGTGAGACGATTTCTTCCGAAATCAGAAATGTCCCCTTCTTCCGAAAGTGGTCAATGAGGTCAATTGGCCTTTATAGAACCATCAAAAGACTTTTCGTGATAAACCTTGAAGATAGAGCTGTGGCATCAAACGTTTTGGTCAACAAACAGTAATATCTCTTGCTACAGGTTCTCCCGAGGCACTCCGTGAGGTTCTGCAAGTGGTCAATGAGGTCTAACAAACTTTACAGACTTACCAGAAATTTATTGAGATAAATTTTGAAGAAAGGGCTGTCGCATGACTTGTTTTGGGCTGAAAACTAAAATGTCCCTTTCCACATCTTCCGCAAGCACATTTAACGACATCCTAGAAACGCTCACCAACCCTTAAAAAATACCGAAAAATCACTATTAGATTCGTATTTAGCGTAATTATATTTTAGAAGAGTTTCATACAAAACATAAAGTTGTCATCGAAATACCCCAGATGAAGCATAGCTCCCATTTCCATCCCACCGAAAACAAAACAATGGAAAGGAATTTGATTTGTTTCTTATTTTTGTGATTTTTTTCTGCAGTTTTACTCACATTTTTTGTGTATAATATATCTTATATTTTTCTATCTTTAACTACCAGAAACAAATTAGAATCGTTGATTATTCCTATAATTTGTTGATAATTCACATTCTACTTATCTAAAAAAAATGTCATTTATTCATTTTTTATTCAATACAAAATTTCACTGTCCAACAAATTTGAACAACTTTTCGCTCCCTTCAACACTTTGTAAAGCTGTTTTACGCTGAATTCAGATACATATTCAAAGATCTTCTGTAAGACGGTCCAACTTTTGAGAAAAATCAGGCTTTCTTTCACCAAAGTTCGTATTTTTATAAAAGTTTGGATTCTTTGCTAATTTCGAGTTTTCACTTTGAGAATAAAGTTTGAATTTTGTAGAATGGGCCTTGCATATGCATATGAGTTGTTGGATTTCAGCTGGCGCGTACAATGATGAAAAAACTTGCAGAATGCACATGAGTTGTTTGATATTATTTGACACATTCATTTGTTGTGGAAACACGGAATGAATTCACAAAAGTACGTCTTTTCATAGACTGTTTTGAAATAGGAAGCCGAATTCATCCTTGCAGAGCAAAGGAACCAAATTACAGATATGTACTTTTGTGAATTTAATTCCGTTTTCCACAACAAATGAACGTGGCAAATATTATCTAACAACTCATGTGCATTCTGCAAGTTTTTTTTTATGAAGTTCAAATTTTATTCTCAAAGCGAGCAGCCGAAATTCAGCTTTGTAGAGTAGAGAAACCATATTTCGGTGGTAGGTCGTAGCATTTGCTCAGTTTAAGGCAAGGAATTCAATCGCAATTCAATCACACAGCTCTATAAAAAATTATGCCAAACGACCAATTTTTTGATCTATTGTGATGTATTCCCCTTTTTAATATGGCTTTAACACAATGTCAAGTCACTATTTAGAGTGACCGTCAAATGTGACTCGTAGCCCTTTCCCAGACTGGTAGTACATTTTTAATAAACTGCACCACCAGATTGGGTGTTATTCTCCAAACTTCATAGGGTTCAAATAGCTCTTTGTTGAAGAACTTTAATCTTTTTTTTGAAAATTGCCGGCAATGGCATAAAATGTGTTTCGAGTCTTCTTTATCCACGTCACAGAATCGACATGAATGAATGAATGATCTTTATTTTTTTTTATTCAGTTGCTTCAAGTGATAACGGCTCGGACAATAACCTGTTATTAAGCCCGCATATGTTCTAAGATCTTTTTTGGAAAGCTCTAAGATTTTACGCGTCACAGAAATAGTAGGTGTGATGAACCTTTTGGACTGTCTCGCATTAGGAGTGTGTTTCCAATTTGTTTTTATGTCCGATGTTATCCACATTTATAGCACCATTTTCAAAGCACATTCGGATAATTCACAAAATGGTTCTGGTCCACAGAAACTGTTTGATGATCCGCCAATTTATCAGCTCTCTCGTTCCCATCAATCCCACAGCGGTCAGGAACCCAATATAAAGTGACTTGGTTACAACAAGACAAGTTTTGAAGGGAATTTCTACATTCCCAGATGTGTTTTGATGTGCATGTCGCTGACTTCAAGGCATTCAAAGCTGCTTGACTGTCTGACATAATGCAGACGTTTGAATGCCTGTATACGCGTCGCCAACACAAATTAGAGCATTCCAAAATAGCTTGTATTTCAGCTTGAAACACAGTAGGCCACTTGCCCATGGGGATTGAGATTTCTGCCCCTGGGCCAGCCACCCCAGCTCCTGCTTGATTGTTCAGTCTCGAACCATCTGTGTAGAAAACTATTGATCCTGATCATAGATTTGGACCGCCGTTTTCCCAAGCATTACACCCAGGATTTATTACAATCCAAATTTCTATACATTTAATTGCATTTCGCAACTCGGCCATTCCAAAATTTTTTTTTTTTTCAAATGACTTGGTCATGCAAATACACATGTTTCCGAAATGGACAATTGGATAATGAATTTGCGAAAAAGAATCCACGTGTCTTGAAGGGGCTCGAACCCTCAACCTCATACTTTCTAGATAGGCGTGATAATCCCTACACAACAAGACCACTTTAAGGTTACGTTTGCGGAAAAGTCGTCATAATTGTTTGTTAAATTTTCATTTCGGAGTACGACAACAATAATGGTAATGGGAAACCTAAAAATAGATTTTGTGTGGATTCTGTACAGCAGACTACCACAGTAGATCTCGGGACAGTAGCGGTTCAGTAACCCAGAGTGCCTAAAAAATAAAGAAAAGAATAATAATTTAACACGAATTGCAAACTGTAACATTATCCAGAATAATGCATAGTATAGACTTGTACAAATCTGAACCGATGCCGATAAAAGAAATTATAGATCAGCGACGCGTCGATGCAAAATGTCGAAGGCGACGGCTCACAACTCTATTCGTCATACCTGTCGCGCCCACTCATTCAGCCAATGGGGATACCGACCGCAGTACGCGATTTTCATTTCAAGCCTGCTGATTGAGCCCCACGTGTTTCCTGCTGCCGCAAAAATTAACACCGACCAGAGATAGAGTTTCGATATGGTCGAGTCGCGAACGAAGGAAAACATTTCAACGGGCGCGGCAACAAGCGGCCGGCGCGGCGTGGCAACATGTTTACTGTTTGCGTTCCGGTCCCCGGTGCTTCTGGGTGCCAATAAATTTGATTTGGCCATTCGCTCTGATTAACCGGGTAGTTTGGTGTAGCGAGCCGAAGCCAATACGGTACGGCGAATGGCAAACGGAATGAAACTATTAAAGCATCTGTAAATATTTAGACGATAGAGACACTTGGCGCGGTCATTTATAAGTTTGCTTGGGGTGATTGCACTCCAAATGTTTATAACGGAGATATTTGTTCGTATATTTGGGCAATTACTTTACTAGTCAATCCCTTGGGTCATCCCATCATTTGATCTTTTGAGTTCATAAAATAATGGAATTGATTGTCAAGAAATAAGCTTTTTCCATTGCTCTTTGCTGTGAATATAACTTGAATTGCGATGGCCATCATCGAAGGATCAAAAGATAATATCGGTTCAAATCGCTCTTTGATGAGGGATAATAGCTTGCTTCGAGGGACGATAGAATCCCTTGTTTACATGAAATCGCAATGTTTGATCCCTTCCTAATGCAACAAAATTGGTTACGCTATTATTCATTGGCAATTTATATTTACTGTTTTTAAGTATCAAGCTAATAAGGCTTGTATCATATGTTTATTCGCATTCAATGCATTATAGATGTCTATCCGTTATATAAAGCCATTACCTCAATTGTACTCAGATAGATAAACCAATTATTAGCTATTAGTTTAATTCATACTAAACAGTAAAGGCAGCCGTGCGACCCATTTAGTTCAAATCTGTGGTTTACGACCCACATTTGCCTTTTTCTCACATTATTTGCGGAAAATCTATGCTCTCCCTACATTGCTCCAAAGGCGATGACTATGGCACTATCAACCAGTAGTTGTCGCCAAAAAGAGTACCCAACATCCGATTATGTGACCACCAGGGGCCCGGCCGGTGGTTTATTCACTTTTTCACTCCTAATTAAAATAGCTGTCACAGGCTGAGTGTGAAGACAACACTACTCGAAGGGTTTCGTCTCACTCTGGTAGTTCCTCATTTCATCGGGTTCGTACACGCATCATCCACAGTCAACTCTAGGCTAGACTCTGGGGACTATCACTTTCACTACCGTGCCGACACGGCCCAAGACCAGACCAGAGTGGGTACGCAAATAAAGGACAGACGGTGCCAATGTACTGTGGCTAGATTATGTTTTGTTGTTTGCTGAAATAATGCCTGCCAGTCAAAATTGGATACGGGTTACTAACGAGAGATATAGAATGACTGGCTCCTGCTGCCGTCATCGTCGTTCGTTGGTTGCCCTCGTTGTCGGTAGTGCTAAAATTTGCGTTTCTTTGTGGAGATGACTAAGCATTGCCACTTTCTCTGCATTTGGTTTTTGAAGGAAGCACTCCTGGCTGACAGACGGGTTGTGAATAATTAGGCAACTTAACTCCACACTGTCTGTTGGCGTTGAAGCGTTTGACATCAGTGAAAGGGGATACGTTTAGAGGATGTGTTCATCAATAAATTGAGTGCTGGATAGAAACTCAGAGCTTTGAAACAAGGAAATCGGTCAAATTAGTCAGGGTTCCAAATACTAGGATCGCTCTAAGCGCTACTGCAACCAACACTTCGTGTTTAAAAGTTTAAAATAGCCGAAAAAGTTTAAAATAATCGAAAAATTAGGAAAAAATATTTCAAGCTCTTATAAGTGGAATGTATTCAACCGTCTGAGACGAGTTTAGTACTCTCCATTTAATTCCACTACGTTTTATGTGTTGGAATTAAATGGAGAGTACTAAACTCATCTTAGACGGTCGAAAAAAATAAGTTAATTACACCTTTCTTCGATGTCAATATTCGACTAAATATGGATACTTACGTATTTTGTTTTTGGCTACACAGAAAAAAATTATGGAAAATAAACAGCGCGTAAAACTTGACATGCGAAAATTTACGCTTTTCTACGCTGAAATAGCCCTCTTCCTAACAAGATTACTTACAATGTGTATGCAATATTAACGATTCACGTCAAATATTGTATACATTTGGGCTACATCTCGTGACGTTCCATTAATGTACATAATGTTTAGCTTAAATTTCAGTGGATTTTTCTATCTGTGTAATTTTAGTTACTAATTATCTAATACATGCACAAGGGCGTAGCCAGAGGGGGGCAGGGGGGGTGGTCGCCCCCCTAATTTGTGGAAAGATTGAACGGGCACTAAAATGAATTCCTTTAAACATGTGCACTTTAACCGATCAAGAATGCATAACAAAATTATGAGGGGAGTTATTTATTTCAGAAAAATAATGTAACAAAATGTGTTATAAAATTGGCTGGTTAGTTGTTAAAATAACAAAAATTATATCAAAATTCCCTTTAGCCGTAACATAATTATATCAGAGGTTGTTACCTTCGTTTCAACATTATAACAACCGTTGATATGATTATGAGGTACAAAAATCTACTTTCATGGTATTTGCCTACATCACGTATAAAAATGTGGTACGCTACAACGCCGGATTTCCATCCATAATGTAGGCAATTAACTTTGTACTAGCTATTAACATCGAACATTGATTCAAGTTATATTGGAGGTGATTACCTCCGCTTTTTTCCGATAACTAAAAATGTAGGCAATTATTTTGTGTAAATATACATAACTAATGTTGTTATAATTTTGATATGAAATAAAACTGGCCGAAGACACATTTTTATCGAATTATCTAATTATAACACACGTTGTTTTAAATAACAACCATTTATAGAATTGAGTTATAATTTTGTTATGTATTCCTGATCGGGTGCGTTCCAATCATATTCAGATATAAGTGGTTGAAATTTAAAAGATTCCCAAAAACTTATTAGGGTATCCGGGATCCATAATATATGAAAGTTCAAAACAACTCGAAACATTTCGGGCTCAAGAATTCTTCTTGCAATTCTTCTAGTAGCTCCCTTAGGAACTTCTAAATTCCTCCGGAAAGTTATCCACAAATTCCTCTGAAAATCGTTCGAAAATCCTTTTTCGTAATTCCTTCTTATCTAGAAACCCGTCACTAACTTTTTAGGAAAATCATGAGAAAATTTCTTGAAGATTTCTTTTCTACTCTCCAAGTTTTACTTCTAGACATTTCTTCGGCTATTTTACCAAAAAAAATCTCCGGCATTTCCTTCAGGAATGTATTTGAGAGTATCTTCAGAAATACAAACGGATTTTCCTCCCAAAATACCACCGGAAGTTTCTTCAGAAATTTATGACGGAAATCCTCAGAACTCGCTCCATAATTTCACTTGTAAATCTATCAGAAATTCCTTCGGAAATTCTTCTAGGAATTTTCCGGGCATTCCTCCGTGAACTTTTCCTTTAATTCCTCAAGTATATCATCCAGGAGTGTTTCCAGAAATACCTCCATAAATTCAACAGCGAAATCCTCTAGGATTTAATTTTCGCAATTACTTCAGAATCCTTTAAGAATTTCTCTAGAAATTTCTTTAGGAATTTATCCAGGAATTTGTCCAAGCATTTACCCGCAAAATCTTCCAGATATTTTTCCGGGAATTTCTTCAGGTACGTCTCCAGGAATTCCTTCCGGAATTTCTCCGGGATTTTTTCCGCGGAATTGTCCTAGAATTCTTTCCGGACTTCACTTGGAATTTACTCCAGAATTTCATTCGAAAATTAATTTGAGAGTTCCTCTAAGATATTTTCCATAAGTTCTTCCAGGAATTTCTTCAGAACAAACCTTCGGGAATTTATCCGATAATTTCTTCAGCAATTCATCTGGGAATACTTGCATGATTTCATATGGGAATTTCCTTGCGGGAATTCCTCCGGAAGTGCTTCCTCCGGGAGCTCTTCCAGGAGTTTTTCCAAGAGTTCCGCCGGGAACTTCACAGGGAATTTCTGGAGGATCTTGGCAGGAATTTCACGGGAAATGAGATTTCGGAAATTCCTCTAGAAATTCAACTCCGGGTATTCCACCGGCTGTTCCTCTGAAAATTCCTCCGGAAGCTCCACCAGTAGTTCTTCCGGGAATTCATTCAGGCTTTCTTTCAGCAATTCATTTAGGCTTTCTTTAGGAATTTATCTACAAATTCCTCCAGAAGTTCCTCGGAGAGTTTCTCTGGGAGTTCCTCCGGAAATTCCTCCGGGAGGTCCTTTAAGAATTCTTCCAGGAGGAATTCTTACGGATCTTTATTTGTGATTTCATCCAGAAGAGTTATTCGAGAGTTCCTCCAGAAATTCCTCCAATATTTCTCCCGGAAATTATTCCTGTAGTTCGTCAAGAAATTCCTCCAGAAGTTTCACCGGCAGTTCCTCCGAGAATTCCTCTGATAATTTCTCCGGGAATTCCTCCAGAAATTCCTCCGGGAGCTCTCGTATAGACTGCCGGAGGAATTCACCAAGGAATTGCTCCCGTAGGAACTCCCGGAGGTATTTAAGGAGGAAGTCCTAAAAGAATTCCAAGACGACCTCCCGGAGAAACTCCCAGAGAAACTATCGGAAAAACTCTGGAAGGAATTTCTAGCTAAATTTCTGAAAAGAGCCTAAATCATTGCCATTCTATCTATAGAATAATTATTGGAGGAAATCCTGGAGGAACTGCCGGTAGAACTCCTGGAAGAATTCCCGGAGGAATTTCCGGATAAACTCCTGGAGGATCTCCCAGTGGAAACCTTGAAGGAATGCCTTCAGGATTTCTTTGGGAATTTATTTAGGGATTCTTCCTTAAATTCCATCGCTGATTTCATTTTCAGTATAATTTCTGAATAAGTTTTCGATGGAATTACTGGAGAAATTCTTTGAAATTTTCACAAGAAACTATTCGAAACTTTCGAAATGGAAAATTTAATGGATTTTTCGCGAAATTCTCTGACATTTCTGCGGAATTTTCACGGAATATTCTTAGGAATTCCACGGATCAATTTTTAAGTAACATCACGAAAGAATTATCTGAAGAATTCTCTGCAGAACTTATTAAGGAGTTCGAGGAGATATTCTTGGGGTAAATGATGGTGAAACTTTCGGATCAATTCCCGGCGAAATTTATGGTGGAATTCCTGAAGACATTGCCGAAGAAGTTGCTGGAGGCATTTCTAAAGAATCCCTGATAGAATTCGGGATAGAATGCCTGACGCAATTGTCGAAGTAATTCCTGGGGAAAGCTTGCATATTGTTTTTTCTGCCTATTTTATAATTTTGTTTAGGATTTGTTTAGAAATTCAGATGTATGGTTCTAGTTTTCTAAATCTTATGAAAGACTGCAGGATTTTTTATAATAATTCTCATAGCCGATTTTATATTCTTTCTGAATATTAAGTTCGTTAATAATTTTCTCACTTTGTTTAAAAATATCTGATGAGCAATATATCAGGCATTTTTAAATCCATTGTTTTTGTTAAATAAACGCACAACGCGAACGTTGCATTGCGTTTTAGTACAAAACGCTGACTTCAACGCCCAGCGCGACGTGCAACGCACTATTGTGATCCAGCCTTTACTGTTGGATGTGGATTTGGTTTCAAAGTTTTTGGAACTTTGAAGGAAATAGTGCCAAGCACTAATATTCATGTGTTTTTATAAAACTACTGTAAAACTACGATTCAGAAGACTTAGAAAAGATGCCCCCCCCCTACTCGAAATTCTGTCTACGCCCATGTACATGCATACAACTTTGATTTCTTAACATTATCATCCTTATTTGCAATGATACTGTCTGCGAGCAGTCGATCGACCAAAATATCCACACTCCTCGTGTGAGGTACTCCTTGTGCGATATCAATGATGTCGCACTTCTATTGGTATTGGCTCGTAATTCTCTCGCAGTCTTTTTGCCGTGCGATCGATGCGATCGCCGTTCGGGGCGTCGATAGTGCAAAGGCTACATCAGCAGCAGCACCGAATGCTGCATAAAAGTAGTTCAAAACAAACCGTCGTTGTACGCACATCGAGGGGCGAACCCACGATCGAATAATTGTTTCGTGTTTAGACTTAATTAGTAATAAATGTAGTGTTGTAAATAAAGTTGTTTCGTTGATTAGTGTAAATAAATGTTAATGTGGTTCGATGTAACAATAAACTGTGTAGTGAATTAGAAAACTATTGGTGTTCTGTGTAATCAAATGGTCGTTTGATGACGAAAGTTCCCCTGAAGAAAAAGTATTTTGGACTGGGAGTTCACTGGTGTTGTAGTGGGTGGAAAAACATAGTTCTCGGTCGGGAAGGAACCCGTCAGATACATTTTAAGTTTTTGCCTTTCTCGTACAACAAAATTGTACCGAAAGGCTATCATTTCACTCAAAAATCGAACTTTTTATAGAAGTCTCGGATATACCAATCGACTCAGCTTGTCGAACTGAACAAATATATGTCCGTGTGTATGCTTTTTTCTTCTTCCTAAGCAATGGAGGGGGCATCTGCCCAACAGACTTCCTAGGTTGGACATCCAGGAAGTGCGGGGTTAGGGACCACCTCCAACAGTAAACGAGGGAGGCAGGACTACATCCCCGACCCGCTAAGCCCATCGTCCCTTTGGTACAACCAGAAAGTAATGCTTCAAAGGGGTGGCCAGTGCACAATGCATCCTCGAGTTTAGCTGCGTGTCCTTGCAGCACAGAACATCGTGACTCGCTTTTTTAAATAACACCATGGTATCGTGTTGCTCGTACATGCCCACAGGGCACACCGACCATCCCACCTTGACGCTCCCTATCTTGACTACCTTGGAGGCGTCCGTTGCATATAGCTGAACCAATTCTACCTGTGTCCCTGCCGGACCTTTCCGTAGACGAACGGCTGCGGTGGGCCTCTCCACTTCACACTGTCGCCGCAGTGCCGTGACGAGCTCTTCGACTTCGGTGATCTCGTCCAGGTCTTTAACCCTAAGATTCACTTCCGTCGTGAGTGTCCTTACCTTGACCGTCTCGCCTAGGACTTCCTCCGCCAACTTCTTGTAGGCGGCGCCCTTTCAGCTCGAGGATCATCTCGTCCGTCCGGGTACGTCTTATTCGACGTACGTCGGCGCCGAGTTTACCGAGCTTGACGTCACTCCTCATCGCCTTCAAGGAGTTCGAGTACTTAGCCTCGTCCGTCTTGATGACTAGGGCATCGTCCCTGGAGCGATTGGCGCCTACCCTAGACTTCTTGTTACCCTCACTCGCCTGGGCCTTGACGTCTTCGGTTTCCTCTTGTTATTGACCAAGGTCCATGAGGCGTCATCACCCTCTATTTCCCTGGCCTGGTGCGGCTGAGAACTCTCTATTGTATCTTTATCTTCAGTTTTTTCTTGTTTGTTTTGTAAAGATAATTGTTTTGTGTTCCAATTTTACATTTTAACCTTGAGGAGGCATTAGTTAATTTTAAAATTTGATAACCTAACTACTATGTACACTAATATTTACAATAAAAATTTGATAACCTAGATTGGAACTAGCGCCCTAAGCGCTTCTTGATCCGAGTGCAGGCAACAGACCCTAAACTTTTCTATACACTCACCAAAGCGTTCATGTAATGTTTTTATCCCGGTCAGACGGTGGACCTCAGATGTTCTTGTCCTGGGAGGAGTGTTGAAGATCATCCTCAGGAATTTGTTTTGGACCCGTTGAAGTTTGAGGTGGTGGGTTTAAGCGCATCTCTCCCAGACCGGCATGGCATATTCGATCACAGGGAGGATGGTTTGCTTGTAGATAACAAACTTATGTTTCAGGGACAATGACGACCGACGGTTGATTAAAGGGTACATTAGTTTTAACAAAACGTTACCCTTTGTAACTGTCTTGTCAAACTGTTGCCTGAAAATAAGCCAAAGTAGTCGGCCTCATTGACCCATTCGACAGTCGTGCCATTGAGGATGATTTCGCAGTCCCCAGGCGGAACATGTTTAGGGAATTTAGAGTGGGGGAAAATGATGACCTTGGTCTTCGTCGCGTTGATGTAGATCTTTCAGCTGGTGAGGTACTCTGTCAGGACATCCAGGCCTCGTTGGAGTTTTGTCACTAGCGCTCTGATCACTCTACCGTTGTAGACGATGGAAGTGTCATCTACGGACAGAGACAGAATGCCGCCTTCTGGAGGTTGTGGCATGTCGGAGGTGAACAGATTGAAAGCAGGGGCCCGATGATGCTGCCCTGGGGGCGCCTGCGATGATGTCATGTGCATTGGAACTCGCTCCACTGATTGAGACCCGGAATGTCCTTGCCGACAGGTAAATGTTGATGATTTTCACCAAGCAGCTGGGAAGATTGTAGCGTTGTAGTTTGTACACCAGGCCATCATACCATACATTGTCAAATGCCTTCTCAACATCGAGTAAGGCCATGGCGGATGTTTTTGAAACAAACTTGTTCAGTCTGAGGACGTTGGTAACTCGAGTCAGTTGATGTACAGTTGATCGACCGCGTCGTAACCAAACTGTTCCTCGAGCAAGATGTTGAGATTTTCGGCAGACTCAAGTAACCGGTGATGAATAGCTTTTTCGAATAGCTTGGATAATCCTGATTGAAGGCTGATGGGACGATAACTTTTGGAGGAGGAAGAATCCTTCCTAGGCTTCCGGATGGGGATGACTTTCGCTGACTTCCAGGACGATGGGAAGTAGCTGAGCCGGAGATACTGATTAAAGATCAGTGAGAGGTGCTCAAAGAACGGAGCGCTCATGTGTTTGAGCTCGAGATACAGGATGCTGTCGAAGCCTGGGGCGTTCATGTTCTTCGATGATTTGATATAGGCCGTCAATTCGTCAGCTGAGATCTCCAACTCCTCTGAGAAGTCGTTGGGAATCAAATGGATGTTGTTAGCATGCTCGTTCTGCCCAAGATTGTGTGAGCTGACGAAGTGACGACCTATTTCAGCGACCTTCTCTGCAGGAGTTATCAAGCGATCCTTAGAGCCATTATTGTCTAGTGGGATCGAAGAGTATTTTGGCCATTTATCAGAACGGCTTAGCATAATCTGGGAGAGTGCGGATCTTATTCGAGAAGTCGTTATTTTTGAGGTCCACCATTCTGACCTTGATAATTTTTGTGATTCTATTGCAGCGTGCCTTAAGCTGACATTCCGCAATCGAATCAAATCTTTGGTGAGTGTATCGATGTTTAAGGAGTTGCTTACCTGCCGAGCCGTCGGGACATGCTGCTCTCTGGCCACCGAGATTGCCTCTTCGATGGCGCACAGCTGGCGGTCGATACTTTCTGGCGTCTCCGGACGCACCTCGTAATCGATGGTGTTGTCGACGCACTGCTGGAACCGCTGCCAGTTCACTCGATGGTAGTTTCGCCGCAACTGCTGATGCCGATTAACCGAGGAGCCCACTTCCGCCACCACCGGATAGTGATCCGAACTGAGCTCCTGGTAGACGACCGGCTGCGAGACGTGGTCGTTCATGTTGGTTATGTATAGGTCGAGGGTTGCATGGACACCGGACCGACTCAGCCGAGTGGGGGAATCCGGGCTCAAGATCGTGTAGTGGCCTTCCTCCATGTCGTTGCTCCAGATGGTGCCGTTTCGATTGCCGCGACTGTTGTCTCAGGCTTGATGCTTGGCATTTAGGTCGCCGGCAATGATATACTGGCCTTGCCTCCGCGTAAGCTTGACGATGTCCCTCCGAAGAGCAGCCGATGATCCATCCCCGGCTTTGGCTTGTATTGGACAGTACGCCGCGATGAGCGTGATTGTGTCGACAGAAGTGGTGATTTCGACACTGATGGCCTCGATGACACTGAGCTGGAAGCTTGGAAGCAGACGACAGTTGATGTTGTAGCGAAGAGCGATGGCCACACCGCCTCCCCTGGTCGGCCGGTCGAGTCGCACGATGCGGAAGTCCGGGATGTTGACGTTCACCTCCGGTTTAAGGTGCGTTTCGGTGATGAGCGCCACGTCTATTTCCTTCTCCTGAAGGAAATCCTTCAGCTCAATTGTTTTGCTCTTTAGTGAGCATGCGTTTCAGTTGACCAGGCCCACCCTAGCAGCCAGTTTCAATGATGAACATGCCAAGAGTGAAGACCTGGTCGAATTGGGTATTGCAACCACGCAGCCGAGTGGCGAGCTGGGAGAAGACTGGCATCAACTGCTCCGGGGTGTAGAGCGGAGCAGATTCTTCCGGTGGGACAGTTTGATTCTCCGGCTGCCGACGTAATCCAGGAGGTGGAAGCGGGGGCCATTCGCTGGATGGAGCTGGTGGTGGGGCTTGAATCGATGCTGCTGCGGCCAGTCGCTTGTGCGGCTGTAACGGTGAAAGTACTGGTACCGCTCGTCGGGGTGCCGTGATAGCCTCGTCGATCACTGCAACACAGTTCCTCTTCGGATGGGCTTTGGTTGATGCTTTCGGATTTGGTTGATGCTTTCGGATTTCCAGGAACTCCGCCCGTTCCGGACAGCCTTTCGTAGTGGCCCGACGTTTTTCGCCACAGTTGGCGCACTTTGGATCGGCCACCTCCATCTTGTCGCACTCATTCGTCGGGTGCAGTTCGCCACACTTGTTGCAGCGCGCGGCCATGTGGCCATTCCGGGTGCAATGTCCGAAGTTGAAACATTTCGTGCTCTGCCTCACGTCACGATGCACGGGCCGGTATCGCTCCCAGCCGAGGACGGTGTAGTTGATTACTCCGATCAGCTTCAGGTCATTGAAGGAGATGGAGCCATGCTCCAGATGGACCAGGTATATCATATCGTGGAGCCCTCGCAGCAAAGCCTTGAGCGGCTTCGTGCCGGGGAGGTCATGAGTGTAAAACTCATACTTGTGGACCTGTAGGAAGTCCACGTAGGCCCTTTGTAATGAGCTGGCGGCAGGGTTTGAAGAAATCGCTCTCAATAGATAACAAACAACGATAAAAGAGAGGCAAAAACTGTTCCGAATCATAACAAGCCATGATAACAAATGCATCAAACTTGTGCGAAGTGCGAAAAAACAGAATCGGATAGGCAGCCCCCACAGAAAAATGGAGATTCTCGCTTTGTTTTTGCTCCTTCCGTGTTGGTTACTGCACAGCTGTGTAGAACAAGTTGAAATGCATCATCAGAGCCAGCGCTCCCCGCATTTGGAGCTTACTAAAAGAAATTTATCATGGGGTATAGCATACCGCATTCGTTCTCTATCATGACAGCTTGTGAAAAAAGTTTCTCGCGCTTTGCTACATATCGAATATGTATACAGAGATGATAAGTGAGAGACTTGCTCTTTCTCTGTAGGATTCAATCCCTGGCTGACGGATTTTCGGCCGCAAATCCGGTAGATCGCCCTTAACGAAAACAGGCGGCCACTTTTCGATCCGCTCAGTTTGCACCTACGGCAGCTGCGATTGCTGCTTCTTTCTCTTTTTCGGCGTCATCAAGCGGCAACAGCGAGAACACGTTACTCTGCAAAAGCTGCTTGGAGGGGTTACCCGCGCCTCCAAGAGCAGTGCGCTTAGGCACTTTTCCCGTGACCGAATCGGCCACCGAGTCTCCCATGACGAGTCTTGGAGTAAATACGGCATCGCAACGAAGCGAAAACGTAAACAGCGAACGAACGCGAAAAATACACTTGGAAAAAATGCGCGAGCAAAAAATACACGTCCGTACACGGAAGAATCAAAGTACCCAAAATTGAGTATTTTTAAACTTACTTTTGAGTTATTTTTTCTCTTCTCTTTCATCCACTCTTTCTTTTGTTGTCAAAACAAAAGAGCGAAACAATCCAACGACGCCAGTTCAATACGGGAAGCCAATGTTGAGTTTTATTACCTGAGGTCGATATTGAGTGAATTAAACTTACATTTGGGTAAATAAATTTTCCGTTGGGTACTTTTTTACATGGGAGCAAAGGTAAACTACTTCGACCCTACTTACTTAATTTTGGCTTCCCGTACGGATGTTCAAGGTTGGGTGAATTAAACTCACTATTGGGTAGTTTATTTCTTCCGTGTACGTGCTGCTGTCTCGAGCATGATTTTGACAGCCAAAATGACGCGCGAGGGCGATTCCCCGAAGAAAATGAAACTGCGGTCACAAAGCCTGTAACTTACAGCATTCTGATGTCCGTATTGGAAATGCATGAACGGGATTGGTTAGTTCTGATATTCTCACTGGGCAAGAATAGAATTGAAATTTTCAATAGTTTATCGTTAATTATCAAAAATTTCAATAAAATTGATAAATTGCTGGAGAGTTTCCGAGTCAATTGATATACAAATCTCAAAAATTCATTAAAAGATAAAAGGTCTATTAACGTTCAAAATCATACATGATTTCGTGACGGTAACAATTTTAGATTCTGATTTGACACCCAGTACCTTTGTACAACGTTGTACAAGATCCGATAATGGCAATTCGATAGTAATTTACGCTGTAATTCTTGTTTCAAAATGTCCAAGGTAGCCCCAGATTTGTCAAAAAAGCCCCTTGACTGAATATGTGTTTTTACCTTAATTTAAAGTCGTACGTAAGTCGTCGTCGTAGAAAGTTAAAAGAATAATCAATTTTATCCTGCAAATAAGTGATATCCTCGAAATCACCTTGGTTTCAGACTAAAAATAAAGCATTTAATTCTGTATGACAAAGGAATGCGTTCATTGTGATAATAAACTCCATTTTGATTTTCCCCAAATAATGATTCGATTCTGTATGATAATGGGGGGAACGCATTCAGTGAGATAATAAAATCCGGTCAAAATCAAATCACGGAAAGTCGAGATTTAGATCTAAAAATGGACGGCACTTCTCCGACATTATCGACGTCAGGACATATCGTGGCGCTAACATCGACTCTGACCACTATCTGGTGATGGTTAAACTGCGCCCAAAACTATCCGTCATCAACAATGTTCGGTACCGACGACCGCCGCGGTACAACCTAGAGCGACTGAAGCAACCTGATGTCGCCACTGCATACGCGCAGCATCTCGAGGCAGCGTTGCCGGAAGAGGGTGAGCTCGATGGGCCCCTCTTGAGGACTGCTGGAATACAGTCAAAGCAGCCATTAACGACGCAGCGGAGAACAACGTCGGGTATATGGGTCGAAGTCGACGGAACGATTGGTTCGACGAAGAGTGCAGACAGATTCTGGAGGAGAAGGACGCAGCGCGGGCGGTCGCGCTGCAGCAAGGTACCCGGCAGAACGTGGAACGTTATAGACGGAAGCGGAGACAGCAGACCCGCCTTTTTCAGGAGAAGAAACGCCGCCTGGAAGAAGCGGAGTGCGAGGAGATGGAACAGCTGTGCCGTTCTCAAGATACACGCAAGTTCTATCAAAGCTCAACGCATCCCGCAAAGGCTTCGTGCCGCGAGCCGAAATGTGCCGGGATAAGGATGGGAGCATCTTGACGGACGAACGTGTGGTGATCGAAAGGTGGAAGCAGCACTACGAGGAACATCTGAATGGCGCTGAGAGTACAGGCAATGAAAGTCAAGGCAGCGGAGGAGATGACTACGTCAGTTCAGCGGACGATGGAAGCCAACCAGCCCCCACCTTGAGGGAAGTTAAGGATGCCATTCAACAGCTAAAGACCAATAAAGCAGATGGTAAGGACGGTATCGGAGCTGAGCTCATCAAGATGGGCCCGGAAAAGCTGGCCACTTGCCTGCACAAACTTATAGTCAGAATCTGGGAAACCGAACAGCTACCGGAGGAGTGGAAGAAAGGGTTATATGCCCAATCTACAAGAAAGGCGACAAACTGGAGTGTGAGAACTTTCGAGCGATCACCATCCTTAATGCCGCCTACAAAGTGATATCCCAGATCATCTTCCGTCGTCTGTCACCATTAGTGAACGAGTTCGTGGGAAGTTATCAAGCCGGCTTCGTTGACGGCCGCTCGACAACGGACCAGATCTTTACTGTACGGCAAATCCTTCAAAAATGCCGTGAATACCAGGTCCCAACGCACCATCTGTTCGTTGATTTCAAGGCGGCATACGACAGTATAGACCGCGTAGAGCTATGGAAAATTATGGACGAGAACAGCTTCCCTGGGAAGCTTACCAGACTGATCAAAGCAACGGTGGATGGTGTGCAAAACTGTGTGAAGATTTCGGGCGAACACTCCAGTTCGTTCGAATCGCGCTGGGGACTAAGACAAGGTGATGGACTTTCGTGCCTGTTGTTCAACATTGCGCTAGAAGGTGTCATGCGGAGAGCCGGGTGTAACAGCCGGGGTACGATTTTCAACAGATCCAGTCAATTTATTTGCTTCGCGGATGACATGGACATTGTCGGCCGAACATTTGCAAAGGTGGCAGAACTGTACACCCGCCTGAAACGTGAAGCAACAAAAGTTGGACTGGTGGTGAATGCGCCAAAGACAAAGTACATGCTTGTGGGCGGAACCGAGCGTGACAGGGCCCGCCTGGGAAGCAGTGTTACGATAGACGGGGATACCTTCGAGGTGGTCGAGGAATTCGTCTACCTCGGATCCTTGCTAACGGCTGACAACAACGTTAGTCGTGAAATACGAAGGCGCATCATCTGTGGAAGTCGGGCCTACTACGGGCTCCAGAAGAAACTGCGGTCGAAAAGATTCGCCACCGCACCAAATGTGTCATGTACAAGACGTTAATAAGACCGGTAGTCCTCTACGGACATGAAACATGGACAATGCTCGAGGAGGACTTGCAAGCACTCGGAGTATTCGAGAGACGGGTGCTTAGGACCATCTTTGGCGGTGTACAAGAAGACGGTGTGTGGCGGCGAAGAATGAACCATGAGCTCGCCCACCTCTACGGCGAACCCAGTATCCAGAAGGTAGCTAAAGCCGGAAGGGTACGATGGGCAGGGCATGTTGCAAGAATGCCGGACAACAACCCTGCAAAGATGGTGTTCGCTTCCGATCCGGCAGGTACGAGACGACGTGGAGCGCAGCGAGCGAGATGGGCAGACCAGGTGCAGAACGACTTGGCGAGCGTGGGGCGTATTCGAGGATGGAGAGATGCGGCCTCGAACCGTGTATTGTGGCGTCAAATTGTTGATTCAGTGTTATCTGTATAGATGTAGACTAAATAAATGAAATGAATCTAAAAATTTAATCACTTTGTATGAAAAAACGGGTTTTGGGCCTTTTTTTCTGCCTTTATGTGTTATTTAAAATTGGAAAGCAGCCTGAGATGATAATTTATTTGGCCCACTAAAGGCGTAATTAGTGCCATAAATCGGTTCTAAACTTATACTTAAGTTAAAAGTAACGGAGCATAATGCACGTTGATTTTCTCATTTATCAAACCTGCTGATTGGCGATTTATTGCGACGAAGCAATACATTTCGCTCGAGTGATATACAGCCATTTATTGGGCGTAAACATGCTGCAGCTTTTACCTGATATGCTTATTAGTCACAAACACGTTTCAAAGATCAATTATTTCCTATGAGATGTAAGCATGTACAATATGACGCGAGGTCTCCAGTCAATCATAAGTGCGGTGTTCAATAGAAAAATATTTGTATGCTTATATGGTTATTGTGCAATCTTTCTATGATATGTATCCACCCATCTTATTGCTAAGCTACCAATAATGATGCTACAAATTAGGGTAGCAATTAGGGTTTTACAGTCCTTATTGGTAAACATTCCAATCAGATCAAAAAATAAAATTACCGACACAAATTGGAGCAAGATACATATTCTCCTGAACAGAATAGAAAACATCTTTGTTCCGAGAAGAATGCTCTACGTTTTATCATCATCATAATATCTTTCGTCATTACTTCGAGGTGCTTGTTATGATCACAGCCAGTCGTTGCGTTGCAGTGAAAAGTGATCTACCCAACCAGCCCGTCTCTGCTGTGGCGAAAGCATTTTAATTAAAAGTGCATTACTCAAAACACAAATTATTACTTGGCTTACGACGCGATGAGGAGCTTCAATTTCGTTACACATTATTTTGCATACACATAAGAAGGTTCGGGGTTGGGGCATCAGCACCATGCTCGAACGAGAACAACGGCGAAAGTTGCCTTCTTCGACGTCGTCATCGTCTAGGTTCAGAGTATTTACAAAAACAGCCCCAGAATTAAGGGCCGCATCATTCTACTCGAACTGCACAACAAAAATAGCGAAGAGCTCTCGGTAGAAAGTGAATTAATTACTCGCCCGAAAATAAGTGACATGGGAGGTTTGGCTTCCTCTTATATCGGTCGGGAAACAAACGGCATTTTTGGAGCTGCCTGAACGTGAGTAACATTTTAAACTTTGGTTTGATCCAAAGAACTGGGAAAAGGGTCGCAACAGCTTGCTTGCTTTGGGTGCCCACTTGCTGGGTCAAATACTCTTCGTCGCTTCTGTTTGCCCTTCGGAGGGAACGCTTTGCAGGGTAGGTTAATGCTAATGATCTTGTGGGCCAACTGTTAAGGAATTTGATACCCTTTTGGAAGACATCGGTGACGTTGATGAAAGCACGGGTTTTGCGGTGAGCGTATCAAATAATTACAAATGGGATTAGTGAATGTAAATTGCAGATAAGCAGGTGACTGGCATTGTATTGGGAACCCTAATCACTTTGTGTATCTTGTAAGGTCGGTGTTAATCAAACAATTCGAGTTAGGCAAGGCCGTTAGATTCGCTACAGCTGGTAAAATTATGGAAATATGAAGAATTACTTGGTGAAAATCTGAACCCTAAAAAACTATGATGGAAATCCCCACCCAAAAACGCTGTAGCCAAATGAAACACCGCCACCAACGACTTTCAGACCGGCGCTCACCTCTAGTGGGAATCATTGATGTCCCTATACCTACCTATGATGTGACCACAGGCTAATTACTAAAACCAGTCGTCCATTGAAGTGGCTTTTCACTTGACTGAAGAATGACTTGGATATGACGAGCATAATTCGTATGCAATCGGAAGCGTTGCTTAGAGCAACACAAATGTAATAGGCGTTAAATGATGTTGATAAACGTAATAAGCAATGCGGTTCAATAATTCCAAGTCATTGCAGCCAGCAGCCTACAGTGTCGAACTGTAGAAAAGCAGCGTAGAAATTTCATTTCCCATTTTCTGTAAATACAATGTAAGTAAGTTATCATGTCGATACATTGAAACATCCCTTGTGTCCGTTACTGTAAAAAATTAAATCTTCCACTTTGAGAAAAATCCTGTCTAACGCTTTCACGATGACGAAACCGCAAGCAGAGCCGATGTTGCGAAGTGACACTCTTATCTCGACCACAATTCCATTTCCATCTACGAATCGACATTGTGGTTGTGTCAAGTTGTCAGAACATCAAGGACCAAAAAGTGACGAAAATAGCCTCTTTGGAAACACTAATGACCGATTTCCGGTGACACTCGATGTTGCTCGTTCCTCCGGTTTGATGAGGCGTGGCAACCGCCATCAGTGTTAGCCATATGAAAAACTTTGATTATGCAGTGCTTCCGTTCGATGGTTCGATTGATCTTTAACGATATCCAAATACACGCTAGATTTGTAATCTGATCCAATATTGTACTAACGCAGTTTTTTTAGATAATCCTTGGATTCAACGATGCCAGATTGATTTAACATCAATTTCAACATCGATTTACTCAAAAACGTGGACTGCCGAATTCTGACGTGTATGTGCATATACAAAAAATGTTGATTAATGAGACAAGTGTATTAATTCTACATAACAAACTCAACGCATTTTGTAACATTTCGAAATGTTTCAAAGAGTTTCCCGTAAAGAGTTCCACCAAATTGAAAGCATTTCTTGAGGCCAAATGTCCTAATTGGCCAAATGTTTTATTAACCTAAATGACATATTGCCCTAAATGTCCTATTCGGCAGAATGTTCTATTCGGCCAAATGTCATTTTCGGCCAAATGTCCTATTCAGCCAAATGTCTTATTCGGCCAAATGACCTATTCGGCCAAAGGAATCTATACCATTTCGTCGAAAGACATTTCGTCGAATGACATTTAGTCAAATAACATTTGGTCGAAAGGACATTAAATCGAATGTACGTTTGGTCGAAGGGGCATTTAGTCGAAAATGATTTTTAAATCCATTAGAGACGCAGGACATTTGGTCGAAAGGACACTACGTCGAATGGACATTTGGTCGAATTGACATTTAGTCGAAATAAGATTTTAGAATAAAGAATACCGTTTGTTCAAATGCAGATTTTTGTATTAAAAATCTTAGTACATTTAGTCTAATGACGTTCCGTCGAATGCCAAAAAAAAAGAACTTTAGTCAATAACAATTAAAAAATGAATGATTTATTGTGGTGTTTATAAAAGTCACATAATTATTGCTCCAATATTGTCCAAAGAATGACAGTCATAAAAAGAATAAATAATACGAAAACGGTGAATATTCCGAGAATATTCCTGACTGGATATTGGCTTTTGGTGAACCCCTCTATTCCACCTGGAATTTAGTCGAATAAATTAATAAAATAATAAATAAATTCGTCAATAGACATGACGTCGAATAGATTAGGTCTTATGTCCATTTGGTCTAATTAAATTTTCGGCTAATAACAAATGAATTATGGTTGGAATTTTATTTTGAACTAATTATTGTATAAATATTAAGTGAAAGAAAGACTTTCAATGAAAAGAATAAGAAAACCATTTCCATTCGACTAAACGTCCTTTCGGCGAAGTGTAATTTTACCAAATATCATTAGACTAAATGTTCCAAAGCCGACTGCGATGAAGTATTGGCAAAATAACATTGATATCATTGGTTTTTGGCCATGTGCAGAAAAATAGATCAGAGGATATTTCACCATCAGTATCTAAGATACTGAAGTTTCTGTTAGCTTAGGTGAAAAATCCTCATTGACTTCCGTATTCGTTTCTTCAGCTGCTGATTGAACTTCCTCACGTCCACTGAATTCCTGTAATCAGTTTATCAATGTATCTTGTGGATTATTTATACAAATTTTACCAAAAATCTGTTGACAAATTATCCATTCAACTAATTACCTATTACCGACTAGGCCCTCCTTAGCCGTGCGGTGAGAAGCGCGACTACAAAGCAAGACCATGCTGAGGGTGGCTGGGTTCGATTCCCGGTGCCGGTCTAGGCAATTTTCTGATTGGAAATTGTCTCGACTTCCCTGGGCATAAAAGTATCATCGTGCTAGCCTCATGATATACGAATGCAAAAATGGTAACCTGGCTTAGAAACCTCGCAGTTAATAACTGTGGAAGTGCTTAATGAACACTAAGCTGCGAGGCGGCTCTGTCCCAGTGTGGGGATGTAATGCCAATAAGAAGAAGAAGAAGAAGAAGACTAAACACTTTCAACATTCGATTAAAGTCCTTTCGACTAAATGTCCATTCGACTAAATGTCCCTTCGACCAAATGTACTTTCGACTAAATGTCCATTCGACCAAATGTCCTTTCGACTAAACGTCATTCGACGAAATGTCATTCGACGAACTGTCCCAAAGGCCCGAGTAGCACGCATGTCACAAATAAGCTCCAGCGACTTATATATGACTAAATCTGGTCATAACCAAGTAGCTGCAACCAAAAGTGATTGAATTGTGCTACTAGGGGCCCGGCCAAAGGACCTATTTGGCCAAACGATCTATTCGACCAAAGAATATATACCATTTCGTCGAAGG
Organism: Armigeres subalbatus; assembly: GCF_024139115.2. Classification (NCBI taxonomy): domain Eukaryota; kingdom Metazoa; phylum Arthropoda; class Insecta; order Diptera; family Culicidae; genus Armigeres; species Armigeres subalbatus. The sequence goes on along the minus strand of NC_085141.1, from coordinate 217,600,310 downwards.
ACATATCGTCGAATAACATTTAGTCGAATGAGATTTGGTCGAAAGGACATTACGTCGAATGCACATTTGGTCGAAGGTACATTTAGTCGAAAATGTTTTTTTTTTTATTCCACTAGAGACATTTGGTCGAATGACGTTTGGTCTGAAGGACACTACGTCGAACGAACATTTGGTCGAATGGACATTTAGTCGAAATCAGATTTTAGTATGAAGAATCTTCGTACATTCGGTTGAATGACGTTTGGTCGAAAGCGGATTTTCGAATTAAAAATCTTGGTACATTTAGTCTAATGGCATTCCGTCGAATGAACGTCGAATAGATTAGGTCATATGACCATTTGGTCGGAATTAGATTTTCTGCAAATAATTAACGAATTATGGTTGGAAGACAATTTTATTCTGAGCTAATTATTGTATGAATATTGAGTGAAAGAAAGAGTTTCAATTAAAAGAATAAGAAAACCATTTCCATTCGCTGAAATGTCATTTGACCAAATTTCATTAGACTAAATGTCAATAAACAAAATGTTCCAAAGCCAACTACGATGAAGTTGTAACATCAGTTTCTATACAGCTCCATGTTTTACATTAAGTGTATAGGAATTTTAAATTATATCACAGTTTATTATTTGAATATTTATTACTTCCACCTTTGTGTGAAAAAAGGAAACATCTCTGAGATAAGTTGGCATGAGATAATCTTTATCGTGGAACGTAATGATAAGCATGTTGCCTACTTAAAAACGAATTAACAAATCGAGTTCAAAAATGGTAAGTGCTGGTGTTTCCCCCACCCCAAATTTATATTGGAAATACAATACCCGGTATAAATTGCGCATTAAATTAGAAGCTTGATTGAACTTGTCTCGTGCGCCATAGTTCTTCTGGTGGAGTTTTCAAATCGTTCAGACGTATTATCATCAGATAAGTTTGATTTTTTTACTATGAGATTTTCCAAAGTAAATTGTGACTAATTAGATTCTAAATTCGAAGTAAGTGCGTGAATATTTAAACTATTTTCTAACATCATTGATAATTGTTCTTGATTCTTTGGTAAATTTAGTGAGTTGGTGAGAAAAGCTTGCAAAGGCTTAGAATATTTTGAATTGTGGAAAGAAAGTACTCAGGTAAGCTGGTGAGTAAATGACCATGAGCAGTGTAGTAATTTTGGACTACGTTGAACAGGTCTAGCCCAACGTGGGCGGTTTATCCGGGGTGTTATCCAGGGTTTAATTTTCCGGACCCGAAAGCCAAGACAATCACCATTTTGGTAATTCGAGCTTCCGTCTACCAACCGATTGATTAGCCACGTGCTCAACCTTATGGGACATCTTCACCCCATAAGCAGCCACTCACACGATTTCGTCATAGGGCATCCTATCCTCTGGTTCGTCGCATATACGACTCCGATATTGAAACTACTCGGGACAGCCGACGTGGGAGCAGCCTTTGCGTCGAAAAATAAGGTCAAACCTTTGTAGTGTGTACGATTGCGCAACGTACTAGGTAGATTAGCTCGAATTTTTAAATTATCGCTCAAAAGTGACGTCACACGGTCCGTAGCCAGGTTTGTCTGAGAGTAAATGGAAAGCCTTGGAATCAATAGAATATTAAAATTGTAAAACTCATTGAATTTGCTTTCTTTTTCTAAAATTAGTTTAACGCCTAGCTTGTTGATTACAAATTAATTAGGGTAATTCGCCAAATGTTGAACGGCTAATTTCTTCGCCTATTGTTGAACGCACATGCATTTCTTATGGGAGTTCAACAATAGGCGACAAAATTAGCTGTTCAACATTTGGCGGTTTCCCCTACTTCGAGTTAATGGTCTTTTTAACCGAAGGTGGCGCTTAAGGCTTCATGACATGTCATTCAGAATGGCTGCCTTGCGGCTTACCAACACAGTTAAACAATCAACCCACCCCAATATGCACAGATTAATTTAATTCATACATTGCCTACATACCTGACCATCTTCTCACTAAAAAAGTAAATCTGGACTTAGTTCTAAGTTCAATCTATGCGGCGGTATGATGATATTATCACATAGCACTAATTTAGGGAAGATATATAAGCAAGTGAATAAAGTGAAAAAAATTCCCCCCAGTAACGCACTATGCCAACGACGTCGCCGTTGTGTGAGATAGGGATGCCACCGGGCTGGTTTCAACACTCTGCACGTCGTCGCCAGCGTCGTATGCAAGCAATCATTGATCAGCAGCAGACAGTAATGTCGATATGAACTATTGTGAAATCGCAGCGAAACATGTAAAATATCGATTTAATTAATCAATCTTTAACTAACGCATTATGTACTGATGCAATAATAATATCTTATTGATTCTGTTTTGGGGTGCATTGTAAAAATTGAAAAATCGGGGCAAAAAAAGATCTTGTCATTGGTGCGTTTGAGCAGCTGGCAACAACGGTTGAGGATGTAAACATAAACAGCCAGCATCGTGGAAACATAATTGAACCGTTTGTTTGAGAAACTGCATATGTAACATTTTTGGCCAAAATGAGATTTTTGTATAGGGTATCCAATCATGGTTTGAACCAAATGGCGGGTTTCAGATGAGCCGTCAAAATGAAGTTGATTTATTTCATTGAAATGGCATGTTAGAACTGCGATTTCTAGTTTGTATGGAAGCTTAGTTCATTATCTTTCTAAAAACATCCTGGGTGCACATATTTATGCTTAGTTTCATTGAAAAAACTTAATAATTACATAACTTTGATTCGTACCATGGTTTGAACTACTGCAGCAGCCAGCAACTCCTAAATATAATAATAATTACATGCATGAATCGCTGAGGAAATCTGTAGAAATACAAATTTGTTTTACTATTCATCTTCTCGCATTAGATTAGTAACTCGAAACGTGTAAAAATTGTCTAAATTATCGATATGAAAATTGCGATTTTTTTATATTGGAAATGTAAACAAAATGCTCCAGCTAGGCGCATGCAGCGCTCCTAGCGGGCAGCAGCAGAACATGACTGCATTTACAAGTTCAAACCATGGTACGAATTCAGTTCAAACCATGATCAGTTTTTACCTTGTATAAATGTTACTATTTTAAATATTTAAAACTGTTTCTTAATTGTATGATGACGTCAATCGGTTACAGATGAAAATAGCGTTCTTTTGATATATTGATCTCACTCCTGTGTCATAAAATGCGTTCTTTACGAGCTTTTTGAAATTATGCCACTGGTGGGGGAGATTTGGCGCAAATTCAGGACGTTTTTAAATCGCTTTATTTTATTACTTAAACAATATGTACGAATGTTTAAATAAACTCTATCACTTCCAGTATACCTAAATATTCCATTCATACTGTTTTAGGTTCATTTCCTGCCAATGAGATGGTAATTTCTACTGATTTCAAAATGGTTCAAACCATGATACGCTTTTCACTAGTTCAAACCATGATTGGATACCCTATTCTGAAACCTCTCCCAAAAACACGTATTCTGACAAAAAGCACGAACAAAAAAAATTTTTGTTCAGGAACGTATGATTTTTTTTACGTTTGTTTGAGAAACTACATATGCCCACGCACTTTGAAGAGCAATTATGGAGTACAAGTACAAGGGTGTTGAGTTTTGCCAAAAACTATCGATCTGTATCGAAGAAATCGAAAGGTTTGGTGCCAATTTGTTCAATATCAGTTTTTTGTTGTTTTCTCGAAATTGTGTAAAATGGACTTATGCAGTTTCTCAAACCAAAGAAAAACTGATGTTTTCTAACAAATTCCATCAGTTAATCCCATACTTAGACTGTATTGATTAATACTGCTTCTAAATTGGGCTGAATTCTTCCGAATGCGTGCAATGTCTACTGTTGTCGGATGTTAACAAAAAATGAATCCCACGTGTATGCTGACTGAATTGGTATTGGAAGTTTCCACCACTACAAATCCATGGTTGATGATTTTTATGACACAATCACATAGCAATTTGAGTGTCACAACGCTTCACCTTAAGCCATTGACTTAGAGAACCGGAACGGCTTGTTACAAAGTATTGGCAAAATAACATTGATATCCTAGGTTTTTGATAATGTGTCGATGTGTTGATAGTATGGAAGGTATTTCACCAATTAGCTGGTCACTTTTATGACAAAACATGCAATAACAATGTGTATTAACATTTTAAATCGAAATAAATATTTTCAAAAATGTATTGCTATACGTTGCAATTATCAACATTTTTAGTTTCCTGAAATGCGTTCGCATTCATTAAAATAAATTAAATGATCACAATTTTTTTGAGTAGTCTGGTTTGGGGTGAAGTTGGTTAAGACAACACTACTAAAATCATTATGACCTAGCCCTCAAAATACATTACATTAAGTTAATATTTGAAACGAAAATATCGTCATTTATGACTATCTCTCTCTTTCTTCCACGAACTACACTTTCATGATTATAATCGAAGAAACTCGAATTTTCTACTTAGTGGTAACATTATTTGAACAGATAATATGGTTGACCTACTAGACCACCGTTTCATAAATAATTAGGCCCTTTTGACTGAGACATCAAATGATCACCTTCGCCCAATGATCATCTTCCCCCCATATTACGGTACCTAATATTTACCTATTATAACCTACCAGGATCTTCAGAAGTTTCTGTTAGTTCAGGTGAAAAATCATCATTGGCAATTCTTCCGCTGCTGATTAAATTTCCTCACGTTCACTGAATTCCTTTAATCAGTTTATCCATGGATCTTGTGGATTATTTCTTCAAAATTAACCAAAAATCTATTGACGAATTATCCATTTAACTAATTTCCTATTACTTTCAACATTCAACTAAATTTCTATTCGACTAAATGTATTTTCGACTAAATTTACTTTCGACTAATTGTCCATTCGGATAAATGTCCATTCGACTAAATGTCCATTCGACTAAATGTCCCTTCGACCAAATGTACTTTCAACAAAATGTCATTCGACGAAATGTCGAATGCTCTATTCGGCCAAATGACCTATTCGGCCGAATGACCCGTTCGGCTAAATGTCCTATTCAACCAAATGACCTTTTTGACCGGATGACCCGTTCGGTAAAATGCCTTTCGGGCAGATGGGTTGTTCGGTTCCTAATGGATTGTTCGGCCTAGTAGCTGTCGGCCAAATGGTTTTCGGCCAAACGACCCTTCCCCGTTAGATATAATTGTTTATTTGATTTGGTCGAAAACGTTGGACCGAAATCCACCTGGTAAAAAAAAATCATCTGACCAAACTAGACGTACGGCCGTAAGGTCACACGGCCGAACTGATCATTTGATAAAAAAGCCCTTATGCCAAACGAGCACTTCGACCAAACAGCAATTTCAGCCAAACGACCATTTCGGCCGAAAGAAAATGCTAGGACAAACGGCTTTTTTCGTCAAATTACAAATTCGGCCATATGTCGCTTTCGGCCAAATCGTGTTCGACCTAACAATTGTTTCGGCCATACGTTCACTCGTTCACTCAACTTGGCCAGAAGACTTTCAGCAAAACATGTTGTTCAGCCAAATAGCATTCGACTGAGCGACCGAAAGTCAATTTCGCCTGAACGAACTCCCATGGAACTTCCTATGAATTTCTAATGAACAATGTAAAGAATGTTCCGTAGAAATTTAAATTCCGAACAGGTTTATGTGAAAACTTAACGAAAAAATTATTAAGAATATTGGGGGGAATTCCGGAAAATTTCTCTTGGGAATTTCGAAGAATTTCACAGAGAAATAAAAAAAATCCCTCAAACATTCAAAAGAGTTTTCGAGGAAATTTAGAAAAAAAATGTGAGGATATTCCGAAGAATACTCATAGGAAATTCAAAATCTCTTCACGTTGAAAACTTGAACAATTTTCCGTAGAAATTTGAAACATTTTCCCATGGAACTTCTGAAGAATTTTCCATTGCAATCCCAAAAAAATTTCCGGAAAAATAGGGGAACTGTTCCGTTTTCCATCTCACTGAACATATATTCATCTCATAGCGAAACATAAAAATACAACATCAATTTATTCGCCTATTTTTGCTAGCTGCTGGAAAAAATCAGAAACATTAAAAACAAATCAAATTCCATTTCATTAAAGTAATGGGATAAATATCGGTTTTTCGTGGGATAAATATCGGAGCTATGAGATGAAGATATTTTACTTGAGCCTTCAGGAGCCTTCAGTGTAAAATTGAACAAAGAATTCCGAGAAAACTTCAAAGTATTGCCCGCAGAAAATATGAAAAAAATTAAAAAGAAATATTTTGGAAAACCTAAAAGATTTTTTTGGAGATGCTTATAATTATTTTCTCATGTAAAATGTGGCGCACAGAAAGATTGAGATACAAAGTATGAAAAGGACAAATTTAGGATTGATCCCTGCTCATAGGCAGAAACGGTAACCTCCGGAATGCTCATGGAGACATTTAATGTCTTCTAGCAGACAGCTCTTAGGGGACAACTCACCACGCGTCAGCTAATCTGCTTTCTGGTGTGGATAGTACGTGGAGGCGCGTTGTACATTGTAGGCTAATGCGTTAGGGCGTTTTGTCTCGCTAATATATTAGATGTTTCATCGAAATGTGGGAAAATAACCTTCTTACCCTATTTTTTGAAACATTTTTTTTACTCAAAATGCATAATTTTAGGCTTAGTTTTGCTATGTCCATCTCAACCACGATGAATGTGAGAAAACGCCTCCATCTACTATTGAAATTTCACACCATATAACAGGAACTCATATTCATAATTTGACAATACTTCACTATCCGTCAATTACGCTGAAATCTCTGCAATCTATGCGATATGCCACCGCCCACGAGGCAAGTTATTGACATCGCATTCTACATATATGACAGCGATGTCAATTTTATGTGTTGCCTATTTGTCGTGATGGTTCTATCACATTCACAAAAGGCAGTACTGAACAGCTGCACTGTCAGTTCATAGTGCCGTGCCAGAATCCAGTAACGACACAAGCTTCTAACGCGACGGCAACACAATCCACCATTAACCGGCAACATTAATAATATAATATTTTATGATGACGATGCGGAGTGAATAGTAAGCGAACACAAATAACCATACACAAATAAAATGTGGGAAAAGGACACATTTTCCACTAGACTCCATGGTACGTGCAACATAGCCGATGGTTAAGCTGGAATTCTTTCCCAAAAAAAGTGGAAGACCACGCTCCATATAGCGGATCACGCCTGGGGTTTTCCTTTTTGCTTTAAAGACCGTAAGCCGTGGGATGCCGATCTTTGAAATTTCAATAGCAGGAACGGGAAAAAAAGAAAACTTTCCAACAGTCAGTCGTCGAAAGCGGAAAGCACACGCCGGATAAAAGCGATACCGCGCGCTGAGGACTCCGGTGGACGTTGTTCGAGTCATCCGAGGGAATAATGTGATTAATGGCCCGTCAAGTAAATCGATAAAGACGTAAAAATTTCCTTGAGTTCGATGGCGATGACTGGACGCCTATCAGGTTGTTTGCTCTTCTTGGTTTGTTGTTCTCATGTCATCGAGATTTGTTTGCTGACCGTACCGAGAATGGATCGCAGTACAATATCGACGATAGCCGGCACAGTTGACTGCGGGGTTTCCGGTAAGACAATTGACTTGGAACGGAGGAGAATCCTTGGGGAGATCAGGAGGGGTCAACATGATGTTAGTTGTTCAAACTGCATCAGAATGGGATCTGTCCAATTTGTATAATTACGGGTTTCCGGCTGGGTCAGTGAGCAATGGCAAACGAACATTAATCCGAAGGACATAGATTCGAACGAACGAATTGGTATGTGGAATTACGAAATACTATAAGAAAATACTTTACCCTAGAACTATAGAAAAGATCAAGGAAAACAGAATAAAAGGGCAAGCCAGTTTCCCCGTTGGCATACAGAACAATGAATATGTAGAAGAATGTCCATGCGATGGTAATTATTTTAGTTTGTGCATTCGACAACTTGCTGCTGACATAGTTCTGCACTTTATTCGGACTCCAACGTAAATCCTCTTATCTCACCGGAACAAAATAGTTAACGGATTATCGAAGACAACCTGAATTATATAAGCGTAAGCAATTTCAAAATAGAGATTTGGAACAAAAAAAAAGTTTAGTCTGATGAGATTTCATAAGCTGCCAACATACATGAGGCTTAACACGATTCAAGCCCACATCTATTTTAGTAACGACACGACAGTTTCAAACAATATAAAAATATGTATTATAGTTTTATTTACCAGACAATTACACTTCATGTTTTTATTTTCAATCAAGTACGAGAATGACTGAAATGGAATTCATCATCCATAAGGGATGTTCTGGATAACGATAGATATTCCCGGCAGGGGTTTCGTTGCAGACACACAATTTCAGGTTCACAATTTACTCGAGAACAGACGATACAAATAGTTATAATTGCAATTAACGATTAACTTTTCGCTTCAGAAAGTGTGTTGAAACGCCTGTCACTTTCCATATTCAATTCCATTCAGTACAATAAACCTCTATCTAATAGTGTCAAATACAAAGGGCGTGGAAAGCACAGTAAACTGTGGGCGGCATACGACAGTGGAGGTGTGACGTTATTAGGTCATGAATTAGCTCGACACAACTCTATAATGAGGAAGGACCATTGGGCCGAAAGCCATTTGGCCGAATGCCAATAGGCCGAACAGACCATTAGGCCGAAACCCATCTGGCCGAAAGTCATTTGGCCGGAAGGGTTGTTTAGGCGAAAGGGTAATTTGGCCGAATGGGTCATTTGGCCGAATGGGTCATTTGGCTGAAAGGGTGATTTGTCCAAAAGGGTTGTTTGGCCGAATGGGTCATTTGGCCGAATGAGTCATTTGGCTGAAAGGGTCATTTGGCCGAAAGGGTCGTTCAGCCGAAAAGATCGTTTGGCCGAATGGGTCATTTAGCCAAAAGAGTCGTTAGGCCGCAAGGGTCATTTGGCCGGAAGAATCGTTTTGCCGAATGGGTCGTTTGGCCGAAAGGGTCGTTTAGCTGAAAGGGTCATTTGGCCGAATGGGTGGTTCGGCTGAATGGGCCATTTAGCTGAAAGAGTCATTTGGCCGAAAGAGTCGTTTGGCCGTAAGGATCGTTTGGCCGAAAGGGTCGTTTGGCCGAATGGGTCATTTGGCCTAAAGGGTCATTTGACCGAATGGGTCGTTTGGCTGAATGGGTCATTTGGCTGAAAGGGTCATTTGGCCGAAAGGATCGTTTGGCCGAAAGGGTCGTTAGGCCACAAGGATCATTTGGCCGAAAGAGTCGTTTGGCCGAATGGGTCGTTAGGCTGAAAGCCTCATTTAGGCCAAAGGGTCTTTTGACCGAAAGGGTCGTTTGCCCGAATGGGTCATTTGGCCGAAAAGGTCATTTGGCCGAAAGGGTCATTAGGCCGAAAGTGTCATTTGGTCGAGAGGGCCATTTGGCCGAAAGGGTCATTTGGCCGAAAGGGTCGTTTGGCCGAATGGGTCATTTGGCCGAAAGAGTAATTTCGCCGAAAGGGTTATTTGGCCGAGAGGGTTATTTGGCCGAATAGGACATTTAGCCGAATAGGTCATGTTGACGAATAGTTCATTTGAAAAGTGATGAATGAGGAGTGAAAAGTGAGACGTCTCACTTCTCACTGTAAAAAGTGAGACGTCTCACTTTTCACTCCTAATTTCTCACTTTTTAAATAAACTATTTGGCTAAATGACCTATTCGGCCAAATGACCCTTGACTACAAAAAAGTAGATCAATGTTATGTTTATTCGTCTTTGTAGGCATTACGATACTCACTTGGGCATTGCCCCCTCGCAGCTCGCAGTCTTCATTACAAATTTTCATTAACATTCATAAACATTCACAGTCCGAGTTCTGCCCCGGTCGAGTATAGACGCTTACTGGCAATTAATTAAACCAACTACCGCGATCGCGAAAGTATCATATTACCCCCGACCGAGACCGCGAAAGTGTCGAATCACCAATTACTAGTGCCGTCGACCGAAGCGTAAACAACATACATAGGGCTCTGAACTTGAATAAACCCTGCGCCACTGGCGACACCAACTCGCCGGATGAGTGCATCCAATTTCCCCCGACTGGGGGAGAAACCTCTGGGGGGAACCCCAGAGAAATGATAATGGTGATGGAAGAGGATGAAAATTTCCACGGAGTGTCCCCGATACTTGTGGAAAGACAATCCAAAGTTACTGTGTAAGCGGAACCAGTGCAAAGAAAACGAAGGATGGAAAAGTTCTAGTGACGGTGAGGAACGAACACTAGGTAAAAAACTTTGCCAAAATTGAAAAATTGTGCGACGAAATTACCGTCAAAGTGTACGAGCACAAAACTTTAAATTCGAGCAAAGTAGTGATAGTCTGCCGAGACTTGAAGGAAGTGAGTGACGACGAGCTTCTGGAAAACCTATCCTCCCAAAGAGTTACGGAAGTCAAACAGTTGATGAAAATGCGCGACAATGTTAAAACTCCGATGGGAGTTTTCGTACTTACGCTTAAAGGAAAAACACCCCCAAAGAAGTTAAAATTGGATACACTGTGCTGGAAACAAGACCATGGTATCCAAATCCGATGCGTTGCTTTAAGTGCCTAAAGTTTGGCCACATTGGAAGAAACTGTTCAAGTGAGAAAAAGTGCGGGAAATGTGGAAATAACTATCATGAAGAATGTGAAAACCGAGAAAAGTGTATAAATTGTGGAAACGAGCACGGAGCGTTCTTTAATGGATGCCCCGTCTTAAAAAGAGAAAAGGAAATAATAAAAATCAAAGTGGATAAAAACTTGTCTTTCTGGGAAGCCAGAAAAATGATAGAAGATCAAAGCTCGAATACTTACGCCGACCAAGTAAAACAACTAAACGAATTTTGATAAGAAAATTATTTTGAGCTTTTTAGTGGAATGTTTTCACCTGTCATAAGACGAGTTTGAACAATCCCATTGAATTCCACCACTTAATTGTATCCTGACAGATACGTATTTCGACCTCAACAGTAAGGCCGTCTTCAGTGTCTTGTACTTGACTCGACTAAGTAAGTCGAGTCAAGTACAAGACACTGAAGACGGCCTTACTGTTGAGGTCGAAATACGTATCTGTCAGGATACAATTAAGTGGTGGAATTCAATGGGATTGTTCAAACTCGTCTTATGACAGGTGAACTAAACGAAGAAAAGAATACCCTTGAAGAAAAGATCAGAGCTGACATCAAAAATCAGTTCGAAGTGAAGCTGAAGGAATACAAAGAAGAAATCAAAAAAGTCACAAATGAAAACGAGAAAAAGATGGAATCCATGGAGGAAAAATACAAAGCACTGAACCACAAATTCGAACATCTGGTATCAGTCTACAAAGAGGAGAAAACAAGAAGGAAAGCAGCCGAGAACGAACTTGAAAGTCTGAAAAAAGACAACAGTAAACTACAAGCAACATTAAATTTGTACGCACCCTCCCATAGCGGACAGAAGAACCCAACTAAGCACACAAGAAGTCAAGAGAAGCAGCCAAGTTCGCCTCCAAGGAAAAAAGGAAACAAAATGAAAGCAGTTATCGAAGAAGTAGGATATATTTCCACAGACCCAGAAAATAACTCAGATGACGGAAACGAGAAAAGGAAATCCTAAAAAATAATAGCAAAACCAAAAAGCATTACAAAATAGCACAAACAACACAAGACCACTCAAGTACAATCAGCAGTGAACACCATGTAATTTCATGGAATGTAAGAGGCTTAAGAGGAAGAAGGCCTGATCTCAACATCCTTGCAAGCACTTACAATACAATAGCTGTTTGCCTTCAAGGAACTATGTGCCAAAATGACAACCAATCAGAAATCAGAGGATATTCAACATACCATCGTCCAAGAACAAATGGAGCAAGAGCAGCAGGCGGTGTAATAATCGCAGTAAAAACGACATCGATAGTCAAATCATAGATATTGATACAGATCTAGAAGCAATTGCAGTTAACATCGGAGCACCACTGAACGCAAACTTACTAAACGTATATCTCCCTCCGGGAACAGATCACAAAAGAGGATATTATGGCTTTAATAGAACAAATTCCTGAACCTTTCATCCTGGTAGGTGACATAAATGCCCATCATCCCTTATGGGGATCGGAAAATATCAGCACTAGAGGTACAACAATAGAATCAATAATAAACGAAAAGAACCTGCTAGTTCTGAACAACGGTGAGAAAACCTACATAAACAGCGGCACAGGAATCGGATCTTGCATCGATATTTGCCTCTGCTCTAATCAACTAGCGGGAATATTGAAACTTACCGTCTGTGAGGATTCACACGGAAGTGATCATATTCCACTAATTATGTCGACACCGTCAAAATCGCCAGCAAGTGATCGTATTCCAAGATGGAAAATAGAAGATGCGGATTGGGAAAAATTCCAAAATAACATTAACATTGAGACGAAAAATGATGTCATCGATCAAGTAGAAGAAATAACTAAACAAATAATAATAGCAGCAGAACAATCAATTCCAAAAACTAAACCAACAATTGCTGGAAAACGTGTGCCATGGTGGAGCAAAGAAGTAGCCACAGCTGTGAAAACTAGAAGAAAAGCTCTACGTAAACTTAAAAATAACAAGAACAAACCTCCAAGCCCGCAACTAATATACGAATATCAAGACGCCAATGACAGAGCACAAAAATCATCACAGAAGCAAAACTAGCTCTTGGAAAGAATTCGTCAGCAAATTCAACGTTCATACTCCGGCCAAAGAGATGTGGAGCAATTTTAGGAAAATTCAGGGAAAATACCAATCATCAGCTATCAGAGAAATCAACTTTAACGGCCAACGCATGAACACAAACATTGAAATAGCAAACAGCCTAGCCGACCACTTTGGAAAAATATCAAGCGATAAAGAGTACAATCAAAACTTTATACCATTGAAGAACAGGATCGAGCAAACACCTCTCGAAATAAGAAATGAGGATACAGCAGAGTACAACGCACCATTCTCCGAACTAGCAGAGGCAATGGAAGGATTAAAAGGGTCATCTCCTGGTCCAGACAACATACACTATGCCATGATCACTCATTTGCCAGTAGAATATAAGAACCTCTTGCTGAAAACATACAACTGGTTGTGGAATGAATCCATGTATCCAGTTAGTTGGACCAAATCATTCGTAGTACCTATTTACAAAGGAAAAGGGGAAAGAAACAACCCTGGAAACTATAGACCTATTTACCTAAACAGTTGTCTTGGAAAGCTCATGGAAAGAATGATCAACAACAGGCTAATGTTCATCTTAGAAGAAAAGAATCTAATCAATCAACACCAATATGCCTTTAGGAAAGGTAGATCTACTACCGATTATCTGGGCCATTTCGACAACATCGTGAGAGAAGCAATGCATAAAAAGCGGCTAACACAAGCAGTTTTTCTGGATATTAAAAAAGCCTACGACACAACCTGGCGCAGATTAGTTCTGAATAGAATAAGCGAATGGAAAATAGGAGGAAACCTCATCAAATATCTTCAACAAATGCTGATGAAAAGGAGCTTCAAAGTTAAGGTAAACGGCACATACTCCCGCGACACGCTAATGGAAAATGGTTTGTGTCAAGGATCAGTTATAAGCGTGACCCTGTTCTTGATAGCTATAGACACCATATGCTCAGACCTACCACCAAACGTCCAAGTCTTACTTTATGCAGATGACGTAGCTTTGATCTCCAGCGACAGTAACCAGAAGAAAATAGCTAAAAACCTGCAACTTGCTTTGAAAAAATTGAAGCTTGGGAAACCCACACTGGATTCAAGATCTCAGCCGAAAAATGTGCAACCGTAGTATTCAAAAAGCGAGATCAAAAAACAAGCCAACGTAAACCTTAAAATTAACAACGACATAATACCGTACAAGCTCAGTCATAAATGTCTTGGAGTAACACTAGACCAACACCTAACATTCAAAATACACATCGAAGAAATAAAGGCAGCATGCCAGCAAAGAATACAGTTTTTACGTTGCACAACCACCAAACAATGGGGTGCAGACCGGCAAACTTTATCAAAATATACAAATCAGCTGTACTAGAGAAAATGCTGTACGGCGCGCCAATCATCTCCTCAACCTGTGAATCTACAATGAAGCAGCTAGAGAGCATACATAACCAAGGACTGCGAATAATAACAGGAGCTTTTCAAACCAGCCCAATAGAAAGCCTACAAGCCGAATCGGGTATACCAAGTCTTAGAAGTTTCTTCAGTCAAAGACTCGCCAGCTTCGCAACAAAGCAAACAAACAATGAACAGGCTTTCACAAATAGTGCAACAGACGAAGAGAATAACAACAGCTCAGGAGAATTGTGGACCCAAGGCCCAGCATCCAGAGCCATACAATATCAGAACAAGAAGCAAGAGTATTATCGAAAATATTGGAATTCCTCTACCACCAAGCAAATCCTAAATATACCAAAAACTCCGCCATGGGTAAGAAAAGACATTCTAATAGACAAAACAATGATGTCCGCTAGTAGAAACAGGAAAAACCCAAATGAACTTAAAAACTGTTTGCTGAAAGAATCCACACCAAATATAAGTTCTGCAAGCTGATATACACGGACGGATCAAAAACGACTCTAAAACGGGATACAGCATAGTAACCGACGAAGGAATCATACGCAAGCGAACCCATAGTCTACTCAGTATTTATAGTGTGGAGAGCCTTGCAATAATAGAGGCCCTAAACTGGATTTCAAACCAGGAAAGAGTAGGCGCATATATTATTTGCACCGATTCTTTAAGTGTTGTCACATCACTAGAAAAGAAGAAAATCAGAACCAGCTTGAAAGACGAGATAGTTCATCTGTACACCAACATAGGGAAGAAAGGTACATCGGTAACATTCATGTGGGTCCCTAGTCACATAGGCATCCCAGGAAATGAGAAAGCGGACAAAGAAGCAAAGAGTGCGCTAGAGATGAGCACAATTACGCGGAAAACAGTTGATCAACGCGAAATAAAAACCATCATTAAAATCACTATGACTAAAAAATGGGAATCCGAATGGAATTCAACACCCCACAACAAACTTAGAGAGATAAAAAACATTACCAAACCATTCAAAGAGGCGCTAACAGGAAATCGTAAAGAAGATGTCATACTTAGCAGACTACGAATAGGCCACACCCGGCTAACACATGCATACTTACTGGAAAAGGAAGACCCACCAAAGTGCGTAAAATGTAACCACCCACTCACCATTAAACACATTATCGTTCAGTGCCCTGGATACGACGACGCAAGAAAGAAAATCGGACTCCAACCAAACATGAGGGAAGCACTAGCCGACGACAACAGTCAAGCAAAAAGAGTACTGGAGTTCTTTAAAGAAATATCGCTGATCGACGCGATTTGACCCCAAAGTGAAACCTTGAAGAAGAAGATGGAAACACCTTGATGAAGATGAAATCGCTGCAATAACTCTCAAGGAGAAAACGAACGATGTCATACAACGTAGTAATTTAAGCAGTGTCAATAAACTCTGTAAACTCTTGACAGACTCGAATAAAATTTTAAAGAGTCTATAATAAAAAAAAAAAAAAAAAAAATAAACATTCATTCCACATTTAACATTCCATTTTTACAATCCAGTGGGGTCAAAAACCCAGTCACCTTCTGCAATATTTTGCTCTGTTGCTACGTATCTTACTGCTAGACTGAGAAATGTTCCATTTATGATATTCCAACGTTATTAAACTTTTAATTTGTGAAGTAAGTGTAGCACATGAACTACCAATATCGATACAGACAACACTTTTAGCGGCAACATTAGGAGGAGAGCAACAACATCTTCCAGAGCTTCCAGACTGGATAATCAAAATGAATATTGAATTACGTGAATTATAAGTATCAAAGAAGAGCGTAGGGAGTTAACCTTGCACTCCAAAAACCATAAACCACCCATCCCCTCGTGTACGACAGTCACTTTTGATTTCCCTTCCAATATAAAACCAATTTGTTATAATCTCTCTTCCAAACAAACCGGTCGTTGCCCGGGATTAAATAGCTCAAAATTAGGAGGATCTCCTTAAGCTATACTTCCTTACTTTGCGACGCCATCCCTGCTGGAGATAATGGTTAGGAACGTTAAGGGATTTTGCCTAAGATGCCAATTGGGTGTATCTCATTTTAATGCCTTGTTAGCAGGGCTTCATTATTCGGTGCCCTTTTCAGTCGCCAAGTCCGCTTTTACACATTTGACGAAGGTTTCGTTGACCCTAATAATGTAAATTGATAATCATCTTATTGATTGCTTCATTTCCTGGATTGTTTCATCGTCAGTCACAGGACTTCAATGCATTCATTTTCCCGGTAATTTAGGTGAAATTTCGTTTGAAGTGTTTCCATGCGAATGATGTGCGTCCGCTTAGGATTCCATCGAAACGGTTGTTAATAGAAGCGCCATCAATTCGGTGCCCCCACCTTATTTGACTTTTATACTTTCCAACAGAGATGTAAATTCACTTCAGTTGTTTGTTACGAGCGGAAAAAAAGATCGTAAGATTATGTCATCACCACTGAGTGCAAACAGCAACCAACGATGAATAAAGAGCAGGGAAAGCGTCATAATTTTTTAGATGACGTTTATTTTTACGGCTTAGAACAGAATCAGCATCAGGGTAATAAGAAGGACAACCGCGGAATTTTTTTCTCGGGATTTATATTCAGATAAGAAGATACGCAAGACCAAACATGATGAGAGAAAATTTCTCAGGACATTTTATTTTAATAATGGGTATGGGTATAAGGAATGACCATTACATCAAAGGTAGGAAATGAAAACTCGTTCTGGCCAAATGAAATTCAGTAGACAATACCTCTAACAGTTAAAAAGTACAATTTGAGTTCAACAAAATCATTTGGAAAGCTATTCGTTGCCGTCTGGCATCTGAAGCGTGAAATCCAAACACTGTCAGTTATTTCTAGTGTAACTATTGCACCAGAGCGACGAAATGTGCCATTAAACTATCCCTTCGTTCCACATTTTTCTGTCGGAGAATGTGAACATCCATCCGAAGGAAGCATCCAAGTGTACAATTCGTTCAATTCCGACGAGGACGTAAATATGGTGCCACTTTGTGTTTGAAGTGGAATCTTCCACAACCACTTGACAAGTTTTGTTCAGTCGGAAACTAAACTTCCGTCCGGCACTGATGTATAGGACGTAGTTTTGACCACAAAGTTCTGATTGGAATGCCATTCCTCAAATGCAAGCATCTTCCCGAAGACTTTGACAATGGCTATTCTTTTCATCGTTCCTACATACATACATACACTGCAACAACCGGCGTCAGCAAATTTCTACCAAGACGACAAGCCATCGGAAATGTTGACAGCTAATGAACAGCATCAGCTTCTGGGGAATGAAGATAGGAATACTGAAGGAAGATATGTTCTTATTACGTAGATAGTATGCTCATTGAATATCAAGTTGCAATCTGACCCAACAATGAGTTGAATCATTCATTCTTCTGGACTTGTCGGCATGAGGTGAATGACTTAGAATAGACGCAATGTAGTTGGTTTATTTGATAAGTTCCCCACAAATAGTCAGATGGTGCAAATTGGAAGAACTGGGATGGTTAATGGAGCACAAACCAGAGTGTCACATGCGGTGCTCCATTATTTATTTGTAATCAGTACCGAGTGACGAACTTATTGCAACCAGTATTATGTTTGAGCTGGACATGACGACTGCTCAGTGTTGTCACAAGTACAGTTTTATCTGGGATGGTAAGATTTTTTGACAAATTTTGGTACTAATCCTCCTGCCGCTTCCCCGACTAGTTAGTCATAACAAAATTTTATCACAATTATATCAATATGTGTTACAAATAACAAAACTTGCAATAATTTTGTTATAAATTCTCTGCCAAAGATGGAGGAAATGAAATTTCATGATCGTCATAACATGATTATAACATACTGTGTTATGTTTATTTCTACCGAAAAAAATATTGCCTACATTTTTGGTAGATAGGAATTGGAAAAAAAGTGAGGTACCAACTGCAGTATAACTTGAATCTACATCCAAAGTTGAACCAGCTGGACAAACTTAATTGCCTACATTATGGATAATCATAATATTTTCAGGAACATAATTTGCTATAGTACAAGCTATTTTCACCACTTTTTATGTAACACAACGAGTTATATTCTTGTTTAATTAATAACATATTTAGTAATAATTTTGTTAAAACTAGAAGAGATTTTGTTACAATTTTTGTTATTTTAACTACTAATGGTACATGTTTTATAACAACCGCTGTTATAAAAAAACTGCTGTAACAGAATAACAAGGTCTGATATAAATCTGTTACTATCCACTGGTCGGGTCCTTACTCTAAGACGGCCATTACTACTACTCTACACAGTAGCGGCAGGAAGATTAATCCGCGGAAGATGGACGAAGGCCGGTAAATCGACCGAAACGTCCGGACAATCTGACAAACATTTGTTTTATTTCTAGACGAATATATAAAATAACTTACTTTGCTGTTTATATAAGAAAAAAAACTCAAATTAAAAATAAATGTTTTCCACGAATTAATTGGATTGCATTGAATATTTAGTAGTACCACGTCCTTACAATTACGGAAGGAAGGAAAGGAATGTTAGTTCAACTTATACTAGTGAAGGTTCAGCGAACTCAATGGCCACTCTTAGCTCGAAATGAACCCCAAAAATCCCTCAGTTGGCGTTTCTCCACTTTTTTAGCCGACGTCTAATCCTGTCGTAAAATTCAACTCCTGGTATCAAAATAACTGCTTGCCCACGGTTCAACGACTTTTTGTAAAAACAGTTCCCAATATGTATTTTGTATTATATTATTTTCACTCACACACCCTGCACATGTCTCGGGATGGTTCGACAATAGGGCACTGCACGGAAACATCTCTTTCTCTTTCGTTCCTCATGAATTTTGACGTTTACTGGCCTTGTTGTTTTCTAATTTCTTTGCAGCGAGAAAGAGACAAATCAGTCCGTGCAGTGCCCTATATAGAAAGTTTGGCAATAAAAATACATGATGAAGAATTATTCAAATAGGGGAAGGGTCGTTTGGCCGAAACCCATTTGGCCGAAAGGGTCGTTTGGCCGAAAGCGTGATTTGGCCGAAATGGTCGTTTGGCCATACGTTGTTTGGAAAACGAAAACGTTGTTTGGCCTAAAGGATCATTTGGCCGAATATGACATTTGGCCGAACAGGTTATTTGGAAAGTGAGAAATTAGGAATGGGAAGAGAGGCGTCTCACTTCTCACTCTTTGTTTTTCTCTTCTCGCTGTAAAAAGCGAGAAGCGCGAAATGAGTTGTGAGACGTCTCATTACCCACTTCGCACTACTCACTTTTTACAGTAAGAAGCGAGAAATAGGGAGTAAGAAGTGAGTCGTCTTGCTTCTCACTCCTCATTTCTCACTTCTCACTGTAAAAAAAGAGGAGTGCGAAGTGAGTAGTGAGTCATCTGAATACTCACTTTTTACAGCGAGAAGGATAAATGAGGAGTGAGAAGTGAGACGAATCACTTCTCACTCTTCATCTTTTTCTTCACACTATAAAAAGTGAGAAGCGTGAAGTGAGTATTGAGCAGTCTCAATACTTATTTCGCGCTTCTAATTTTTTACAGTGAGAAGTGAGAAATGAGGAATGAGAACTGAGACGTCTCTCTTCTTACTCCTTATTTCTCACTTTTCAAATGACTTTTTCGGCCAAATGACCCTTTCAGCCTATGACCGTTTCGGCCTATGAACCTTTCAGTCAAACAACCCTTTCGGCCAAATGACACTTTCGGCCTAATGACCCTTTCGGCTTAATGACCTTTTCGGCCAAATGACCCTTTCGGCAAAATGACCCTTTCGGTCAAACGACCCTTTCGGTCAAATGATTTTTCGGCCAAATAACCCTTCGGCTAAATTACCCTTTCGGCCTAATGGTTTGTTCGGCCAAACCAGCCTAGTGGCATTCGGCCAAATCACTTTTGGCCGAATGGGTTTCCGCCAAACGACCCTTTTCCATTCAAACATTTTCAATAATTTACTTGCGAACTGTCCATAGGGAGCGAGACCATTTGGGCACCACCCCCTATTCCCGTCCACAACGTTAATAACTCGACCGCGTTCCAACCAAATGGCTTGATTTTTTGTACATCACTAGATGTCGGCAGAAACTAACCATGTACTGAAAAACAAGTAACTCGGTTGTAATGCGATCGAGTAATGAACGTTGTGGACGGGAATAGGGGGTACTGCCCAAATGGTTCTCTACCCTTTATAAAACACGATCATTCGCACACTTGCTCAAAGATTGCAAAAAACCGACACAATAAATAATAGTAAATAAACATATAATAATAAAAATATTCATATAATGTTTATTTTTGAGCATGTTTTTCAAGATTGGTCTAACATTTGCCCGATATTGAAGGGGAGGATCATAGGAAGACGGTAAAAGTGTGGGGAAAGGACTCTATCACAAACGTTCGAATGACATAGACCCGAAAAGACCATTTGTCCGAATGGATTATATGCCCGAATGGATCATTCGCCCGAATTGGTAATACCTACAGAATGAAAGAATAATTTCACACTGAAGCTTAATGACTCATATAGTTGATTAGCATAATCAAAAAATATATGATCGCTTTTTTTTCTCCATGTTTTGCTAAATTTGTGAATGCTATTGTATACGAGCTCGGTGGTCTAGTGGCTACCGCTTCTGCCTTATAAGCAGGTAGATCTTTATCTGCATAATCCCGATTGACATGAGAGCATAATTCTGCCTTCTTTATGGCTTAAACTGTTCTTCAGTGACATCTATTATGGCTAACGACGTATACCTTAAATTTTCTTTCTAAAACGCGAACTTGTCCAGAAATGCGAAAAGTAAATGACTTCTTCTGGAATATTATTCTATGCTAAGCGGAGAACTATCACGATAAAAATAGTTGAAAAAAGGCATTACACTCTTTTCGCATTTTCTAGGTATGTGCGTGCCATTAAAGAAGGAATATAGTTCGCAGGCGCTTTAATTCACACACATGTGAATAAAGATGGAATAAGTAATTATCCACGCATTGCATAATGTCGATCGAAGAACAACTCTACTTAACTAAACGGTTGGTTCGGACTAGACCTGTGCGCCGAAGTATTTGAAAACGGCGGCGGCGTAAGGCCATTTTTACACCAGCGGCGGCGGCGTCGGCGGCGTCACGCCGTCAGCAATGTTCGGCGGCGGCGGCGGCGTGAATCGGCGTAAAGAACTTTGAGCATATAAAAAAAAATTACGCTGCAAGGCATATGATGCTTTTTATGAACTTAAGATTGTTTTGTACAATTGCTAGCTACAGTCAGACTGATGGGGTGAACACCCTAATAGCTATAGCTTGTATCTTCACAGAAAAAGTTTACATTACATCCTCCACTAGGACATTGCCGCATCACAGCACATAAGTTCATTGGAAAGTAATTCGATTAAAAATCCAAAAATTCGTTTGGAAATTCATCTAGATATTCCTCAGAAAATTCAAAAAAGGAATTCTGCGAATTGATTTAGAATTTCCCTCATGAATTCCATCAGAACTTCCTCCTAGAATCTTCCAGAACTTCCTTCCAAGAAATCCCTTGAAAATTTATGTGGGTATTTCTTCGAAAATTCGTTTCGAAGTTTCTCCAAAAGTTCCTTCAGGAATTTCCTTAGAAATTAGTTTAGGGATTGCTTCGGAAATTCTTTCACGGAGCCTTTGGGAATTGGGAATTCGGAAAACTTGTTTAGGAAAATTCCTTTAAGAATTCTTTAGAAAATACATATGAAAAATCTTCCAAGAATTTCTATAGGAAAACTTACGGACACTATTTTATGAATACATCCGGAAATCCCTTTAGAAGAAAACCTTCAGAATTTGATTTAGGATTTATTTTAAATTCCTTCAGGAATTTCTAATAAAAATTCTTCCAGTAATTTCTCTAAGAATTTATTCGGTAACTCTAAAAAGTTATTTTTGGTATTTTTTCAAAATGTTTCTCTGGAATTTATTTGGAACTTTCTCCCGGAATTCTTTCCGAATTTCATATAGGAAATCCTCCGGAAATTCCTTTAGCAACTCTTCCGGAAATTCCTGCAGAATGTAGATCTTCGAAAATTTCCTTTAAAATTTCTTTAAGAATTCTTTCAGGAATCTCTTCTGAAATTCTTTTGAAAAATCTTCGGAAATTTCGTTTATAAATTCTTTAATTTTTCAATCCGTCGTTAAAGTGTTTTTTAATTGAAAATAAGTTTAATACTCTAATTCCTTTAAAAAATGCTTCAAATTAGAATTCGTTCTGGAATTATTCCTGCAGGAATTTCGTATGGTTCTCTGAAAAAAATAAATAAAAGGACTTTCCGGAGGGTTGTCTGAAGGAACCTTTGGATGAATGTCCTAATTAATTCCTGGTGGCTTTTCTAAAGAGATTTTCAAAGAAATTTCTGGAGGGATCTCTGACTCAATTCTCGAAGGAATAACCAAAAAGGAAAAAGAACCTGAAAAGATTTTCGAACAAAATTTCAAAATGAATTTCTGAAGGAATGACCGAAGGAATTCTGAAAAGAACTTACAAAGGAATTTTTGATGGATTTCCCAAACAAGTAGCTATTGGAATATAAATAAAAATTTCTATATTTCTCCAAGAATTTCTCAGAAAATCCGGACAACAGTAAAACAAACTCAATTTTGACTCTAGAATCAAGACTACATGCCAAGAAAAACTCCCAAAATAATGAAATTGCGGATATAGACCGTTCCGATCAAGATGAATACACCACTAGGTGTTCCAATCTGCCAAATTCACGATTCAGCCATCTTGGATTTTAGTATGGGAGAGCCAGCCGGTTTGCTTATGTTTTGCACCGAAAATGAATTTTTCACCCCCGCCCTCTTCTCGTCCATAAACTGGGCAGACTGCAACACCTAGCTGTGTATTCATCTTGGTTCCGATAATTATAAATACCTATACACTAAGAAAAAGTCACCAATTGAAATACCGTTTGTTATTCAATGAAAATGTCGATGCCTCCTATAAATTACATCCTACTCTTTCACGTGATGTATAACTCTCGTATTTTTTGCTTAAAATAAGGAAAATATGTAACTTTAATTTTTGACCAATTTTTTTTGCACTAAATGGGTTATTTTTGGAACGTGTTTTTTTGTAAACTACTTAGAAAAGAACGTATAATGTAGTTTTCAATACAGACGCATAATAATGTCCGTCTTTTCGCATTAACGACGAGATCTGGCTGGAACATCATTTCAATGACCTGAAAATTTTGAAAAACCACAAAAAAGTATTTGAAAATGAATAATCATCATTAGTAAGGATATCGTTTTAGAATCAGACGATTTTCACGCACGATTTATCTTGGGGTTTGTCTTGGGGTTTCATTTGGACATTAATGACACAGACCACATTGCTCCAAAAAGTAAAAAACTGGTTGCATTGGTGAAAACGAGAGCTCGGAATAATTTTTAATGTTTTTTAGGGCTAATTGCTATTCATTTGAAATTGTTCTAATTCTCGTCCATTAGCAATTATTTAAATTTTAAAATTTATAATGCTTGTTAAATGAGTATAGAACCCAGATAGAATGGATTAAGTAGTGATGTTGATGAAATTTTTTACGTAATAGCTGAAAAACACGTTGTGCAAAATCCTCGAAAACACAGTAAATTATTTGAAAAAAAAATGGAATTATTCAATAAACAAAAAGTATTTATAACTAGCGGAAGAAAACCAGCTTTGCTCGGGTGTTATAAATGTCACATTGAAATATTTGCAGCACCGCACTCTAGATCTATTTCCGTGCGTTTGTTTTGTTTTCCCCAACAGCTGACCCAAAATAGTATTTTAATGATTTTTTTACATTTTCCCGTTAAACCCGTTCCCAACTTTTTGTATATACAAAATGAATCGATAAGGGAAAAAATCTTGAAATCGGTCGACCCGTTCGCTAGTTAAATCGTCAGGACGGATATCTCAACTCATTTTTATTATATAGAAGATTATCGGAACGGTCTATATTCGGATTTTCTCAAGAATTCCTTGAGAATTTACTGCAGGAGTTCCTTCGAAAGTTTTAAAGGATTTTTTTTCGTAAATTCCTCAAATAATTCCCTAGGAAATATATTTAGGAATTACTTCGGTAAGTCATCAAGAAACTCATTCTAGTAAACCTTCAAAAATTCCGTAAGGAATTTGATCGAGAAAAAACTTCCACAATTGCAACCAGGTTTTTCTTTGAAATTTCCCTCGGGAATTGCTTCGGAACTTCTTAGGACCCTAGGAAATTTCTTAAAGCATTCTTCCGGAAATTCCCATGCATATGGGTCCACTTTCCCTCAGTTGTAATGGATCTTACGCGCCCTTCCTTGAAGAAGCCATCTCTTGGAAAGCTCAAAAAGGATTGCGAATCAATTTATTAGTCTGATGGATTACACTGTTAAAATGAGATTCTCTGTATCCCGCCGGTTTCGCGTAAGTGTCTCTGCTTACGGGTGTGTCACCTCCGTTTTCACCCTTCATACAGCAGAGAAAATAAAATAGAAAATAAAACAGCTTTTCAGAGATTTTTCAGGGTTGGCCAAATTAAGCACTAAGATGGCCAAAACCGGTACACTTGCACTACATACGAGTTTTCAGATATCAGATATAATTTCCTCCTAAAAGAATTACCTATATTCTTAAATTTCTTAAAGAATTACTTTGAACATTCCTCCAAGATTTTTTTCGGAATTTTCTTCAGGGATTCCGTCAGAAAATCCTCCTCCAGGACTTACTTTGGAAATTATTTCAGGAAAACCAAAAAAAAATCTTTGGAACTTGTTTATCAATATAAATCGAAACCAGTTTTTTTTTTTCAGAACATATCTTGCAATTTAAGTACAAGGAGGAGTGAAGGAAATGTTCAATTTGGTCGGTCACATGCCCCATTGTGCTGTAGCTTTTGCATTCGTATATCACGAAGCTATCACAATGATATTCCATGCCCAGGGAAGTTTGGAAAAATCCTACTAGACTGGGAATCCAAATCCAACATTCATAGTGTTGACTTGTAGCCACGAATATAAGCACTAGACCAATTAAGATGTAAAATTCAAACCTTCAAAAAGATGATGAACCATCCAATTCGACCAGAATGAGGTTATTCCACATGAAGTTACATATGAGAGTAGAAGTTCATCGCTACACTCGTTGATTTGTAGGTCTGTAGCCAAGAAGATGACCTTAGATGACCTAACATTTAACATGCCAATACGGGTAAATGTGACAGAGATAGCAAATAAATCTGCTAAAGTTATAATAGCTATTTAATTAATGCCTGATAGGTGATTTTTGTGTTGGCCAATCATCGGCGTGAAATACGAAGTTCGGCGGCGTGGAGGCAACCGGCGTATGGCGCGCCGCCGACACCTTGACCGGCGTCGGCGTACGCCAAAAAGTGTCGGCGGCGGCGGCGTGGCGTGGCGGCGCACAGGTCTAGTTCGGACATTTGATACATTCGGGTCGATGGTCCATTCGGGCAAATGGTCTTTTCGGGTAAATCGAATTCGGGCGTTTGTCATTCCGGCGAATGAAGTTCGGGTTTATGTCATTCGGGCATTTTTGATACAACTGAGGGAGGAGTGTTGTTTAGTTTTTGATCAACTCAATGTAACTCCTCAAACCCTTGACCGAATTCAACCAAATTTGTGAAAAATATTCTCTGTCCTAACTTACGGATTCGATACACACCCGCTGGTGCAAAGAGCCGACTTGATAGATCTCCATCCTGTGAGATGTCCAACTATCGCGTTAATCTGTGACCAGGTTAGATTTCGATGACCTACAAATCTTGTAAATGATAATAAGCCACCCAACATGATCCATGAACCAGGTTGAGGTAACCCCGCGAGCAGTCACGAGTGAGAAGTCCATCGTTACGCTGGTTGATCCATAGGTCTATTCTCCAAAGAGTTCTTGGATGACCTTCAAACCTTATAAATAATGATAAACCACAAAGCGTGTTCCTATGGACCTGAATGGGACTGCTCTGCTGTAAGTTACACAAGAAAAGTCCTTCCGCTGGTCCATACTCCAAAGAGTTTTTGGATGACCTACAAAAGTTGTAAATGATAATAAACCACCCAGCATGGTTCAATGGACCAGAATGGAGCTACCTCGCTAGAATGCACACGTGGAAAGTCTATCGTTACGCTGGTTGATTTGCAGGTCTATTCTTCAAGGACTTCTTGGATGATCTTCAAACCTTGTAAATGATGATAAACCACCCAACGTATTTTGATGGACCAGAATGGGGCTACTCCGCCGGAAGTCACACAAGAAAGTCCATCATCATACCGGTTGATCTTCGTGGATGACCTACAAACCTTGAAAATAATTATAAAGCACCCAGTATGTTTATATGGATCAGAAGGGGGCTATTTCGCTAGAATTCACAGGTGGGAAGTCCATCGTTATGCTGGTTGATCAGTAGGTCTATTCTTCGGGAAGTTCTTGGATCACCCAAACTGCCTATAAGGCTGATCTGGCACCATAGACACAAACTCATGCAGATATGGAAATCTTATGCTTGGAATGACAGTATAACTATTGTACTGATAAATGATTAAACATTATTGTCGTGGACCCAAATTATGCTACGACAGTCGTGATTACGCTTGAAATGATTCTAGTTGCGTTGTTGACCCAAAGATAACCTTGGAAATTCTGAAGCACCTATGAAAAGGCTTACTGAAAAAGCAATTTTGTTACAAGTAACTGTTTTTCCGTTTACAAAGTGAAATGAAACTGAATTCAATCAATTTAACATACAGATAATTTTAATAAAACGCGTCCAAAAACACGTTTTTGTTTATGTAGGGGAGATGCGGTCAATATGCGCCCCCTAAGCTAATCACTTAAATAATTGGTCATTTCCCCCGAAAACATGTATTTTCGAAGTGTTTGTTTGACTTATTTGAATCTAACATATCTAACATATTTCCATGTGAAGCCAGCAATATTGCAACAAAACGATTTTATTCCAAAATTGAGAATGGACCAAAAGAGAGTCCAATCTAAAATGAATTATGCTGGGTAATATGCGCAACCAAAATGATAATCAAAATATTCCTACATTTTTCGCCACAATTTTCAAACTCTTCAGCACAAGAATAGTTGCAACTCTATCCTTTCAGTTAGTCACTGTCTCAGACTGATGGTAATAAGAAGAAAATATTTTTTGTGTCTAAAGAAAAAGCATTGAGGACAGAAACGCCGAAACTGCGTTGGAATAAAAGTTTTTGACTGAGCTTTTTCGTTTGACGGCTTAACCCGTAAATGCCCAGGACGAACTTTTAATTTTGAAAACCATTTATCTCTGAGGTTTTTAGAGGTTTTTACTCGGAATTTTCACTAAAATCAAGGGGAATAGTTGTACATTTAGGCACATGCAAGTCTGTAGAACCCGTGCGAATGTTTCACCATTAAAATATGTCCAACTCAGATGTTAAAGGTTCTCCAAATTGTTCCGGAGTTGAGATCAATTGGTCTACCAGGTCAACTACGCCTGAAATCAAACCGACAGCAACCCAGCGTGTCCGTATAGATCCTTAGAAGTCATGCAAATGCATCACCAGTCAAATAAGTCCAACGCAGATGTTATAGGTTCTCCAAATTGTCCGGGAGTTGAATTCAATTGGTCTACCATGTCAACTACGGTCTACCATTTCAACTACCCAGCGAGTCCATATAAATTCAAGAATCCCAGCACGTCTTAGTCTGGTACCAGGCGTGAATCATTCGCCAAGGCTCTGAGATGTAGACATGATGGGTTGTTTTCGAATTAGAACCAGTCTTGATTGAGCAGGTAGACCAGATGATCTGAACTCCAGAATCTGCAATAAACCGGTGAACATTCTCACTACAAAACAAATCCGCCAACAGAAAACTCTGGAATCAGCGCAAAAACCGGAAATTGTAACCTACTATAATAAAACTAAAGGTGGTGTCAACGTAGACAACCAACAAACCAGGTCAACCACAGTGTCCCGAAGATCGAGAGCCAGGTTGAAAAAAAAAAATTATGGAAGCAATTGACGTATCTCCATGGGATGGCTACTTGGTTTTCATATCGAGACGCAAAAAAAATCAGTCACGCCGATCTTAATTTTTACGAATTCTTGCTGAACAGCTATCGGTAGATTACATGAAAGATCGTATAGCACCTGGTCATCTTCCGAGGGATCTATCCACAGGAATCCAAACATTTTTGATGGAGTAAAAAATAAAGCAATAAAGTTCTGAATACTTTATGTGTGTTTTGTAAACATCTTGAAAATCCTCCCTGTAAGCCTGATCTTCGGCATATTACGCTGCCTCACGGCTCTAGGGACTGACATAGACATGCTGGATTCCTACAAGTTTGGCACCAGGCCTAGTTGACCTGGTGGATCAAATGATCTGAACTACAGGACAACTTGAAGAACTTAGAACATCTACTTGGTCCCGATTTGAATTGCCAATCATTCCTAAGAGCTTCAGAGATTTGTATGGACATGTTGGGTTGCTTTCGGCTTGGTGGTAGACCAATTGACCTCAACCCCAGAACAATTTGGAGGATCAACAACATCTACTTTGGACTTATTTGAATATCGAAACATTCGCTAGGGTTCAATAGACTTACATGGGCAAGTTGGGTTGCTTTTTGTTTTTACCAGGTGTTGTTGACCTGGTAGACCAATTGACCTCAACTCCAGAACAATTTGGAGAACCTAGAACATCTGAATTGGACTTATTTGAATGATGAAGCATTCGCATGGGCTCTTAGGACTTATATGGACACGATGGGTTGGTGTCGGTTTGATATCAGGCGTAGTTGACATGGTAGACCAATTGAACTCAACTCCCGGACAATTTGGAGAACCTAGAACATCTGCGTTGGACTTATTTGACTGGTGATGCATTTGCATGACCTCTAAGGACCTATATGGACACGCTGGGTTGCTATCGGTTTGATACCAGTCGTAATTGACCTGGTAGACCAATTGAACTCAACTCCCGGACAATTTGAAGAACCTAGAACATCTGCGTTGTACTTATTTGAATGATGAAGCATTCGCATGGGCTCTTAGGACTTATATGGACACGCTGGGTTGCTGTCGGTTTGATATCAGGCGTAGTTGACATGGTAGACCAATTGAACTCAACAAGGTTAAACTAACAACAAGCTACCTGCGTTTAATAAGATATCGTCACTGATGATGTTTCAATCACAAAAATGGGTGCGACAACCAACCAATTTAGCATCCACTTTGAAAAAAAAAGTTTTTTTTTCTTTTTTAACACGTAATTCGGTGACATTCAATATTATATCACAAATAAGGATTCATTCACTTTATAAATACTCAACGAACTTGACTTTTTAATCAATTGACACTACTGTAAAACACTAATCAAATTATAGAAAAAATAACTTTTGAATGGGTTTTTACTTGTCTAAAAAATATTTTGTTCGTAAAACGAAACAGATGCCACTGTTTGGTTTGGTATGGGGTTTGGGCACATAAACATCGTACTGATTAAGAAAATTATGTTGAGCTTTTTAGTGGAATGTCTTCACTTGTCATAAGACGAGTTTGTACAATCCCTTTAATTCCACCACTTAATTGTACCTTGACACCTTGACGAAGTCGAGTCAAGTACGAGACACTGAAGACGATCTTACTGTTGAGGTCGAAATACGTATCTGTCAAGGTACAATTAAGTGGTGGAATTAAATGGGATTGTACAAACTCGTCTTATGACAAGATCTTAGTGATATTACCCAAACATGATACTTGTCTGAAGGTTCGTCTGTCATAAGTTATGTCGGGGTGCCGACAACCGACCTATGCCGGTAACCGACCACCTTCCCCTATTATTTACAAAGAAAATAATAAAAACTTTCACTTTTCTTCGATGGGACTCGAACCGACGACCCTCAGTACGCTAGACTGGTGCTTTTAACCAACTAAACTACGAAGGACCACTATCGGCCTTCACAATGAAGCGGCTACTGAATGAGCCCGAGATTCCCGAGATTGAGTCAGACAGACAAGACAAGACACACATAGGATTGTTATGTTTGACCCAAAATTTTTTTGATTGAACTATCCATTTTTTTCTGTGTGCATCCCCAAATCCAAGTGAATTTCAAAATTCACGTAAGAAACGATTTAACAAAATCGATTTCTCATAATTTTT
Source organism: Armigeres subalbatus (assembly GCF_024139115.2). Classification (NCBI taxonomy): domain Eukaryota; kingdom Metazoa; phylum Arthropoda; class Insecta; order Diptera; family Culicidae; genus Armigeres; species Armigeres subalbatus. The sequence goes on along the minus strand of NC_085141.1, from coordinate 217,570,014 downwards.
ACTCGCGTGAAAATAAAACTTTTTGGATAAATCCGCCTATGAAAGGTCAGGTTTTCATCTTTCGGAAAAAATATTTTAAGCTCTTTTTAGTGGAATGTATTCAACCGTCAATCTGCAAAGATATCGAAATAATTGGTGGAATTAAATGGAGGTTACTTATCTCGTCTTAGACGGCTTTCATCTTTCTTAAATCTTTCACATGCTGTGTATATTCACATCGAGTTTTCATAACATCATTGTTAATTTCGGGTGGTCAATTCCCGGAAAATAGGATACAAACTTTCATTGAGCTTATAATTCTCAAAATTTGCGTAAAAATGCATGACACATACTGACACATACTATGTCGCATGGAAAAATGAAACGGTAGCTCATGACATTTTTTTCATTTCATGCATTACTGATTTGTGTTTCATGACGGTCACACCTGCAACACGTGATCATCAACAGATTTTAAGTTTAAGACAGTACATTTTAATGCACTGACTGGTTAATAACAATTTTGCGCTTTTTCGTGTAAATTTCCCCTGGTGTTTTGGCATCTCTATAGCATCACGATTACAAATTATGGACATAACAAGCCATTCCCTAGTATGAGCCGTATCTTCAATCGATGTGCTACTGAATTTGACTTTCACCTGTCTCGTCCCTATCTTCGGAAAAAGTTTTGCCGAATACTTGCCGCTTCTAACACAAACACCCTTTGATAGATAGTTAGTCAGGATAGAAATTAAGTATTCTTTAATTGTAAAATTGTAATAGTCTTAAGAAATATTGTATCTGTTGGAAATTGTAATTTCTGTTGATATAAAAGAAGAGGAGGTTTTGCGCCCGCTTGAGGAAGGGATTTTGCTCTACTCAAGCGGGCTTTTCCCTGCTCCAAATAAATAAATAAATGTATACGAATCAGATGGATTGTTACCCTCGGTAATTAATACATTTTCGTACACTTGGCAGATTCACTGCCAATAAAACCTTACTGAGCATAACGTTGTCCATTATGTCATTGTATATTAAAGTACATCTTTTATAACGTTGTACAATTCACAGATTCATGACACTCAAAAGATCCCAGCGAGATTACAACATAGCCAATTCCTTTATCTTCTTTATCGTATAAAAACATCGTTGTTCACTTTGTCAATGATGACCAACCAACGCATATTAAATTATACTTTCAGTCACTTTTCGTGCTTTCACCAATGTAATTTCCTTTTGGCTTTTCGGAGATCCGCTCTTTCGCTAAGGAACTAAGCAGACAAAAAATGTACCGTCGACCGATGATTACTACTCTGGCGGCCCAAGTCACCAAAGTTCTCCAAGTCGTTATCTTTATGGGCAGCCATCCAGCAGGGCACGCCTGCAGGGCACCACCTCAGCGTCCGCGATTGGTCCTGGGAAATCAACGGCGACGACGACGGCGGCCTCGCGCGGAAACGAGATACATTTTCTTTTCTTTCCGGTTCGGACCGCGCCATCAAAAAGCCCGACGTCGGCGTCGTCGTCCTGGTCGAAGGATAAAGTTCAATTATTATGAGTTTACGACTTTGGAAATTTAATAATCCTGAAAATCGCTCAGCTCAGACCAGCCCTCGATTCCTGTTTCTGTGCACCATCTTCCGGAGTTCGGGTCGGGTCAGAGCTTTGTCCGGTTCGGTTGGATTCAATTGTCATTGGGAATGCACTGGCAGATGGAAAATAAACCAGTAAATGGGAAAGTTTTTTTTCCCTCGGACAGCTTGATAATGAGAAAAGTCTTACTGGCGCCGCACAATTCCAACCGAACTCGTCGAAAGGTGCGATCAGAATTTACTCAAGCAAGCAAAGACGGTATCAGACGAATTGAGTGTTCAAAACAAATAAGATTCGTATCTGAGCTCAAATTTGAAATTCAAATTTCAATTACGGAGAAAAGTGCTCGGGTAGATCCAATTTGTTTCAAAACAATTCAAAATTATCCTGTCGCTATGCATATAATGGTTTTCTCAGAGGGGAGAGGCGTATCTGAAAGATTGTTGAACTCTTGTCGTTAGAAAGTTTGCATAACGAACAATAAGAATATGTTTTTATTCCGAACGATTTTGATGTTCCTCATAACATCAGGTCGAAACTATCATGCATTGGATCTCAATCAAATGAATGTTTTTATGCAAAATACTCCAATAGAAGTAGCAATTTTTCACAAGACGGAAGTTTTCGTTTATTTTCTCGTTTTGCTTTCTACCGCCAAACGAGCACGAGGGTGGAACTTGGGGATGACTTCAAAAACAAGAGTTAAGCAAGTTTCATGCATGCCCGAAGCACATTGAAGTTTGCTTCAACGCCAATGTGCAAAAGAGGAATGTACGACTGGATACGTTGGACGAGCATCACCTGAAACTTTTTTTTCCTTGCAGTTCTGCTTTTGCTTCTGAAAGAAATGCCGTGTTTCGGCTCGCATCAGACACTATACGAACAGTCAGTAGTTGCAGATCTCCGTTGGAAAAATGTTTTTATATAAACATTGTTACTGTTATGCTATTGATTGCAATCTCTGGAAAGAATTCTACCGATAGGAAGAAACACTGTATCACGAAGTCTTCCCAAGGGTTACATATATATATCTCTCTGTTTTGCAGCAGGGACTGAGTTCAAGGATTAGCATAAATTTGTATCGAGTGTTGCAATAAAAAGAAAACGAGAACTTCTTGAAAATGAAGGTATCTCTTTGTGTACTGGCAAATTGAGAAACTATGTGTTTCTATGTTTAAACCACTGTATTTTTTATTTGTCCCTCAATGACAAACCGTAGTCTAAAACAAAATAGTAGTCTTATATAAATTTCCTATCAATGTGCCAGTTATTTCTGCTCAAAACGTATACGTATTGAGGTTGTTGGCCAAAACTAATTTCATTGGTTTATAAACGACCAGGAGAAATAAGTTTTGGTATCATTTATCAACTGCAAGCACTCTTATACAAGAGGCATCCGAATTAAATTTCCACCATCAAATTTCAACCCATTTTTGTAATTAGTAAATATTAACTAATTTTATGATTATATTGATGTTGTTTATTGTACCAGGGTACCGGTCTAAGGTAGGGTTATGGCAGGTATTTTCGTCTTTTCGTCATAGTCTCGAAAACAAATAAAGATATACTTTTAAGCCCAACTCATCCGTACCTAATTGTAAGCTTAGGAGAAACGTTCTACTATAGTGGAGTTCTAGCAACATTGCTTTCGTTCATTTAATCGCCTATGACGATAGACGGAAATACCTGCCGTGTTCCTTCTGGACTATTCTGAAAAAATGTTCTATCCTGTTTGTATTATAGTTTGTAAGCTACTTACATGCTATTGTTTAGCTCATAGCCAAATCGTAGCCAGCATGTCCCGGGCACAATTTTTTCTTATTGCTTTTCAATGATGACAGCGGATTATGTCTATTGATGACAATGACGCCGTGCTTGTCACATGCTCATGTAGAACCGTGACTTATTCATTTAAGAACGCTCAGGCAATATCTTCAACGTAAACATCTCCATACAGTTATTATTATTATTATAATCTTTATTAAAGAGGTTTTCGGCCCTGGGCCGGTTCACCTCATAGGATCTCCATACAGTCAATTTGACCTCCTGACCTGAAGCGAGCTCAGTGTTCACTGTGGCAAAATAGTCTCCACTGCAGATGTTCTTGTTTCATTGCGCCTGTTCAATTCCCGTGCTCCGCTCAATTTAGAATCATGTTCTTCCGCCTTTCTTATCTGAGTGATGAAGGCTGGTTTGTATTCCCGGACGGGTCTAGAAGTTTTTGGATTGTAAAATTTCTGGATGTCCGTGGGAATAAGACTTCCATCGTGTAAGATTTATTTACAGTCTACAATATTATTTAGATTCCTCTTATTCATTTTTTCTTGTCAACGAAATGAAAAGCGAGGTGATTCTACTGCTTCCGACGTTTCGACCATTGGTTCGGGCCTTTTTCAGGGGGGGTTATGGGGAAAGTGCTAGATGTCTATGGCGTATTGCTAGCCAATTGCATACTCATGATTATAATTTGTACATAAAATCTAGGTAACGATATTATCCGGAGGGTTTAATTTCCAGCTCCGTATAGGAAATTTTAAAAATTATTAGTTTAGAAGTTAATCAAGTATTAAATTGTTAATCATGGTTGTTTCTGAGATTTTAAAGGAAAATTCATTTTCTTTATTTCTTATCTGGGTTTCATATGATCTTGAATCGCAGTCCCGTCACTTTTGTGAACGACAGACGAACTATTTTTGGAAGCGTTGTACTTTTTATAACGGTGCGCAGAATAATCCAAGCTAATCTAAGCTCAACGGAAAGCCTAAAGGGTGAGCGATTCAACACGCGCATATCAACCACCCGTCATGTTTGCATTGCTTGCACTCGCGACTCACCTCGCGAGGAAGCTTTAATTCACTGGCTGCAAATGAGTATTTCGCACAATGACTGCTATGATCCGTCATGCTACTGGAGAATTCAATCAAAATCCAATCCAAATCCAAACCAAATCCAATCCAATTCCAATCCAAACTTAATCTAAACCGATTTAAAACTTAAGCTAAATCCAACTCAAATTCGATCTAAATCCAAATCCAATCCAAATCTAATCCAAATCCAAATCCAATCCAATTCATATCTCATCCAAACTGAATTCAAATCCAATCAAAATCTAATCCAAGCCGATTTAAAACTTTATCCAAATTCAACTCAAATCCGATCCAAATCCAATCCGAATTCAATTTAAGTTAAATCTAAATTCAATCAAAATCCTACTGTGTTTAATTTATTTACAGTTCTCAAATATAATAAATACATAAAAAAAACTATAATTACCAAAACCGTAACTGGAAAAAAATCGACAAACAGTTTTTAATCATGTATATTCTCAATGAAACCAAGCTGCTCTTGTACGTGTGACCTTTCAGATCCACAGGTACACCATTTTTCTAGTGGACGTTAAATCGTTGTAAGGGAAAAAAAACACTCGAACGTGGGAATGTGATCAATCCTATCCATAATAACTCCATTTATCTTGCGGGCGTCCCACGAATGCGGAGAGAAAAACTCTTGAATGCAGGCGTCCCACCACGCAGAAATATGATCCTTACGATCCACTATTCTTCTTAATGTGGGCGTCCCATCAACACAGAAAAAAAAACTCACGAGTGAGGGCGTCCCACCACGCAGAATTATGATCCGTCCGATCCACAATAACACTTTCCTTCTTGCAGTCCAACGCAGAGGAAGAAAAATTTTAAGTGAGGACGCTCCCCGCGCAGAATTGCGATCAATCCGATCCTCAATAACACTTTACTTCTTGCGGGCGTCCCACCATGCAGAATTATGATCCACTTCCTTCGGTGGGTTTGATCCCATGAAATCAGTACGCTAGACAGGTGCTTTGCCTACTAAGCTTCGAAGGACCTCTGTCGTCCTTCGCAGCCTAGTGGGTGCTGATGAAACCAAATTCCCAGCACCAGGTGCGCGAGCTCGAGCGGTTAGTTTTCTGGAAAACAGTCATCACAATTTGAAAAATAAAACACTTGAACAATTCTGATGTGACTTGCTAACTCCAAGTCCAAAATCCGACTCTCTTCTTTATTTACAAAAACGTTATTTTTCTCTCATTTTCAATAATGTTGCAGAATGTTGCATGCTACCTACATTTACTCTCATGTTACATTCTGCTCCGAGAGCATTCGTACTCTCTAAATAAACAATTATTTAACAATTGAGTCAGCTACTATTTCTAGGCCAGCTTATTCGCCAAGTTTTGCTTATACTCAAATATCCGTTGTTTATTTTCAACAGCGGTTGCTATTTGATAAACATAAATGGACAGGTTCCAACCTGTCCAATCTTTCCTTTTGTTCGTTTATATGACATACTTTAAAAATAGAAGAAAAATGATGATTATTGCATGGCGTTTAGGGTCGCTACACAGGCACGTAGCCGAATTCTCGTAATCCATTTTTCAGAACTAACTCACTCATTCTACTTGGTTGGCATTGTACAAAAATATATGTGAGAAAAGTTAACAGTTTACTTCCTGCTTCTAACATACTCTCATTAATCACACTTGGCATCTCGTGTCACTTCTTACATATCGCTTCACTTTACGGTTCTCATGCGCTTCTCAATTCTAACATTTTATTCCGAGTTTCTCATTTCACTTATTTCTTACTTCTCGCGTCTCACTTCTCGTTTATTTCTTCAATTTCAATTCTTGCTTCTCACTTGTCATTTCATTCATTTATTTAGCTTACATCCAAACAGATAACACAGAATCAACGCCATAATACACGCTGGTTCGAGGCCGCATCTCTCCATCCTCGAATGCGCCCCACGCTCGTCAAGTCATTCTGCACCTAGTCAGCCCACCTCGCTCGCTGTGCTCCACGCCTTCTTGTACCTGTTGGTTCAAAAGCGAACACCATCGTTGCAGGGTTGCTGTCCGGCATTCTTCCGGCTTCAGCTACCTTCTGGATGCTGGGTTCGCCATAGAGCTGAGCGAGCTCGTGGTTCATCCTTCGCCGCCACACACCGCCAAATATGGTCCTAAGCACCCGTCTCTTGAATACTCCGAGTGCTTGCAAATCCTCCTCGAGCATTGTCCATGTTTCATGTCCGTAGAGGACTACCGGTCTTGTGAGCGTTTTGTACAAGACACATTTTGTGCGATGGAGGATCGACTTCCAGAGATTATGCGCCTTCGTATTTCACGACTAACATTGCACAGTGTGGGAAGGGTCGTTTAGCCGAAAGCTATTTGGTCGAATGCCACTAGGCCGAACAAACCATTAGGCCGAAACCCATCTGGCCGAAAGTTATTTGGCCGAAAGGGTCATTTGGCCAAAAGGGTCGTTTGACTGAAATGGTCATTTGGCCGAGAGCTTCACTTGGCCGATAGGGTCATTAGGCCGAAAGGGTCATTTGGTTGTGAAGGTCATTTGGTCGGAAGCGTCATTTGGCCGAAAGGATCATTTGGCCGAAAAGGGCATTTGGCCGAAAGGATCATTTGGCTGAATATGACATTTAGCCGAATATGTCATTTGGCCGAAAGGGTCATTTGGCCAAAAGCGTCATTTGGGCCAAAGGGTCATTTGGCAGAAAGGGTCATTTGGTCGAAAGAGTCATTAAGCCGAAAGGGACATTTGACCGAAAGGGTCATTTGGCCAAAAGGGTCGTTTGGCCGGAAGGGTCATTTGGCTGAATAGGACATTTAGCCGAATAGGTCATTTGGCCGAAAGGTTAATTAGGCCGGAAGGGTCATTTAGTCGGAAGGGACATTTGGCCGAAAGGGTCATTTGGCCAAAAGCGTCATTTGGCCGAAAAGGACATTTGGCCGAATGGGTCATTTGGCCAAAAGCGTCATTTGGCCGAAAGGGTCATTTGTCCATTTGGTCATAGGTCATTTTAAAAGTGAGAAATTAGGAATGAGAAGAGAGACGTTCCACTTCTCACTCACTCAGTGCAAAAAGTGAGAAACGCGAAATGAGTAGTCTCACTGACGTCTCACTACCCACTCCGCACTACTCAATTTTCACTGTTAGAACTGAGAAATGAGGAGTGATAAGTCTAATTTCTCACTCCTCATTTCTCACTTCTTACTGTAAAAAGTGAGTAGTGTGAAGTGAGTTGTTAGACGTTTCCCTACCCATCTCGCACTACTCACTTTCACAGTGAGAACTGAGAAATGAGGAGTGGAAAATGAGACGTCTCACTTCTTACTTCGTCTCAACATCAGAAAATTACTTAAAAAATTCTTCTGTGAATTTCTTACGAAATTTCTCCGTAAATTCCTTCAGAATTTCCAATACGGAATTCTTCAGCAAATCCTTTACGAATATCTTTCGGATATGCATACAAAAAACCCTGATTAATCCACCTAGCGGTGATGGTGCCTTTCTCTAAAAAAATTGAATGTTGTCAAGCAAATCGGTTAAAGATAAGTGCCTGAAAAATGAGTGACAAATTTTTTATTGATTTTTTTTTTGTAAAAAATGGTATTTTGGCCATAATTTCCGAGCCCATAGTCCGATCTGGCCAATTTTCAATAGGAAACAATGGGACAGGATTCTGCGTTGAATGCAATTTGATGCAAGCAAATTGATTCAGGATAAGTGCCCGAAAATGAGTGAAACTTTTGCTACATTTTGGTACGTGGGTGCGCACAGACACACACACATACACACAGACATCACCTCAATTCGTCGAACTGAGTCGATCGGTATATAACATGTGGGTCTCCGGGCCTTCTATAAAAAGTTTGTTTTTGGTGCGATCATACAGCCTTTACGTATACTTAATATACGAGAAAGGCAAAAATGTTTTCCTACGGAAATTTCGTTAGGAATTCCTTCGGAGGTTTTTTAGCAATTCCTCAGGAAATATTTTAAAGAATTCCTAAATAATTTCCATTAGGAGTTTCTTAGAAAATTGTTTAGCAACTTTTTAAATGTTTGATGCCTTCGGAATGCCTTCGGAAATTTCTTTGGGAATTGCATCGAAAATTCCTCCTAATGAAATTTCTCCAGCAATTATTCCATGAATTCCATAAATAAATTCTTCCAGATATTGCATAAGGGATTTCATCGAAATTTCTCTCATTTCTCTCAAAATTTCCGAAATTCTTCCAATAATACCTATTTCAATCTTCATTTAAGTTTCAAAGGATTTCTTGGAGTAAATTCCGAAAGAATTTCTGAAGAAGATTATGAAGGAATTTTTGACGCTTTTCGAAGAAACATTTATAGAAATCCCTGGAGAAATATTAGATTGTTTAGGAAACAAAATCTTGAGGAGTCCTCAAATTAATTTTTGGAGGAGTTTTTGAAGAAACTCCTGGAGGGTTTTGTGCATGAATTTTCAACTGAATTTTCGAAGGCATTTAAAATACAGAACCTGAATGGACTTTCGAAAATAATTCGAGTTGGAACTGCTAGGAAAGTTTCTGAAGGTATTTCTAAAAGACTTCCCGAGAGAATGCCTAAATTTCTTAAGGGCAGAAGAGAAACGAATCCACCACAGAAAAAAAAGGCAACACGAAGAGAGTGTGATAGAAGAAGCACAGGAGAACATCGATAGTAACGATATGCGGAGGTTTTACGCAACTGTCAATGGCGCGCGACATAAAACTGCGCCAATGCCCGCCATGTGCAATGACCGAGAGGGGAATTTGCTGACAGACAAGACTATGGTGGCAGCCAGGTGGAGAGAGCACTTCGAAGGTTTGTTGGACGGTGAAATCGAAAGTGTATTAAGAAGTAGGATGGACATAGTCGGCAACGACGGTCTAGCTGTGGAGCCACCAACGCTGGTCGATGTAAAAAAGGCTCTAAACGAGCTGAAAAACCGTAAAGCGGCTGGGAAGGACTAGATCCCGTTTGAGCTTCTCAAACACGGAAGCGAGCAGCTGCATCAATCAATCCACCACATTATCCAGAAAATATGGGAGGTCGAAGAACTGCCTGCCGGCTGGTTGGATGGCATCGTATGCCCAATCTATCAGAAAGGGCACAGACTAGAGTGTGCCAATTACAAAGGGATCACCCTTCTGAACTAGGCGTACAAAATCCTGTCGCGTATCCTGTTTAACATACTGAGACCGCTTGAGGAGTCCTTCGTCGGTGAATACCAGGAAGGCTTTGGTGAGGGCCGATCAATGACGGATCAGATGTTTCGCCTGAGAATGATCCTTGATAAATTCCGGGAGTACAACTTGCAGACTCACCATCTGTTCATTGATTTCAAAGCAGCGTACGATTCAGTGAAGAGAAATGAGCTGTGGCAGATAATGTCCGAACATGGTGCAACGCTGGATGGCTCGAAATTACGTATTCGGATTGCAGACAAAGTGTCAACCTCGTTTGTGACCTTAGACGGATTGAAGCAGGGTGATGCACTTTCGAATTTATTGTTCAACATTGCACTCGAAGGCGCTATTAGGAGATCTGGCGTGCAGAGGAACGGCACTATCATCACACGGTCGCATATACTCCTGGGATTTGCGGACGACATCGACCTTATTGGAATCGATCGCAGAGCAGTAGTGGAGGCTTTGGTCCCACTGAAGAGGGATATGGCGAGGATAGGCTTAACCATTAACTCTACAAAGACTAAGTACATGGTGGCAGGTAGAGGTAGTGGTGTTGGTGCAGAGGTAGTGCTTGATGGGGATGTGTTTAAAGTTGTTGAAGATTTTGTTTACCTTGGAACAATTGTGACATGTGATAATGACGTTTCCCGTGAAGTGAAAAGACGTATTGCTGCTGCGAATAGGGCTTTTTACGGCTAACGTAACCATCTTAGTCATGTATTCTTGAATGATTAACTAGCTTAGTCATGTGTTCTTAAATGATTACTGGTTTAATTTTGGATGGTGAAATAACACACACACTGAAAAAAATCAATTTGAACAAAAAAAAGTTTTTGCAAGAAAAACTTTTTTTTTCTTTAAAGTGCCCAGTTTACGATTTCTGGACGGTTGGTAACCGACTTTTGATTTTAAAAATCTTTTTTTTTCAGTGTGTGACCCAATTTAGATTTTTTACAATATTTTTATTTAAAAACTTGACTGATTTTGCGATAGTTACCCATATAACACATTTTTGTAGGATGCGTCGTTTTACGATTATATCCATTTGAAAAAAATCGGTAAAAAAAACTGGCCCTTTTCAAAGGATAATCTAGGTCGATTTTGGAAAAACTAAGTATGCAAAGTTGCTTTTTGTAACAAATTTCACATGTCCAGAAAGTTTCATTAAAATCTGAGAAAGTGCTGCCAACATTTGTTCGAGTTGGCGCGAAATCCCTCAATTACATTTGATCCGACAATAAAGGAGTAGCAATCGCAAGCGGTCAATCATGCTTATGCTCATGCTCATCCAATCCCATTCACGGTTTTATCAATCCATGAGTTATTTTTCGTTGAAATCCTGCTGGACCTCCAATCTACATATTGCCATCTTCTTCTTCGTCGTCGTTTTCGACATTAAGATTTTCTCCCTGGAATCGTCTACGTAGACAAAAAGATTATTTATATCATCCTCATCCTCGAACAGGTTTAATTTGGCTGAAGAGTAGGACCCCTTACTTACTAGGAAAACTTATTGTTACCCTGTATGGCAACCAAAAATGATTTATCGAACTCAAATGTCAGTCGTACTTCCCTTGGAAGCCAATTTCTCAAACTATCTCGGTAATAAATGTGTAGACAACATCAAAACATGCTGCGAAGCCATTGATAAAACAGTAAGAGTAATTACTTCCCCCGAAAACATCACGCAGAAGAATCTCTCTGTCAACATAGTCAGCAATTAATACTGATTAGTTCTTTTAAGCTCAGCTCTGCTTTTAAGAGGAAGGATTAAACCTATCTGAAACAAATGCTGAGAAACTTTTGGGTCCATCTATGTAATCATTCATCAAGATCCATCATCTTTACACATTATCCATTTAACTAACAAAGATAATCAGACGAACCTGTGCTTGCTATTGAAGTGAAGCAAGTGTGAACATTTTGCGCCATATTTCGTTCGTTATATCAGTCAATCATGAATGAATGAAGTAATCTAATTCTCGAGATACCAATCTGCCGTAGCTAATCGCAATCCATCCGTCAACTTCCAAGAACAAATTCACTAGAAGATAAATATTCAAAGAAAATGGGAATCATCAAATAGAATATTCACACTGCCAAACCCAGTCTGGTCTATTCTGGCAAGGCAGTCAGTTGCTGCCGATGATGCTTTGCTTGGTTTGTAAAACACAACGCTTTCGGTTGGGAATTAAAGCCATGCTGCTCAACGCAGCATTTGCATAAATATAATTAGCTCACGGAAAAGAATGGAACATCATTAGAGGGGAGACTAGAAAGCGCTACGCTTAGTCTAGCTAGCTGAAAAGTTAATTCTGTTCTTGATTGAGTTGAAGCTGAAGCCCCCTTCATTCGCCGCTTGACATCAGTTGCTCTCTTGTCGTGAAGATCATCTGATTTTGCACGACTTTATATTTTTACAATCCTTTACTCTTCGTCGGCCAGATTTGTTCCAATCGGAACAAAAACTTTGGAAAAAGCATTCTTGTTATCGTTTGCAAAAATGTTCGAAATAGATGTCATGTGGAAATATTGTTTTCACTAAAAAAAATATATACAAAATGCTATTTCTTTCAGTTTGAATTAACAATAATTATGATAAAGTATAGTATGAACAACATTCAAATTTAAGCAAATTTTAGCAGGTAAAGAATAAAAACTGCAGTGACCCAAACTGAAATCATTAATGCAGTGTCTCGTTTCTCACCACAGTTGAATAGCAAATCTTTCTCCATCACACGACATACGCGATGTTCCGCTCAAAATACTTAATTTTACTTATGCATGTGGGAGCACCGGGAACTCTTCTATTTACCCTTACGATCTCATTTAATCCTTTCTATGCACCAATCTAATTTCGTCACTAGATCCTGCCCCAATGAATGTGTGTGCGCTTCCTTTTCTGTCCTGTAGATGAAAATCTCATTTTTTCCCCGCTGTTGACCTTCTGCCATCAGGGGAACCTACAGCAAAACTACTGTTGCAATTGCTTTTTTCCCCGCGAAAGTGGAAGGGAAACCCCATCTCCTGCACAGCTTCGAGATTGCTTTTTATCCAATTAAAGAAACCGTAGCAAAAAAAAGCGAATATTCAATTAAAGTATAATTAGTTTCAGTAGATTATTATTCCTTGTGTGCATAACCTGAATCTTCTTATTTTGTCCTCCAAGCCTCAAGCTACTTGTTGTCACGATATGCAAGAAATGTCTCCATGATGAAAAATATCAAAAAACGCTGAGTGGATGCTTGCTACTACAAGAAGAACAACAACTCCAACAAAAAAACAGTTTACCATCCACTGTAAAAACTTGAGAAAAGTTCCTACAAATTGTAGTGTCACAAAAAGCAGCGCTGGTTATTCGAAACAAGGAAAAAATGAGCTCAAGTTGCAAACTCAAGAAATTAAAAGTGCCGTCAATCATTTGATTCCATTATTTTATTGCAGTGCTTTTCCCGAATGATAATTATTGTTTCCAATTATGTACGCAGTTATGATTTGAATTTGTGTTTGCTGAAGCTTCTTTGCTGAACCCACGAACATCATCAAATTCCAATAAAACCACATTGGTGGACAAAGGAACCATCCGCCGTTCACAGCTGGCACCGAAACTCTTGCTTGAAACAGAACAAAAATGGCCACCAAATATGGTACACAGATTCTTTACACCAGATCTCGCACCACCATTAAGGTAAGTTTACTTCAACCAAATGGATCAAGAAAATTTAATCATCGGAAATAAGCGATTTCATTCCTGTACAATGAAACCTAGTCCTTCCCGTGTAATTGATGTAACAGAAAGTCGAATCGAAACGGCAATTCGGAAGTAGAAAATCGCTCTATTTGATGTAGTTTATCGCTAGAACTGTTCGTCCACGCGATGGACGTTGTAAATCTCATTCGTCGATGTGTGATTTAGTTGAAGTAAACTTGACAGTGAAACCCCCGTTTGGAACATTGTATGTACTACTGGAAGTAGTTGCTACCACATGTGTCAGTAATCTGACCTCAGAACTCGGCAATAGTAGGTGAAGAGTTTTTAGCCTAATTGATAGAGCTTGTTTTGCACTTTTATCTGTAGTTATATATTTTGAAAGCATGATTAGTTTGCAGAATAGAGTTACATACTGCTTGGTTTGAGTTTTAGTTGGAAAGAAAATTGAAAAAAAAAGTATTACTGCTCCTGAGATTAAACTCATGTTTCCACATCAATCCAACAAAGAGACATATATCTAGCTAGCGGTGATCATTCATGATGACATGAAGTAACAGGTGAATAATTGTAAGACAGAATCTATTAGTGACCACGACCAATATTGGAAAATCTTCGAAAACGAATTCTTCAATTCTTCAACAATAGTGAATACAAAGCAAAAATATCGTAGTAAGTTGGAGAAACAAACATTGTGAGAAGGATAAAGTGTTTCTGCTTTTTTTGTCTTTTAATTTGAGAGTAACATTTATTTCGATAGATTACGGCGAGTTGTGTTTTCTATGCGGTACATTCTTTCCACACTCTTCAGCACACAGTGGACGGTAGAATTGGCATTGAAAAACAAAAATCATATTCCTGATTTAATGTTTTTGAGCCTAGCTTTGAGCATAATGGTATTAAACTGATCATTAAAAATGTATAGTGTTTGTTTTCAAGATAATAAAAATTACGTGCTACTGGTTTTCATTAGAAAATGCAGACTTTTTAAATGTAATGCCAATTATTCATCAAAAGCCTTAAATATCCCTTTGGTTGAACAACCATTCAATGTTTTGAATAAAAGCAACATTAATTATGTAATCTAAAGGTGATTGTGGGCCCTCCTTAGCCGTGCGGTAAGACGCGCGGCTACAAAGCAATACCATGCTGAGGGTGGCTGGGTTCGATTCCCGGTGCCGGTCTAGGCAGTTTTCGGATTGCAAATTGTCTCGACTACCCTGGGCATAAAAGTATCATCGTGCTAGCCTCATGATATTACAAATGCAAAAATGGTAACCTGGCTTAGAAACCTCGCAGTTAATAACTGTGAAAGTGCTTAATGAACACTAAGCTGCGAGGCGGCTCTGTCCCAGTTAGGGTGGTCGGTATTGGACATTTTTGCCAAATACCGGTTTTCGGTATTTGATGGAGTCAATACCGGTAAAACCGGTAGAATACCGGTTTTTGTGTAAATTTCAGGTAGTAAAAGAAAAACTTTTGATTTGGACTTCTGGATGAAAAACAATAGTTGTTGACAAACTTTGAATCAACCGTCTAAGACGAATTAAGTACTCTCCATTTAATTCCACCAGTTAATTTTCGTTATCTTTGCAGATACGTATTTCGACCACAACTGTGTGGCCGTCTTCAGTGTCTCGTACTTGACTCGACTTGATTGACTTGACTTAAGTCGAGTCAAGTACGAGACACTGAAGACGGCCACACAGTTGTGGTCGAAATACGTATCTGCAAAGATAACGAAAATTAACTGGTGGAATTAAATGGAGAGTACTTAATTCGTCTTAGACGGTTGAATACATTCCACTAAAAGAGCTTTATATATTTTTCTGAAACTTTGAATGTTAAAATCATTGCTTGTTGAGCTGGGCAAAGCGAAACTTAAGTAGACAATACAAGCGACAATACTGCGCGACTCATCTCCCAATCCGCGTTGGATTTTGTTAGCAATGTTGCCAACTACGGAGAAATCCCTCTCTGGTTCAACCGAAGCAGGACGAATGGTTCCAAGACCGTCGAAAATTAATGTCAAATACTTGCCATTAATTTCGGCCGATTCATAGTAGGGAAATTCATTACGTATTGTATGCAAGGATCCTGGTGTCAACGTATTTGCCATAAGCAACGCAAGTGTTTTCCTTTACTACAGTCTCTTCCCAAGTTGTTCTTTAACCAATAAACCAGGAAAATATTCATAGAGGTATCTTCTTCGTACCGATCGTCAGGTATGGTCGTTGTCTCAGTTTCATCGATCGCATCAGGAATGATTAGACGCTTCAAGATCCCATGCGCTTGCTTAATCAAAGTAGCTCTGGATGCCTTGAAGAAAATGCCAAAATCATTTCTGATTAGGGTAAATGATCCAATAGTGGAGGAACTAAGCACGCCCCAACACTATTAAACCGTTTATAATTTACAGATATCTCATTCCACTAACCTTACGGATTATTTCCAAACTCTTTCGCTCCTCTTTGCTGTGAGAATACATCGGTTCCTCCAGAATGCGAATGTTTCACCTAAAATTAGTCCTCCAAGTATTGGTACATTGCTCCCATAGTTGCGGTAATTTTTAATTTGCGTTCCTATAGCTACGAATCCCATTGTTTTCTCATTGAGCTCGCAACTATAGGAACACTACCGCAACTATTGGTGCAAAGGTGATAAAATAATAAAGTAATATAATGATAGTTTGCCGATTTATATCGAATTTCACGTCTGCAATTTGTTGTTTTGAGTTATGGTATGTCAATAAATCGATCAACGAAGCAGGTTGCTGCGTTAAAACCGCAATTTTTGCGTAAAGTGCACTACCGCAACTATTGGTACACCCACAACCATCGGACCATTTACCCTAATTGCTTCACGGCCAAGTTCACGGCAGAATTATTCAAAAAAGCAAAAAAAAATCGGCGTATTTAGATCGCCTCTCTTGGATTCATTCCTTAAAAGCATCGAAATAGTGGCGGAAATTTCTGTGGCTTGATTTGATATAGTTCCAACGTAAATTGGAACGTCACGTCGGCTTCATATAAAGTGCAGGACTCACAGAGCAGTAGTTCCACAACAGATCGAACAGGATTAAGGGCTTGAATTAATACAGTGTGCCTTGACATCAGCCACTAATTCAAATTCTTTTCCGAATTCAGAACGAACATATGTTTGCAGAGAATCGGTTTTCACAGGTGATATACGAAAAAGAATTACTGCGGCTCGTACCGTTTTCACAATTGTATACATTGCGGGTAAATTTTGGACGATATCAACAATGTTCATTGAAGAAAAAGTCAGATTTTTTATACTGACAGCAAAATTTTAAATACCGAAAATACCGGTATTTCCCGTCTATAATACCGGTATTTTCGGTACCCAAAATTGGCCGGTAATACCGGTATTACCGGTTTCGGTACTACCGGTTAGACCACCCTAGTCCCAGTGTAGGGATGTAATGCCAAGAAGAAGAAGAAGAAGAAGAAGAAGAAGAAGAAAGATGACTAATTTTGCCCCGCTGCTCTTGAGGAATTCTAATACAAATGAGTGACCAAAAAAAATGTTTCAAGTTTTCATGCAATATGTATTATGTTAAGCAGCGTTTCCCAATCTGGGGTACATGTACCCCTGGGGGTACCTCGGACAAAAATGCGTAATGGCGGATGTATTACAATTATTATTCAATCTTATTGGTAAAGTTTTGAGAATTGGATTTTTTTATTTCAAAACTTTGTCTTGTAATAAGTATGGCGTTCAGGGAATTGAATTATGCCCTGCCTTAAGCGTGGGATTGATTGACTGCTGTAGTTACTACTCCATTATGACCAGATGTTGACCAGCTGTTCTTGCACAGAGAACCAACAGATATTTGCTTGGGACTAGCACTCATCTTCAATGTACAATAGGGTGGCTCAAATTAGTATGGGAAAAACTTTTTTCAATTTTTTTGATGGGCCGCCCTCTTATTCGGTTCTATTTGATGCCCAGATGCTCTGGACAAAATTTCAGCCAAATCGGTCAACGTTTGGGCGGTGCTAAACTCGTTGGAAGTTTATATGCAAAAATGTATGCAGAAACATCCAAAAACAGTGAATTGCAGTTGGACGGCACAACTTAGCAAGAAGAACTATGATACTCATCCAGATCTTGAAGAATTTAATACAGAATGTTATGCAGAAAACCGCGAGAAGATTAGAGTTTGCCCGGCTGAGTTATTAGCATTTCTCTGTAGTGGGGTTTGAGCAAATTTCGTTTCTTTTACCTTTGAAAAGAAATAAATTCACCCCTACAACACTCCAGTAATATGCTAATATCTTTGCCTAATAAACTCTAATCTTCTCGCGGTTTTCAGCATTACATTCTGTATTTAATTCTACAAGAACTGAATGAGTATCATTGTTCTTGATCGTAAATTGTACCGTACAACTTTAAATCACGGTTTTTGGATGTTTCTGCATACATTTTTCCATATAAACTTCTAACGAGTTTAGTACCGCCCAAACGTTGACCGATTTGGCTGAAATTTTATCCAGAGCATCAGGGCATCAAATAGAACCGAGTAAGAGAGCGGCCCATCAACATTTTTGAAAAAGTGTTTTTTGAGCCACCCTAATGTACAAGTACTGGTGATCTCATTTGTTAGGTCACACTGGCGCTTGCCACGTCAGAATGCAAGTCAATGTAGGGAAGGAAAAAGGAAATGATGGTGCAATCACTCGCCCACTGAAAGCCGAATATACCTCTGTACTTGCTACGAGTAAAAGCGGAATTTTATTGGAATTTTTGGGTAAGGTTGAAGACGGGCAGAGCCAATTCAATCATGCCCTGCCTTAATCTGAAAAAGTCAAGTATGCGCCAAATTACAACCCTCGTGATTTCCAGTTTCCTGTTAAAGAGCTCGATAAATATTACTCGTTAACACCATTTTTGGAAACTGGCGTATACGTAACTTCGCCAGATTACGACAGTGCCCTTCTGAAACAGCTGCCTTCCACAAACACTCCGAAAACTCTCCGATCATCCTCCTTTAACGTCCATGTTTCATGGACGTACAAAGCCACCGAAAGAATCAGAGTAGTATACAACGCGAATTTTGTCTTGGTTTGCAGACTACGGGACTTAAGCTGGTTACGAAGTCCGTAATAAGCCCTATTTGCAGCTGCAATACGTGTTTTCACCTCGCGGGTAACATCATTATCGCACGTCACTAATGTTCCGAGATACACCAATTCTTCTAACACTTCAAAATTTTCACCATCCAGCCATAATTCACTACCACCACCACTAATGAGCCCACCTTGATTGCTAGCGACCATGTACTTCGTTTTGCTGGTATTGATCGTGAGTCCAATCCTCGCTGTCTCCCTCTTAAAAGGCACAAAAGCCTCTTCCACGGCACGGCGATCAATCGTGATAATATCGATATCGTCGGCAAATCCCAGGAGCATATGCGAAAATCTTCTACTTGATCGAATATATAAATAATGAATGATATGTTAAGAATATACTTCTCAACTAAAATCTAGAGTCTAAAGTTCCTGAAGCCTCCTTTCAAGAGGCCCGGAAGCCTCCTTTCAAGAGGCTCGGAAGCCTCCTTTCAAGAGACACGGAAGCCTCCTTTCAAGAGGCACGGAAGCCTCCTTTCAAGAGGCACGGAAGCCTCCTTTCAAGAGGCACGGAAGCCTCCTTTCAAGAGGCACGGAAGCCTCCTTTCAAGAGGCACGGAAGCCTCCTTTCAAGAGGCACGGAAGCCTCCTTTCAAGAGGCACGGAAGCCTCCTTTCAAGAGGCACGGAAGCCTCCTTTCAAGAGGCACGGAAACCTCCTTTCAAAAGGCACGGAAGCCTCCTTTCAAGAGGCACGGAAGCCTCCTTTCAAGAGGCACGGAAGCCTCCTTTCAAGAGGCACGGAAGCCTCCTTTCAAGAGGCCTGGAAGCCTCCTTTCAAGAGGCCTGGAAGCCTCCTTTCAAGAGGCCTGGAAGCCTCCTTTCAAGAGGCCTGGAAGCCTCCTTTCAAGAGGCCTGGAAGCCTCCTTTCAAGAGGCCTGGAAGCCTCCTTTCAAGAGGCCCGGAAGCCTTCTTTCAAGAGGCCCGGAAGCCTTCTTTCAAGAGGCCCGGAAGCCTCCTTTCAAGAGGCCTGGAAGCCTCCTTTCAAGAGGCTCGGAAGCCTCCTTTCATGAGGCCCGGAAGCCTCCTTTCAAGAGGCCCGGAAGCCTCCTTTCAAGAGGCCCGGAAGCCTTCTTTCAAGAGGCCCGGAAGCCTCCTTTCAAGAGGCCCGGAAGCCTCCTTTCAAGAGGCCCGGAAGCCTCCTTTCAAGAGGCCCGGAAGCTTCCTTTCAAGAGGTCCGAAAGCCTTCTTTCAAGTGGCCCGGAAGTCTCTTTCAAGAGGCCCGGAAGTCTCTTTCAAGAGGTCCGGAAGCCTACTGTCAGAAGGCACGGAAGCCTACTTTCAAGAGGTCCGGAAACCTTTTTCAAGAAACCCGGAAACCTCTTTCAAGAAACCCGGAAGCCTCCTTTCAAGAGGCCCGGAAGCCTCCTTTCAAGAGGCCCGGAAGCCTCCTTTCAAGAGGCCCGGAAGTCTCTTTCAAGAGGCCCGGAAGTCTCTTTCAAGAGGCCCGGAAACCTCCTTTCAAGAGGCCCGGAAGCCTACTTTCAAGAGGTCCGGAAGCCTCATTTCAAGAGGCCCGGAAACCTCCTTTCAAGAGGCCCGCTCAAGTAACAATTTCCATGCTTCTTGGATTTATTTAATTTTTATAGCGTATTTATAATAGCAATCGCCATTGTCAGTTGCTCAGTTTTATTGTTAATCTTATTGCTATCAATAAACCTCTTATGCTGAAAAAGCTTCAGACGTTAAACGCCTATTGATCTTATAAGCACCTCTACGGTAGTGATAAATAGCGTGATAAACCCTATTTTCAAAGCTTGATAAAAGCTACAATTTTTAGTCGTAATGTGGTCAAATAAATTACCCCAATACGGATGTTTGCATTGCAAAGAGCTTATGACGGCGTTTAATAAAAGCAACTTTTTTCTGCTCGAAATTTGTGATGGCCATGTTGAAAATGGAGAAGCATTTTAAGTCAATCCAATTTATCCCTGAAAATCATGATTAGACCATGTTTCCACCACGTAAAACACTGTTTTGGTGACTGATGTGCATTACAAATATATGAGGGTGAACAATCATTTGATTCAATTGAGATTTAAGATACTGTGGTGTTTAATCTTATTTTTTTACTAGCTAATACTCACCATGGAATTGGACGCGCATTCCATTTGGGTAGAAGTTTATTGAAAAACAATCCTGAAAGAAATTTTTTTTTATAGTCATCCTCGTCATGATCGTCACCAACAATTTATTTTGTTATTAGTTTTCAGCAAAGTTTCGTTTCCCTTTTTCAAACAACATTTTTGACAGCTGCCGCAACCAAATTCTTTTTTTTTGCGAGTGATTTAAAAAGGATTTCTAAATACTCTTATAATGGGTTTGAAGTGGTTATCTAGAGAGGGCCACTTGGCCATATCTTACATTTCTAGTGGCCAACACAAGGTTGTCATGTAATAGTGAGTTTTATGGTTAGATCTTACTATTTTATCTTGAAAACTATTCCTAGAGCAGAATAAAACTTAAAATATTACTTGGGCGGAAGCCTCCTTTCAAGAGGCCCAGAAGCCTCCTTTCAAGAGGCCCGGAAGCCTCATTTCAAGAAGCCCGGAAGCCTCCTTTCAAGACGTCCGGAAGCCTCCTTTCAAGAGGCCCGGAAGCCTCCTTTCAAGAGGGTTGGAAGCCTCCTTTCAAGAGGCCCGGAAGCCTCCTTTCACGAGGCCCGGAAGCCTCCTTTCAAGAGGCCCAGAAGCCTCCTTTCAAGAGGCCCGGAAATCTCCTTTCAAGAGGCCCAAACCCGGAAGCCTCCTTTCAAGAGGCCCAGAAGCTTCCTTTTAAGAGGCCCGGAAGCTTCCTTTCAAAAGGCCCGAAAGCCTCCTTTCAAGAGGCCCTGAAGCCCCTTTCACGAGGCCCGGAAGCCTCCTTTCAAGAGGATCAGGAAGCCTCCTTTCAAGAGGCCCAGAAGCCTCCTTTCAAGAGGCCCGGAAGCCTCATTTCAAGAGGCCCGGAAGCCTCCTTTCAAGGGGCCAAGAAGCCTCCTTTCAAGAGGCCCGGAAGCCTCCTTTCAAGAGGCCCGGAAGCCTCCTTTCAAGAGGCCCGGAAGCCTCCTTTCAAGAGGCCCGGAAGCCTCCTTTCAAGAGGCCCGGAAGCCTCCTTTCAAGAGGCCCAGAAGCCCCCTTTCAAGAGGCACGGAAGCCTCCTTTCAAGAGGCCCGGATGCCTCCTTTCAAGAGGCCCGGAGGTCTCCTTTCAAGAGGCCCGTAAGTCTCCTTTCGAGAAGCCCGAAAGCCTCCTTTCAAGAGGCCCGAAAGCCTCCTTTCAAGAGGCCCGGAAGTTTTCTTTCAAGAGGCCCGGAAACCACATTTTAAGAGACCCGAAGGCTTCCTTTCAAGAGGCCCAAAAGCCTCCTTTCAAGAGGCCCGGAAGCCTCATTTAAAGAAGCCCGGATGACTCTTTTTAAGAGGCCCAGAAGCCTCCTTTCAAGAGGCCCGGATGTCTCCTTTCAAGAGGCCCGGAAGCCTCCTTTCAAGAGGCCCGAAAGCCTCCTTTCAAGAGGCCCGGAAGTCTCATTTAAAGAAGCCCGGATGACTCCTTTTAAGAGGCCCAGAAGCCTCCTTTCAAGAGGCCCGGAAGCTTCCTTTCAAGAGGCCCCTAAAGCCTTGAAGTATAAACTAAAATTGTATTGGCAAGCTTTACGGAATAATGAAAATTTGAGTCAACTTCATGGAGAGCCGTTTATGTCTCTTATAAGTTACGCTTATTTTCATTCACAGAATAAAAGGGGGTACCTCAATTAATGTAAAAGTTCCAACATATTTCTAGTAAGAATGTCTAGTAATAATATTCTAATCATTAAGAGGTATAGAGAATAAAAACCCCAATTTCAAAAAAAATAATGCAGCGTTTTCGTAAAAGCGCGAATATGCGTTTACAGATGAGAGGAAAATTCAGGGTATTAGGTTTGTGGAGCCATTTTAAAGTGAAGAATTAATATTATTATAGTTTTTCCTCTACAAGTTTTCGATATTAATCTCTACGCGCAAAAAGTTTTTATATAAACATGAAAAGTTGAAGTTTTAATCCTTGAAAAGGTATACAAAAACCTCATATTTGAAGAATTTTTTTCTTTTCATCAGCTTCTTTCACTTCGCTAGACCAGTGGTCAAAATCCCGAAAAACGGGATCGTCAGCTTTTTCGGTATGAAATCGTGTTTAAATGGCATAGTATGTTCAGCAAGTATGTTGCATACATCAAGGTGTATCATTTGAGAGAATTTAATTTTTGAATTACTAACAGTGAGACCGAAATTTTATTTTTTTTTTCTAAATTTGTTGAAAAAAAATGACGTTTTTGGGAAAGTTGTCAGAAATAATGTACAGAAAACCTTTGTCAAAGACACTACTGGTCAACTCTACTTTTTCCTGATCGAAACAAAATGATGAATAATATGTCAAGAATATGCTTATGAACTGAAAGGTTTGGAAGCCTCCATTTGATGAAGGCATGAAGGCTTTTCTACGAAAAGGTCGGTTGCTTTGTTGTAAGAGGACTGGAAGCCTGCTTCTACGCTTCTCGAAAGCCTACGTCAAAGCCGCCCGGAAGCCTTCTTTCAAGAGGTTTGGAAGCCTTCTTTTAAAAGATTTGGAAGCCTTCTTTCAAGAGGTTTGGAAGCCTCATTTCAAGATTCTTTGAAGCCTTCTTTCAACTGACTCAAGAGGTCCGGAATCGCTCCTTTCAAGAGTGCTTGAAGCCTCCTTGTAGACGCTCGGTAGGCTCTTTACAAAAGGCGCGAAAGCCTATTTTCAAGATGCCCGAAAGGCTCCTTTCAAGAGACTCCTTTCATTTCTCTTATGAGTTACGCTTACTTTCATTCACTGCAAAAAAACATAGGAGGTACCTCAATTAATGCAAATATTCGAAGGGGTACCTTTCAAGAAAAAGGTTGAAAACCACTGCTTTAACACAGTAAAAATATCGAAAAACATGGTAAGATAATGAGCGAAATAAACACCTCCTGAAATCCTTCCACTGTGTACGGATTTAGAATCGAAGGATCAAAATCCGTACAGCTGTTTTTTGACTTATTATTCAAATTAGAGCACACTAATTGAGTGAACTACCACTGTGAATACTTCAATACACACCTTGAAATTTTCAATTTAAACACATGTATTTTTGGTACAATCTTGGTCAATACGCGAACAAATGGCGCCTGGAGCACCGCGTTCGCAGGGTGACAATATGTTTCGATTCTTATTATTTTTATTTCAAAGCCTACCCAAGCAACCAGAAGTTCGGATAAGAAGGGCTATTTTGGCTTAATCAGCTCTCATTTTAAGTAATTTTTTGTGTGGTGGGAGCGTAAAAGTGAACTTTAAAGTTCCGTTAAGGATGCTTGGAACTTGATGTGAACCATAGTGAACCAATTAGTTCGGTTAAGAGTAAATTTAAGTAAAATCTGTACTTCTGGTTGCTTGGGTACTTTCTATTTCATTGACCAAACATGTTAACGGCAAACATGTGATGAGGATTTTATATATTAATTACCCTAAAACCTCTTTGAATAACTTAATTAATATCTCATGAGGTGGACGGACTTCGGTACTGTATGGATTTCGATCCCTACAGTATCAAGGTTCTATTTAAAGTTTGATAGTAATTCACGTCTTCATTTTTGTTTCCAAAGGCTTAAAAGACTTTAATTTTGTGGCCCCTAAACTGTTCAGTTCTGGCCTAAAATCTTAGCCGCTAGGGCACTCATCTTCCCACAGAAAACAAGCGTCCATGTTCTGTAAAATTGATCTCTAACAAATCAACTGACTTAGTTGCAGAGCCATGGAGAAGAATAAGAAAAATAAGCAAAGAAGAAGAGAGTGTAAAGAGCTATGCCCTAGAAGTCATTGAAATGCCAATACACATTGAAATGGAAAAACTAACTAAAATCTAATTAGATTCAAAGAAATTTAAGGGAAAGCCGTTGTTTAGGTGGACAATTTTTCTAAGTCTTCAAACAGATGGAGCAGGAAATTTAAAGCAATTTGTGTACGACATAATTTGTTTCAAGGCGCAAAGCTGCGATGAATCAAAGCATTTTGTGCGCTGAAGAATTATTTTTTTCCTCTGCTACCTTAAATAACTACGACGTCACCGAAGTGGTGATAATCCGAACAGCTCAGCCCCAATGTTGACTAATTGAATCGTTACCCAACTGTTAATTGCACTCCGTGAATGCAGCGAATCACTCAGGTTGCAAAATCCGTTTCATCCGGAATTAGTTCGAATCCATCAAGCCAACAACTGCAATTCGACCCCGGCAGGGAGCGCTCAACACGTTAGCCAAAGTGCCAATCACTCTCTATTGTATTTATTATCCTCTTTTAAAATTAATTAAAATTCTCCCCGTTCAAAATGGATCCGGTTCCACTTCATCCGCGTAGCACTGCCGCGTGATAGTTTCGTACAATGGCCAATGGCGGTGGTGGCAGCAATGAAATCGAGCATAGAACTGATATTGATGGCCAGCGAGATGAGAGACTGCACCAGCAGTAGTAAGAGAAAGAGAGAGAGTGTGAGTGAAGTGCAACTATAAATAGCGAGTTGATTGATCGAGAATAATATCCCGTCCGAATTAAATTGAATTTGTCCGATCCTTATGGCATTTTCACGTCCATTCGTTTGTTTGACATGGGCTTGCGACGAGTGTGGTGCTATGCAAAGCTGGGTATCACAAGTTTAAGCAGAATAGGCCAACCCTCCAAGCTGCCTGGCAGCGTCACCTCATCCGATCAGGCCGAAGCGCAACATCAGCGAAGCTTTTAACTCACAATGGTGCCGAATGTTTCAGGGTGGTTCACAGTTATGTGTGATAAATTATTCACGAAACGGCAATCACCGAGATACATTCACATTGGCTGCCTATCTTATCCGATTTGGAAACAACGAACAGCAGGTTTATGCTTTCAATACGACGAAATTCGACCCACCCTAAATAGGATCGAGTGCAAAAGGAAGCCAATTGAATGCGATTCATTTTCTACATTCGACATACATTCATTTTCGGGTCTTCGGTGCGGGCTTCGATGCAGCGACACAGAGGTCCTGTTTGAAATTACTGCACTGCAAACATAGAGCAGGCGAAAACAAACAAACTCATTTCTGTTGAAAAATAGCGCCGCTTGTTTTAACTTTGTGTTAACAAGCATTCCCGCAGATTGGTTTCGGAAAAAAATAACACATTAGATGGTTTCCCTGTTTCCAGGGCTCAAAATTCATGTAAAGAGCAAAAAAAAGTTTTGGGCAAAATTGGAATGTCAAGTAATTTGTAAGGAACAGATTGATTGGAAATCTACAAGAAATTCCTTTATTTCAAATAATCCTACTTTTGTAATACAACGTTGTAAGAGCTCCGATTAATTACCATTATACGCTCAAGAGAATTTCCTGCGAAAGTTCAAATATGTTTATATATGTTATATGTCCGCTGACTGAAAATTGATTTTTCGCTGGAAACTTAAATATATTTCTGATTGAATTGATGGATGGAATTGATCTTCCCTTATACATTCTTCGAACTAAGTCAATTTGCATAAACTTTTATGGGTCTTTCAGCCCTCCTATAAAAATTAAGTTTCGGCCTAATGCTGTTAATGTATGAGAAAGATAAACACATTTTTGACATACAAATCGTATTGTATTATCCGAATAATACGTTCTTCATTATCAATTAAAACGCGTTCACTTCCATATTATTAATAACCTGCCACACTTCAATAATAAAACCAACCGCAATATAAAATTAACTGTAACTGTCCCCAGCATGCACGCCGCAAGCCCATATCAAATATATCAGCAAACTGCCAAATTCACAGATTTCATTTGCGCTACATTTAATCCTGCGGTGGCGATAATTGACTCCAGAAAGCAAATAAATCGCCGACCGGAGTCCGAGTCCCGCACTAGAAAATTGCGGCACCCCGTTTCCCATTTCCGGTTCCGCAACACGTTTGTTGACAATCTGTTTTCCGGTTTTCTGCTTTTGTCGAATTTTGATTATTACCCAGCAGTCTTTCGCAGCATCAGCATCGGCAGCCCGGTACCTATATCACTGCAGCGAATATTTGTACCGTATTTGCTCGATGACGATGAGAAAAAGGCAGCTGCCACTGATGTGCCTCTGTTTTTAGAATGCAGTGGATTTTGCTGATGGATATTTGCGGTTTAGTGTATATGTGGAAGAAAGCTTACTCGGAAGTTTCTCGGATTCAATATGATGCTCTTCGAATAAGCACGGTAAGCGATTATATCCGTTCGGTCAGGGCATTTATTTCTTTCAAATATTGGCTACATGTGAAGTATCCTTGATAAAATGGGGTATCTGCCGGATAAGTGACAGATACTAAGAGCTGATATTAAGCTGATACTTCAGATTAAATGTGTATCGTGTGTGAAATTGAAATTGTGCTATTGGCACATGCAATTAATTTCATAATTAATACAAGGTGGCCAATAACGTTTGGCTAAAATAAAAAATCCCTCTAAAAGTTAGAAATTTTTCATTAAAAAATTGGAAATTTCCAATAAAGAAATTAGGGTATGAGCAACAAAAAAAATATAAAATTTCCATTAACAATTAACAATTTTCCGCAAACAAAAATAAATTAACACTTTTAAAAGAAGGAAAAATGCAATTATAATCGAACAATTCTTCATCAAGAAATCTAAATGCTCCATCCAAAAAAATACTAAATTTCCATGAATAAATCAATATTAGCAATAAACAAATACATTCGCTTTAAATTTCTCTGAGATTGACTTCTGTGAATGTAGCCATTTCCAGAACTTTGGAATCATTTATATTGTAAGTTCGTCAGTTTGAGCATTATTTTATTTCATGTCATCTTTTAATATTTTCAAACGTTTGGAAGTTCAAAAGGTCTCAACATTTGTTATATACACTCTCCAAACCATTATTAAGACTAGGGCTTTACTCTTAACTTTCACCCCGGCAGGGGTAAAAAGCAAGCTCTTTTGTCGACCCACTAGCGACGCTACTGGTGTGCACTCAGCGAACTGGACTATCGAAATTCATAACTGGCGCCTTATGAATCTTCGACTGAATATTCCACCAACAGTGCTTCTTATACGCAGTTACCTTCCCGAGTAATCAAGCGTCGATGGGCGTGTGGTCTACATACCGGCCTCCCGACCCCGACGTCCATGGTTCGAACCCAGTCTGCCGCACTTCACTTTTTTTCAAATGAAAATCATCATTCATAAGGCAACATATTGAAATTCATACCGATTCCTTGTGGCAAATTTTCATAAGGCGTTTGATTGAAAACCATACGTCCATTTTCCTCAGTGTGTGAAACACCGAATCTGATGCTCACCGCAACAGATTCCGGTGGAAACCACAGTTTTCCACCCCAGACAGTACGTCCGTTTGTACCAGTGTTGTGCTGAATCAGACGAAAATGATTGCGTTTAATATTTTCAAAAAATCAAAAATCCAAAGTAGCCCCCGGAGTCAAAAGAAGCCCCGCTCGACGGTACCTATCTGTGATGATGGTTTGCGTGAGAGTACTATCAGATTGGACAAATCGGCGTTTGAATCTTTGTTTACCAAATCACATACGTCCTTTTGAATAAGTACCCGAGAATTATTAATTAATTATTTAATTATTTAATTATCAATTAAACATTAAAAAATTAATCTTTACCTGAGATCTTTACTTAGCTAGCGGGACCATTTGGGCAGCACCCCCTATTCCCGTCCGCAGCGTTAATAACTTGACCGCGTGCCAACCAAATGGCTTGATTTTTTGCACATCACTAGATATCGACAAAAACTATGACGGCAAAGTCGAGGTACAGCAGTGGAATGACACACGGGAATTCGGGATACCGACGGAGGAATCAAACGCGCGAAATACGAAATAAAAGTTACTTTAATTTATAACTCCGGTTTAACAAGTCCGGTTGTTGTTGTTTTTATTATGCACTGAGAAACAAAGTCTATATAATTAAGAGGATGAGAGAGTTTTGTGATGGAACAAAGTGTGTTGAGTAATGAGAGGTAGTCATTGCCCCGTTCCACACTCCCCCTCAATGATACCTTTTCAATCATTGTTCATAAGACCGAGAATTTCCGAGAGCTCCCGATGTTTGACTGGTCCAAGTGGCTTTGTTATGATGTCGGCCAACATACGATCGGAAACAGCAATCGTACTTCCTTTCGCACGCACAACTCCTGCACGAAACGCTCACGTGTGTCGATGTGCTTGCTTCGTCGACTCTTTCTCTCCGACCGCACGAAAGATAGGCATCCCTGGTTATCCTCCAGAACTAAGGTGGGCTGATCTTGAGTTTCGCCCAAGTCACGGAGGAGTTGTTGTGTGTGAAAGTGTGACGCTTGATTGGCGCCGGCTGGCCCACGAAATTGTGCCGCCTGCGAATTGGAACACCATTCCCGATGTCGAACCCCTGCTACTGACGTCGCCAGCCCAGTCAGCGTCGGAAAATCCGACGAGGTTTTGTTTTTTGTCTCTTCTTGCAGCTGCAGTTAATAACATTTTGTCGTTGATAGCGGAGAACTCGTTTAGCCGCCGTCCAGTCGAGCTCCCTGGGTTCGTTGATCTTCCGTCCTAAGATCGCAGCAGTCGCAGCAATGTCTGGTCTTGCAACAACGGATAAGTACAGAAGTCCGCCTACGAAACTACGGTAAGACGTTGGATCTGCGATCACATCTTCAGCATCAACAATTTTAAGTAGCCGGGGTCCATCGGCGACTTCGATATTTTGCATTCTCCCATTCCGAAAACCTTCAGCAGCTTTTCAATATAATTGCGCAGACTCAGCTTGTAAATCCCATCGACGTGCTGAACTTCTACGCCGAGGAAATGCTTTACTTCACCCAGACAAGTTAACTCAAAATCCGCACGCAAACCTTCACAAACCTTATCCAGTTCATTCTCATCCGTCGATGCGACTAACAGATTATCCACATATATCATCAGGAATACCTTCGCTTTTCCACTGTCTTTGACGTACAAACAAGGGTCAGACGAACAAGCCTTAAACCCGATCTTCACTAGCACTTCGTCAAGACGTTTATTCCAGCACCGAGCTGACTGGCGTAAACCGTAGATGCTCCGATGAAGTTCACATACATGGTTCTCCTTGCCCGCAACCTCGAAGCCTGGTGGTTGCCGCATAAAGACGCTTTCATCCAGATGTCCATATAGATATGCCGTTTTTATGTCAAAGTGGCGAACGGACATGTTATACTTCAACGCCACCGTGAGGAACGTTCTAAATGCTGCCTGACATCCTACTGGAGCGAAGACGTCATCCACATCAATTCCGGCTCGTTGGGCGTACCCTTGAGCAACCAATCGAGCCTTGCACTTGACGATTTGGTTGTCTTCATTTCGTTTGACTCGGTAAATCCACTTTGAGCCGATAACTTTCTGGTCTTTCGGCCGTGGAACCAGCTTCCATGTCCCGTTTCGCTGGTGAGCGACAAGCTCTTCGTTCATGGCTTCATGCCCCACCGGATCTTTCAAAGCGTCTCGATGATTCACTGGACCTTCCACTGCACAAGCAGCATATTCGATGGCGCATCCCAGATCGTATTCCTCCAGGTACCTTGGCCGCCGCGATCCTTGAGTGACACGTCGAGACCGACGAACACCATTTTCCTCGCCATCAGCTTCGTTGTCTAAAGGAACAACTGTATCACTAGCCTCTTCATTGGCTTCTTCTTAATCCTTCTCTTCTTTGAAGGGAATCAACTGAATATCTTCCTCCGCATTCTTGTTCGTTGCAGTAACCGGTATCTCCATCGATGACGAACCGTTGCCGAGCTCAATGAAACGAGCGTCCCGGCTGACGGTTATCGCATCCGTTTCCAGGTCCACAAACCGGTATCCCTTCTGTTCGATTGCATAGCCAACAAATGTGAGTTTTATTGTCTTACTATCCATCTTCTTCCGCTTGACGTCTGGGACGTGCACGAAAGCTTCGCTGCCGAATACACGGAGATGACCAAGATCCGGAAACTTTCCCCACCAAAGCTCGTATGGTGTTTTCTGGATCGATCGAGTAGGAAGTCGGTTCTGCAGGTAAGTGGCTGTAAGAATAGCCTCACCCCAGAAACGTTTGTCTAAGCCTGAGTCAATAAACATACACGTTGCCATCTCACCACACTTAAAATAAATCGCAGATTTCTGTGAAATTTCACCGAAATCTCAACAGCAGAACTGTTCGGTAAAAATTTTACAGATTTTTTGGTAGTTTTGACAGTTGAACAAAGGAAAATACCGCAGAAAATCGGTGAAATAATTACCGAACAAATCTGCTGTTGAGATTTCGGTGAATTAAAGCAAAATTCACCGAAATTTGTGAAATGATTTAAGTGTGCGGGATCTGTTTTTGCGCTCAGCTACGCCATTTTGCTGAGGCGAATAGGGGGTAGTCTACTGAAGTCGAATTCCTTCAGCTTTATAAAAGCCACGCAGCTCATTATTTACGAATTCTCCCCCTCCATCCGAACGCACCACACATGGCTTACGTCCGAACAGGTTTTCTACCCACTTTACGTACTCTTTAATATTGTTTGCAGCTTCACACTTATGGCGAAGAAGATAGGTTACAGTGAATCCATCGTCCCGCACACGACTGTGTGCACAATGTCTAGTACACGAGATGCTTTTCGGTCAACCACTGGAGGAAACGGAAGTCTGGCCGATTCACTCTCCATACAGCACTCACACACCAGTCGCAAGCCTCTCACATTCAAACCCGTAGCTAACTGTTCCTTCACGATTCTTTCGGCGGCAGCCCAATCGCGGTGCCCTAGCCGCCGGTGCCATTGATGCTGGCAGTTCAGTTTATGTTGACCTTCGTTAGCAGTCAATGATGCCTCTGCAGATAATACAGACCGTCGTGGTGCCCTCCCGTCGCAACAACGTTACATTCAGCATGAATAATATCGCATCCATTCGAATCAAAACTCACCTTGTAGCCCTTTTGGGAGAGCTTGCTGACTGAAACCAGGTTTGTGGAAAGACCCGGAACATACTTCACCTCGCTGAAGTCAATCTTCTGATCGCGACCGGCTCCGTCGATGCCGAATATTACACCAGAACCTTCGCCTTGAATTTGTGTGCGCTTTCCGTCAGCAAGCGTGATGAAACCACCAGCAATTTCGGCGAGCTGAAGAAGTTCTTATCGTTGGTCATGTGAGCGCTAGCCCCGCTGTCGATTACCCAGCTACTGTGGTTTTCTTCCGTCACCGTGAACGCAACGCCTCTCGCATCATGGATATCTATAAGCATACATCGCGCCTCGTACGACGGAAGTGGGAATGTTGTCGACCCTAATTTGCGTAAGGCATATAAAAGGAATAGCTTTTGAATTGATTCTATTCGATCATCATGAGATTTCATATACGGAGACCATACAATACTACAATATTCTATAATTGATCTGACATACGCAACGTACAAAGTTTTAATTGTATAAGGATCTTGAAAGTTATAACTAAATCTTTTAATAAAACTGAGCATATTTGTTGCTCTATGGATAATGGTGTTGTAGTGGTCAGTAAAGGTTAGCTTAGCATCTAAGATTACACCCAAATCTCTAACCCTTTCACATTTTTTTACTGATTTACTTGATTTCCTAGAGTTACAGTTATCGATGGTGTGCTCCGTTTTCTACTGAAAGTGATCAAATTACATTTCTTGACATTAAGTTGTAGTAAGCTTTTGTTACACCAGTTATCAAATATGCGTATTTCGTTCAAGTAAATGTCATTGTCAACAGTATTTTTGATTTCCATAAATAGTTTCATATCGTCCGCATAAATAAGGATTTTAAGATGCTTAAAAATGAGTGATATATCGTTTACAAACCATATGAATAGAAGAGGTCCTATATGCGAGCCTTGGGGAACTCCAGATGTTACATTGACTGGAAGCGAATGTTGTCCTTCAAATCATACTATTTGTTGGAGGTCAGTTAAATACGATTCAATCCACTTAAGGAGTCTCATCTCAATTCCCAATTTCTCAAGCTTGAAAATCATCATAGGAATATCAAGTCTATCAAATGCTTTGCTAAAGTCTGTGTAAAGCGCCTCAACATGACTACCTTTGTCCATAGCATTCAATGAGTAATTTACAAATTCTAAAAGATTGGTAGTAGTTGAACGTCCTTTAAAGAACCCGTGTTGTGCATCTGTTATTATATGTGCGGTAACTGCTTCAAAGTAAGATACGATTTTCAAACGATTGTTAATCGCTGGCGAGTTTTTATCACTTGATTATTTAGAAGTAAGATCGCGGGTGAGTTTTGATCATCCTAGATTTTTTGAAAACTTTATTTTTCCCATCCCTGCTTTGTACTGCCTGGCTTCGTCCTTCTATGCTATTAACTGCAGGAGCGAGAAATTCAACAGGATGAGCCACCACAGTAAGGACGGCGGGTCTTTTAAGATGCTTTGACATTGGCTTTGACTTTGACTCTACGGGCATGACACCTGGACGTAGAGGTATGCGCCGCCGCCGACATATTTGCATCGGCGCGCCGCCGTTCAAAATTTTTCACGCCGCTTATCTATAATTTTCAACGCCGATTCAAATTTGTAGAAGTTCACAGGATTGCA
Organism: Armigeres subalbatus; assembly: GCF_024139115.2. Taxonomy (NCBI): domain Eukaryota; kingdom Metazoa; phylum Arthropoda; class Insecta; order Diptera; family Culicidae; genus Armigeres; species Armigeres subalbatus. The sequence goes on along the minus strand of NC_085141.1, from coordinate 217,536,935 downwards.
AAAGTCCACAACAAGTTTGAAAAGTCCGTGGAAATCCAAAGAATGTCTCATTATAATAAAAAATTTGAACAGCGAAGGACTGTTTTGCCCATCTTGCCTGAATCTTTTTGGCTGAAAATGTCGTTCGGCCGAACCCTTTGCTAGCTTAGCTTGGCTTCAGCATTGATTGACAGGGATTGATCGAGTATTCTCAGTGCGCAAGTTTCACTGGCTCTTATTTCAAAAAATCAAAAACGGCACTGGCCAAGCCAAGTAATCTGTTAGAAAGAGGGAAGGACTATTGGTAGATGTTTTTTGCTATTTGAAGACCATGTTTACCTCTGAGTCTCCAAAAGAATCATAGGAAGGATTATAAGTTAGTAGGAAGGCATCGTTGAATCTGGATTTACTGTGCCATTTTTTCACACAATGATTTTAACAAACTATTATTCGTCCGCACAAAGCATAACGAACTAACTACCTGCATATCGAGCAGGAACACGACCAAGCGCGCACCAAATACAAATTGATTTACTTTTCAACCGCACAAAGCACAAGAATACCGTATCGAATACACGATCAAACACGTACTCCACACTATGCATGCCCAGTGATATATGCAAACTGTGAAGAATCGCGCTTTGAACGACCAAAGCGACGCGATACACTAACGCACGATCCTTCAAACACAAATCAATAACCATCGCTGTCCTCGACGAGAAAAAAGTTACACTATGAACGCCTGGTGGCATATGCAAACTGTCGACGAACGCGTCCAATCTTGCACTAATTTATTTACTCTCCGAACGCACAATGCACCAACCCGGATCTCGCGACTATGTTGCGTCTTAATAGGAACGCGTCCAATCTTGCACTTCTGTCGTTCGACCGAACCCTTTGGCCGAAAATGTCGTATGGCAGAAAGGGTTATTTTGGCAAAATGACCAAATGAAACGAAAAATTATTTAGCCAAATGAAATTCGGCCACATGTCAATTGGCTTAACGTGTTATTCGACTAAGTGGCAATTGAACGAATGGCTTTCCGCCGAATTACTTTTGGGCGAAGGCCACAATTCCAGAAGGTGTTTGGCCGAATTTATACTATGGCCGAAACCCATCTGGCCGAAAACGTCGTTCAAAAAGGACATAAGGCCGAAATGTCGTTCGGCCTAACTGGTCATTTGGATAATAGGTTCGTTTGAAGGTTAAAAAATTTCAAACTTCCATTTACTTCCACTATAATCACTAATGTATCATCAGATACGTATTTCGTTTTCTACTTGTAAACTTCTTCAGTGTTTTGTTATCGACAGTCGATAACAAAACACTGAAGAAGTTTTCAAGTAGAAAACGAAATACGTATCTGATGATACATTAGTGATTATAGTGGAAGTAAATGGAAGTTTGAATTTTTTTAACCTTGTAACGTTTTCCCCTAAGACGCTCAATATTAATTATTTCAGGTTCGTTTGGCCAAATAGGTAGTTTAACAAAAAATGCCGCCATTCCATTCGAACGACATTATCGGCCAGATTAATTATTCGGTCAAACGACCATTTCGACCATAAATGACCTGTTGAACAAATGCTTGGGCCAAAAGAAATTTTCGGCCAAACTGTTTTCGATCTAATAACCGTTCCGCCCAACCGTTTATATTGGACAAACGTGTTGTCTGGACAAATGGCTTCTCGCCGAATGATTTTCGATCTGACGACTCTTCTAATAATTTCCAGTGGAATTTCCAAAGGACTTATTATGGACAGTACGCAGACATTCCTTTAAAATTTTCCGTTGAAATACCGAAAAAAATCCAGTAAAAATAAAAAAAAAGAAATTTTGAAGAATTTTAGTTGAAATTTTAGAAATTTTCCGTGGAAACTCCGATGAAAATTTCAAAATTAATTTTAAAAAAATCGCTTGCGGGTTCTGTTTATTTTCTACGGAAATTCCGAACCATTTTTCGTTGAAATTCCAAGATATTTTTGTTGAAATCTACATTTTAAAGAATCTCCTGCGGAAACTCTGAAGAATTTTCCGTGGAAACTGCGAAGAGTTTCTCCTAAAAATTCCAGAGAGTTTGTTTGAGCATGTCTCAAAGAATTTTATGTGTATGTTTCTGTTTAATAATATTGCGGCGAAGGTATTGCAAATTTAGCGTTGCCTTAGACTCCCGTTCAAAAAAATATTGTCCCATCAAAATATATTCCCACCAGTTTCTTAATACTATACGCCAAAATTGCTCTTGTCTTTTCTTAGCACATGCACAGCCAGTATTGAAAAGCATCCTGGAAATGTCGGTTGTGTTCTCGAGCATTTTCTTGTCAGTATTAATAGTTGCAGCATATCATCAATATGACACAAATATTAAAACGGCCCACCGTGCAGGCTTGAAATTGGGAGATAATTCATAACTTCCCGGCAATCAGATTATTCAGTTATGAATAACATGATCAACAAAAAGTTTTGAATTCACGAAAGGAAGGAACGGGGACAGCCGTACCAACCGTTCCACATTAGGGAGCATATGAAAAGATGACGTTGGGAGTGACATTGCTAAGAAGATTGGTGACACTCCTTGCTGATCCAACTTCCAGGAATGGGACACAGGTATTTCTCCCATATGGCAATTATGCCAATTATACTATAGGCCAAAATTGCTCTAAAAAAACTCGTTTTCCTTGAATTTGTTTTGAATAAATTCGGTACCGTTTTGATTCTTATTCCGAACACTTAAGACACAATCCACGCACTTGTACACCAAGGGACCAAAATTTCAAACTAAAAATAAGGATCCAATAACTGTAGGACACGAAAACATACATATTGAATTACAAGAAAAACATTTCTTCCATTGAAAAATGTTTTGGGAACATTGTTTAATGGCCAATTAAAGTACCAGATTTTTAGTATGAAAAAAGACTCCCTAATCATTTTTTTTTACAAATGTGCTCTATCGCACCTATTTGGGTGCAAATGTATTGGTGAATACGTAATTAAATACAGTTTTAAATGATCTTTTTGTGTGCACTTTGTATTGCTTCGAAAATTTTATTTTACATGAAATATTTGTACTTTAAAAACAGTGACATTGAAATGGTGTCGCGTTACGAAAATAGTGGTAGGGGAAAATACCTATTCTTGGCAATCTAAGACATTCGCCAAATTGAATGATAAAAATAATGAATAATTACACTAAAACACAGGTACAGTTGACCTGGTATACATTTGTATGCTCTTTCTTTGATGATTGGTGTTCACTAAATATAACAGCTTTTACCACAAACTCAGTAAATTTAATATAAAGTAACAGGTCAACGTTTCTTCTATTGGCATAGCAATTTCTTTTATCAGCAGTGAGTTTGCTCTCTTTAGCAACTAGACATGGAAGTAGAAAACTGGTAATGTATTGGTGCCAAATGCTGGTTGTTTATATCCTCCAGTAGTAAAATTCATTCATATTAATCGGCCGCACGCTCATTTCGCGTCACTCAATTTTGGAACAAATTTTATTAATTATCAAAACTGGCTTAAAACAAACCATCAATTTTTAGCTTTGGCATCAATTTTATGTCATGTAGACAGATAGGCAAAAGCATTTAAACACATTGTAAAACAAATTTAACCCTTATGCAGCCATCAAAAAACAGACGTGAATGGCAGATAGGGTACTAGTGTATATTGACATTTCAGTGTGTATATTGACATTTTCATAACTTTTACCATTTTCATCCTATTTGAATAATGTTGGCCATGTTGGAGAAGGGAACTTATATGCTTTTTGTCCGCTGCCAAGATTTACATCTTTTGTCTTTTGTAATGCCTTATGCAACGTACATACCAGTCAAGCAGTTTGACGAACATTGACTCCGCCCCGAGGAAAACGCTTTGGTTGCTGCTTTGTTTGAACGTGTGTGAAGTTGTTCGAACAACCATTTGACAGTTGGCGGTCATGTTGGTCAAACTGATTGACGGTGTGTACGTTCCATAAGAGTCGTGAGTAAAAATCTATCAACCAGTTTCAAATATACAACTTGCTCTTTGCGGTCCTTACATGATATGTTTGTTTCATAAAAAAAATCATGGTGGTTGTGTACAAGACACGACCGCTCGACGTAAACTACGTAAAACCAAATCTATACACATAAGAAAGAATTTTTGTCTGTCTGCCCTTATAGATTAGGAAACGGCATGAACATTTGTATGTAGAGGTTTTTGGGAACGATAAAGATTCTTATGATGGTATTAGACCCCTCCTCTTCTTGAGGGGGGGGGCTCCCATACAAATAATGTACAAATTTCTGCTTTAATCGAAAATTAATCTAAAAAATGGAACCTAAATCTGCAAATTTCGTCTATTCAACCGTCTTTTAAATAATGTAAAAAATATATAATTAATCAATTTCAGGTAAAACGAAGCTCGTCGGTTCTGGTAGTATAGTATATTAACAATATATTCCACCTCGTGAGTCTTCATATGTTGAATAATGGACAGCAATGTCCTATCCAGCCGCTGGAGCCACCCCATTCTTACACTACGTTTCACAGTTGAATAATAGATAATACCCTAAAAGTAGGCAATTATTTATGGTTGAAATGTGCTATGTACGGGAATGGTTATGATTTTTTTAATGGGCTTGGAAAGTATTGAAGTTGCAAAAGGAAAGCGGTCCTGTCAGTCAGGGTTAAAACACTACGGTGTTGCTATCACTTTTAATATAATCCATGGTCTGCGTAAAAATCCGAATAGAAACATTTGTATTTTAACACTTTTTTAAATAAATGCCATCGCCGGATATTTTGTTCGTATTTTTGCTAAAATCAAATCACATAGAATTGTGCGTGATATCTTTTTAGTGTGTGTTTGATATGCTCACAAACACATTCTCTCGCTCTATTCCGAAGTGTGCTGCTGTCAAAGAAAACGAACAGTCCCGATTTTATTTAGTGAAAAATAGAGCAAATATTGCATAAATTTGCTCTTTGTGGTAATAATCAAGTGGTGATAAAGTGTAAAAAGTAGTGTACGTACTTAATTTGTCGTGTCAAACGCAATAAAGAGGAGAAACAGGCGATCCAAAAAAGTAAGTACCAGTTTGCTATTCGTGCGCTGCTTTCTTTGGCAATGCAATAATGGCAAGGATTTCGAAGGTGCAAATTTGTTTCGATGACTAACTCATCAAATCTTGCTACTTTTACACAAACAACTTATTTAAATGAAAGATTAGACTTGAAATTGTGTGATGGAATCAAAATTATGTTCATAAATAGTGTATGTTTGCTGGAAAATGCAAATATTGTTGAGGGTGCCAACAACTGTCGCACCCTGCCAATGCCGTATTCTACCCTATAATTGATACTATACAAAAAGCACAAAACAGATAGGCATGATAGAACAAACTGCAATTTTCAAAGTAGGCTCTTTGCGGATCAACAATCGACGAAAGGCACTCCCGTATATCCATGGTGAAAGAAAGAGACATCGAAGCATGCGATGCTGCTCTGTCTTATGCACGGGGTTCAGTAAAGTTTGACTTCCACCGTTAGGTTCGCTAGCGTTTCAAAATCATGGAAGGACCACATTCCATGGCGAAGATGCCTATATGTTATGTGCAAAAAGTATGAACATTGGAAAAGTAATATTTGGAATTCTCTTAGTACTCGTAAAGAGCTTTCTTTTCGTGTATTAAGATCCAAAATCGGAGCATTTTCCATGAAGTTACACTAAGTACAAAAATATGGTGTCGCGTTACGCGAATTGAATGTGCTTCTGTAATCTTCTATATAATAAAAATGAAATGGTCTGTGTTCGTATCCGCATAACTCAAAAACGGCTGGATGGATTTTCGTCATTCCTTCAGCAGTTACATTCGTTATCATTTCCGACGGGTTTATACGATATTTACCTTTGCGAAAATCACGAGTAAGGCTGAGTTAATCGGGAAAAGCTAAAATTACGATTCGTATGGATATTTCGCATGGGCAGTTCACAACGCGCATTTTCGCCTACTATGCAGGACAACGTCTGCCGGGTCAACTAGTAAGGGATAAAATGCTTTCGGTTTATTGATATATTATCACAATGGTTCCTTTTAAGTAATTTAGGGCTTGTACATAAATAGCGTAACAAAATTGGGGGTGTAACGGGGTGTGTCATTTGGTAACTGTCCAAACTACAAAAAATTGGTCAAAAATGTTACGGAGTGGTGGGAAATTACAAATATTTGGTGTTGTCACGTGAAACTGAGTTTTTTTATTCGAATAAATTGTGAGGCTTTTTTAAAGCTCTCTCTTTTCCACGCAACATCACCATGCCATTCATATGAGTAAACGTAACGAACGGTTTGCTGACGAACACAATTTTCTTCAACAATCTCACGAACCGTCAGACTTGTTTGTGGATACCAAGAATGATTATATTTTTTCAATGGTTCGTTTATTTGAAAGGCTCATTTGACGTGAAGCGTTACGGAGCCGCAGTCATGTTTTTTACTCACTCACTAGCTCGGCATTTTTTATTCTTTGACAGAGATCGTCACAGCCGATTACGTTAGCGCTCAAAGGATGCCGTAAACATACGTCAATTTAGTCGATACTTCATCTTAAGAACCTTAACAAAGATTTTCACAGTCAATATCGGTGAAATAATTTAAGAGTGTTGATCACCGGCAGTCGAAAATATAATGAATAGCATCAGGCAAAAAAACTTCACTAATCCACTGCAAGAATAAGGGCCTATCCAAAAAGGTTAACAGAGAGTTGCTGAGTGATAAATTGAAAAAAAATATATTCCCATGTTATGTTAATCGAGATGAACCAGCCTTGGGCTAAAAATCTCGTTAATAACTTCGCTTTGACTTGAATGAATAGGTATACAATAAGACAATTATTTTACACCTATTTTACACTATTTTCAAAATTGAGTATTTATTTTCTGAGTAGTGTTGATGAGAGCGTAAAGATTTAAAATGTAGTTGAAAGTAGTGCACTCAGAGCACGACGCATACGTTCTTATGATAAACATTGGTTGAGACATGAGGTGGAAACCAATCTTTTCGGAAATAAATCAAAAGTTGAAAACAGACCGCGTTCCAATAGAAACGTGAAGAAAGAACAAGAAAAACAGAAATATTCCTCTTCAACATTGCTAAGCTTCTTGGGCCATCATCACCTTTCAAAATGATTAACGTAGAAAAAAGACAATATAGAACTTTTCAATCTAAAAAAAACTCACTTCTAGGGGGATCGGTCGTCTGACCACGTACTTAAAAACCGATCCAGGTCATACTTGGGTGTGACTAATATAAAAATAGGAAAACCCATTACCATTTATTTTGTTTTAAAACTAGATATGTGATATGAATGGAATTGGTTCAGTTCTATATTTGTGCCGGTTAGTCCCTCAAACTTTAATAACCGAAACTCCAAATCATAACCACCAATTCGAACTACATTCAACGATAGATAATGTGATAATATAACATGTCGCATCGAAATCGGCTGAAATTACGTATTCTATCAACGATAAACACGTTTGCGTAACGCGACACCATTTGCAGGACACTGTTTGTCGATCAGCGTAACGCTGCGGTGTTCATATCAATTCAGAATAATGGAAATATTATAATTTCCGTTTTTTCCTACGATTTTAATTCACAGCCTCATTTCTGTTAATGTATACGAGAAATGCTTAGAATAAATTGAGACTCCAAACCGTATACCAGAGCTAAAAAACGCAATTGCATTTCAAAATTCGAAGCAGTGCAATTCAGCGATGGTGTCGCGTTACGAAATGCAGCGAGCTATATTTATCATATTCAAAGCGAAAAATCTCAAAATGAATATTCTATCAGAAAGGAAATTCAGTGAGGATAATTTTACACCTGTTTAATCATATGTCCCCGAGGCTAATTTTCGAATGCAGACCAAATTTCTCGCTGAAAGTCGGCTCCTCATGGTGTCGCGTTACGCTGGAATGTGTCTTAAGCACATTTTTCACTTCAGAGGTCTTTATGGCACATGAATTAAAATATTTCAATAGATCAATAGTTTTCATCAGCAAGCGAAATAATTGAATTTTTATATAAGTGCTTGATATTCAAATTTCATTGATTGTAACTACAAATACTGAATGAGTTTATTCTGCCGATCTGCTGAATGATTTTATTTGTCTCAAATGCCGAACATCCATAATAAAATTTGTCTCAAATTATGAACACTTTGATTCAAATTCAGAGCATCGCAACACCTTAAAAGCACTAAAATGCAAAATTTCAACGATATCTCATTTTTGGCAACTATAATATCCTTGATCTCCACGCCCGCCAGGAAAATTCGCTTATTTATGCAAGAATAACGAAATCTTTTCTATATATAAAAATTAGTTTACATTTCCTTTGAGGCAAGATTTCCTCACTAATCGATTCGTTTTGGAATCAGTTGTGTTTATATGTATGAAATGAAAAGATAGAACATTTTGCTAGGAAAGTTGAACAAATGTAAAAATATTACGCTTTCAATAGTGCAAAAAACCATTTAGCTCGAACTGAAATCGATCTAGAGGGCGACGACTAAACAATTGACACTTTGAATGAAGAAAAAACAACCCGAGCAAGATCGGGCAGGTTCGGCTAGTATTTCATATAAATCTCTATGTGACGAGTGTTCGGAATCAAAGCGGTATTTTTTCAAAAATTCTATTGGAAATTCCTTCGTAAATTACTGTAATAATTCCTTCAAAAATAACTTTAGCAATTCTTTTAGAATAATTATTGCAAAATCTTTCCGAAATATTTAAGTTGTGTTGCGGAAGTTTCTTTGAAAACTTATTCAGAAATTTCTCCAGGAATTTCTTCAATAATCTCTTTCTTTTGAAAATCCTCCAAAAATTCTCTGGTGGGGCCTTTGTAAATTCATCCGGATATTCCTTCGAGACCTCCTCTTGCTTTTAGTAAAACCATACAAAACTCCTTTTAAAATTGCTGCAGAAATTATTCCGTAAATTTTGTTAGAAGATTTTTTATTAGTTTCTGAACGATTCCTAAAATAATGTGTGAATGAATTTCGAGAAATGAAAGTTTCGGAAGGGATCTCTGAGGAAAATCATTAAACAAAAATGAAAGAGTTCTTTATTCAATTTCGGCTGCAATTTCCAAGGAATTCTTCTAAATAAATTTTGGAAGGTTTTCCTGAAATGATTTCTATAGGTAATCTTGAAGGAATTTCTGAAGAGGTTTCCGTAGGAGCTCTAAACAAATTTCCAATAAAGTTTTCAAAAGGAATTTCAAAAAGAGTTGAAAGGTACTTCCGCAAATAATTTGGACTTTTCGTGGATTTTCTTAAGAAATTTCTGAAAGATTTCTTCTTAGAGGCTGTCCATGTACCACGTGGACAATTTATGGAAAGCCCCTTAAACGATTTCCGAAGGTATTCCTAAAACAATTTCTGTAGCTATTCCTCAAAAAATTTCCGTAAGTATTCCTGATGGAATTCCCGAAGGATTTTCCAATAGGTATTTCCGAAGAATTCTTTCGAAATTCCTTGGGATTTCTTCTCAAAATCCTTCGGAAATTACATAGGAGATAAATCGAAAAATTGGATGTGCATTATGATATTCCGTCGAAGATTAAAAGAAGGAATTATACACAAAATTCGAAAGATCCTTCTACTAGGATTTTTTAGTACCTACAACACCTACGAAAATTGTTTTAGGACTACCTTTGAAAATTCTTTCACGAATTTCTTCGGAATACATTTTAAGAACTCTGCCAGAACTTTCTCAAGAAATCCCTTTGTAAACTCTAGGAAGAAATTCTTGAAATTCCTTCGAAATTTCCCTCAGGAATTCATTCAGAACTTCCACCAGGATTTTTTTTCGAGAATTCTTTTAGGTATTCCCTCGGTTATTCCTTCGGGTTTATTAAGCAATTCTAACAGAAATTTCTATAGATCTTCGGAGATTCCTTTTCAAATTCGTTCGTAAAAGAAAATCCTTTAGAATTCCGTTAAGAATCCTTAATAAATATCATTTGGAAATTATTTTGGGAGTTTCTTCAAATAGAAATAGAAATTCCTTACAAAATTCTTCAGAAAATCCTTTGAAATTTCCGTTAGAAACTCCTCCAAAAAATAATAATTTTCCGGATGAATTTTTTTCAACATTATTTTCGGAATAATTTCTGCAGGAATTTACTAAAAGAATTTAAAAAGGATTTCCTGGAGCAAGTAGGGTAACGGCTGTATTTTGGACCGGGCTCTTATTTTGGACCACCTAGCTGAATTTTGTATTTATAGCACACAAAACTGAAGATAACATGCAACATTTAAATTTTATTGTGGGCTTCGTGGCCGTGCGGTTAGCGACATCAATCGTCTAGACGCATGTGCTGTGGAGTGTGGGTTCGATTCCCGCCCCGGTAAGGAGAAAACTTTTCGTAAAACAAAAAGTTCTCCACTGGTCCACTGGGTGTTGTGTGAATGTCCTGTCCGTTGTCTCATGCTAGATGGTAAGTGTTCAGTCTGTGCGACCTCTGGTCGAAGACGGTGATTCTGTTTTATTTATTTAAAAAGAAACTATCCATAAGGTTTTTCCTACATTTGTTTCTTATAAAGTATTTCAATTATAAAGAATTTTTCACGCATTTACCCATTCCGGCTGGATTAGACCAAAACTAAGACGACATTGTAAAATTGAAGTTTACTACTTCTACTACTTTCAAAAGCAGTAAGTTTATTTGTACAAAGATTTGAAACATGTGAATGATGTTGTTGACATATTAAAATCTAATTGAAGCAGTTTCATATCTCGATCAAAACATTGTAAGTTTAAAACCAGTATTCTGAGGCATGTCCAAAATAGGTTCATTTTTCATTGAACTGAACATATTTTCGACATATCTTCTTTTAAAGTTCTAGATCTCTTAAACTTTTGATTTTACCAACCATTAGTATCCCTCTAGTATCAAACCATTTATAAATTACTGTTCATACCGCATTAATAAATTACCGTTCATTAATGTAAACAATAGAAAAATGTTTATTATTACCCCATTAAATTTAATTATTAAATTCTTACTACTGACGCCAAATTATAAATGAACCAATTACGCAAAATGCTGGTGCCTCACAATTACCAGAGCTCAGGCGACTTGAATATAACTTTGAGTTCATTAACTATATCTGCTCGATAAATAGATTGAGCAGATAACGAGTAATCATGTAAGACTGATGATGGAAAAGCAAAAATGAGATTATCATCCATTTATTTAAGCTTAAGGTGGTTATACATCAAAGCCACAAATCAGCCATCTTGGAAACCACGTGCTTTTTCTAGAGATTTAGAGCACGAATTTTAAGAACCACAACGCTCATGGGGTTGAAACATCCGTAGATCGTTTGCTTACTTTTGCTAAACAATCGACTTTATTTTCAGCATTGTACGAAAATTGTTACGCTGGATTTGAACTTTTGATAATATGAGTAGAAAACGTGTAATGAATTTGAAATTCACCACATGGCTTGATTGTATAATCACCTTAAATAATCACCTTAAGCCTCATGAAAAAATGGGCGATGAAAATAGCTTTCTGAATGATGTACCACCGGCGGTGTGTCGTCTGTCTCCTTTCGTCCTTCGAAAAGTTGTGATTGTGGTAGTGCAACACCGAGGAATACCACATACACTCATTCAAAATATACCTGGGTTGTAATATGTAGTGGTTTGTTGCCAATTTATGTTCCCCCTTAAGTGCATACTGTTTCTTTCACACCAGTTATGACAACAATCAATCATACATTGGAAACTTTCAGCAGCTTCACAGGTTTATTAACTGGGAAAAACATTTTCGAATCATCTGCGAACAAAAGCTTTCATCGATGAGGTACCATCCCTTGACTGCATCATTAGAGTAGTCCAAATTTCAAAAATTTCAACTCCCGTATGTCTATTTACTTCTTTATCTAGACTCCTAAAAATGAAGGTTGGGGTGGTACATTTTAATTCATTACGATTTGACATTTGTAGGCTACTTTAAACAAATTTAAAGTTTTCTCCATATAAATTCCCATATAAACATAAATTGCCTCTGCACCACCATTTAATCACCTCCAAATTGTCTGAAATTTCGCCAGGACTGTTAAGTCATCAGAAGTTGATAGACATATTGGAGTTAGAATTTTCGAACATTTTTGGAATGTGAACCACCCTACTGCATCATTAAAGAATATCAAGAAAATAGAGCTTCCAGGCAATGAGGGTCGGTGAAGTCTTTTGAGAGCAATCTCCCAAATCGCTGAACCTAAGAAAGGAACCGACACTTAGGAACGCTCACTGTCAGCTTATTTCTGCTATACCAATCGATGAAGATGTCCAGCAATGTTTGCAGACGAATACAAACCTCAATGGTTTGGACAATGATAAACAACTTCAAATCATCAGCATAGGCAAGCTTACAGACTGGCCCTAGCAGTAGTAACACGTCGTTGAAAAACAGGAGAAAAACAAGTGGTCCTAGGTTACTTCCTTATGGGGCACACACAAAGAGTTGGTGAAGCATAAGGATGGTAAGGATGTACGTACAAGCATCAAGTTTAACTCGAAGCATTCTTCTGACAGATACTAGAATAGCCAATTTGACAAAATATCAAAATATCATGGTTGTTTGAATCAAATGCAGCTGTTAGAATCGTGTAAATAACGTTCACTTGGCATCCGCCTTCCAGTTGTTCAAAGCAGGTCGTAGTGAAGTTTGGCAAATTTGTAGTTACAGAACGGCCAGGCATGAAACCATGTTGTTCAGCATCGATGTCTTCAAGAATAATAGCTCTAGTGATCATCTCGAACAACTTAGATGCAGTAGAAATACTAGTTATACCCCAATAGTTTTTCACGTTGCTCTTATCACCTTTTTGTGTACCGGATTGACGAACGATTGCTTCCAAATTGTAGGAAAATTAGAGTCATGAATCGATTGGTTAAAAATTTTGCAAACAGGCTCCAATAGTTCACATCACAGATATAGCGGCAATAAACAGCAGAGAATTGGCATTTTAAGTTCGTGGCTGCATTTGTAATCATAACAGGTGTTATGTGAAACGTGTCCAGATCCGGCAGATTGCGTGGCACATATAAAATGGCAGAGTTCACATACCAGTTGATTCAACCATCTTACAGTTTGTCCATACTTCCAACATTTTCATTACCTTAACAACAAGCGCATTTTTGCACTAAAAAATAATATAAGATGCATTTCTGTACTATTTAGCATGTACCGTATATACAAAGCATAACATAGTTATCAAACATAACGTAGCTTAGCTGTATTCAATCGCTTATTAATCATGCTTCAATAGCTTCGTAGAACAGTTGTAGCTTATCCAGTGTAATTGCCCAATATTTTATTACACGTTGCAATCGCATTTATCTGTTTCATAGCAACATATTTTTTATTTTGAACGCATGAACCAATTAGGACGTTAAACTAACTCAGTCTCCGTTTTTCTTTTTCAGGTATGTACTACACTGGATTTTATTTTTACGCGATTTACATTTTCTCAATTTTCCACGCATCCCAAATGTTTAACGCATATTAATTATCATGTGATTTTTCTTCGATTTATTCTGGATTTTTTGAAACATGTTGCAAAGAGTTTGGTGGTAAATTGAAGTCACACGATCAAAAATACGAGCGAAAAAAAATCGTGTAAAAACAAAATCCTGTGTACATCTAAACTTGTGAAAACTTGCAGACCAGAGGAATAAAACAGTTGTAGTCCTCAACTATTTAAGATTTCACCCGGAATGTTCATCATCGCTACTCGTAAGAATATTTGCAAAAACATAATAACTATACCAATGACTGGTCGAGATATGTTTATCAGAAGGTGTTCATACATAACCATTGTACTTTCCACAAAATTAAGTAAGCTCTTACGGGCCACCCACTCCAAGGCAGCATTGTCCCAAGCCGGCACCCACCTAAAGTAAACTTCTCGGTAGTTGGCACCGCAGCGGATAAACGCTCTTGTTTTAATTAAGCTATTCCCGCTTGCTTGTTTTGCGGCAAGTCTCGCCGTAGGCTTGTGTGGCACGAAGGAGGTAGCCATTAAAAGTAATGCCCAAGTGGATTCCGAGTGCTGTAAGCTGCTGGGGGATGTTGAACTTACTTTGCGACCTGGTTTAGAGATTGGTAGCACGCTAAATACTTTGGTCCTATATTGCGTTAACGTGTCTGTCGGAGAAGATTACTTTTTAACTGCCTTTTACTTAATAATTGTACAGAAAATGCATACGATATTGCTCTAACGAGGCAACAGCAGGTTCACAGACTGATAATATTGATTATATATTGATTATATGATATCATCTTGATGTTACTTTCTCACATCCATAGACGAAAGCTGTCGGATCGAGTTGGAAAAACGCACAGTTTAGCAGGTCTCTTCGTTTGTCTTAACTTTTTTTTCATTTCCCAGCGTTTCGTATCGCTGGGTCCTAACGAAGTGTTTTATTTGATCATAATGTTTATAATAGTAATGATCATAACTATAATTCTGTCTTACGCCATTATCTTTTCCACTTTTCTCCTACAATATGATTGGCTCTCGTCTGGCGGCATTGTTAAAGCTCCTTCTCACCAGCCAAGCGGCAATGGCTTTTCGCCTTTTTGTTTTCCACAGAGAAATTGTGTGCATGTATAGATACAGCTGTGTATTTTTTTTTTGTTCTGAGTCACGTGCTCCCGACAGACTTATGTGTATTAAAGTACCGTTCAAGACACGATGGACCAACTTATGATTCATGCATGAGCAGCAGACGAAAAGTATCATTCAATGCATATTTATTGATATTGATGCTTTGTGTCTTATGTTCAACTTGTTTAAGAATAGTTTGCAATGTGTTTTAAGGAAAGGTGCCAGGCTGAGATGATTGATCGTTATTGAGAGTACATATGCAGTATTTCTAAAAAAGTATTTTTAGATTATTGGAAACGAAATATTGCGAACTTTGCGGAGTATGTTTATAGCGATATGGAATTGTGTTATTTCGTTTAATTTTGTTAAAATTGTTAAATAATTAGTTAAATGAATTCTAACCAATAGTTCCTTCTTCTTTTTCATCTTTGATGGTTCGACATTTAATTTAGATTTTGGTATTAACCTTTTCACAGTCATAAAATTGAAAACTAGGCCTTCCAGAAACCAATAGGCAACCATCATCCTTGGTGTTCGTAAACTTCTAGCCTGTCCAGGATTTTCCTCTCCAGCAACTTAACAGTTGTGTCGATTAGGCAGATTGATTTCTCGCTTAACTTTTCAAAAGGTCCTAAGTAACTTTTTTTTCATGCAATTATTTGAGTAGCGCAATCAACAGAACAACATGAAAGCTTTTGATTGCAGTACTCAAATTAATTCATGAAAAAATGTTACTTAGGTCCTTTTTAAAAGTTAGGCGAGATTTGTATGTCGAAGGATCTCCCAGGGGTTTTCCTGCCGTCAGCAAAAACACCAGTTTTTGCAACATTTTGGGAATTTATCTTTGTAATGTTGTAGACGACTCATAAACAGGGAAGGGTCGTTTGACTGCAACCCACTCGACCGAAAGCCATTTGGTCGAATGCCGCCAAGCCGAAAAATCTATTAGGCCGAAACCCATCTGGCAGAAAGTAATTTGGCCGAATAGGACATTTGGCCGAATAGGGTCTCATTTCTCACTCCTCATTTCTCACTTCTCACTTTTAACATTTCTCGTTTCTCACTGTGAAAAGTGATAAGAGAGAGAAGTGAGAAGTGAGACGTCTCACTTCTCACTTCGCAATACCCACTTTTCAAAAATGGGAAATGAGTGGTGAGAAGTGAGACGCCTCACTTTTCACACTCATTTCTCACTTTTCAAATGTCCTGTTCGGCTAAATATCCTGTTCGACCAAATGTATTGTTCGGCCAAATGTCCTATTCGGCCAAATGTCCCATTCAGCCAAATTTCATATTCGGTCAAATGTCCCATTCGTCCAAATGACCTATTCGGCCAAATGTCCTATTCGACCAAATTCCCATTCGGTCAAATGTTCTGTTCGGCCAAAGATCCTGTTCGACCAAATGTCCTGTTCAGCCAAATGTATATATGTTTGTCGCGTCCGAAGCTTCAACGCTTCGATTGACAAAGTGGGGCCAGCTCCCGGCTTCCTGTTACAAGAGCGGATACTGCCTCCGATAGCGACCCAAAAGGCAGAGCAACATTGCGGTGCTACCCGCTTGCCCGCCAATGGACGCCATCGGGATCCTCTGCTTCCTCCGGTGACGTTTTTACCAGCAGAGGGCGGCGCCACCCGCTTACTCACGTTACCGGGAACTGCTGCTGGCGTTCGGACCTACTCCTGTAGGTCCTGGTCCGAGGTGCATTAAGCACTGTAGAAACTCATCCTACCGTTGATGTGCTTCTAACACATCTGCCGAAGAACTGGAACAACTCGATCTGTCTGCCGTCTGTATAGGGCACTGCACAGAAACATCTCTTTCTCTTCCGTTCCTCATAAATTTTGACGTTTACTGGCCTTGTTGTTTTCTAATTTCTTTGCAGCGAGAAAGAGGCAAAGCAGTCCGTGCAGTGCCCTATAGGCAAACAGCGCTTGCTTCGTTAGTGATGCTCAAACCTCATCGTTTGTATAATGCTCGTTCTTATGTCTATATTCGCACACTTCGTGTCGACAAATAGCATTAGGTGCTACACCATAGGGCGATTTTATTTTGAAGGTTTTCCAAAATGAAATAATAATTATCAAAATATGTTCAATAAAGTTTGCTGTTTCTCCACAATGTTATGTGACAAAAGTCCACTCCAGGAAAAGAAAAGGGTTAAAAATTTGGTTTCATCATAAAATTAAGCTGGTCGACAAAGACGGACATCAATCACGGTCTTCCACGGCAGGAGTCTCCATCGATCAACTTTGGCCAGGTGGCCAACTGTGGCTGTACGAATGTCCAAGAATCCAATTATTGAGTCGCGCTGTTCTGTTCAATCGCTGCTGCCAGATAGGAAACCCAACCTTAGTGCATAGCATCGATCCATAAAACTGACCGAAGAAGGGAACATTTTTCAGAGCGAAGGGCTTTCGCAAAAAAAAAATTCGAAGCGGAGGATTTCCGCAATAAACTGATCAGAACGTTAGTTAAACGATGACAAAATTCAGATCGCATTTTAAAATAAAACAAAAAACTTCGAATAAAACGTTGCTCACTCTGAGAGCGACAGCTTTCGTATTCCTGCTACACAGGACTTGGTCGGCTGGTATCAAGATGAGGATACGATGAGAGTGAAGTTGGGGAAACGCAGCCATCATCGGGACTGTGGGGAGCGTGGGGACTTACAGCCCTGAGAAGACCAGGGAGGCTCGCACACCTCCATGGACTTATTTCCGGGGTGCCCGGAAAGTCAAGCTGGATCTAGATACGGTGATACAGTCCTCCATCTTTAAGGAAGCAGATGAGGACAGATAGGCTAGTGGTATCTTCAGCTAGGGCATCTCGTATGTTTGTTGATATTCCGTAGCTGGAGCGAGGAATGTCAAACTTTGGATATCGGCAGATCACATGTTCCACTGAGTTTTGTACTTCGCAGATGTCACAAACGGTACGCAGTTCTGGCGAGAATCGGGTGTGGCCGGAGCGGAGGCGGGAGATAACTTGCTGGTCCTTGAGGGTGGGCATGTCGTTCCAGGGTGCCGTGGATCCCTTGACCCTCCGCAATTGCGTGGTTCTGGAAGCAGCCCATTGGTTTTCCCAATCCTGGCTGACGATCTTTTTGATCCATGCTTAACATCAGCCAAGGTAACCGATGTTGTGAAATTCCGGCCTTGTGAAACGCCGGCTTCAGCCAGAATGTCTATAGTGACGTTGCCTGGCACCCCGCAGTGCCCGGGAATCCAGGCGAAGCTTGTCGATTGTTGTTCACCAGCGAGGATAGCCTGGATCCATGGATGTTTCGGGTGGCCAGCGATGGCACTAGCGGAAACAATCAGAACTATGACTGGTTTGTCGGAGAGGGTAGCAGCGGCAATCAACAGAGCTGCGGTTTCCGCGCGGGAAGACGCTACATTGTGCAGGAAGGCTGTCCGAGACCGTTAGGTTGCTACCGGTAACCCCTTAGCTGACCCCTTCTCTCAAAAGGGAACCGTCAGTGTATCGATGTTCATGGTCCCTAAACTCAGCGTTTAGCAACTCGGCGACCGATCTTCGAATAGCTTCCATGTTGCAGCTATTTATGTTGGGGATTGACGCTGGCCATTCTGTGCATGATCCGATCCCCTTGAACAAGGAGAGGGTTGCTTTGGTTTTCGGCAAATAGCCACTTGCACACGATGGCGAAATGGGAGGACACCTGCTTCGGCGCAGGCAGCCTCAGCGGGTGTGGAAGGAAGAAGTCCGGAAGCTATGCGGAGGTATTGGTTGAAGACTGGGGAGAGTATGTTGACAAGCTCACAACGTGCTACACAAGTCAGTTCTAGTCCGTACAGCAGTCTGCTGTCAATCAGCGCTTGGCCGATACGATACCGAGTGGCCCTGTTGTTCGTCCTATGCGGTCTTGATAATGTTTTAACAAGGTTGATCCTTGATTTGCAGCCGACTTTGACCGATTGCAAATGATGGACGAAGGTCGGCCTCGGTCGATGGAGACTCCGAGGACCTTGACGAGCTTCCGATCAATATTAAGACTAGGGCCGGAGAGACGGTGCCGTCCATTGCACACATGTCCGTGGACGCTTTTTCCGGCCGACATGGTGAAGCCAACCGGCGAGGCCCACCGATTAACTGCACCAACCGCTGCTTGGGTTCGGATACGCGTTCGCACTGAAGTGTCTCCGACTACCACAAGCAGGATGTCGTCCGCGTAGACGAAGATGTAGATGTTCTTGGGGAGGCCATTGAAGAAGGTTGTCCTCTGGGAAGGTTCTGAAGGCAAAATTGCCGATAAAGACCCGGAAGGACTGGCGGGTGAGGAAGTTTTGCACAAAAGCTAGGATGTTACGAACGAGATCCAAGTCCTCCAGCTAATTGAGCACTAGTGGGGCAAAGTACGAACAAGCCCCAAACCCCGCTCGAAAGGCGTGTTGGCGAAAACCAAGTCGTCCGTCAGACTCAAGCATTTCACGCAGACTACGGTTGACCAACCTCTCGACGTCCTTTGATACACAGGAGGTCAGCGAGATAGGTCGGTAATCAGCGGCGTCGCGGGAGGAGATACTGTTTTTAGGTATCGGAATAACGTGGCTGAGGCGCCACTCGTCGGGAAAAGTTTGATTGGTCCAGGATTGATTCACGAGATCAAAAAAAAACTATTTTGGTGGTAGGGGGAAGGTTTTTTCAGCATTGGATACCCTATTCCATCGGGACCGCAAGACTTCCCTTTGCTATTGGCAAAAGCGAAATAAAGCTCGGAAAACGAAAACGGCAGGTTTATTGGGAAACTTAGCAAGTCCGGCGGGACTTGAAAGTTCTGCAGCGTCAGCGCCCTGGAGGCTATGAGACTTTGAAAATCGGCTGGGTAGCCGCTTACTGATGCGAGTGATGCAAAGTACTCCCCGAGTGCATTGGCCACATCCGGCGGATCGGAGATAGTACGGTCTTGCGAATCGATGTGGATGGGAGAAGATCTACGCTCTCCACTAAGCGCATTGACTTTCCCCCATAGTTCGGCCGTGGATTGGGCCGAATTGATGGAGTTTTGGATGACCATTCAGTACTTAAAGTGGATTTGTTTGTAGTTTTCCAATGCACTTACCTTCCTCGGATGCCTAGGGGATGCCTACTGAGCGCTCGGAGTGCTTTCCTTCAGTCTTTAACAGATCGACGCGTTTCGTGCGACCAATAAAGAAGGGATTTTCGTCCTGCCCGAGAACTGGTATAAGGGATGGATAAACCAGCGGCGTCGAGAACGACCTTGGAGAAGTCGGGAAGCGTAAGCGGGGTAGTGTGCCCCAACGCGTGTCAAATGCTGCTATCAAAGGACTCCCAGAGCCGGTGACATCATAACGCCATCGCGGCCTCTTAGAAGTGGTAGGAGGAGAGGCGTTGGCAGTGACCTGAATTAGAAAATGGTTGCTTCCATAGAGGTCGGCTGATGGTGGTCACGTCGATGACGGTGGGAGGCATATCTAGTTCCCCTAAACCAGCGTTTCTCAACCTTTTTCTTGAGGCTCCATCATTGAGGTACCCCCTATTTTGATCGCCGTGATGAAAATTAGCATAAATAACAAGATGTATGAAAAACAGACCTGAAAACTAACGGGATATATGCTTCTCGTGGTTTCTATCCAAAAAAAACCATAATTCCGTGAAACTTCAAATTGGGTTTATTCATCAAGCTTCTATTCTAGAAAGGCGGCTTCCGAGCCTCTTGAGAGGAGGCTTCCAAACCTTTTGAAAGAAGGCTTCCGAGCCTCTTGAAAGGAGACTTCCGAGCCTCTTGAAAGAAGGCTTCCGAGCCTCTTGAAAGGAGGCTTCCGAGCCTCTTGAAAGGAGGCTTCCGAGCCTCTTGAAAGGAGGCTTCCGAGCCTCTTGAAAGGAGGCTTCCGAGCCTCTTGAAAGGAGGCTTCTGAACCTCTTGAAAGGAGGCTTCTGAGCCTCTTGAAAGGAGGCTTCCGAGCCTCTTGAAAGGAGGCTTGAGCCTTGAAAGGAGGCTTCTGAGCCTCTTGAAAGGAGGCTTCAAGCCTCTTGAAAGGAGGCTTCCAAGCCTCTTGAAAGGAGGCTTCAAGCCTCTTGAAAGGAGGCTTCTGAGCCTCTTTAAAGGCGGCTTCTGAGCCTCTTGAAAGGAGGCTTCCGAGCCTTTTGAGCCTCTTGAAAGGATATTGAAAGGAGGCTTCTGAGCCTCTTGAAAGAAGGCTTCCAAGCCTCTTGAAAGGAGGCTTCTGAGCCTCTTGAAAGGAGGCCTGAGCCTCTTGAAAGGAGGCTTCTGAGCCTCTTGAAAGGAGGCTTCTGAGCCTCTTGAAAGGAGGCTTCCAAGCCTCTTGAAGGAGGCCTGAGCCTCTTGAAAGGAGGCTTCTGAGCCTCTTGAAAGGAGGCTTCTGAGC
Organism: Armigeres subalbatus; assembly: GCF_024139115.2. NCBI lineage: Eukaryota > Metazoa > Arthropoda > Insecta > Diptera > Culicidae > Armigeres > Armigeres subalbatus. Next base: position 217,515,896 of record NC_085141.1, on the reverse strand, counting down.
CTCTTGAAGGAGGCTTCTGAGCCTCTTGAAAGGAGGCTTCTGAGCCTCTTGAAAGGAGGCTTCTGAGCCTCTTGAAAGGAGGCTTCTGAGCCTCTTGAAAGGAGGCTTCTGAGCCTCTTGAAAGGAGGCCTGAGCCTCTTGAAAGGAGGCCTGAGCCTCTTGAAAGGAGGCTTCTGAGCCTCTTGAAAGGAGGCTTCTGAGCCTCTTGAAAGGAGGCTTCTGAGCCTCTTGAAAGGAGGCTGAGCCTCTTGAAAGGAGGCTTCCTGAGCCTCTTGAAAGGAGGCTCTGAGCCTCTTGAAAGGAGGCCTGAGCCTCTTGAAAGGAGGCTCTGAGCCTCTTGAAAGGAGGCTTCTGAGCCTCTTGAAAGGAGGCTCTGAGCCTCTTGAAAGGAGGCTTCTGAGCCTCTTGAAAGGAGGCTCTGAGCCTCTTGAAAGGAGGCCTGAGCATCTTAAAAGGAGGGTTCTGAGCATCTTGAAAGGAGGCTTCTGAGCCTCTTGAAAGGAGGCTTCTGAGCCTCTTGAAAGGAGGCTTCTGAGCCTCTTGAAAGGAGGCTTCTGAGCCTCTTGAAAGGAGGCTTCTGAGCCTCTTGAAAGGAGGCTTCTGAGCCTCTTGAAAGGAGGCTTCTGAGCCACTTGAAAGGAGGCTTCTGAGCCTCCTGAAAGAAGGCTTCTGAGCCTCTTGAAAGAAGGCTTCTGAGCCTCTTGAAAGGAGGCTTCTGAGCCTCTTGAAAGGAGGCTTCTGAGCCTCTTAAAAGGAGGCTTCTGAGCCTCTTGAAAGGAGGCTTCTGAGCCTCTTGAAAGGAGGCTTCTGAGCCTCTTGAAAGGAGGCTTCTGAGCCTCTTGAAAGGAGGCTTCTGAGGCCTCTTGAAAGGAGGCTTCTGAGCCTCTTGAAAGGAGGCTTCTGAGCCTCTTGAAAGGAGGCTTCTGAGCCTCTTGAAAGGAGGCCTGAGCCTCTTGAAAGGAGGCTTCTGAGCCTCTTGAAAGGAGGCTTCTGAGCCTCTTGAAAGGAGGCTTCTGAGCCTCTTGAAAGGAGGCTTCTGAGCCTCTTGAAAGGAGGCTTCTGAGCCTCTTGAAAGGAGGCTTCTGAGCCTCTTGAAAGGAGGCTCTGAGCCTCTTGAAAGGAGGCTTCTGAGCCTCTTGAAAGGAGGCTTCTGAGCCTCTTGAAAGGAGGCTTCTGAGCCTCTTGAAAGGAGGCTTGAGCCTCTTGAAAGGAGGCTGAGGCCTCTTGAAAGGAGGCTTCTGAGCCTCTTGAAAGGAGGCTTCCTGAGCCTCTTGAAAGGAGGCTCTGAGGCCTCTTGAAAGGAGGCTTCTGAGGCCTCTTGAAAGGAGGCTTCTGAGCCTCTTGAAAGGAGGCCTGAGCCTCTTGAAAGGAGGCTTCTGAGCCTCTTGAAAGGAGGCTTCTGAGCCTCTTGAAAGGGGAGGCTTCTGAGCCTCTTGAAAGGAGGCTTCTGAGCCTCTCTTGAAAGGAGGCTCTGAGCCTCTTGAAAGGAGGCTGGGAGCCTCTTGAAAGGAGGCTTCTGAGCCTCTTGAAAGGAGGCTTCAGAGCTCTTGAAAGGAGGCTTGAGCCTCTTGAAAGGAGGCTTCTGAGCTTTCTTGACAGGAGGCTTCTGAGCCTCTTGACAGGAGGCTTCTGAGCCTCTTGACAGGAGGCTCTGAGCCTCTTGAAAGGAGGCTTCTGAGCCTCTTGAAAGGAGGCTCTGGAGCCTCTTGAAAGGAGGCTTCCTGAGCCTCTTGAAAGGAGGCTTCTGAGCCTCTTGAAAGGAGGCTCTGAGCCTCTTGAAAGGAGGCTTGAGCCTCTTGAAAGGAGGCTCTGAGCCTCTTGAAAGGAGGCTTCTGAGCTCTTGAAAGGAGGCTTGAGCCTCTTGAAAGGAGGCTTCTGAGCTCTTGAAAGGAGGCTTCCTGAGCCTCTTGAAAGGGAGGCTCTGAGCCTCTTGAAAGGAGGCCTGAGCCTCTTGAAAGGAGGCTTCTGAGCCTCTTGAAAGGAGGCTTCCGAGGCCTCTTGAAAGGAGGCTTCCTGAGCCTCTTGAAAGGAGGCTTCCTGAGCCTCTTGAAAGGAGGCTCTGAGCCTCTTGAAAGGAGGCTTCCAGGCCTCTTGAAAGGAGGCTTGAGCCTCTTGAAAGGAGGCTTCCAGAGCTCTTGAAAGGAGGCTGAGCCTCTTGAAAGGAGGCTGGAGCCTCTTGAAAGGAGGCTTGAGCCTCTTGAAAGGAGGCTTCTGAGCCTCTTGAAAGGAGGCTTCTGAGCCTCTTGAAAGGAGGCTTCTGAGCCTCTGAAAGGAGGCTTGAGCCTCTTGAAAGGAGGCTTCTGAGCCTCTTGAAAGGGAGGCTTCTGAGCCTCTTGAAAGGAGGCCTCTGAGCCTCTTGAAAGGAGGCTCTGAGCCTCTTGAAAGGGAGGCTTCTGAGCCTCTTGAAAGGAGGCTTCTGAGCCTCTTGAAAGGAGGCTGGAGCCTCTTGAAAGGAGGCCTGAGCCTCTTGAAAGGAGGCTCTGAGCTCTTGAAAGGAGGCTTCTGAGCCTCTTGAAAGGAGGCTTCCTGAGCCTCTTGAAAGGAGGCCTGAGCCTCTTGAAAGGAGGAGGCTGAGCCTCTTGAAAGGGAGGCTTCTGAGCCTCTTGAAAGGAGGGCTCTGAGCCTCTTGAAAGGAGGCTTCTGAGCCTCTTGAAAGGAGGCTTCTGAGCCTCTTGAAAGGAGGCTTGAGCCTCTTGAAAGGAGGCTTGAGGCCTCTTGAAAGGAGGCTTCTGAGCCTCTTGAAAGGAGGCTCTGAGCCTCTTGAAAGGAGGCTTCTGAGCCTCTTGAAAGGAGGCTTCCTGAGCCTCTTGAAAGGAGGCCTGAGCCTCTTGAAAGGAGGCTTCTGAGCCTCTTGAAAGGAGGCTCTGAGCCTCTTGAAAGGAGGCTTCTGAGCCTCTTGAAGGAGGCTTCCAGGCCTCTTGAAAGGAGGCTGGGCCTCTTGAAAGGAGGCTTCCTGAGCCTTCTTGAAAGGAGGCTTCTGAGCCTCTTGAAAGGAGGCTCTGAGCCTCTTGAAAGGAGGCCTGAGCCTCTTTGAAAGGAGGCTTCTGAGCCTCTTGAAAGGAGGCTTCTGAGCCTCTTGAAAGGAGGCTTCTGAGCCTCTTGAAAGGAGGCTCTGAGCCCTCTTGAGAAAGGAGGCCTGAGCCTCTTGAAAGGAGGCTCTGAGCCTCTTGAAAGGAGGCCTGAGCCTCTTGAAAGGAGGCCTGAGCCTCTTGAAAGGAGGCTTCTGAGCCTCTGAAAGGAGGCTTCCTGAGCCTCTTGAAAGGGAGGCTTCTGAGCTCTTGAAAGGAGGCTTCCTGAGCTCTTGAAAGGAGGCTTGAGCCTCTTGAAAGGAGGCTTGAGCCTCTTGAAAGGAGGCTTCTGAGCCTCTTGAAAGGAGGCTCTGAGCCTCTTGAAAGGAGGCTTCTGAGCCTCTTGAAAGGAGGCTTCCTGAGCCTCTTGAAAGGAGGCTTCTGAGCCTCTTGAAAGGAGGCCTGAGCCTCTTGAAAGGAGGCTTCTGAGCCTCTTGAAAGGAGGCCTGAGCCTCTTGAAAGGAGGCCTGAGCCTCTTGAAAGGAGGCTTCTGAGCCCTCTTGAAAGGAGGCTTCCTGAGCCTCTGAAAGGAGGCTTCTGAGCCTCTTGAAAGGAGGCTTCTGGGCCTCTTGAAAGGAGGCTTGAGCCTCTTGAAAGGGAGGCTTGAGCCTCTTGAAAGGAGGCTTCTGAGCCTCTTGAAAGGAGGCCTGAGCCTCTTGAAAGGAGGCTTCTGAGCCTCTTGAAAGGAGGCTCTGAGCCTCTTGAAAGGAGGCTTCTGAGGCCTCTTGAAAGGAGGCTTCCGAGCCTCTTGAAAGGAGGCTCTGAGCCTCTTGAAAGGAGGCTTCTGAGCCTCTTGGAAAGGAGGCTTCTGAGCCTCTTGAAAGGAGGCTTCTGAGCCTCTTGAAAGGAGGCTTCTGGAGCCTCTTGAAAGGAGGCTGGAGCCTCTTGAAAGGAGGCTTCTGAGCTCTTGAAAGGAGGCTTCTGAGCCTCTTGAAAGGAGGCTTCTGAGCCTCTTGAAAGGAGGCTCTGAGCCTCTTGAAAGGGAGGCTTCTGAGCCTCTTGAAAGGAGGCTTCTGAGCCTCTTGAAAGGAGGCTTCTGAGCCTCTTGAAAGGAGGCTCTGAGCCTCTCTTGGAAAGGAGGCTTCTGAGCCTCTTGAAAGGAGGCTTCCTGAGCTCTTGAAAGGAGGCTTCTGAGGCCTCTTGAAAGGAGGCTTCTGAGCCTCTTGAAAGGAGGCTGTGAGCCTCTTGAAAGGAGGCTTCCTGAGCCTCTTGGAAAGGAGGCTCTGAGCCTCTCTTGAAAGGAGGCTCTGAGCCTCTTGAAAGGAGGCTCTGAGCCTCTTGAAAGGAGGCTTGAGCCTCTCTTGAAAGGAGGCTCTGAGCCTTCTTGAAAGGAGGCTTCCTGAGCTCTTGGAAAGGAGGCTTCTGAGCTCTCTTGAAAGGAGGCTTCCTGAGCTCTCTTGAAAGGAGGCTTGAGCCTCTTGAAAGGAGGCTCTGAGCCTCTTGAAAGGAGGCTTCCTGAGCCTCTTGAAAGGAGGCTTCTGAGCCTCTTGAAAGGAGGCTTCTGAGCCTCTTGAAAGGAGGCTTCCTGAGCCTCTTGAAAGGAGGCTTCTGAGCCTCTTGAAAGGAGGCTTCTGAGCCTCTTGAAAGGAGGCTTCTGAGCCTCTTGAAAGGGAGGCTTGAGCCTCTTGAAAGGAGGCTTCTGAGCCTCTTGAAAGGAGGCTTCCTGAGCCTCTTGAAAGGAGGCTTCTGAGCCTCTTGAAAGGAGGCTCTGGAGCCTCTTGAAAGGAGGCTTCTGAGCCTCTTGAAAGGAGGCTTCTGAGCCTCTTGAAAGGAGGCTTCCTGAGCCTCTTGAAAGGAGGCTCTGGAGCCTCTTGAAAGGAGGCTTCTGAGCCTCTTGAAAGGAGGCTTCTGAGCCTCTTGAAAGGAGGCCTGAGCCTCTTGAAAGGAGGCTTCCTGAGCCTCTTGAAAGGAGGCCTGAGCCTCTTGAAAGGAGGCTTCTGAGCCTCTAGAAAGGAGGCTTCAAAGCCTCATGAAAGTAGGCTTCTGAGCCTTTTGAAAGTAGGTTTTCGACCCTCTTAAAAGGAGGCTTCAGAGCCTCTTGAAAGGAGGCTTCAGAGCCTCTTGAAAGGAGGCTTCCTGAGCCTCTTGAAAGGAGGCTTGAGCCTCTTGAAAGGAGGCTTCTGAGCCTCTTGAAAGGAGGCTCTGAGCCTCTTGAAAGGAGGCTTCTGAGCCTCTTGAAAGGAGGCTTCTGAGCCTCTTGAAAGGAGGCTTCTGAGCCTCTTGAAAGGAGGCTTCTGAGCCTCTTGAAAGGAGGCTTCTGAGCCTCTTGAAAGGAGGCCTGAGCCTCTTGAAAGGAGGCTTCTGAGCCTCTTGAAAGGAGGCTTCTGAGCCTCTTGAAAGGAGGCTCTGAGCCTCTTGAAAGGAGGCTTCTGAGCCTCTTGAAAGGAGGCTCTGAGCCTCTTGAAAGGAGGCCTGAGCCTCTTGAAAGGAGGCTTCTGAGCCTCTTGAAAGGAGGCTTCTGAGCCTCTTGAAAGAAGGCTTCTGAGCCTCTTGAAAGGAGGCCTGAGCCTCTTGAAAGGAGGCTCTGAGCCTCTTGAAAGGAGGCTTCTGAGCCTCTTGAAAGGAGGCTCTGAGCCTCTTGAAAGGAGGGCTGAGCCTCTTGAAAGGAGGCTTCCTGAGCCTCTTGAAAGGAGGCTTCTGAGCCTCTTGAAAGGAGGCTTCTGAGCCTCTTGAAAGGAGGCTTCTGAGCCTCTTGAAAGGAGGCTCTGAGCCTCTTGAAAGGAGGCCTGAGCCTCTTGAAAGGAGGCTCTGAGCCTCTTGAAAGGAGGCTCTGAGCCTCTTGAAAGGAGGCCTGAGCCTCTTGAAAGGAGGCTTCTGAGCCTCTTGAAAGGAGGCCTGAGCCTCTTGAAAGGAGGCCTGAGCCTCTTGAAAGGAGGCTTCTGAGCCTCTTGAAAGGAGGCCTGAGCCTCTTGAAAGGAGGCCTGAGCCTCTTGAAAGGAGGCCTGAGCCTCTTGAAAGGAGGCTTCAAAGCCTCTTGAAAGGAGGCCTGAGCGTATTGAAAGGAGGCTTCTGAGCGTATTGAAGGAGGCTTCCTGAGCCTCTTGAAAGGAGGCTCTGAGCCTCTTGAAAGGAGGCTTCTGAGCCTCTTGAAAGGAGGCCTGAGCCTCTTGAAAGGAGGCTCTGAGCCTCTTGAAAGGAGGCTCTGAGCCTCTTGAAAGGAGGCTTCTGAGCCTCTTGAAAGGAAGCCTGAGCCTCTTGAAAGGAGGCTTCCGAGCCTCTTGAAAGGAAGCTTCCGAGCCTCTTGAAAGGAGGCTTCCGAGCATCTTGAAAGAAGGCTTTCGAGCTGCTTGTAAGGAGGCTGCTAAGACACTTGGAAGGAGGTTTCTAAGACACTTTGAAGGAGGCTTCTAAGACACTTTGAAGGTGGCCTCCTAGTCACTTGGAAGGAGGCTTCTGTGTCACTTGGAAGGAGACTTCTGAGACACTTTGAAGGAGGCATCTGAGACACTTGGAAGGATGCTTCTGAGACACTTAGAAGGAGGCTTCCAAGCATCTTGCAACGAAGATTGTAGATTTTAATTCAGAAACATATTATTATATATAATATAATATTATTTAACATTTTATTTCAATCTGTTAGATTGCATTGAAGATTTTGAAAATTTATTTATTCGACGTTTTGTCCTTATGATCTTTTGTCCGTGTCCCACAGCCTTTCTCATACATGGGGTAGGCGGGATTCAAAAATCCTTGATTTACTTATCGACATGTACCTTACAAAGTTTTAGAATTAAAATTACTAAAATATTATCAATGATATTTACTGAAACTGTCATACATCCGCCATTACGCATTTTTGTCCGCGGTACCCCCTGGAGCCAGCGAAGGTACCCCCGGGGGTACATGTACCCCAGGTTGAGAACCGCTGGTTTAGGGGAACTAGATCTGCCTCCTCAAAAGCTTCGAGTACGACAGCACCACAAGGGTCCGACCTTGTCATACACATTGTATCAGTTGTGTTGCGCTGATCAGAAAGGAAGAGACTGCTTTGGGAGTCGGAGCAGATATCCTCGGAGGTATCCGGAAGGGTTACTGTTGTAAACAGGTGTGTCTTGAATGGACGAGCCTGGATGATCTCTAGACCCGTAGACAGGGCTGGCGTAAAGAGCTGGATTGGATTTGGTGACATGCTGACAGTGGTAGGACTTATCACTCGGGGGTAGGAGTGCCCGAGGAACCTAGGACGCTGGATCTGTTGGGACTTATAACCCGGGTTGGTGTCCCCGGTCAAAGGGACTTATTTCCAGGGATTTTTTCTCTCTTATCAATATAACTATATCATTCGCGAAGCCAATTATTTCAAAGTCTTGAGCTGCCAGCTGTTGCCTTATTGAGGACACCCTTTTACTGCTCTTACATTAAGTCAGCAAGAGGTCCAAATAGTAATCCAAAGTGATGAGCTTCCAAGGTTAGCTGATATTTCTCTTTTTGATAACATTTCGCCAATCCAGTCAATAATGCATACTTCGAAACCTCGTTTCAACAAAGCATTCTTCAGTGAACTGTAAAATGTGTTATCTCGAATGCTCGTTCAATGTCAAGGAACGCTGAAAGTGAAATTTCGCATGCTTAAAAAGATCTTTCCATCTTCGTAACTAACTTGTGATGCGAGGATTTGCCCTCCTGATAATTGACACCGTTACGCACTATGCTAATATATCTATACCCAGGTAACGGGCGACACTAATTAAATGATACTTTCTGGAATATAAACATTAGATGAACATAATTTTGTTATATGTTTGTTTGAATGTTTTAAAAAGTTTTCCTAGCAAAAAAAATATCCTAAATCAAGATGTGTTTTTGAAATGTTCTTCATCTCCACCCGCGAAAGCCTTTAGTCGATTATTTCAGCTGCCTACCAAAATAACAAAACTAGGAAATGTTCTGCTCCAATATGCCGTAACTTTGTTTATCGTGCGGAAAGTGATTCCGCGCGATTTCCAGCTCGTTTTCACTCAACGTACAAAAGCAACAACAACGGGTCGGGTCGTGGGTGGATAAACTTCCCAGTACCCACTACCGCTGCTGCCTGCAAGGTTAGAAGGTTACACCGATAATAGTTTCCAAATGCTCCGGTCGTTCGTTCGGTCGGTTATAACTCATCAGGAGGCGCCATGCAGGCACTACTGGCGCAAAAGAGGCACCATTCATCGTTTTCGGCGCGGTTCAATCGTTTCATCTGGAAAGGATGGGAGTGGCAGTGTGTTGGTAGGTGGGATAAAAAAATGGTTTCACATTTGGTATGGGTTGGATGATCTACACCTCCCTTTTTCGATCTCACAGCCACTTTAGTCCTTGCCCTTGCGGATTGGTGGCGGATGGTGAGGTCGGGTAACGGTTTGCGATTTTTCCTTCTTAGTGCCTGCGACACAATACGTAGGGCCATAAATCACACGAAAATAAGAGCTTATTCCAGTCGTGAACATTTTCCGTGATGACTTATTCGTTTCCTTTTGTGATTAAGTATTGGGGCATTGCTTGATGCAGTATGTTGAAGTGGGCTGTACACCGATGATATGTGGGTTCGAAAACAAGAATAAAATGAAAATATGTTCGATTTCAGAAGGTATGTTGAATTGCATTAGTATTTACGAATATGTTGGGTCTCTAAAGCAAAAGGCTTTTATGTTCTTTTAGAATTAAAAACTCCTGATGCTCCCATCGTCAACCCTGTATCACGTTCACGTATCATGATTGATTTCATGTAAACGGAGAAGCCATGTATTATCTAAAAATTCTGTCATACGTGTTTATCCCTTTTATCTCGAGTCATATGCTCTTAAGCGACGTTGAATGATAGGCTTGAAAGTTTAAAAACTCGCAAAGATTTAAGCCTCATCTAGCGTATTTGTAAATCCCTTAGTAACACAAAATTTTACTAAGAATACAAAATCAGAAACACAAATTCCTAATGTTTGAAATTCGATCGCAAAACATTTACATGTTTAGAAAATCAATTACTCACCAAACTTATAGCCTGCCTTAAAATTTATTCCATCAGCTTTGAGCAAATCTCAACTAAATTAATACATTTTTCAAGATGTTAATTTAGAATTAAATTACGCCAAAGTATCCGGCTAACAAATTCCATCCAATCCACGGTTCTACTGCTTAGTTATTCAAAGTTTCAAGCTTTCTCTACAGAATGAAACGTTGGTTGCGACGAAGCTCATGCCTGTGCCATGGGAGTAACGAATGCTGAACTGATTCCACGAAAAAAAAAATCAGCCATACATGTTGCTACTTCTGCATACGTTTGTTCACGTCTCTCGTTACTCACGGCTGGAAAAGAGTTAAACGAGCTCACTAACAAGGCACGAGAGCTTTGTATGAATAGTTGATGAGTTCGCGTACGCCGGGCCACTGTAAGCTGCTTTGCATTGTTGTTTACCGTTTCGGCGAGATCCATGTCTGTGCCTTTCTTTCCCTCTCGAGCATAATTAAGTGCCTTCAACGGAATGCCAAAAATAACCGTGCAGTCCCAGGAAGGTTTGATCTGTCAACCACAACAAGATTTACAACGTCCAACAACGGTGTTGTACTGATAGTTCCCCGAGCAAACATTCGTTACGTACCTGGAGCCATCAGATCCATTTAGAACGATGCGAAAGCAAAGGCCTTAATACCAACCAATCCGAATTCGTCAACACAAAAGACATCCTCTTCTCTCTAGGTAACCATCAGTGCCATGATTCAGACCAGAATTGCATTTACCTTTTCATTGCAGGGGCTCGGTGTGCAGCACCTGCATTTAGGTTAGCAGCAGATTTAACTCTTTTATCTGTGCCAAAACAGCCAGAGCATATATTGCCAAAAGTGGTATCAAAATGTCACCGGCTGGATAAACTGTTCGCCCATGAACCACTCCTGCTACAGAAACACTCCTGCTGATGATGATGCGGTCATTCGTGTCTTTCAGGCTCCCAGCAGATTTTCTTCACTTGCCATCTGCAGCTAAAATTGCCACTCGATGTTTGCCGGTTTTCATCCGGAGGGAATCGACTTTGGCATCATCACTCTCCAAGAGGACGACATTGTTGGCTATCCGAAGGATCTGTGTGCTTTATGCCTTCTGTGCGGCAAACGGGTTGCAGTCAGCTCCCAAGAGCTGAACTTTATTGCCGGTCCCGGCTGCAGTGTAGAACAAGTTATATTACGTGATAATTGTTTGCGAACGAAATTTTAATATCTTGCATGCTCAGGATACCTTGTCGAGGAATGCACCTTCCACCTAAATTGGGGGATTGCTACGGCGCTCATAAATAACTCTGCTTAGTTCGGAAATATGGGGAAATCGCATAGCTGGGATAAGCTTTCCCCGGATCAGTTAGGATTGGAATGGCTTGTGCTGAATTCGGCAAAGCAAAGTCATTTCAATCGGTGGAATGTAAATTCGAATGAGTCAAACCTGGAGGCATTCTACATTTCGATTCGAACGAAATTAGTTATCATTTGAGTATGTTCCAGGAGGTACAATAATCTCGAGATGTTTTGACATTATTGATACCAACTCGGTATCACACTCGAGAACGACTCAAGTCGAATGAAAAACGCTCGTCACCTTTATTGCTTTTGAATGTTGGTCGAGATTTATTTCTTGCTGAAATGATTTTAATTTGTTTGTCTGTAATGACATAGTACCGTCGTCGGGGATAATAATGGGTCAAATGGGGGTGAGAATGGGTCACTGTTTCAGCTGCTTAGAATGCTTGAAGAATAGATTTAATGTATCTGAGGGCAAGAAGACTTAAATATAAGAGACCTTTTTGAACGATTTTGCTTTATGACCTCCAGACTGCCGGTGAGAGCGAAGGCCCGTTCTCACCTCCCAGACTCATTGTCACCCCCGATGGCGGTATGCCTACTTTAACAGTTTCAAAGCAACACCTATGCTATTTGCGGTCTCGGGATGTAATTTTAGCCTATGATGTAACATTGGCTCATCACGCAATTTAATCAATATTCAGCGATAATGCATCCTTTTGTAGAGAGACATTCATCACTGATTCTTTAAACAAGTCCATTAAGCATATTTTAGTTACATTCCTACATTTCAACTGATAAACGAAATAAACTTGCGTGAACAATAATTTCTGAATGGACTTGCCTATTTTCGAACATTAGATAAAATGATAACAATCACACTATTTTAGCATTCATATTAAATTCACATTTTTATTAGTATAGCGACACGATAAACTAAAACTTTTTGGGACAATATTTGGAGCACTCGTTGCCGATTTTCATTTGCATTTACGATTTTACGTACACTTAGTGTTCGAGAAGGCAAAACCAGTCCTCCACTAGCTATTACAAGAATTCCTTGGGGACCAATTCCGTTAATCCGACCCAAGCAGCACGTGCAAAATCTTTCAAACAGCTGATGATTCCTAAGAAATTGCATTTATGATTCTGGAAATACATCTCATCAAAGCCACTTTCCAGTTTCAGAAACACACAATGTTTCATTTCCGTTCCACTGATATCGCAATCTGCCTCTCAAATGACTTCTTGAATGATTGGGTTCAATATGTGGCGTATCAGAAGCAAAACAAATATGTAGCATTTCGGCAAACTACAGTTGCCACAATGTTTCTGATATGTTGGAAAGCACTTTGTGCTTAGCTGCAGCTCACTTTCATTTTTAACAGTCCCGCATGTTCCCTTAGACGCATGTTTCCTGGACCAGCTATGGCAGCTAATGCACGAAAACGGATTTCCGGATAAACTGATACGGTTGATCAAGGCGACGATGGATCGGGTGATATGCGTAGTTCGAGTTTCATTCTCGAGTCCCTAACTTTGAGAGGATGGAGGAAGCCTACATCAGACTGAAAAGCGAAGCTAAACGGATTGGACTAGTCATAAACACGTCGAAGACGAAGTACATGATAGGAAGAGGCTCAAGAGAGGTCAATGTAAGCCACCCACCACAAGTTTCTATCGGTGGTGACGAAATCGAGGTGGTTGAAGAATTCGTGTACTTGGGCTCACTGGTGACCGCCGATAACTATACCAGCAGAGAAATTCGGAGGCGCATAGTGGCTGGAAATCGTACGTACTTTGGACTCCGTAAGACGCTACGATCGAATAGAGTTCGCCGCCGTACCAAACTGACTATCTACAAAACGCTTATAAGACCGGTAGTTCTCTACGGACACGAGACCTGGACGATGCTCGTGGAAGGCCAACGCGCACTGGGAGTTTTCGAAAGGAAAGTGTTGCGTACCATCTATGGTGGGGTGCAGATGGCGGACAGTACGTGGAGGAAGCGAATGAACCACGAGTTGCATTAGCTGTTGGGAGAACAATCCATCGTTCACACCGTGAAAATCGAAAGACTGCGGTGGGCCGGGCACGTAGCCAGAATGTCGCATAGTAATCCGGTGAAAATGTTTCTCGACATCGATTCGACGGGAACAAGAAGGCGAGGTGCACAGCGGGCAAGGTGGATCGATCAGGTGGAGGAAGGTTTACGGACCCTCCGCAGACTGCGTGGTTGGCGAAGTGCAGCCATGGACCGAGCTGAATGGAGAAGACTTTTGTGTGCAGCACAGGCCACTCCGGCCTTAGTCTGATAATAAATAAATAATGTTCCCTTAGAGGTACAATAAAGTTGCAAATTACTTTGTTGTTTATATGGCAGAATCTTTAAGTAGAATTGGTGGTGTGATGGTTGGAGTGAAAGGTTTCAAATCTGAAGGTCCATGGTTCGATTCTCAGTAGGTTTTCATGTTTTTATTTTTATTGTAGCCGCGAGATGTTGAGATGAGATACTCATAATATTTGAAGGTCATGGTAACTTGGGTTTTCCACTTACCCCATTTCACTGTGCCATGCGGAAAAACAACTCCTAATTTTCAAATCTATTTTCATAAATTTCAAGCGACCAAAATGGTATAAATTTCTTATACCTCATAATGATCGATTGCATTTAGATCGTATAAACTGCTCATTCAAAGTTAATGGCCATCTTCCAGATATTAGGCCACCTGGTGTAGAAATTCATTACTATGTCTAAAACTCGATTGCACATGCACAATATGTAATAGATTTCCGAACTAAATCTACCACATGTTGTTCATATGCATAAATCGAGCTTCAGACATCTATCTTCTTCTATCTATCTATATAATAAAAATGAAATGGTCTGTGTTCGTATCCGCATAACTCGAAAACGGCTGGATGGATTTTCTATATTTCTTAAGCAAATATGTCCATTATCGTTTCCGACGGGTTTATATGACATTTCTTCCTACGAAAATCACGACTTAAGTTGAGTAAACCGTGAAAAATTAAAATAAAGATTCGTATGGGAATTTCGCAAGGGCAGTTCACAACGCGCATTTTCGCCTACTATGCAGGACAACGTCTGCCGGGTCAACTAGTAGTAATCATATAAACTGAAAAAAAAAATATTTTAAGCTCTTTTTAGTGGAATGTCTTCAATCGTCTAAGACGAGTTAAGTAAATCCATTTAATTCCACCAATTATTTCAATATATTTGCAGATACGTATTTCGACAAGTCGAGTCAAGTACGAGACACTGAAGACGACCACACAGTTGTGGTAGAAAAACGTATCTGCAAAGATATCGAAATAATTGGTGGAATTAAATGGAGTTACTTAGCTCGTCTTAGGCGATCATATGAACTGGTTTTACAATAATGTAAATTTGATCGATTTCCTTTTTCCACTTCACCCAGTGTACCTTACTTTTGTTTTCTTTTTTCTTTTATCATTTTTTTCTTTGTACGTACTTCCTTTACGCCAAATTCCCAGATGAGCAGCCAAAATGACCTGATCCTAAGCCCCGTGCATCCTTAAACTTTAGAAATCTAACCTCAAGTCACCACGAGTGCGTTGGCTTATTACCCGCCCCCCTTATTAATTTAATAATAAAATGATATTTATTGCACATATCGAAAGAACCGTGGCTCCGTAAAGTATTATACACGCCTGAGCTTACCAAATAAACGAAATTGGAATAAAAAACAGGAGGGTTGTGTACCCAAGTTATCAGCAAGCATTAATTAATGCATGTAATCAATCACAGATCAGCATATTAAATGCTAATTGCATTATATCAGTTTTACCGATGAAAAGATGCATTTCTTCATCGCCTGTCAAGCAACGATACACTATTTCAGCGTTACGAATGCAGCGATGCATTACTTATGTTTTATTTCAACATGTCAATGTAATGAATCATTATTTCGGTCGTAAAATGGCCTTTTTCTACTTTAAGTCAACTTTAATGGCTGTACTATTTGCAAGCATTAATAGCTCCATGGTTACTTGGGTAGAAGACACGACCGCAAAGTAGACGTTGGACAACGTAAGGAAATTGTTTATTGTAACACAATACGCATTGTAGTTTATTATGATTATGGTTTTAGTGTTCACTAATGTCGTTTTCGTTTTTGTGGTGTAGCTACACCGGAAAGTGCATAATTTTGCACCACATAAACGAACATTTTCAGTGCAGTCCCAGTAAGATTGCGAAAGTATGTGTGACATCGGTCATCTTCCATGCTTCTGTCATATTTGGTTTTGTTCTTGCTGCCTGCTATGAAATATGTATGTTATTCCAATCTTTCTTGTTAGGATTAAATTGAAATTGTAGGAATCGTGTCATTCTTATAGACATTTGACTTTTACTTTCTGTTTAATTGCATCTAAAGCTGAACACAGTACTCACTGTCTGACAGATCATGAAAACGATGCATGATATTTCAAAACGAATCAAATATTGCAAAATTTCACGGCCAATGATTCATTAAGAGCTTCTTTGTTTCTGATGGAAGTATTAAAATATGCAAAACCATATTCCAATTGATCACAATACAAAACTACAAGTAGATTGATTTTTGGGTTTTCATTGTGAATTCTTGGGCCATTTCAGGTTTTTGAGAAGAATGTTGGATTCTTAGGGAAACGTTTGTTTGTACTAATCTTATATTTGCTATTATATAACAATGTGGCGAACTTCGGTTCGTAAGAGACATATATTTTTCTTAGCACTCACAAATTAAGTGGAAAGTAGAATGTGTTCTAAATGAAAAAAAATTTCCAAAGTTTTCCAGTTTAATAAAATATTGCTTTGCAAAGATATTTATTAAACGAATTAAAAAAGCTCGAATCAGTTTATACATTCTAAGCTCGATTCTAAACTAATCTTGTTATACATGTACATTTTTTTTAAAATCTTTATTAAGGTGTTTTTTTAATCTACAGACTAAGTTCAACACCGATTATACATGTACATTCGTGATATGCTGATTGAGCTAATAGCCGTTTAAAATTACGCCATTTATTATAATAAATATGATAAAGAGTAACTTGATGCCCATCCACATACATTCAATTTTCAATTCCACTTGTACACGATATTTATTAAGATTAATGGCGTAATCTGAATAGGCTATAACACATCGCCTCATCTATTAAACTTTATTTCTAAGAGGTGACCTGTCAGCCATTTGAACATATGTACTGCGACTCAAACATTACAATTCACAATTTATGTTCAATTATGCTAAATATGCTCAACTACGTTTTCAATTCCATGGATTAACCAGCAAAGGCTCAACTAAAAGGTGGCCCATGTAATAAAATGTGAGCTAGCAAAGCAAGACTGTAATTATTGCTATTGAGTCATTAGATTCTATAAGATAATAAAAATTAACAAAATCTCAATAGATCAAAGCTGAATATTCAAAATCTGAAAAGGTTGTAAAAATCCTTTGTAAATACCAAAAACTTGGAATTCAAAAGATTTTATGGAATGATTCGTCACCTCAAGCTAGTTGATTTTTTCAAAAGATACTTCGAAGAACAAGTTCTGATGTTGGTTCAAAATTTTGGAACTATTTTCAAGTTCCACAAAAAAACTTGTTTATTAGAATAATTTCATGACTAATAATATATTCAAACCGATGGTCAAGGTAACGAAAGATAAAATTTAATAGCAGGAACATGAATTAGTATACAATACAACTGGTTGAATGTAAGCAATTTCTTTTACCTTGATTCATCGCCTAACTTTTATAAACTAATCGATTAGTAAATGTCCTTCACTGTTTTTAATTATCCTTCTCTTATGACATACATAAAACTACAGTTTTATTTATTTTGCATTAGATAAATAGAATTAAAACGCGCAATTACCATTCACTTTATTAAAAAATCTCACTCCAACGCGCACCCGGTTCATCAAAACCGAAGCCAAAACAAAACAGAATTTGACAGCAACAAGCACGTGGCATGCGGCTGTATTGGTAACACCACCATTCGAACAAGCTACACTCTCGATTTTATGCGTGCTACACTTTCCGTACGGTGCACGAAAAAGTGGGGTTTGAGTGTAGAGCGAAAACCAAAAACGAACAATTTCAGTGCAGAAAGTGTACACCCGGTGCAGCTACACCGCAAAAACGAAAACGACATAAAGTATTATTGTTTTGGCTATTCTGATACATTAGATAAACTTTATAAATTACATTTGAATTCCAACCATTGCTATTGAAACAGAATCAAAGATGAATAACCAAGTGGCTACCCACTTGAAATGTTAAAAATAATGTAATAAACAAAAATAAAACGAATTTAAGTAGTTCAAATGAAATATCACACGCGCGTGGGAAAGCAGTTTTTGTTATATTCAATAAAGGAGGCCCATTAATCCCGCCTTGTTGCTGATCGGACTGAGTGCAAATATTGTGTAACCGTAACACTCACCAAAGGGGCGTGGCTACAAGGTTTACTTTATTGATTAAAAGAAAGCAACTTTTCCGCGCGCACGAGTCATTTCGTTCGAGATGTCGTGAAGAGCAGACTGCGGGCCCACCATCGGCATCGGCGGAGCTCCTGTCGGAAATTTTATCCCCGCCGATGGAGTTGGTCGTGCGGTCTTTGTCATCGGCATCAGATGAAATTTCTTGCCTGTTTCGCCAAGATGATGAAAGCTGTGGCAGTAGTGCGGTGGAGCACATTTTAGCAACGGTGGCGTCTGAAGTACCATCGATTGGCTATCATCAGTGAAACCCGGGTAGCAGCCGTGATATTGATAACAAAACATGATATGAACTTGTTTGAGTAAAATTAACAAGCTAAAATAACAAAACGATTCACAAGAACTAATTAATAGAAGATATTTATAGGCTCTTGTTAATATTTCTACACTTTTATTTCAAACAAGTTCATATAATATTTTGTTATCAATATCACATTTTACTGTTAATGAGCTATTCACCCTTATTCTTGTTTACTTGAACGAACTGCATTCGTTCGAAAGTTTCGTTCGTCCGCAAACAAGAATAGGGGTGATTATCGTCTACACGGGAAGCAGCTCTTAAGCTCTTAATAATTTGAGGCGAGGTGAATTTTGATCAAAGTACAGATGATTCGCTTGGTGATGGCAGATATTTACCATCGGTAGAAGATTTACGATAGCAGCAGTAGCAGTCAAGTGAATTTCCCATCAAGATTACAATTTTAGTAGGTAGTCTGCTACTTGTTTCAGGTTTCATTTCCATCCATGCGAATACATTATTGCAGCTTCTACTTATGACGCGCACTCGTGATTCTGCTGCCGACGACAACTTTCTTCCATCTCCACGCATTTATGACAAGGTGAAAATGACAATCGATTACTTCGATCGACGGCATCACATTTTCAAAAGGGCAGCTTGTTGTTACCTTGGACGTGTTGCTGGTTTATTAAATAGAAATTTATGACAAAATTCAAAAGTTTGTTTTTTGATTTTATGGGTAAAATGAATTTATGCTAGACTGCAAATTATGTATGCAAAATTCTCAAGGGTTATGCTGATTTAAAACACTCGATATGAATCATTATTAACCAACTTTTTTTTATTTCACTGTAAAACTTATCTAATTACATGTAAAAACTTGTTGCTGATAGTACGTTGCATCTTTTATTACAAAAATGGAAGAAATGTGCAAGAAAACTTGATTTTTTTACATACATTATTTGGCGGATTTTGCATAAAAAATATTCCGAAGCACTGGACACCACCTTATCGAAGCAATCGATTGAGGAAACAACAAGGCAGTCACAATTCAATTGCCTCATCCTATCCTACACTGCAAAAATTTCACACATTTTTATTGGCAAAAATCCATTAATTTAATTCATGATTCTAATTAGTGCACACATAACCACTCTCCACGCGAAGTACAAATATAATCATAATCAAATAAAATGTATGTGTGGTCTCTAATATGCAGTTATTGAATTGATGTGCTGGTACAAATTGTATATATTTGGGTCGCCAAATTGCAAAAATTTATGTGTGCGACAAATATATTCAATATAAAGAATTTTCTCAGTGTAGGGTTAATCTTTCGCTTCCATAAAATTGTAATCAGTACTGCAATTTCCCATTTCCAGGGAATCAATATTCGAGCAACGCCTTTGTCATCAACAGAGTTTGTTACTGACAAACGCACCTAGCGACAAACATTTATCCGAACCCAAACAAAATATGACAAGAATCATTTGCCTTGCATGCTCTGATATTTCCGAGAATACGATGCTAATTTTATAATCATTGTTCGATTCTCGAATATTTCCATATAAGCAGAAACTAAGATAGCATAAAACCGAAATTTTCTCTACAAATAATGCAAAATAACGGGATGAAAAGATAGCAACAAGATTGTCTTTTTTTTTTGTTGCTGACAAAAATTTTCGGATCTTTGTCATTATTATCTCCGACAAAAACAAAGCTTTGTCGTTGGTTCTCTTTTGTCGCTTCTTTCGCACGCACATTCCAGATAAATTGATTCCCTGCCCATTTCAATGAGAGATGTCACGCGATGTTTACATATCTGCCCGTCTCAATCTCTATAGAAACAGGGAAGAATGAAAGGCCTGCTACAAAAATCTTAACAAGTAATTATTTAGTGATTGGGTATGAATGTGTGGAGTATCTGCTTTATTATGGTGTTTATCACCACTTGCAATTCATTGGATTAAAGGAATATAATTAATTTATCGACTTCTCAATATTATTTGCATATATCTATAAAAAAATTAGAAACTTAAACTTTAAAACAAAGCACAATATCTTTTCATGACTGCCTTTCATGCAAAATTGAAAACAACTTAAGTATTCTTTCATATAATCGCCTGAAATAGAAAAAGGCGCTTTGCTCTCCGTCTTATGACGACTGGTTGTGATACGGTTAATTTTTAATAATTTGCCTTCCCTGTCACAAACAGTGTTGGTAGAATCATGCTCAAATCTCATTCACCAGAGCCTCATGCGCGAGCTGACTCGCTTGCGATTCTGCATGGACAACATCGCGCATGAGTTTTTCACGCCGAATCGCATCGTTTCTCTCATTCGCCGAAAAATGATTTCGCTCCAAAAAGTGTCAAACCCAATCGAAGCGTCTTTTATGATTACGTATGGATTTATTATATATTGTTTTAAGGCTCTATAAACCATAATCAATCCGATAATGACGATGATTTTATTCGAATCTGCACTAATACTAATAAAGTTTTGAAGTAAATTCAATATTTTGGGGCTATTTACCGACTTACCCTCCATCATAATATATTCATGGCATTTCCATATTAATTTTTCACTTATCAAAATAGCAATTACTGAAGAATTGAAGGAAAAACGCTGAAAACTGCGTTTTTCCTAGGCCACTATTCGTATGTTCATCAAACGCATACTGACCCTTCCGGTCAGATGGGTTTCGGCCTAATGGTTTGTTCGGCCTAGAGGCATTCGGCCAAATGGCTTCCGGTCGAATGGGTTTCGGCCAAACGACCCTTCCCCTTCCATCTAATATTTCATTTGCGAAGTGAGAAAAAAGAAATTTATTTATTTATTTCTATCATTTTTCATCTGACTGTGTATGTAGACAACAAACTTAAAGCTAAACAGTGTCAGTTGTTATAAAATCTTATCAAACGTTGCCGAAATTCTAATGCGCTGATGTCAAAATCGAATACAATGGAACCTTCGTTAAAGTGAGGCGTGTCACTCCTCACTCATTATTTCTCAATATTCACTTCTCACTGTCAGCAGTGAGAAATGCAAAGTAAGAAAGGGGCGTGAGAAATAAGGAGTTGATGAAATAAGGAGAAATTGAGATACTTATTGTGAATAGTGAGCAATATGAAGTTTGACGTCTCACTTCTCACTAATAGTTTTTAACTTCTCACCTCAAACTTCTTATTCCTCACTTCACATTTAAAATTTCTTACTTTTCGAAGTAAGAATTAAGAAATGATGAGTGAAAAGTATGGCGTCCTACTTCTCACTTCGCCCTTCCCACTTTTCACAGTGAGAATTGAGAAATGAGAAATAACTCACTTTCCACAGTGATAAGTAAAATATGAGAAGTGAGTTAGTTCACTCATCTTTGCTCACATCTTATTTCGCCCTCCTCCGTTTTTGCAGTGAGAAGTGAGAAGTAAGAAATGAGAAGGGAGAAGAAAGAAGTGCGACGTCTCACTTTTCGCTTCGAAACCTGCACTACTTATATTAATAGGCCTTTTCAATGGCCGAAGATGGCGTGAGTAGAACGGCAATTAAGGAGAAGGCTCACACTACGGTCACTCCAGGTCAAATATGGGTCTTACTTGTCAAACTGCGCCGAAGAAAGAAGAACCAAATAATCCAAAGTCAAAACTTTGGGTAACCGTACCAAAAGCAGTCCAAAGACTACCTTCCACTATTCCAACAATGTTGCTTCTGGATGTTCAAAATTTCGTGATAAATCAGTCATCATCTTCAATCAGCACCGATCGTTACCCAGGTGAAGCACGAGAATAAACCATCATCCATTAGAAAGTCCACTCTGTCCTTCTGTCTGCTGAGCTGCACACTGCCTTCGATGGACAAAGGACTTCAATTTGGTTTTACGAGCACATAAACATCGGTTTTTCGAAACGACACCACCTCCTATCGGATCGAACCGTTCGTTCGTAGGATTCCGCGTGTTTGGTCAGCTTTCACCGCCGGGATATTGAGGCGATCAAAACCGAGAGAAATAAAAACAAAAACGACAAAATCAGCTAAATGGCAGATGATAAAACTGACCCCAGCTACCACCGGAATGTTACACTGCCACTACGTTCATGGGTCACCTAAATCGAGATTACTACAAATGTTGAACGATTGGAAAATGACCAAAATTTTGAATCAGTCGAGTGGCACCATGCTCACTTGAAGGATTGTTAAACAGTACTGCCATATTAATCAGTTGTATACCAACCGGTTCGTCTATTACTGGAAAAATTTTAATTATGTGACAGGGGGCTCACACACGCTCCGACGTGTTGTATAACTTAGAGTCCGCCCCCAGGAAATTTGGTTCAATCGGAGTAATGTGGAGCCGTCTGTGGGTAAGTCCGACCGAAATTGGGGTAGAGTCAAAGTTGCACAACATATAGGTGCGTATATGAAACCCCATAGTCATTCACGAGAAACAATATACAGTATTACCTGACAAAGACTCAGGTTGAAATTTGTCACACGTAAAAAGTGATACCCTCTGCAATAGGATTGTTCAATTAAAACCAAGAGTAGAACGAATAAAACTAATTCTACATAGACACTTGGTTGGCTACAGAGTTGTTACACCTAAGACTGGCGAATTGAAGGTCTATAATAGTCAATTTACACGAATGTTTTGAGTTCCCAGCTCCCCATTTAATTCGAAAACTAACATTTTCATAAAAAAGCATCTATTTCCTTGAATGAAAGCATAAATAGCGGGCGGAGTGTAACCAACAACGTTTCTGTGCAGCCGCTTCTTCAAACAGCCCGAAGCTACTGCGTTGTGAGAGGGTCTCGTCGCAGTAAGCCGTCGTCGTCGTCGGAAAGTAATATCCAATTTTTGCCGAAACACAATTAAAGCGCGACTTTGTGGCACTTTTTGTTGCGACGTTGTGGAGGGATACGCTTTTTTAGGACCTGTTCAGCTGTAGGGCCCGGATGATTGTTTGCACAGAAACAGACATAATAATTATGTTATCTTTCTAATCACCGTCACGAAACGAGTCGGGAGCTTCGGAGACCATTGAATGGTACGTAAACTGAATAAAACCGTTCAACAAGGAAAATGACGATAATTGTGGTGGCCGTATTTGAATGAACTGCGAATTAGCTGAATGAAATAATTCAACGGCGACAATGTATTTGCTTATGGAACGGAATGGGGGTCGGGTGTTATGCTTGAGCATGACAAGATAATTGATTGCTGCATGCAATCAGTTTTATTTTTTTCAGAAAATATACGGCTTTGATATTGGCATATTGTATTGTGATAGTGAAGAATGCCACCGATCACATCAGATATGTTTCATCAGAATATTCCTGAGTCTGAATCAGGTGGATACAAGTATTTTTCAAGTATTGCAATATTAAACGAAAAACCTTGAATTTCGCATTCTTTCTTTTGAAAGGATGTCCATGATAAAATTCGATCTTAGTGCGTTTTGTGCATTTTAAATTTTCAATTTGCGATTGGACCAAATTCACATTATAAATTTTTTTCTAGTTTTATGTCCATTGCAATAATTTCTTTAATCTATTCAACTTTGTTCAACACTGCATAAACATCCCAAGTAACATTTTAAGTTTTATAACGCTCTTGAAGACCATAATTTACTCTAAAAGAGTGTTATAAAACCAGCATAAAACCAAAATGTTACTAGGGATACTTCGAAGTTTATACTATTGACCAAAATCTCTTCTGCAAACCGTTGAATCGGAGTACGAAAATGTCGTGTCGTCTACCTTCCGTGAGTATGTTCATCGTGTACAAAATGAGGTTAAATCGAACCCGTCAACTTTCTGGAGCTTCATCAAAACCAGGAAAAATGTTACATCAAACGATATCGCTAAATCTGCTGAACTATGCGCTTTTTTTAACAGTCGGTGTACAATACGAATCCTCCTCCAGATTCGACTGAACTTCTTAACTCTCTTCCATCATACAACATGAACTTTCCGCGCCCCACATTCTTCGTAGCTGAAATTTCAAAAGCATTAGAAACTATCGATCCATCGAAGGGTCCAGGTCCAAATAGACTACCTCCTGTTTTCATTCAACGATGTGCTGACGTATTAGGATTGCCAGTTTGCATTTTGTTCAACATGTCGCTTGCGCTAGGAGTCTTCCCAGATGGTTGGAAATTATCAGCAGTTATTCCAATTCATAAGGCGGGTAGTTCCCATAATGATGGAAACTATCGTCCAATCTCGATTCTTAGTTGTCTGGCCAAAACACTCGAACTGCTGATTCATGAACGTATGTATGTTGCTGCTAAACCTGCTATCTCTGAGTATCAACATGGCTTTGTACGAAATCGCTCAACTGTAACAAACCTGATGACCTATACACACCAGCATGCTGAATTCTAACCTGGAGAAGAGATGTCAAGTTGATAGCATTCACATCGACTTTTCGAAAGCTTTCGATAAAGCTCCTCACGGATTAACTTTAAAGAAATTAGAACCTTTAGGATTTCCTGACTGGATTGTCACTTGGGTGCGTTCTCACCTGATTGGTAAGTCATCCTTTGTTAAATTAGGCACTGTCTCACCCAATACATATCCTACGCTATCCGGATTGACACACAGCATTCACATAGGGCCGCTGATTTTTTTCATTTTCGTGAACGATTTATGCTGAAAAATGAAATCAATCTCATCGCCTCATGTATGCCGACGATTTGAAAATATTTCGAATTATTCGATTATTGACCGATTGTCTTGTGCTGCAACAAGATCTAGATGTTAAATATCTTGGCTGTGCATATGCACAGCATATGTTTCGAAATGGACAAATTGATATGAAATTTGCGAAAAAGAATCCACGTGTCTTGGAGGGACTCGAACCCTCAACCTCCTACTCTCTAGATAGGCGTGATAACCCCTACACAACAAGACCACTTAAAGGTCACGTTTGCGGAAAAGCCATCAGAATCCGAGTACCAACCTCCACCGTGGTTAGCTCTCTTTTTTGCAAATTGAATATCTTTCGGATGCTTGATTTGTCCAATCTCCACATGTGCTTTACTATTGTATACCCACAGCCAAGCGAGTGCACATTGTTTATTAAACGAGAGCATCGCAGATCTAGATGTCATAGCGAAATGGTGATGTTCAAATGGTATGGAGATAAATGCGTCGAAATGCTACTCAATAAGTTTTACCAGATGCAGAACGCAGACAAACTTTCGTTACTCGGCATGAGGAAACGAACTGATTAGTGTGAGCTCAAAAAAAGACCTGGGAGCTACGATTGACCGCAAGCTGAATTTTAATAAGCATATTGCAACGACTACTGCCAAGGCCTTCGCAGTGCTAGGCTTCATGCGCCAGAACGCTGCAGATTTTGATGACGTTTACTCCTTGAAAAGCCTGTACTGCTGCCTTGTGCGAAGTATACACGAATATGCTGTGCAGGTATGGGCGCTCTATCACAATATCCAGATGAAATCGAAAGGGCCCAACGTAGTTTTGTTCGTTTTGCCCTCAGACGACTGCCGTGGAATAATCCTTTGAGGTTACCGCACTACGAATAGCGATGCCAACTGATTCGACTCGAAACCCGTCGACAACGACGTGGAGATTTGCAGAGGGTTTTTGCATTTGACATTATAAACAACCACGTGGACTGCCCAGAGCTTTTGCAGCAAGTTAACTTTCATATTCCAGCCCGTCGCACAGTGGCGGAAAGCCGGACAAAACCTCAAAATTTTTTTCATGATTTTCGTGAAGCCCATATTTTTTTAATCTATATACATAAAAATTAATTTCTGTCTGTCTGAACCTTATAGACTCCGAAACTACTGAACCGATTGGCGTGAAAATTTGTATGCATAGGTTTTTAGGGCCGGGGATAGTTTTTAAAATGGTTCGAGACTCCTCCCCCCTTTGGAAAGGGGGGTTCCCATACAAATGAAACAAAAAAATCTGCATAACTCGAGAATTAAGCAGAGAATAAATCAATTTTAGGCGAAACGAAGTTTGTCGGGTCTGCTAGTTTAACATATATATTGAATGAGCAAGTTCCAAATTTTTTGATTGTAGCTTGTGCCTTGTTGAAGTTCATTCCGTAAAGCGTGTCCCGAACAAATATGTATGGGAAAATGAAATTTGGCTAAACTTTTTTGGGAAAGATTCGAAAAGATCTGATATTATGTATTAAAATCTATTTTCTGTCTACTTTCCGGTGGTTAGCGAAAAATTGGGCGGAAAATTGCCGGGAGCAATTTTAGAATGAGGACGCTGTCTTTGTTCTAGATCCTAGGGCCTGGACTTGCGGAAGCCCTTGGATAACATAAAGTATGTCGGATAACCATTTTAACCTCAAAATGAATTCAACCTTTCAAAAGTACTCTGCGGTGAAGTCGCTCCCACCAACGTCAGCTCTTCCAGTCTGTCCGACACTCCACAATGTTTGGGCAAAATCTCCCGCTTGAACGTTGCTTCAACTTCCTCAACGACGAATTGATTGGTTCGATTTTAATTGTAGCAGAACGAAATTTAAAACTAGATTAAGGCAAATTTTTAGTTATCATATAAATTCTAAACCAGTCTGTACAGTTAATACTGAAGATGAAGATAAATAAATTTAATTAAAACTGTGTACATCAGGAGGATCAACATAATATGTGCATTGATTCTTGATAACTCTAATTCTTCATCCGACTTTGTACTTATACGTTTATTTGCACAGTACTTTTCCATTGATCGTAACTCGTAAGTAGTGAAAGTATTGAAAACAATCAAGTAACTATTGATTGAGCGTGCGTGGAAAGGCTCAAGTTCGTCGTGTACTGCGACCATGAAAAATCCAACAGCCTTGATGAGTAGATGGTTACTGCGGCTAAACGCGTTTGACTTCGAGATGCATTATCGGAAAGGCTCCATCAACGTAGTACCGGTTGCGCTCTCGAAAATAGTATCCGATACCGTATTCACAGTGGATCAAGTGTTGGATCAATTTCGCATATGCCCAGTTCTTATACAAGTTTTGTTAGATTCTTATACAGAATTGTTAGAAAATCTAACAACCACCGGTTAGGTGAGGGGATGAGATTGTCGACGATTCGCCGTATTTATTTATTCATTTATTTATTTATTTATTTATTTATATTTCATCTGACTGTATGGTCTACATGAAAACTTAATTACTATTTGGAACATTGTCAGTCATTAAAATATCTTGTCAAACAATACCGAAATCTAGATGCGTTGATGTTGAAGTCGAAATAAATGGCTCCTTCGTTGAAGCGACGAAGCAGCTGTTGGCGGCATAGTTCGTGCTTTGAACTGCTTCATACAATAAATCTCTAGGCCGGAGTGTACGAGAGGGTGCGTAAAGTTGTATCTTTGTCAACAAATCTGGCACATCGTATTCAGAGAGCAATAATTTAGCGATAAAAACTGCTTGAGCCACATTCCTTCGCTTGCCAAGAGTATCCAGTCCTAGTAAGCGACAACGATCAGCGTATGGTGGAAGATTGAGCGAGTCCCTCCAAGGGGGATGACGTAGTGCCGAGCCGTCCATACAGCTTAATAAGGATTCCAAACAACTGAAGCAAATTCCAAATGGGACCGTACTAATGAGCAGTAGAGTGCTTTGAAACACAACGGATCTCGAAATTCACTGGAAATTTTGAACATGAATCCGAGCTGGCGATTCGCTTTGTCAATAGTAGTAGATAAGTGACGATTGTAGGTTAACCTATCATCCAATATGACACCGAGGTCTTTTATATGGACGACACGTTGTAGAGTAGTACCAGCAATATTATAATCAAAGATCATGGTATCTACAGTGCGACGAAAGCTTATCACGTTGCATTTAGCGATGGCGAGAACCATCATGTTTCGATCACACCAATCATTGAAGATATCTAAACGTTTTTGCAATTCTAGGCAGTCCGCCAGGTTTCGAACAACGAGGTAAATTTTAAGATCGTCCGCAAACAACAGCAGTCCTCCACACTGCAGAATGAAGGTAACATCATTCACGAAGATCGAAAACAGCAATGGACCAAGCGGGCTCCGGAGCTATTCGAAAAACAACGAGATGAGTGGTTTCCTATGTTTATGGTTACTTGGCGTTGCACTAGGTAGGAATGTAGCCAGTTGCAGAATGTTGCAGAGCATCCAAGTTTTTTGCTGACGAAGTGATCGGAGCATTTTTTTAACACTGCCGAAGGAATTACGCTAGGACCAGCAGAGAATGATGATTTGATTCTATTAATAGCCGAAACAACCATATAAGTCTCAACGTAAAAAAGGTCGATGCCGAAAGCGCCGTCAGATACATCACTTAATGCACCCAAAATGTCAGCTTGAGACGGCGAAGCTACTGAGAAGACGGACGAGAAGTGCTTAGCAAAAAGCATTTGTCCTCAGCATTCAATGCAACGTTGTTGTCAAGGAATAATCTTGACAGTAGACCGATTTCATTCCTCTTAGTATTAACGAACGACCAAAACCCCTTGGGATTGCGCCGAAGATTCTGCTGCATACGACACACATACTGCTTGTAAAGTTGCATGTTATAGCGGCGATAACAATTGCTGGCAATTGAGAAGTTCCTTTTAGTTATAGTACAACGACAATTAGCAAGAGCGCGAAGAGCTCTGGCGCGTGCCCGTTTTAGATTGCGTAAAGAAGCGTTCGTCCATGGTGGTTTTCTTGGAGGTTGGCGCTTCGGTACGGATGCAGATACACACTCCCGTAGAAAACAGTTGAAACGGTTAACTGCTGAGTCGATGTCCAAGTCTTTCAATGCGCTCCAGTCGAATCGGGACAAACTGCGTCGGAGTGATTGGAAATCAGTCTTGCGGAAATTCAAGCCATCGACATCTGAGCTATCGTCAAAGCTAACATGGCAGCTATTTGCAATAGTTATTTCTAGAGCAGGAACTATGGAATCCGATGCCTCGATGACCGTACAGTCAGGAATTAAATTTTCGCTCACGAACACCAAATCCAGGAAGTGTGATTGGAAATTTGTTATCAAATTAATCTGGCTTAATCCAAAAAAAAGCAGTTCCATCGATGAGAAGGCGGCTGGCAGGAGTAGTCGTCGAGTTTTCCGAATCAAGAAACGCAAACCGGTGGCCAGAGGGTGACCAAATAAGACCAGGTTGATTGAAATCTCCAAGTAGAAGAAGTACATCCATCAGGTCAGTCAAAGAAGATGCGTATTCAATTGCTCCTAAGTGCTGTTGCATTATGTTACAATCGTGACGTCTGTCAGGAGGGATATACAGTGCACCAATGAAAACGTTTTGTGTAGTAAGACTCACTTTCACCCAAACAGCTTCTATTGAGGTGAATTGCCCAATAGCAATTTGACAGGTAGCAAGTACATTTGAAACAGTGAAGACGCTTGTTGCGGATATATACTTGCCTGCATTCGGATTTTGGAAGACCCCTCTACCACACCCATACACAGGTCCGGGATGGCTGTCGGCCGCTGGCAGGGAATACGTGACTGTGATGGGGGGCTTTGGGGCTTCCTTTTGACTGGCTAGCGTGCATCCCGGTGGCGATCGGTGGTCGAATGAATGAACCGATGAAAGTTGACTAGGAAGTATGTCTTCATCAGGTAGTGAATGGTCATTATTGAAAGCATGTGTGTACTTGCCTGCATTTGGGTTTTGGAAGACCCCTCCACCACACCCATACACAGGGCCGGAATGACTGTTGGTCGCTGGCTGGGAATGCACGACTGTGATGGGGTGCTTAGGGGCTTCCATACGACTTGCAGGCTTGCATCCCGGTCGATTGGCAGATGCATGACAAAGGTTTACAAACGATGATATTGTTTCATAAATATTTGATGCATTGGAAGCATCGAAGCTGAGGTCACTAGAAACGGAAAGTACATCAGGTACGAAATGAAGAAGATCGACTGAGTACTTGCCTGCGATGGGAGTTCGGAAGGTCCTTCCCCTATCCACAGAAACACGACCAGTACGACTTAGATGACAGAAAACCGAAGATTGATGATCTGATAGTTCAAAGCTGATACCTTCCGATGACTCGATTGTTTCGGGTGGGTTAGGACCTTCCTTACGGCTTTCGCAGGAGCGTCCGTTCAGAAGCTCATCATCGAGCGGATCAAAAACAGCCACGAGCGAGCGTTCAAGGTCGAGAATTTGTTTTGGCGCTGGACATTTATTTATTCTGTTCTCGAAGATGGACCAAATCAACAGCAAGCTAGAGATGAAGTTTGTTCCAGCAGTCGTGAAAGTCCTGGGAACCAACCTCCACCTGTTGGAGGATGTTTTGAATGGGAAGAAAGGCCGATTCCATGATTCTCTTCTGACAGGTGGGAAATGGGTGATATTTTTCGGTGCTGTTACAATGCAAACTTCACCTAAGTGAAACTCAGAATATTTAACACCGAATTGGAAAGTCAAGTGATCGATTACAGCTGGTTAAAGTTCGATTCCGTCTGATCCGCGATGAGGCGAGAAAATACTTTTCATATTGACTATTCGAGTTTCCCGGAGAAACCGTCATTCGAAAAGGTCCACGGCTTTTCCGCACGATACTCGGTCTGAAGAAAGAGGAAGTGTTGAGACTACAGTGCCACAGAGGTGAACAGTGTGCGTTCGTCAAGGTTGATAACCTGGCACAACGAATAGTACAAGAACATGATGAGAAGCATGAAGCGGAGCACGCGGGGAAAAAGTACAAGTTTCGCATCACCATGGAAGATGGATGTGTAGAAGTTAAAGTGCACGATCTGCCAGAAATAAAAACGTACAATTTTTTATTGCGTTCGGTGAAGTGTTTTCGCTGCGAGAGCTATGTGTTGTTGAATGTGTTGAATACGGTGGAATACCGCTCGGCAATTGGTCGGCCCGAATGCTAGTCCATCGGAACATCGATTCGTGGTCACGATCGATGGACAACAGGCCTACATTGTTTACAAGTAACAAATCGTCTATTGTATTTATATACTGAAAAGAACAAGCGCATTCTGGCATATCGTGTGTCCAAAACAAAAAGCTGCTAGTCCAGAAGAGCTATCCGAACGTTGCGAAGCAAAGTGGGGCACGACAAACACCGAAGAAGGCGAACGGTGCAAAACCCCCGAGCACCAAGGCTTTCCCCGAGCTGTCACAGCCGCCGAGTCAGACCGAATCGTCTGGCTTAATAAACCCAACTGCAAGCCAGCCGACTGCGCCCATTGCACGAACGGTGTCTCCCAGTTCGTTGCAAACACAAATCATCGTCATCGTTGCGCACACAACCACAGACCGCTGATGTGGTCTTGGTTGACATATTCAAAAATCCAGTTAACGCGATCACTCATACTTTCACCTATTCAGTGACTGAGTAAAATTATATTGCCCTCTCTTTTCTTCCCACGGAAATTTTACTCAATTTCCGTCAAAAACAGGACTTCTCATAGTTTTGAGTAGTTCTGTTTATGATGGAAATTGAGTAAAGTTTTCGTGGTAAAAAAGAAAGGGCAATACAATGTTACTCAGTCGCTGAGTAGGTGAAAGTGGTGGTATACTATTTCGCCGAAAAACTTTCCACGGATTTTTTTTTGCGGTACGACATTCCGCGGAATGTATCAACTCTCCGAAACACATTTCGTGGAATGCACCTTTTTTCCGAAAGACATTTCGCGGAATGTACCTTTTCACCGAAAATCATTCCGCGGAATGCCATTTGGCGGAATTCAGTTAGAATAATTATCATTCAAATATTTACCGATTTCTGCTTAATTACATACAATCCATACAATTATTTTTTGGATTTAATGCAAACCCGACCCGTACCCGAGAATTTTTATATTCGTAAACCCGTACTCGACCCGAGCCCGAGATAATTTATTTATTCAGGCCCGCACAAAAGTTTTCCCCGGAAAATTCATATCAGATAAGTGTAAAAAAATGTAAGTCCAAACAACGAACTAGCCTCACGATTAACAAAACTGAATAAAATAATTTTCAGTATTTTATTTCTTAAGTCCGTACCCGACCAAGACCTGATTTTTTTAACTCACAAACGTTGGAGCTGATGATGAGAACACACTTTCCATGTTCTATTATCAACCATAGTGGAGACCAAAGTACTAATTTGTCAAACCCGAATCCGGCAATTCGGGTTGCGGGTTTCAAAACCTTAAACCCCACCATATGTACTGCCCGGTATAAGGCGAAAGGAGTTGCTAATGTCTTCCTTCAAAGAACGCGTCTTCCCGGTATAAGGCAAAGGGAGGGATTACGACTTCTTTAAATGGATACATTTGCCCGGTATAAAGCAAAAGGAGTTGATAATGCTTTCTTTAAAAGAACGCGTCTGTGCGGTATACGGCGAGGGGAGGGGTAACGCCTTCTTTAAATGGATACATCGGTCCGGTATAAGGCGAAGGGAGGGGAAATGCATTCTTTAAATGGATGCATCTACTCGGTATAAGGCGAAAGGAGTTGATAATGCCTTATTTGAAAGAACGCTTCTGCCCGGTATAAGGCGAAGGGAGGGGTAATGCCTTCTTTAAATGAATGCATCTGCCCGGTATAAGGTGAAAAGAGTTGATAATGTCCTCTTTAAAAGAATGGGTCTGCCCGGTATAAGGCGAAGGGTGGGGTAACGCCTTCTTTAAATGGATGCATCTGCCCAATATAAGGCGAAACGAGTTGATAATGCCTTCTTTGGAAAAACGCGTCTGCCCGGTATAAGGCGAAGGGTGGGGTAACGTCTTCTTTAAATGGACGCATCTGCCCGGTATAAGGCGAATAGAGTTGATAATGCCTTCTTTAAATGAGCGCGTCTGCCCGGTATAAGGCGAAAGGAGGGGTAACGCCTTCTTTAAATGGATGTATCTGCCCGGTATAAGGGGCAATTGAAATTTTGAAAACTACTTCTACATATTCTGGGAGGCCTTCCTTAGCGGGAAGATGCGTGGCTGCCAAGCAAGACTATGCTGAAGGAGGCTGGGTTCAACTTCTGGGCCGGTCTAGGAGATCCATCGAAAAAAAAATTGACTTTTTAGGTATACAAGTTTTAAGGTCACTCCAGACGGAATCCAAGTTCCAAAGTGTTCGCGTTTTCGGGGGCACACAACTCGATTCAGAGGCGACGAACAACTGTAATTTTTGTTGATTTAGCTTTGCTGCGTCGCAGCATGCGTGAAATAATAAAAATGACAGTTGTGCGTTGCTTCCGTATCGAGTGGTGTGCCCCCGAAAACGCGAGCACTTTTAAACTTGGATTCCGTCAGAAGTGACCTTAACGCAATCATCTCGTGTTAAACGAATGCAAAAAAAATGTTAACTTGGCTTAGAAACCTACCAGGTAACAATTGTGGAAATGCCGAATGGACAAAGGCTATTATTATTAATATTCCGCGAAATGATGCATTCCGCGAAATGTTACAAAAGTCATTCGGCGAAAAGGTACAAACCGCCAAATGTCGTACCGCGAATAGTTACAAACCACTGAATGTTATTCCGCGAAATGTTCAACCGCGAAAATGAATCCCGGGGAATAATTTTCGGCAAAATGTTATACAATCGGTGAAAGTTAGAGTGATTCGATCGAAAGACCGAACTGCCGGCATCGACAAGAGGAAACCGAAGTTGATGACGCCCAGCCGGTAAGAATCAGCGATGCCACGACGGCGACGACGAGCAGGATGTTGGCTTTCTTCCATAAATGGCTCTCACGTCGTACAACCACGCGTCTATGAACATTGGAATGATCACGAACCCCACGAAGCTCAACGCACTCCGAACTTTTATTAGCAGCCAAAACCTCGATATCGTGTGTCTGCAGGAAGTCGAGAACGAACAACTTTCCTTGTCTGGCTTTCTCGTTTTCGCGAATGTGGACCACACGAGGAGATGCACAGCTGTTGCGGTGAAGGAGCACAACCATGTCATTCACGTGGAGAAGAGTCTGGACAGCTGACTCATGGCGCTGCGAGTGCACGACACAACAATCTGCAACGTTTACGCTCTCTCCGGCACTGCACAGTGCGCTGCTAGAGAAGAGTTCTTCAATTGCGTACTGCGTGCATGCGATTCGTCCGGTCCGGACACTAGTCCGTCTCTTTAAATCGCTGTTCAGCAGCTGCAGCTACTGTGTGGGAGAACTTATGTCCACTTGATGCAGGGTTCACATATGTCTGTCGAAACGCACGATCCCGACTCGATCGGATCTACGTGAGCCGTGGTCTTCGCGACAAACTACAGTCGGCCTACACGCACGAATCAATGTCCATCTTTCAGCTATGGGAAAGACGACGAAAAAAAAGACAATAGTGCAGCTAAAGACGGAAGAAGATGAAATTATTGTTGAGCCTCAAGCGATCGAGGCGACTCTGTTTGATTTTTTCTCAAGGCTCTACTCAGAAGAAACAGCAGAAAACGACGGCAATGACAACAACTGGGACGACTTTGCTCGCGAACGTATAATCCCACCCACTGAACAATGCGTGCATGGAGGAGATACAAACAGCAAAAATTTTGTCTGCTACCTATCAGGGCGAGCGCACTAAAACGATCCACTGGAGCCGACGAGATCCCACGAGAATTTTATGTCCGGATATTCGACGTTATCGACCGTGAGTTGAACATGCTTCAGAATGAAGCACTCAACGCTCATGCCTTCGTGGAGGGCGTTATCGTGTTAGTGAAGAAGAAGAAGAATGACAACAAAGTCCGAGCGTACCGGCCGATATCGCTGCTCAACAACGATTACAAATTGCTCTCTCGCATATTGAAAAACAGGATGGAGCGCATCATGCAGACCCATCGCATCCTAAGCAATGGACAGATATACTCAAACGCAGAGCGAAACATCTTCCAGGCCACTCTAGCATTGAAAGATCGGATCCCCATTCTCCGTCATCACCGTCGCGCCGGTAAGCTCATCAACTTCAATTTGGAGAACGCCTTCGATCGGTTGCGGCACTCGTTTCTTTTGGAAACCATGCGATCGCTCGGGGTCTACGAAGAACTCATCTCTCTCCTCTCGAACATAGCCAGTCGATCCACATCCCGGCTGCTTATCAATGGTCACCTCTCTCGATCGTTCGAGATCGCACGGTCAGTGCAGCAAGACGACCCCATGTCCATGCACCTGCTCGTGCTCTACCTTCATGCACTGGTGTGTAGGCTCGAGCAAGTACGGCAACGTGAATTTGCAAGTGTTGACGCTGAAAAGTCGCAGCCTGGCTACTAATAGAAACTTGAAAAAGATCGATTCCATTCCCTATTATAAATCCCTTCTTTTCCACGCAATTTATCGCCCGCAAATACTATAGACAATCCCGACATGAAATCAATCCGATCAAATCTATCCCAAATACCCCATCTGGGGCTGGGGTCCACACATCCAACAGAACCCTTCCGCCGATCTGATTCACCAGCACTACGTCCAGCAAACTAAGCTGCCAGAGGTGGAACGCAACAGTCCGGCGCCAGGCTGGCCACGCGCGTGGCGAAATATTGGTATGAAACAACTTTCTTCATCGCGGCGATCTAAACTTTACCTGTTGGTTAATGGGAAGATTGAACATCGAAAGCTCCTTCAAGTGATACAAAGGGTGGCGGACGAAAACTGCCAACATGTGGTGCCCAAACGCCTGAATCTCTCCAGCACAAATTCTATAGCTGAACTCGTGTCGGCCCGGCCTGGACGGTTTTGCAGAAGAGGCTAGCCGGCTACACCAATGGATGGAGGAGACTGTCGTTCGAGGACCTCACGAGGCCTGTTTTGCCATGAATTAGAAGAGCTGCTCCAGTGGAAATTCTCCGCTTGTTAGTGAAGTACGTCGACTTTGTTAACGAGAGTAATGATAGAATCGATGTAGACGCTTTAAAGTTCCAATTAGATTCAAATTGATTGAACTAAAATTGTAAATAACTGTACATAAAATGACAACTGAATTTTAACCACAAAAAATATGGGAAACATATATGAAATGAAGAAAATTATTTTGAGCTTTTTAGTGGAATGTCTTCACTTGTCATAAGACGAGTTTGTACAACCCCATTGAATTCCACCACTTAATTGTATCTTGACAGATTGACTTAAGTCGAGTCAAGTACGAGACATTGAAGACGGCCTTACTGTTGAGGTCGAAATACGTATCTGTCAAGATACAATTAAATGGTGGAATTCAATGGGATTGTACAAACTCGTCTTATGACAAGTGAGGACATATGAAATGTTTAGAGTTGAGCTTGAAAAATTGGTACTCAGGTGGATCTGTCCGAAGAATTTGCCTGTATCGTTCTCAAGAATACTAATTTCATTGACTCTACACGGTTGCATAATGAATGTTATTTTCGTGGGTGTATGAAACATTCATTCTTCATTAAGGTACTTGAAATACCATGCGCCTCCACTCCATACTGATCAAATTCTTTCAGCCATTAGGAATTAATAGCAAATTTGACCTTTTTGGGTAACAAGAGGCAGAACGCCGACTCTGAAGGTTCCAAACGATAGAATCGCGGCAACCAGCTGTCGCCGTCGTGGCATTGAAATCGCTTAGAATTGGATATGTGGAACCGTTCTCGAACCGTTTCGCCAGCAATTGTAATATGAATAAATTATATAAAACATGTAACATGTTTATGTCATCCACGGGAAATAACAAATTCAATACAAATATGAGGGAAACATAAAAAAATAAGAGTGGTCAAGCAATTGCATTTATGCTATTCCGTATTTATCTATTCGATTGTTTTTGTATTGTTTTCATACTATCATTTGCATATGTTCAATTTTTTGTTGAAAATCTACTTGTCTGAAATACGCAATATTTTGTTGCAAACAAAGCTTTCCATGTCCGAGTGGGATCATTCGAAAAATATGATTTACAGAGTGGTGGAGTGGACTTTTCTTCAACATTTACGAACGTTTCGGTTATTTACGACCGGGAAGAAAAAAGGCAGTAAAAGCCCATCAATGCGGATCACAGCATTGCTGAACGGCCGACGACGAAATTTATGTCATCAATCGAAATGACCGATACCGCCAGCCATGTGTGGGTTTTGGAGAAACAGTAGGTGGTTGTTTTATGGCGGTGCTGAACGAGAAATGGCAAATATAGTGAACAGATTATTAATGCGAAATTCTTTTATGAGTAATACAATATTATACAACACCGGATCGAGCGCTGGATAAATCCCGTTGAACAACCCGAAAACAGGAAGATAGGACAATGAATAACGATGAAACAATGAACACAAAGAAGGCGCTGTTCTACTGTTCTGGAATATAATTCAGTGATGCGTAAAAGGATAATTATAATTTCTTTAAAATATTCGAGTCAATCACCAATCCCTCTTGTAAATATCGTCCTTCTTGGGTGCACGTTTTGCAATGAAATCTTAATAATTAATTTTTACCTTTTATATCTTCAAAAAATAGGCATCGGTTCGGAATAAATTAAAATAAATCGGAACAAATCGGAATAAATAAAAAAAGTCTAAAAAAAATGTCAAGCATGTTGTAGATTACAGAACTAAAAAGTCGAGTTCGAAACAACAAATTCTTCCCATTCATGCGATCCCCTGTTAGAAAAAAAAATACGACATAAGCGGTTTTATTCAAAATATACAAACATAAAATAGATACAGTGATACATTATACTCATGTCACCTACTACAGCCGGAGGAAAATTGGAGCCACCGAAGGTTTCGCCCGAACGGCATTCAACTTCAAGCGTTATGAATATTTCACTTCAATTCCTCGCCATTCACCGTCGGTCCTGCAGAACTTCTCCGTTAGGGCTGATCTTCGCTTCGATATGTTTACTGATGCGAATAAATCGCCCCAAAGGGGAGCCGCATCAAGGGATTTATTATGAAAAGTGCTTTAGAATGTTCATAACGAGATGTGTGCGCACGTGTCCGTGGGCTGTGTGTGTGTTTAGTGAACGTATGTAAAAAGTTGTCTGCTATACGGGCGGCGAATCGAAGGATAACAAGAATTAAACGGAAGATGCGGGCCGGAGAAATAAAAACACGGGAATCAGATGTACAGTCTTCTTAAGACTCGACGGAGGATTACGGATAATGGATGGCGTTTACGGTCGATGGGCATGACGATGAATGACGGCTGCTAGAAGGAATCGAACCGAATACTGATGATGGTTATGGGGGAAATGTAGGGACTTAGTAATGAAATTTTTCACTAGATAAAAACAAATTTATGCTTGTTAAAATCGTTCCAAGGTACAAATCAAAACAATGGATGTATTTCTTCAATGAAAAACTTCACGATTGGTCCCACGGATGTAATATAACAATCGCTTAAACTCGGAAACATGCAATCAATCCACGCTAGAAAGTTGGGAAAATAATTAACATGACAGCAGAGAGCATACTCTTTGGTGGGTGTACTAAAACTACATTTAAAACCCAGATTAATCCACCTAGCGGTGATGGTGCCTTTCTCGACCTTCGTAAAATGTGTGTGCTTGAAAATAGATGAGCTAGTAGCTAGGAGTAAAAAAGACAAATTTCTTTGTCCTTTCTATGAAAATCAGATTATTTATGGCAAAGATATTGTAGATCCAGTTGAAAACCGAAAATCATATTTTGTCCCATTCCCGGATGTCGCAACTGCATCGCGAGTAATGCCCGACTATGGCACAGTTGCGCACTACTCGCGATGCAGTTGCAACATCCGGAAATGCGATAAAATGCGATTGTCGCGAGACCTCGGTTCGGTTTTCAGCATTTCAGAATTTCGACAGTTTTGTTTCCTTTTCCAATCTTTTTGACGTACATACCCCTGTTTTATTTTACCCAGTCATATATTTTAAGGATATCACTTTTGGATGTTAGTTGAACTGAAGCTCCGACTACACAAAAAGAAAACGAAAATGTCATTCCCATCAAGTGAGCAGAGGGCAATATTTGTTATGATATAAATCTCATGACCGTCTTTCTGCCAAACCCCCGTATGAAGAGGGAGGAACCCAAACAACCAGAAGTTCAAATTTTACTTAAATTTACTCTTAACTG
This sequence comes from Armigeres subalbatus, assembly GCF_024139115.2. NCBI lineage: Eukaryota > Metazoa > Arthropoda > Insecta > Diptera > Culicidae > Armigeres > Armigeres subalbatus. Next base: position 217,477,787 of record NC_085141.1, on the reverse strand, counting down.
AACTAATTGGTTCACTATGGTTCACATCAAGTTCCAAGCATCCTTAACGGAACTTTAAAGTTCACTTAAAGTTCCGTTACATACAAAAAAATACTTAAAATGAGAGCTGATCAAGCCAAAATAGCCCTTTTTATCCGAACTTCTGGTTGCTTGGGAAGTGTATCTGTGTGAAAGCATCCGATAGTTCGTTTTCGGAAAGAAATTATAGCCTTTCGGTACAACTTTGTTGCACAAGAAAGGCAAAAAGTATTTTGGCCATAATTTCTAAGGCAATAGTCCAATCTGGCCAACTTTCAATAGAAATAATAGAACAAGATTCCGCGTCTAATGCAATTTGTTGTGAGTAAATCGGTTGAGGGTAAGTCCATTAAAAGTCAGCTAGACTTTTTTACTCGCTTTTTTATAACACTTAGTATATTTTGGCCATAATTTCTGTGCCCATGGTCTGATCTTCCAAATTTTCAATAGAAAACAATACGACAGGATTCCGCGTCGAATGAAACTTGTTGGAATTAAATCGATTGAGGATAAGTTCCAAAAAAGTGAGCTAAACTTTTCGCACTTTTGGTGCGCGCACACACACATAGAGACATCATCTCAGTTCGTCGAGCTGAGTCGATTGGTATATAACACTATGGGTCTCCAGGCCTTCTGTAAAAGTTTGGTTTTGGATCGAACATACAACCTTTCCGTATAAAAGGCAAAATGGTGTTTCGGCCATAACTTCCGATCCCATAGTCCGATTTAGCCAATTTTCAATTGGAAACAATGGAACAGGATTCTGCGTCGACTGCAAATTGTTGCGTGTGAATCGATTAAGGTTAGGTGTCCGAAACATGACATTTTTGTGATTTTATATTAAAAAAAGGCATTTTGGTCATAACTCTCGATCCCATAGTCCGACCTGCCCAATTTTCAATAGGAAACAATGGGAAAGGATTCTGCGTCGAATGCAATTTGTTGCGAGCAAATCGGTTGAGGATAAGTGCCTAAAAATGAGTGACATTTTTACGCGATTTTTACGTATAAATTTGTATTTTGGCTATAACTTCCGATCCCATAGTCCGACCTGGCCAATTTTCAATAGGAAACAATGAGAGAGCATTCTGCGTCGAATGCAACTTGTTGCGAGCAAATCAGTTGAGGATAAGTGCCCGAAAATGAGTGACATTTTTTAAGCGATTTTTTCGTACGATTTTGTATTTTGGCCATAACTCTCGATCCCATGGTCCGATCTGGCCAATTTCAAATAGAAAACAATGGGACAGGATTCTGCGTCGAATGCAACTTGTTGCGAGCAAATCGGTTGAGGATAAGTGCCCGAAAAATGAGTGATATTTTTTAAGCGATTTTTTTGTATGATTTTGTATTTTGGCCATAACTCTCGATCCCATAGTCCGATCTGGCCAATTTCAAATAGGAAACAATGGGGCAGGATTCTGCGTCGAATGCAACTTGTTGCGAGCGAATCGGTTGAGGATAAGTGCCCGAAAAATGAGTGACATTTTTTGAGTAGTTTTGCGCACACACACACACACACACACACACACACACACACACACACACACACACAGACATCACCTCAATTCGTCGAACTGAGTCGATTGGTATATAACACTATGGGTCTCCGGGCCTTCTATAAAAAGTTTGTTTTTGGAGCGATCATATAGCCTTTACCGTATACTTAGTATACGAGAAAGGCAAAAAGCCAGCAAAAACAACACTTCAACTCGCCTCCTCATGTTTATTCATAGTTTGAACGTGTCCGTATCCATAAATTAAATTTATGACGAGTTATACGTACACCCGTCAGACAGAGAGTGTATATGGAGTCGATGTCAGCTTCGCTAAAAGCTAAGGACATGCGCTATTTAAAATGTGATATCGTCGCTTTGTGCTGTTGAGTGCGGATTCGTTTCTCATCTCAGATGTAACATTTTTGTAAGAAACGCATTTTAGTAAGAGAAGCATTTTCGTCAGCTCTAATTGACGCTGGCCCATTGTCTAATGTGGCGTTTACTTCAAGCAGCAAAATGTGCTCATTGGAAGCAACAAACGTGTAAAGTCTTTTTAAATGGCGTCGCTGGTTTGAAATACACCTGCGCAGAATTAAATGAATTTCTTTTTGTTTTTTCACTAATTTGGTATCTCACAACTGGGATACAAATGAGCAATGAGGGATCGACTGTTTACTTCGATGACATATACTCCCAGTTGGCAGCATCAGTAAAAAGTATACACAACAACCTTCCGTGCTCCATGTTACTATCTGTTTTGTTAAACCTGCTTCTCTATGTTTTGAAATTTTCACTTCGCAAATTTATGGAAAATTGTGGTGTTTTAGCAAAACAGTTATAAGGAATGCAGCACGAACTGAAAAGATGATTTACTACACTTAGTTTGCACTGATTCCTAGTTTTATAGTGATGAAATCTAGACCAACATTTGAAAAGGGCGTAACAGACAAATAGCTATATATGTAGACGAAGAATCAGAAGGAAAAAAATTTGCTTGCTACGCCCTTTTCAAATGTTGGTCTAGAAATTTTGATTTTACTACCACTGAATCAACGCCATGTCTTGAAGTACGGTCACATTAACATTTAACATTGGCGACGAGAGTGAAACATGCGAACAAAATATTACAAGTCAGTCAAAAAGCCGCTTGGTGCGGTTGAAACCCGACCATATAAGAATCATTCTTCGCTGAACTTTTCAAAAGGTCCCAAGTAACATTTTTTCCATGATTTAATTTGAGTACTGCAATCAAAAGCTTTAATATTGGTCTCTTGATTGCAATATTCAAACTGATTCATGGAAAAAAAGTTACTTAGGTCCTTTTGAAAAGCTACTCTTCATTGATTTGTTATTAAGCGATTGGAATTGTTTACAACGCCATGCAATGCATATTTGATCTGATTGGACTTGGTTGACGGGTGAACCTTGGTACCTGTTCAAGGGTCAATTTTGGGAAATAGACATACACCGTATCCAGTTAGCCATCCAGACTTTCTTTAGAATAAAACAGACAGCTCATAGATATGTGTTTTGGAATGGTCTGGATTAGAATATCGAGGAATTTGCATAGAGATATTCTGTGTATAGTAGTACAGGATTAAAAAAGTAGAGTGGATTAAAAAAGTATATGTCATGGCCGGATACATGCTTGCCGTTTGAAAGGCTTCGTCCAGATTTTCTTCACATGAGTGGAAATACATTCTTGACCTTGTTCGAAGCATATTTCAAATGGATTGATGTTAAAATAATGAGTCGAACGCATCCTGATGCTTTGATTGACTCGTTGAACTCGATTTACAGAATTTTTAGTAATAGCGAGACGATTGTTAAGGATAACACTTCGCCATTTAATAATCATGCTTTACTCAAATACGATGTTTCGTGTAAAAAGTCAAAAGTCCACCATACTCGCCGAAGATGGTCTCGCGGAAAGAGCAGTCGAAACTGCGAAAAATGGAATAAAAAAGCTTTTGATCGATTCGAAGTTTAGTCACTTGAAGCTTTCTCAGATTATAGATATGTGAGTAGTACGAAAACATACTATATAGATTTTAATGGTAGTGTCAGGTTAGCGAGTAGTAATCAGCTGAAGAACAGAGTTGTAGAGAAGAACAACTACATATACCCTAAATTGGATAATAGGAATAGATCAGATAATGGAGAGCCAAAGACACCTATTCGATCAAACCCAAAGAAGAGGGCTCGCAAGAATGGCGCGTATATTCAGCCACTGAAACAAATGTAGTAAAATGATGCTAAAATAAAAATTTTATAAATAATTAATATATAATAGAGGCGCCTGTTCAAATGTTTGCTCGATATTTTCAAAGAATTTGTTAAAGTATCGAAAAAAACATTTATTTTGTAGGGCTAAGCCTCATAGACGTAAAGATGGTAGAAACGGAAAATGGTTGCGGTGAACGGTGTATGGCGGACAATTGGTAGCGTTTAGATTTACTTGTTAATTACATTCTACGTCTTTCGAGATTCCTTGAATATGATCCGCTTAGCTAACATCCGTAAAGCTTCAGTAACCCAATAAATGCAATAATCAATTACAGCGCCGATCATGTCCTTAAAAACAGTTGTGAAAATAGGAGTTGTCGTAGCAAAACGGATTGTCTACTCTCTCCGTGGAAAACTGACTTTGGGCGCCGATAAACATTTAGCGTCCTTCCGCCCAAGAAACGAACACTGAATCATCTTCATTTATTTTCTATGTCACCTTTTGAACAATCTAGAGCATACTGAGATTGAATTTCAAATTTCTTTTAATTCTACAGAAAAAAGTTGTGAAAAGTAAACAGCGCGTAAAACTTGAGATGCGGAAATCTACGCTATTCTACGCTGAAACGGTTCTCTTCCTAACAAGTTTGCGTAAAACTTGGAAGCAATATTGATGATTCACGTTAAATGTTGTATACATTTAGGCTATATCACGCGTGGAATTACGCTAATAATGATGTTCCATAAATGGAATGATTTTTAGTGTAAATTTCAGTGAATTTTTCTATCTGTGTAGCATACTAAGATGCTAGCATTTTAAATGCCTACTACGATTGTATTTCAAATTCGTTATCTTTTTTTTACCCTTCTTACACCATATTTATTTATTAATATTGCCATTTGAAAACATTTTAATTTTTTTTCTTTATTTTTATTATAAAATAAGACATACGTTCTACTTTATTAATCATTGTAACCGAAAAATGCGAATGCTCTTTTCAAACTCACTTCAGGACACAGGCTCACTCACACAGAACTTAAGTATGTGATATTCGCTATTTAAGGTCACTCCTGACGGAATCCAAGTTCCAAAGTGCTCGCGTTTTCGGGGCACACCACTCGATTCAGAGGCGGCGCACAACTGTCATTTTTGTTGATTTAGCTTTGCTGCGTCGCAGCAAAGTGACCTTAAAGTTCGTATTTACCTCTGCATCTCCACAAAAGTCACAAACATTTGTTAATGACTAGGTATCGCTGGGTCTGGATTCACAATGATAAGTGGTGTAATCGTCTGAGCATTTTAAACATTAATACGAACACTCTTAAATACGATAAATCGCGTACTCACAATCACTTCTATGATCGCACGATCGTTCTGAATCCAATACTTCTTTTTCTTCTTATTGGCATTACATCCCCACACTGGGACAGAGCCGCCTCGCAGCATAGTGTTCATTAATCACTTCCACAGTTATTAACTGCGAGGTTTCTAAGCTAAGTTACTATTTTTGCATTCGTATATCATGAGGCTAGCACGATGATACTTTTATGCCCAGGAAAGTCGAGACAATTTCCAATCCGAAAATTGCATAGAACGGCACCGGGAATCGAAGCCAGCCACCCTCAGCATAGTCTTGCTTTGTAGCCGTGCGTCTTACCGAATCCAATACTTATTCCTTAAATATGATCCGCTGATTGAGAGGGTTTTTTTTTGAGAGCGCGATAAGGTTTTGTATTCAGGATATTTCAGGAATATACGCATTAGACTGGCCCAGGAAACAAAAAGTTGTCTAATTCCACGGGGCACCCCCCAGGATTGTGTCTTTGGGTGAGAAAATCAATCTCTGAAAATTTCAGCTCAATCGCTTGTTGCAAGTTTGTATGGGGATTTCAGCCAAAATGTATAGGAAAATACACCTCCGTCACTCATTCGATCTGGAAATTGGTTCTGATTGCTCGATTGACCTCAGAATCTTTGGGTGAGAAAATCAATCTCTGAAAATTTCAGCTCAATCGCTTGTTGCAAGTTTGTATGGGGATTTCAGCCAAAATGTATAGGAAAATACACCTCCGTCACTCATTCGATCTGGAAATTGGTTCTGATTGCTCGATTGACCTCAGAATTGCAAAAACGGCAGTTGGTATGCTACAGAACAATTCCACAGAACATTGTATGATGATTAAATGAACTTTTATATAGGTTTCGGCTGATGCGATTCGATCAAAAAACCCAAAAATACTCAAATCAGCTCCTAATAAATCATCCGAAAATTATATAAAAGTTTATTTAATCATCATGCAATGTTCTGTCAAATTGTTCTGTAGCATACCAACGGCCGTTTTTGCAATTCTGAACTTAATCGAGCAATCAGAACCAATTTCCAGATCGAATGAGTGAGGTGTATTTTCCTAAATATTTTGACTGAAATCCCCAAACAAACTTCAAATCAAATGCACCAGCTTATGCAACAAGCGATTGAGCTGAAATTTTGAGAGATTGATTGTCTCACCCAAAGACAAAACCCCGTGGAATTCGACAACATTTTTTTCTCCCCATAGTAATCTGGGCCAGTCTAATACGCATAGAAAACTCAACAACAATTATTGTTGACAAAAGGCCATAGTCGAGGGGGTCCAGTAGCGTATTTGGCTACACGTTCGCCTTACAAGCGGACGGTCATGGGTTCGATTCCCAGCCCCTCCACCAAACCCTCGTCAGTCGCCGGATCCGCAGCCCATACGGTGGCGTTTGGGGTACGCGCCTTACCGTCACGGCTGCCTGATGACGACTGACAACTTGTTCTTCTCGGAGGCATTCCTCCAACGTTACCCGGATTAAAATGGCAACCGAACAAAAATGCAACGATCATTAGATACACGACATGGACTAACGGACACAATGGACTCACGATGAAATGGACTGGCAACGACAACAATAATGAGTGATGGAAATCTAGATTCTGTGTGGATTCTGTACAACAGAATATCACAGTAGATTTCGTCACAGTAGCGGTTAAGTAACACAGAGTGCCTGAACAAATAAAGAAAGGAATAACGGTCATAGTCAAATAGGACAATAAAAACAAAAATTTGTTTGAACGATTCAACAGCCATTTATTAAAATTCATTGCTAATTCAATTCTATTTTTACGTTCGACAAAAACATAAATTATCACTGACGGAGTTAGACTTGGGAACGATGGATCACTTGACCTGCCGAATTGAATATCTTCCCCAAAATTTCAAAACGCATGCCAATTTTTTTTTTCCGAAAGTAAAACCGTCAATTTTTATAAATCCTGGAGAAATTCCCGGAAGAACTTAAAAAAAAATCTTAAAAGAGATCCTGAAGTAATTTCCAAAGGAGTTACTAAAGATTACAAGGAATTTTATCGGGAATTTATTTAAATATTTTTTGACCTTCTTCACTCTTGGACATTGTTTCATTCATTTGGACATTGTTTCTTTCGGAAATTCTTTTGTAAGTTTTACCAGAAAATCCTTCAAAAATTCCTTTAATAAACCATACAACATTTCCAAAGAAATTATTTCCGGAATTCCTGCAGGATAATTACCGGGATTTTTTTGGAAGGGTTTTTTTTCCGAAAGTTCATTACAGAACGACATACTCTCCTATGGAAATCCTAAAGGAATTTTCAGGGTGGTTTTCATCGTTAAATGCACAGAATTTCCTAAACAAAATTCCCAAAGGGATTTTTTATATGAAGTTTTGGAACGAATTCTTAAATCTGGATTAGAGAAGATTCCCGAAAGAATTCTAATTTTCTATGGAAAATGAGTTTTCTATGGAAATTCTTAAGAAGTTTGCCAAAAAAATCCGGTAAAATGTTTGAATTATTTCTTAAGGAATTTCCGAAAAAAAAGTCATGGAGGAACGCTGATAATTTCCTTGACGAAGTTCTAAAGACATTCTCAAGAGAAATTTTGAATGAGTTGTTAAAATTTGTTCCTTAATTTTTGAAGAAACTGCTTGAGGAATTACGGGATGATTTTTTTTTTAATTTCTGAAACGAAACAATTCCTGAATCATATTCTTTAAGTAAAACACATTTTCTGTAAAGTTCTTCTTCTTATTGGCATTACATCCCCCACTGGGACCTGGCCACCTCGCTGCTTAGTGTTCATTCAGCACTTCTACAGCTATTAAGCGCGAGGTTTTTCTTTCGTAAGGTCTCCTAATGGAGTTTTCACATCAATTTGCAAAAGAGTTTCCAAAAGGATATTTAAAAGAATACGTAGTGCAATACCAAAAGGAATTTCTGAAGAATTCATTGCAGATTTTTTCAAAGTTTTCCTGAATGAATTCCTGGAGGAAAATTCAAAGGAGTACCTGAGCGGAATTCCGAAAACATTCTAAGAAATCTATCATAAAATTTTCGAAGAAATATATTAAGACTATTCCAAAGAATTTAACTTCGAAGTAATTTCCGAAGGAGATTTTAAAGGATTAATAATGCATAGATAAAATTTTGAAGGAGACATTCCATAAGGAATTTTCCAAGGTTTTCCAAAAAAAATTGAAAGAACTAATGAAAGACGTCTCGAAGAATATTCCGAGAGAAATTAAAAAAAATCGTGGAGGAATTTCCGAAGAATTTTCTGGATTAACTTGCGTAGGATTTTTTGAAGATTTTTTTTGTAAGATTTTTTTAAAGAATAGCTGGAGAAATTCCCGATGGAATTCCTAAATAAATTTCTAGACGGCTGACCGAATTCCCAAACAATTCTTTGAAATATTCAAAGAAGTATGATGATGGACTTCAAATCTAGATACTTTGAGGGGTTTTCTTGGCATGCATTCTTAATTCCAGAGTCAAAACCGGATGCCCTGAACAGTAGTAAAATCATGGTTTGATTCCGAATCTAGAACTGCATGGAAACAAAACTAAATTACTAAACAATTTGTAGACGATAAAATACAATTCAAATTTCAACATCAAATTATCGATTTTACCAAAATTGCTGGTGCATTTTGTGCCACCAGTACCAACAATATTATTGTTGCAAAGGCAATTCATTTCGCTGCCAGTACAGTTTCCAAGTATTTTCTTACAGATTCACAAGATGATAAGTTCAAGAATTCAAAAACCATGGTTGATGTTTCTTGAACTGAACCAAAAATCGAACCCACCATGGTAGTCTCAGTTACTTTCAACATGTTTGTGTTCAATTTGATCTTAAAAATTTAAGACAAGCAAAAAAATTATCTCAATTTTGCTTGATTGATGACTTGTCAGATTTTTACTTTTTTTTGGAAAAGATGTTTAATTTTGGTACACATAGATAGATTTGCCATTTAAAGGTGTTTTTATGAGATATTGCGAAAAAAGATTCGGCTGCCAGTGGGACTTGAACCCACACTATTCCATTAAGTACACGGATTACCAATTATACAACAGCTGCCCTTGCAAGAAGTTGTTACATAACCAGCTAATAACGATGGGATATCAGTTGTTGGATATATTTAATAAACTCAATTTTGTTGTTGTAATCAATAATTTGGTTTTCCACCAATATCGGGTTGAATCTAGTATTTGAGTGCACTTTTATCAACAACACCGATAAGTCAGTCGACTAACCACGACCACTGCTAAGGGAGGTGTTAAATAGTTGTATCCCTTGTACTGCTCTAGATAAGATGTGCTAGGATAAGTTTTTAATTGTCATGGATTGTATTGTAGATTGATATCCGGATTGTTAATATAGATAAACGAGCCTAAATGTACAATAGCTCTCTTTCATTGTTTGAACGTCACCTAATAAAAAAATAATAAATGTAATCGTGTGGAGAAGCTTGGTGATCCACCACCAATTTAACTTTATTCATAATGTCGCGTGGCTAGCACGAATGCTTCCATTCTCTGGGAAAATATTTGAGATCCGACCGGGATTCAATCAATCTGTTTCTTCGTTTAGCATTTCGCTTAGTCTCCAATCTCCAAAGAACAACCCATCGCATACCCTTAACTCAGCGTGGGAACTTTTGCTCGAACGAGAAAAAAATATGTCCTGCACATGGAAAACGCCACCGCCCTTTTGTGGTGGTTGTTGTTGCTGTTGTTGCCGCCGCTGTTATTGTGGGGCTTTCATTTTCCCTAGCAGCAGAGCAGTCTGTTACATGCGAAACAAAAGAACCATCCATTCCGCAACCACGAGCGCAAAGGGACCAGTTATTTGCACTGGATGCGACGGCAGCGACGTGACACCATTGTTTGCTCTCCTCGGATTGGATTCATATTCCCAAGCCCTAGAACCGAGCCAGGGTCAGACAGGAGCGTTTTCGTGAGCAGCAGAGTAATCGGTACACCGCAATGCAATTGAAGCTTGCTCAAGGCTCATATGAGGGCTTGTTTGATGAAATTGCGCTGCGGATGGTACGGGGGAATGGACCTGTGTGAAAAGTTTTACGGTTTAGAAAAATAATTGGATTTTTACAGAGAGATCGATACAGCCATCAACCGGATTTGGAAATGTAGGAAATCACAGATTTCTGCAGTAATTTCGTGGTTGAATTCACTAATAAGAATGTAGTTCAATCTACTTTTATTTCATCGTCTACAATCGATTCGAACCTACTTTCTATTGGTTGTGGATTATTTTTCACAGCTGTGAAACGTGGTTGAATGAAATTAAAGGTTTGCTTAAAAAATGTATTCCCATATACTTATTATTTATATTTGAAGATACTAATAGAAGTAGAAAGCTTTTTAAATATATTGTACTCGATCAACAATAATCAAAAACTTACTGAGGAGAAACTTCTGTTACGTTCCTTAGCGAACAACAATTCGAACCACTACAGTAAATCGCTACGATATGGATGTAACCGTATCGAGATAGTGCCTTTCAGATTTGATTGTTTGTTGTTATTCTTTGTTAGAGATCATACAACGCTGTTTTCCATCGAAATCTGTGCCTTTGCGCTGTTTCATGTTCTCATCACACATTGTTGACCTCCATGAAGATGTCCGCTTGGTTAAATAAGCATCATTTTTTTTCGATCCAGGACGATTTTTATAGCTGTCTCGGTGTTGTTCTCGATAATAAAGAACGCGTGTCCGTTTGACCTTTGACACACAACAGTAAAAAGTACGTGAGGGATGGAGAAATAAATCATCGGAAAAAAGTTCAGTTAGCGAACGAGTGCTTAGTTCAGACTTAGATTCAGATGAATTTTCACGAATTTGACCTTCAAAAATCTGTGAAATTTGGTAAGGTCAGATTTTCTTTCTTTCTTGCTATCGCTCGTGTTTAATTGCCAAATCAGTTTTTGTCATGTTTATACCCTCCAAAAACAACAAAAAAGGGCCAATATGTCAACAAATCCAAATTCATATTCCCAGGAGTACAATCTAGAGCACATCATCATCTAGTGCAAAGATTTATCCAATGACCAATTTTGCAGCCACTCTCAACGTGAAATGGTTACGTTTTGCACCTCCCGAGGCGATGTACGTGCTCCATCGAACGTATTTGGTAGAACTTTTGCATCCACTTCCCTTTCTACAAAGTACTGCCATCGATCTTTGTTGCTGTGCTGCACCCCCTCCCCCTACAAAACCAACAAATCGTATCATCCCAGAAAAAGCTCTTGACACGTTCAAACATTTGGTGGTTGTAAAAATGTTCAAGGCACTTGCATTCCGAACAAAGAAAGTGAAAAAAAATCCCTACTGGAGATTGCACAGCACGCTGATAGGTGCAAAGAAAAAGAGAAACATGTCAAGACCAGCAAAAACTTCACAGCAGAAATGTAATGAATGATAACGAGATTATCCATTTTATTGCTTCTATCTCGACGCGTACGCTCTTTGGAAATATGGCTAGACCACACAAGGAGGTGATGTTGAAAAAAGATGGAATTTTACTAGCGGAAGTTTTTTTTGGAACAATTGATTAAATTGATTGGATTATCGTGCATTTTTTATGGTTCTCGTGAGATTTTAAAACGTTTAAAAATTCACGTGAAATTCATGTAAAGTAACAACATTTATATCCATCATTGAACACTTTTCATTTATTTGGCTTACATCAGAACATATGTCACTGAATCAGCAATTTGACGCCTCAATACACGCTCGCCATATCGTTATGTACCACGCCTTCTTGTACCTAACGGGTCGAAAGCGAACACCATCTTTGGGCTCGCCGTAGAGTTGGGCAAGCTCGTGGTTCATCCTTCGTCACACACCGCGAAAGGTGGCCCTAAGTACCCTTCTTACTTCTTAATACTCCGACTGCTTGGAAGTCCTCCTCGAGCATGGTCCACGTCTCATGTTCGTAGAGAGCCACCTGTCTTTTTACCATTCTGTATGCGATACACTTGGAACCACGGGCGCTCGAATGAATCGTCCCCTGTAGACGAAAGAGGTGTCATCTGCGTACAGTGACAAAGTGCCGCCTTCTTGAGGTTCTGGCATGTCGAAGGTGAACAGTTTGAACAGGTTGAACAGGGCCTCGGGCCGGGGTGGTCAAGAGTGTAGTACTCATATTTAAGGACCTCAAGAAACTCCACGAAGGATTTATGATGGTCCTTGTTTGCCGGAATCACTTTCACGCCCTCGCTGTAGAGCCGAAAAGTACATTTTAGCCCTTTAGCGATCAGCTGGCGAATTTTCGGGTGTAAATCCTGTGAGAATCGGAAATGAGCTGGAAAGGAACCACCTATCCAGATGTGACGCGTCTTACCTGTCCGCTGGTTTGCTGTCGAATATGACAGATTGACTTGCTGCCTGGACGGGCCTGCTACGATCGCACTCGAGGTGAGTGCCGAACACGCTGTAGTGAGTAGCAAATATTAAGCACATTGTACACAAGAATGTAAGAGCTCTTTCACACCCACACATCCACCTCTCTCTCCAAAATAAAAAAATTGTATTGATCAAGCATCACTCATAATCTTGTTATGTTCGGATGTACTTCAGGACAAAATTTGATTGGCATTCCTTTTTATGTGCTCGCAAAGTCAAATGAGCGAACGCATCGAAAGAATCACCAACACATCGTGACAGGACATCGCGCGTACTTTTGACTCTGATCGAATATAGTGCGCCGTCGTATCAAACTATCTAGAAAACTACAAAAGTTCAATGAAACGGACGCAGTGGTTCATCCCGAACAAAAATCTAGAAAACGCTCATTAGACCGATAGCACTATATAAGTATGAAACCTGGACAATGCTCATGGAGGACCACCGTGTACTTACAATTTTCAAAGAAAATTACTGCGTATCATCTATGGCGGAGTGCATATGAAACTACATGGAGAATGCGAATGAACCACGATGTTCTGATGGGAGAACCATCGGTCGTTCACATCGCGATAATCGGACGACTTCAGAATGGCGGACAACTCCGTTAAAATGGTTCTAGACACATAAAGGCGAGGTGCGCAGCAAACAAGTTGAATATTCAAGTGGAATAGGATTTTCAACCCATCGGTAGACTGAGTGGTTAACGACGTGCAACCATAGACCGACTGGAAGGAAGAAATCTTTTACGTTCGGCATAGGCCACTCCGGTCTTCGTAACTATGAAAATCGAAAAAATTCTGACTTGTTTGAAGGATTTGGTCATTCTTAACTAAGAAATAGATTCCTCGACAAAAGAATGTTACTGTGAGGTAGACAGCTAAAAGTAATTGTGATTGCATTCACTTTTATTTCATACATCTTACACGTCGACTTCAATGTTGGCAAAAAATACGCTTTGGTAGAGCTCAATTATTTTTCCAAGATATTCTTCTTCTAGGATTTTGCAAGTTTATTTTAGTTAATTTATTGTCCACTCTAACCTTGCACTTCCATTGGTTGAATGCCTTCGATGCCAACCAATACATGCATTTGTATATAAGATAGTCCATAATACAGCTCCGAATAACTTAATACGCAAATGTTCATTATTCACGCCACTGCCGATATAATTATAATTCTATCTTGTACCTATTATACGTCTGCACATTTAAACAGAATTCGATGAATAATTTTAAATAATTACAAATAATTTTGTACTATTCCTTTTGTTGTCATTTTCTCATTGATTAAACGACAGTGATTACGGACTAACTTTCAAAATTTTCATCGAAAATACTGTAAATAAATTGTATTACAGATGGTCTGGTAATTAATTATCGAAACTTCGGTATCTCCAATCGCCAAATCCATGGGCATCTTGTTCATTTCGTTTTACGTTAGACATGTTATATTTTTTTTTATTTAATGCTGAAATACGTGAAAATGAAGTTTAAGACAACAGATCCGGAGAATCTATATGATATACTAGCGAAAGAAACCCAGCTTTGCCCGTGGTTGCAAATGTTAAAATGAACTATTTGCAGTACCGCACTTTAGATCGATTTCCGTGCTATTGTTTTTTTTCCTCAACTACTGACCCAAAGCTGTATTCTACTGATTTTCTACCTTTCCTCGTTAAATTAAACAACTATTTGTACTTTTTGTAAGACGAATCGATTAGGGAGAATTTTTTTGAAAATCGGTCAACCCATTCACGAGTTAAATCATCAGGAAGGGAGCCTAAACTAATTTTTATTTATATAGATTGATTTTCCGGATCCTGCCTCAATAATGTAACAAACAAGCGTGTTTCAACAAAGGTTGTAATACTTACAACGGAGCAGTACCCAAAGGTTAAGCTAATTTTCTCCATGGTATACCTTATTCATAATGATTTGGAAGTTTTCTACTTCAGAGGCCGGTCTGCATCTTATTGCATCCGCTTACTGCATCACTTTTCTGCTATAGTATGATTATAGTTTGTGTACATAGCTTTACTTCCTGTTGTACAGGACGTCGCAGATAATTATTCAATGGAATTAATTAATTATTATTATTATTTATTAATCATTAATTACTTGTGTAAATTGTAATTAGTTTTGTGCATAAATACATTTCAACATATAATGAATATCGTAGCCCTCTTCCTATTTTTCAATGGCTTTACATTCCAACTAGAAATAGGTCTGCTCTTCGACTGTTTTATACTAGCATTTCTGAAAAGTGAAAACTTTTCTATGCCTGCCAATAACATGGATATGTATCTTGTTTGGCATATCATCGCGGGTGGTTGTTGAGTGCGGTTATCTTCGACATGCTCCGTACGTTTTTTTTTCGCCGCCTAACCAATTGCGCATTATTGCGGATTTTTTTTAACCATTTGAACTATGAACGCCTATTATACAGAGATACCAAGCGAAACGTGGCATACAAGATCTGGCGTTGATTCAAAATACATTTTTTTATAAAGTCACTATTTGCTTATTCAGTAGCAAATTCAGAAGATAACATTTCACCATATTCTTCATTTATCATCCTACTCCTAAACACCCCAATGTTCCATAAATTTACGTAAATCCAGATTTTCTCGGACATTTCATCGATTCCCAACCATTCTGTGACCACATGATTAAAATTTCAAAACAAAGAGTAGCAGGTTTAATACAACAGATACTAACTCTGATATCGCCTCTTAACGATGGACACTGTAAACTAGGTGCTCAAAAGGTTATTGTACACACTTATTATTGCTGCTCTAAGTTGGAAGTGAACTTCATCGAAATAAACAGTCAATCCTTCAATGAAAAAAGTCGAAACCTTTTGCTATTGCGCGATCTTTACGATCCGCTTCTGTAGCTTTCTCAAATTGCTTTTTTCTTTTCTTTTTTTGGGTGCGTGACCTTCATACCCGCTTCTGTTATGCGCTTCTTGACCACCTGCTCAAATATTTTGTCCATTTTTGACTTTATTTTTTTCGTATACGTGATCTTTATTTACAATGCGCGACCTTTGTGTCCGCCTTTTATGTGCGCTCGCTTATGAAATGCGCCACACTGGAGTCCGCTTAATAAATGCGCGACTTTATGTCCGCTTCTAACTTGCGCGACTTTATGTCCGCTTCTAACTTGCGCGACATGCAAGTCCGCTTTTTGATTGCGCGACCTTTTGTCCGCTACTAAAATGCGCGACCTTCCGTCCGCTACTCCAATGCGCGACCTTTCGTCCGCTACAAGAAAGCGCGATACTTTTAGCCGCTTAAAAGCGCGCAACTAAATCCGCTATTTTCAAAAGCGCGGTCTTTTACCCGCTTCAAGTGCGCGACATTCGATGTCCGCTTTTCGTTGCGCGATTATGATGATCCGCTGTTGGTTTTTTTCGCACTGCAAATAGGTGGTTCCTTTCCGGTACACTTTGTTCCTACTAAATGTGCTGCGAATTTCGCAGCTCCTGGCAGGATCGCCATTGTGAGAATCGGAAATGAGCTGGAAACCACCTATCCAGATGTGACGCGTCTTACCTGTCCGCTGGTTTGCTGTCGAATATGACAGATTGACTTGCTGCCTGGACGGGCCTGCTACGATCGCACTCGAGGTGAGTGCCGAACAGGCTGTAGTGAGTAGCAAATATTAAGCACATTGTACACAATAATGTAAGAGCTCTTTCACACCCACACAAATCCGGATTGCCCTTTAGAAAAACCGGCGAAACTTCTCCTTCCGCTCTGGTCGTACCTAAAGTAGCTGCGATTGTTACTTCTTACGTTTCTTCGGTGGATTGCAGGCATCATCAATTGGCTACGACGAATATACGTTGTTCTGGAACAGCTGCTTGGATGGGTTACCCGCGCCTAAAAGTGCAGTGCGCTTCGGCACCTTTCCCGTGGTCAAGTTGGCCACCAAGCAGTGTTGGTAAAATCATTCATAAAACTCAATCATTGAGCGCTCCCGCGCGAACTAACTCGTTTGTGATTTTAAAGGAATGCATCGCGTCTGAGTTTTTCATGCTAAAACGGATCATTTCACTCATTTCCCGAAAAATCATTTCGCTCCTAAAAGTGTTTAAAAACAATTTGGGTGTAATTTAATGTTTGCCCATGCAAGAGTATCCATTGTTCTATGTGTTGAACGTTAATTTACTGTTAATTTACGAAGGAGAACAAAAGAAAACCTACGATGATTCAAATGGATGATTCAACTCAGCCATGATTTTTAGGTGCTGAGCTGGGTGCGTTTCAACTCACGTTTGATTTGAACCGTTCGTGAGTTTTGAGATTTTGGGTTTTTCCCAACACTGCCATCAAGTCTCCCATTACGCGTCCGGGAGAAAATAATGCCAACGCGACGAAGCGAAAACGTAAACACAGCGAACGAACGAGAAAAAAAACACCTGGAAAAATGCGCGAACAAAAAGCCCGTCCGTACGCGGTCCTGTCACTAACTGGAATGCTCTCAGCGCCATTTGGGTTTTCTTCAAAGTGCTGCTTCCACCTTGCAATCACCACAAGCTCGGCAGTCAAGATGCTCGCATCATCATCCCTGCATATTTCGGCTCGCGGCACAAAGCCTTTGGGGGATGCATTAAGCTTCTGATAGCTGATAGCACAGCTGTTTCATCTCTGTATTATCCAGGCGACGTTTCATCTCCTTAAATAAGCGCGTCTGCTGTTTCCTTGACCGTAACCCTCCAATTGCCAGAACCTCGAAAGTTGATCGTCCAATTGTTCATTCGTGATCGGAAGCGCTTGTACAACAGGGTATGAACGCCTTTCAATTACTGGACCTCCGGCAACCCACCCAAACACTGTTTTCCGGAGGGTAGGTAGACCATCCGAAAGTTGATAGCTTCGACTTAGCATCATTTTGTCCCAATCCAATATGCCGAACAGTATTTCCACACGTGCTGGTAGGTTGAAGTGCGGATCGGCCAATTCGACCCACTCTGGAATTTCCCATTGTGCAGTTTTGAATGGTTCAAGTGGCAATTTCGTTGTTATATTGGGGGTAACGAGAAACTCCGACAGTGAGACGAAGTAAGATGATTTCGAACTCACCTCGGCAACAACAGCTTCGGCAATTTTTTGGCTTGTTCCTCCAAATCCAACAACAGAAACATCAGATGCGAACGGTTTCAGTCGTAGTTTCTGCACACACGCACTCGTCATAAACGTCGACATCGCACAGGAATCTAGAACTGCTCGGCACTCTTGCAGCTCACCATTTCCACCACAAATGTAAACAACAGCAGTATGCAGTAAGGCCTGATCAGTGGATGCGATAAGCTGGACCTTCCTTGACACTCTATTCGCTTTCACATCGCTGCTCGGAATACGAAACGCCTCTGGTCCGGACGCTTCCATCGAGACAGGATTGGTAGGATGGACCAAATCGACAACTTCCGAAAATGTGCACAACTCGACTCAACTAGGTCCCGGCTGAGATTCCGATTCGTTGCCTCCTGTATTTGCCCTCAAAGACGAAACGCTTCTCGGGGCGCCACTTGGGATGGTATACGGTTTGGGATCGAAATGGAGGAGGGTATTGTGCCGCTGACCACATTCTTTACACGAACCACTTTTACAATCAGCAACAATATGGCGATTGCTGAAGCAATTTACACACAATCGAAGCTCTTTCACTCGTTGAAACCGTTGCGATGGAGATTTTGCGAGAAAGGAACGGCACTCGTTGATGTAATGTCCACCCGAACAATGGAAACAAGCGAACCTCTTCTTGGAATCATCTTCTCTTGTACTCACTAATACCTTCGGAAGTTGCTTGACACCGATGGGTTTGCTGCCGACACGAGCGGCAGGTTTGTGATCCTGTTCCAAATTCTCCAGAATGCGGCACCTATTTTGCAGAAAATCGACCATATCCTGCCACTTCACTAGATTGGTACCGGTTATATGAGATTCGAAATCCTAATGTGGACCACCATTGACTCCGAAAGTGTATCAAGGTTCAGTTTCAATGACGATAGAGCACGAAGATTTTTCTGCACAACATTCACGAGATCACGTAGGGAAGAAGAAGATTCACTGGGTATCGGTTTTAGTTGGAAGATTTCAGCAAGATGACGATCGACCAACCAGCGACGGTTTTCGTACCGCGCTTCAAGTGCTTTCCACAGAGAGGAGAAAGATTCTTCCGGAGTTTCGATGGTTGCAGCTTCACCAGAGAGGCAAGAACGCAAGTAATGCAAACGCTGCTGATCATTAAGGGACTCGTTCCGACGGATCAAGACTCTTCGTAGTGACCGCTAAAACGTGGAAGCGTGATATCCGGAAGTTTGATAGTCGAATCTGGGAAAGGCCGTTGGGAAACACTTGTGTCTAACTGGGGCTTTGCTTCTAATGGGGTCGAAAGGGGTTTCAGTTTCTTCGCTATTTGGAACGTAATTTCTCCCAAAAGATCATAAAACTCCTCACCTGTTGCTTCAACAGTTGAAACCTCATCATCTTTTATCAACCCGTGCAATTTGGTTTCGGTCTCAAAATAGGATTCGCGCATTTCATCTAAACCCGTTCTGCGAATTTCGAGTTGCAGCGGGTCATCGCCATCTTTGAAAGAGGTCACGAAGGTCAAAATTTTGGTAGCACGTTGCTTCATTGCTTGAAGCGTGCGTTGGAACGACAAAATAGACGCCTTTTTCTCAGCCGCCATGCTGAAGGCAAATTAGGTTGTGTGTTCAACAAAAGAATGCCGATACAATGGCCGAAATGACGCTATTGCATACAAAGAAAAAGCACCACACGATTCTATTCGGATGATTTATTAGACGCGCTTGCTCTAGCTCAATCGATCCACCTACCTTGCGTTCCTCTTTCGACCGGTTGCCAACCGAAATCCTCGGCGGATCATCCGGTTCGAAGGACCTTTTGATGTCCACGACGTCGACACTGTCGGGCTCCTCAATTCCAATGGAGCCTAATTTCTGGTTCGTTCCACTGGGGAAATTGTTTCTTTGCACTACGCGACACCCTTTAACGGTACTGTTTCGACACACAGATTCTCGGAACTGTCTAAACTTTCCTTCAATTCGCCTTCCAGAGGCAAATGTAAAAAATCGAAACAACTTATTATCCGATAACCGACACGACGCAAATCACTTTCAATAAAAACCCAATCTTCAAAACTGGGAGGTTCTTTCACTCGGACTTGTCCGAAAATAAAGCAACCGACTTCAACGATTTACAAGACGAAACTGATGTATATTTCTTTATGCGCGCAAATTTTACATCTAGAATATTTACAAAGGGATAACGGTTTTGTGTATGTATACATATGTGTTTATTTACTTCAACTGCCGGCTCGTTCTTCATACTCGACACTGACGACGACGCTAATGATGATGATGACGATCGCACGCTCGTACCTGCGTTGGACGATGATGATTCTTGTTGCTCGTTACTGCTGCTAGGGTAGATTCGTTAACTATTGGCTCAATTTACATTAAACACTAAGTAAAAAAAACATATTCATAAAAACATATTTAACCTCATAATGAGATTAGACAAGTCGAAGCAGAACGTCAAAGACGAAACAAAGAGTGCACTGTGTCCCCGGGCCCCCACAAAACTTATGTACTAAAACCAACCTTTTTTGTACATTTTGGGGCCCCACAAGTTGTTGGCCCCGGGGCCCCCTTCCAGCTAAATCCGGCCCTGCCTACATTTTATGTGCAACATCCCTTCCCCACACCTTTACCTTCTTCTAGTGACTCTCCCACCATCACTATAATTGTTTCTTTAGAGTGAAATCAGTAGTGATTCAGTTTCATTCCAAATTTTCGACCACTATTCTAGTTTTAGTGGGTAGCAGGGACTATGTCCAAGGGCTTGACGATCCCTCCCCAGGCCATCTGCGAGCTGTGGGGCTTGCCTAAGATGTGGTGAGGTTTGACAGTGGGCCCTGTTAAATTCTTATGAAAAGCTGCATGTATCCGCAAGTAGGCAGCACCAAAGCGATCGTGTGCCGCTCAAAGCGCACAAGCTCAAGTCCTGGTATTAGATGGGACGTTAAACAGCCCTGACACGACGGCCCTCCGACGAGACAGGAGGTTTGCGCAGGCCCAATAAGCCGCCAGGAAAACCAATAATTACGAACAATATGAGAGATTGCGTACCATCTATGGTGGGGTGCAGATGGTGGACGGTACGTAGAGGAGGCGAATGAACCACGAGTTGCATGAGCTGCTGGGAGAACCATCCATCGTTCACACCGCGAAAATCGGACGACTGTGGTGGGCCGGGCACGTAGCCAGAATGTCGGACAGTAACCCGGTGAAAATGGTTTTCGACAACGATCCGACGGGCACAAGAAGGCGAGGTGCGCAGCGGGAAAGGTGGATCGATCAGGTGAAAGATGACTTGCGGACCCTTCTTAGACTGCGTGGTTGGCGACGTGTAGCCATGGACCGAGCCGACTGGAGAAGACTCTTATATATCGCACAGGCCACTTCGGCCTTAGTCTGAATAAATAATAATCTAGTTTTAATCTGGATCAAAATAGAACAAACTCGCAGGGTCCCCAGCAGTGTTCCATTCAAGTTTTTCAAATTTTTAATTGAATGAAAATCATTATGTTGCTGCTAAGAAAGGCGCCGTAACTGCAAAGTGGATTGATCCGTAGACAAAATGACGCATTCATACACCAAAACAATTGAAAAATATTTGAATCTCGTGATTCATTCGTGGTTCAAATCTGCAGAAAATAAAACTGAGCGTTATATCATAAATCGACCAAGGGGTTCAGAAGTTACACCAAGTTGATCGTTAACTAAAGAATATACCTCCCCCACGCTTCTTTCCTCTCTTTCCACCACCACTATGACTATCTACTTAGGAGAAAGAATAATTGTTCCAAAGTGGGTTGAAATCGGTCAAACGGTTTATAAGTTACAATGATTTGATCGACAACAAAGCAATAGGTGCAGGAAATCTTGTTGAGGCATTCTTAGTTCCGTGGCATTGAAATGCAACCAACCAATTTCATTAGACGCTATTTCGGCCCCGAAGCCAGCTTGCAATCTATCCCTTCTCATTCGAAGACTGTCGTTACCAAGAAGTCCTCATCGGTCCAGATAAGCGGGGCCTTCCATGGTAGGTACCGAAGTGGATAACGCACGAATCTACGCTGCACGGCCTTGATTCTAGCCGATGCTGTTGACAAACAATAAACGTTAAACATCGTTCGCATCGAACAAACGATAACCAGGAGGTAAAAGTCGGGTGAGTTCGTTGATAAACATCATAAACAAAAGAGGTCCTTTGTGGTACACCAGAAGTATTGGAGAACTATTCAGACTGCGAAGATCCGATTTTCGTTACTCTCCGCAATACATCACATCCCCAGGAGCTGAAGATGGCTGATGCCACTCCAGAGGATACGAAGCCTCGCTTCACAAGCAATATTTCATAGTCTACACGGCCTTCAAATCCGTATAAACTGCTTCAACTTGACCGCCGGAGTCCATGGTACGAACACACAGCGAAACAAACTTTTTTTGTCTTTATTATCGAGACTTTCAGCCCGAGGCTGGCTCGTCTCGTATCAAACAAACTTTATTACATTCGTATCTACAGATCGCTTTGGATAGAATCCGTTCTGTGCGGTAGATATACGATTACGTAACGAGGGGCTGTCCATATACCACGTGGACAGGTTTTGGTCGGTTTAAGATACCCCCTCCCCCAGCGTGGACAACTGCCCATATAAATTTTCAAAAATTTATATGAACCGTGGACATTTGCCATACACCCCCTCCCCCCTAAACTGTCCACGTGGTATATGGACAGCCCCCGACTGTAAACGAACTATTTTCTCAAATCCTGCTTTTAAAAGCAGGATAATACAACTAGCGGCAGCATGATGTTCAAACAAACCCCTAGAAGAATATATAAATTTTTCAGTAGATCCGCTTTGATTTCATGCACACTGCAATCATCCAATGGGAGTTTGCCAAACGTGACATAAATAAAACATCATTCAACGAGCATCAACAATGGATTTTCTCAACTCCCGTATCAACGATCCGAACATACATC
Organism: Armigeres subalbatus; assembly: GCF_024139115.2. Classification (NCBI taxonomy): domain Eukaryota; kingdom Metazoa; phylum Arthropoda; class Insecta; order Diptera; family Culicidae; genus Armigeres; species Armigeres subalbatus. The sequence continues at coordinate 217,455,186 of NC_085141.1, read as the reverse complement.
TCGGCGCATCAGGAATCTTGATTATACCATCGAACGCTAAGTGACAAAGGATGCTGATGGTACAATCGCATTTATCTCAAGTGCGATGCCGCTGCTGTAACTCAATCTGGGAGACATCAGCCGCTCTTCGCAGCTGCTTCTTTCTTAGATTTCGGCCGGCCTTGTTCAAAGATGGTAAAATTCGCAAAAGGCTAGACAAACGAAATCTTGGAACCGGCAGTCTTTTGATTCCGTCCTGCTTATGGCTCCGGGAAATTTATGTAATTTAATATATGCCACAAACGATTACAAAGTGTTTTTGTGATTGGAATGTATAAACGACGAAAGGAACAGAAAATATGGGTTTTCCATTTCTGGTTGCCGGCATTTACCCGGTGAAGATGAAAGCGAACTCCTTCGGTTGCTAAATTGGAAACATTTGAGATTTTTTTTGTCGCTCTACTGAATAAATAAATGCCGACAAGGTGACTTTCGATTAATCTCTTCAATCGTAGGCAATCGGTAAATTGCGCTAGATGTGGTCAAATCGTTCAGACCACTCATTTCTCCAACTTCCCAGTCAGTGGTGTCCATCGAATCTGCTAGCGCGTGACACCCGAAAATTGTCGTAATTTTTCATTATGTTGAGAATTAATTACGGTCATTAATTTATAGCTTTGGCCACGCGCTCACTTCTTGGCAGAAGGCAACTGCTATCTCAATTCGATTATGTGTATGTCATGGACAGTGCCAAATATCAGCCAAGGCCGGGCAACATTGAAAAAGGATCAATACATCGCCAACTGTGTGCGCGTGTTGCTGACAAATCGTTGATAAAACAACGTCATCAATGTAATTACCGAAATCAACGTATTGTGGACTCAATAGATTCGGCCTACATTTCAATTAGTTTGTTCTTCAGAGAACAGAATACCAGGGGTATGTAATATTTCGTTATACATATTTCGAAACAAAGTTATGAGGAATTTTTGAACAGCATTACGTGGCACTCCCGCACAATCTTCGTGGCACAATCTTCAAACAAATAGTATTCGGCAATTTGTATGTATTGATTTTTAAATGGTTCGAATTCATCGAATCCCATACCGTACATCCTTCATCACGCCCAACCAATCTCCATAGTAAAGTTTCTCGTGTAGATAGCCACTTTGATAAAGGTTCTTCCGCGCTTTACTCATACCTGGACTTTCCGGACGAACGAGGAATGTTGATTAAGTGTGAACGCCACCAAATGGAAAGGACACAAAAAAGAACACCATCCATGGCGTGCTTTTGCCAAGTGGTGCCAAGCTTTGCCTCAATCAAGCAGTCCATTCCGGTGGTAATTGCTGGTCATAATTTTAACGATGTCATGACCACTGCCTAAACCGTTAATCTATCATCTGTGGGATATAGTCAGCAAAGTGAGCCTCTGAGCTAATTGATGGACTAACCTTTCAAGTTACAATAAAAAATAAGACGTTGGAAACCCATCAATCCCGATTACAAGAATGCGTTCCATCGACCTTCACCGCAATAACTTTCGTGTAACTGCGGGGCTTTGAAGTTTTTATTATTCCTCGAACACTATTAATTGCATAATCCGACATCAGGGTAGGGAGGCGATGCGCCATGTGATAACTTTGAGAAGGCTGTAACGACATCTGAGACTGAGTCTGCTTCAATACCAACGTTCTTACCTTTAAATCGCCGAATGCAAGTGGAGCAACAACGTACTGAAAACTTTTTCGCTCCCGGAAGCTTCGAGTCGGAAACAGTCGTTCGAAACTTTTTGAATGGTATGCTGGCTCCATCATTACTTTTGCCGCCGCCAGCAAGATAGTATCTTCGGTGTGCCGTCTCGTCGCACGCAAAAACGGCACTTGGCGGTATATAACTTCTTAGTGATCGGAGACATTTTCCGTGGCTCTTTAGATTATTGCCTTCAGAACAACGTACCCCCAGCCAGTGAGGTGCACCTGCACAGATAGCGAAGTTCACTTCATTAAACTTGTTCAAGCGATTATACTCAGATGAAGCTGCCAGGTGGCACCTCGCTTGATTTATGATTGGCATACAGGACCATAATAATGAGGATCGTAAGTTTTCGAAATATGATCAAATCGAGTCCGATAAGTGGCGAAGAAGTAGTGTGCGCAATATAACAATCGTCAATAATGTTTTCTTGGATTCTCACTCAACTAGCATGTATCGGAAACATATTAACAAGGTACACAGAATAAAATAATGAAAACTAATCAGCGAATAAAAATTACAATTGAATGGCATGAATCGCGTAAAACTGACATGCACAGATAGAAAAAGTTGTTGAAATTTACCCGAAAGTAATGCACATAAAGGGAATGCCAAAAAGAGCGTAAACTTCAACGATATTATCACCTGAATGTATGCAATTTGTACTGCATTATGTCACTTTTTATTCGAATAAGTGTCATAACGCTAAACAGATAAAAATATGTTGTGATTTTAAATGTATTTTCATGCACATATTTGGAGCATGCAAATAAACGTAACATTCAATCGATCTTACTATTCTTTTAAATCGAAATAAGTTTAAACGGTGCTTGCTTGTAAAATTCAATCAAATTTTATTGAATATCGAATGTTAATTTGTTTGATGGAATAAACTGCAATTTTACACGTCGTTGAATTTTCAAAACTATTTGATGTGTATGTAAATAGCATACATTTAGGGCAAACTTGTTGGAAAAGATCCATGTACGCCCAGAATAGTGTAATTTTCCACGTTTTTATTACTTACGCGCTGCTTACTTTTCATTATTTTTTTTCTGTGTGGTTATGTGACATTATATTCATTACTTTTCTTACATTTACAACTTTTCCTGTCTATGTAATACAGGCAGAAGCTGTAGATGTCCGTTGCGATTGATTTCATGCTGAATGTAAAGAATATCACTGAAATATTCGGATCACAGCAAATTCGAACTAAAAATATTAATTTTAATTCTCCCCTAATCGATTTTTCTTCTAACACCTTGTAAACAAGCTCTGTGAACTGTAAAAATAAGTGAGGTTAAGTTAGAGTTTGCTATAGTTGCGGAGTAAAGTCGCGGTGTTCAAACGCGTAAAATATTTATATAAAATTAGCGGATTGCCAAAGTTTCTCCATCCGATCACTACAATAACGCAGGATTGTCTCCTTAAAGTAAGTATTTAACGAAATCTGGCGAGATGAAGGACAGATTGCTTTGCCGAAAAGAAATCTGGCGAGTTTAAGCACAGATTCTCATTGGTAGAAAACGGAAAATTTAATCAAATGGCAATCTGTCGTGGAAAAGGACAGACTTGCCCTAAAGAAGACAAACTGGCGAGAAAAAGGGTCAGTTTGTTGAAGCCAAATGGAAAAGCATACAAAAACAAGTTTACCAATAGCTGTCTGTCTATAAAAAGGACAGATTAGACAAATAGAGAAGGAAATAATGAAAAAGGAAACTGCTTCAATGAGATTGTTTTCGCCTTTCTGATTTTGATGCTCGACTGATGTTCTGGAGCCTGGCAAGCCCAAAAATTGAAAACAAAACACAGGTCGTACACACTGAATATCTAGCATTAGACAACGGACAGGACATTCAAATAACACCCAGTGGACAAAATGGAGAATTTTTCGCTTTGTGAAAAAAATTTCTCCTTATCAGGGCGAGCATCGAACTCATTCCACTGCACATGCGCCTAGATGACTGACATCGCTAATCGCACGGCCACTAAATTCTTCTCGAATCAGCTTTCTCTTGTGTCAAATAATGGTCCTGTAAAAGAACGATTTGTTTTCAATAATGTGTATTTCCAATCCCGAACAGCAACAAAACCGAAACCACTGACGCTAACATCAGCCACTCGATGACTTTCTGCACAAACGCTATAAACGCCATCTCCATTTGGCTAATAAGGGTAGCATGAAGAAAAAGAAGTCGAAGGATGATATTTGAAAAGAATGCACGGGAAAGCATACGGATTTTTTTAAACTCTTCTCAACAATTCTAGGAGCAATTTAAATAAAAACGGTTGGCAGTACGAGGTTGGACTTTACTTAAAGTCAAATATTTCAAAATAAAATTCAGAATCGAAATGATATTTTTCTAATACAATAAAAGAAAAGCCCAACCCTGCTAACCGTTTTTAATCAAACTGTTCCTAGAATTTGTGAGAAGAGATTTAAAAAAAATTGCGTCTGCTACCCATGTATTTTTTTAAAATATCATCCTTCGACTTTTTCTTCTTGATGCAACCTTTATTCGTCAATAACAAATTTATTGGATCGTTCCCAAATTGGAAACATTTTTGCGGGGGAGGAAACCGATAATTTATTCTAACACTCTCTTATACTTTGTTTATGCTCTAAAATCATCACTCATTGTTGCATGTTGATTTGTTACATGAGTAATGCTGATTCTATGAATTATGAACGGAAAAACTATCAAAGTATGAAAATGTTGCGTTTCATATTACATTCGGGCTATAACTTTGAAAACAGAAACTTTCATACGCAATACGGGATATTTATTTTATCACAACTCAAGTATAAGTGTCCTGGCGACAGAACTGACAGAGACCCATTATATGGTCATTAGGGATTTTTTTATTTATCATCAGACTAAGGCCGGAGTGGCCTGTGCTGCACATAAAAGACTTCTCCATTCAGCTCGGTCCATGGCTGCACTTCGCCAACCACGTAGTCTGCGGAGGGTCCGCAAGTCGTCCCCCACCTGATCGATCCACCTTGCCCGCTGTGCACCTCGCTTTCTTGTTCCCGTAGGATCGTTGTCGAGAACCATTTTCACCGGATTACTGCCCGACATTCTGGCTACGTGCCCGGCCCACCGCAGTCGTCCGATTTTCGCGGTGTGAACGATGGATGGTTCTCCCAACAGCTGATGCAACTCGTGGTTCATTCGCCTCCTCCACGTACCGTCCGCCATCTGCACCCCACCATAGATGGTACGCAACACTTTCCTTTCGAAAACTCCCAGTGCGCGTTGGTCCTCCACGAGCATCGTCCAGGTCTCGTGTCCGTAGAGAACTACCGGTCTTATAAGCATTTTGTAGATAGTCAGTTTGGTACGGCGGCGAATTCTATTCGATCGGAGCGTCTTGCGGAGTCCAAAGTACGTACGATTTCCTGCCATGATGTGTCTCCGAATTTCTCTGCTGGTATCGTTATCGGCAGTCATCAGTGAGCCCAAGTACACGAATTCTTCAACCACCTCGATTTTGCCACCATCGATAGAAACTCGTGGTGGGTGACTCACATTAACCGCTCTTGAGCCTCTTCCTATCATGTACTTCGTCTTCGACGTGTTGATGACTAGTCCAATCCGTTTAGCTTCGCTTTTCAGTCTGATGTAGGCTTCCTCCATCCTCTCAAAGTTACGTGCCATGATATCAATGTCGTCGGCGAAACCAAATAACTGGACGGACTTCGTGAAAATCGTACCACTCGTGTCAATCCCTGCCCTTCGTATTACTCCTCCAAAGCGATGTTGAATAGCAGACACGAGAGACCATCACCTTGCCGTAACCCTCTACGGGTTTCGAAGGGACTCGAGAATGCCCCTGAAACTCGAACTACGCACATCACCCGATCCATCGTCGCCTTGATCAACCGTATCAGTTTATCCGGAAATCCGTTTTCGTGCATTAGCTGCCATTGCTGGTCCCGATCGATTGTATCATATGCGGCTTTGAAGTCGATAAATAGATGATGTGTGGGCACGTTGTATTCGCGGCATTTCTGCAATACCTGACGTATGGCGAACACCTGGTCTGTGGTAGAGCGTTCACCCATAAATCCCGCCTGATACTGCCCCACAAACTCTCTTGCAATTGGTGTTAGTCGGCGGCATAAGCTTTGGGAGAGTACCTTGTAGGCGGCGTTCAGCAATGTGATTGCGCGGTAGTTGCTACAATCCGATAGGCGATAGGGCGATAAGCCCTTTTTGTAGATGGGACACACGAAACCTTCCATCCACTCCTGCGGCAGAACCTCATCCTCCCAAACCTTGGTAATCACCCAGTGCAGCGCTCTAGCCAGTGCCTCACCACCGTGTTTAAACAGCTCTCCTGGTAGTTGGTCAACTCCAGGGGCTTTGTTCTGTTTCACCGGTCGATCTCCTCCTGGATTTCCTGGAGATTCGAAGCCTTTCCTGCGCGCGTGCTCCTTGGTTCATTACCATATCGCCACCGTTATCTGCCATTTCACCATTCAGATGCCCATCGTAGTACTGCCGCCACCTTTGGATCACCTCACGCTCGTTTGTAAGAAGGTTCCCGTTTATGTTCTTACACATATCGGGCTGTGGCACGTGGCCCTTACGTGAACGGTTCAACTTCTCATAGAACTTTCGTGCGTTATTAGCGCGGTACAGCTCCTCCGTCTTTTCACGGTCTCGATCTTTCTGCTGGCGCTTTTTCCTCCGGAAAATCGAGTTTTGTCTGTTCCGCGCCCGTTTGTATCGTGCCTCGTTCGCCCTCGTGCGGTGTTGCAGCAATCTCGCCCATGCTGCATTCTTCTCCTCAACTAACTGCTCACATTCGCCGTCATACCAGTCGTTTCTCTGATCCGGAGCCACCGTGCTCAGTGCAGCGGTTGCGGTGCTTCCAATGGCGGATCGAATATCTCTCCAGCCATCTTCAAGAGATGCTGCGCCTAGCTACTCTTCCGTTGGGAGTGCCACTTCCAGCTGCTGCGCGTAGTCTTGGGTTAGTCTACCGTCTTGTAGCCGCCCAATGTTAAGCCGCGGCGGACGACTCCGACGCGTGTTGATCACCGTCGAGAGTTTTGAGCGCAGACATACTGCGACGAGGTAGTGGTCGGATTCAATATTCGCACTGCGGTAAGTGCGTACGTTCGTGATGTCGGAGAAGAATTTACCGTCGATTAGAACGTGGTCGATTTGGTTTTCCGTTACTTGATTAGGTGATTGAATGGTCATTAGGGATCCTATATGTGAATGTAGGTCTAATGCAGGCCTAATGGTCATGTAAACAATCTTTAGAATCTGGCCGAACATTTGAGAAGTTCTTAAACTGCATTGTAGTTTTACATTCATGTGTTTTCGGAGAAAGAAAAGAATATAATATGGAGTAGAACACGCAACAAATCAATCGTCGATGCATATTTTTGATTGTTTATGCTTAACGTTAGCCTTAACGTTAAGATCTATCCGCTATGCTGGTATAAAAAAAAAACAAGAGAAAATGTTGTATACAAATATTTTGATGCCTTTTGAAATGTTTGTGTACTTCACACGATATCGGATCTAAAAAAGATATGTTTACATTTTTATATGAAATTTCGGGTACAAAATAATTAAAGAAAATGAAGTAAAAAGATAGTGTAGATCTTTATGTGTTTTTCGGCGAGGCTGTTTGAAAATCGTAATCTGGTCGATCATGCAAATCATTGATTTTCTTGAAAGAAAGTTGTTGCTTGTCGAACATTGCTTTTGATCAACAAACGGCCATCCACAAAGTAAGTCACGCTTTCATGGGGAGGGGGGTTCCGAGCAGCTTTTCATCACGATTCATACAAAAATTTTAGAGGTTCAATACAAACATTGTGACGAAAGGCAGGAGGTTGAAATTCGACGTACTCTATGGAGCTTCCACAGTAGGAAGCGTAAAATCGGTGTATTGAATAAGCCCTTGTTTTATTAATTGTTTTCTTTTGAGCCATCTACTTCTACTCAATATTTTTAACACCATTGAATTATCCGGATATAGTGCAACCGATGCTTATGAGCTGCAGTGAACTTCAATGATTTCGATGTTTTCCCATCACGGCACTACCCAAAAGTGCGTTGTTTTCACTTAAAACCGTAGTTTTGGCCAATTATTAAAATAGGAGTAAAATGACATTTCTAGCACTAGGTAGTTTGCCCTTAATCATATGTAAACAATTTATCCAAAGACGAGTTAAATTTATCTAAAGTGGACTTTGATCAACTCAAAATTGAGAATAATGAATTTACTCAAATTTAGGTTATTGGGCTGAGCAACCCCGGTGAGGTGCTTGCATCTTGCTCTAGTTTTGCAAACAATCATGGGAAGGAAAGGGAAAACTACCCAAATTTGGATAATTTTTGTTTGTGGTATTCTCATCAGTATACGTATATTGAACTCAAATTTTGGGTTGATTTATCTGTCCGTGTGTTAAACAAAAGCGATGCTGGGAGTTGGGAAGAGTGCCATTGTATCGCGCGGTATCGCATATGACAGGCGTTTCACTCTGATGCTGATTAACGGCTTAGAAAAAGAGAATATTCCACATTTTCTTCAGACTCAGTGTTAATCTTTTAGCCTTTCTAGTATATTAAGTAGGTAATTATCAATTATTGATTTGTGCTCTAACCCTCAAGCGCAAAGAAATTTGGACCTTTTTTGGTGGAAGTCAGGGACTATTTAAACCAAAAACACCATTGACACAATCCACGCACTTCTACGCCAAGGGACAAAAATTTCAAACTGAAAATTAGGATCCAATATCTGTAGGACACGAAAACATACATATTGTATTACAAGAAAAAAACATATTTTTACTGGAAAATGATTTGGGAACATTGTTTAATAGCCAATTAGAGTAGCAGACTTTTAGTATAAAAAAAGACTCCCTAATCATATTTTCACAAATGTGCTCCATCGCAAATATATTGGTGAATACGTAATTATATACAGTTTTAATTACCTTTTTGAGTGCATATTTTATTGCTTCATAAATTTTAGTTTTTATGAGATATTTGTACTTTAAAAATGTCACATTTCAATGTCACTAAAATGGTGTCGCGTTACGAAAATAGTCATATAATTGATACTATACAAAAAGTACAAACATTGGAAAAGAAATATTTCGGATTCTCTTAGTACTCGTTTAGAGCTTTCTTTTCGTGTATTAAGATCCAAAATCAGAGCATTTCTCATAAAGTTACACTAAGGTACAAAAATATGGTGTCGCGTTACGTGAATTCAATGTGCTTTTGAAATAAGGGATAAAAAGCTTTCGGTTTATTGATACAGTATCACAATGGCTTATAAATTGAGGAAAAGTTTCTTGTGAAAGGGTGTAACGGGGTGTGTCATTTGGTAACTGTCCATACTACAAACAATGGGTTCGCGCACCAAAATGTTACGAAGTGGTGGGAAATTACAAATGTTTGGTGTTGCGTAGTACTCATTGAGGTCGTTCATTAATAAGTCACGTGAAACTTTAGTTATTTTTTTATTGGAATGGATTGTGAGGCTTTTCAAACCTATCTCTCAGCGCTCAATATCACCATGCACTCATTTGAGTAAACGCAACGAACAATTTGCTCTCGAACACGGTTTCCTTCTACCATGTCACGGACCGACAAACATGTTTGTGGATGTTTGCATTATAGTTTTTTTAATCGTTCGTTTATTTGAAAGGCTCATTTGAATTGAAGCGTTACGGAGCCACTTTCAATACAAGTTTTATCTTGATTTTTCAACATCTTTTAGCTTCGAGGAGCCGAGAGACTCGTATTTTTATTCTGCATTTTATTTGATGATTCTTACAATTTTTTTTTGTTAGTTTTCCACTCACTAGCTCGGCAATTTTGTTTTTTTTTCTTTAACCGAGATCGTTACAGCCGAGTGTTCGATCCGTAATTTTTTCCTGATATCTCAGCTGAATAAAATGTTTGTTTATTACAGCACTCAAAGAAGCAGCCGTAAAAATATGTCAATCTAGTCGATATTTCAGCTTAAGAATTTTAACAGAGACTTGCACAGTCAATATCGGTTGAATAATTTAAGTTAGTAATTACTGCAAGAATAATGGCCTATCGAAAAAAGTTAACAGAGGGTTACTAAGTAAGTAATAATAGGAAAACCTAGGGTAAATAATGTATTTTGGACATCTGAATATATTTTGGACTTTTCGTTATATTTTGCCTGCTTTTCAACCTAGCTTTCTTTTAATTAAATAGGAATCATGTGTCTTTTTAGCCTCTTTCATAATCACACTTCTAACCACACTTTTGTAACAAAATAAATAAAATATAGCCAAAAGTCCAAAATATATTCAGATAACCAAAATACCATCGATGCCCTATTACCATTTGTTGATGTATATGAAAAATGCTTAGAATAAATCGAGACTCCAAACCGTATACTAGAGCTAAAAAACGCACTTGCATTTCAAAATGCCAAAAGTGCAATTTAGCGATGGTGTCGCGTTACGAAATGCCGCGCGTTATATTTATCGTATTCAAGGCGAAAAATCTTAAAATGAATCATGTGTTTCATGTTTGAATCATATGTTTCCGAAGCTAATTTTCGAATGCAGACCTAATTTCTCGCTGAAAGTCGGCTCCTCATGGTGTCGCGTTACGCTGGAATGTGTCCATTGACGAACATCAAAATTTGAATAATTCCTGGCGAGTGTATTGGCTGTAGTGACCCCTACCAAATATCAGTAGGAGTCAAAATGGGTCCTTCCTCCTGACCATAGCTCAGTCCAGACTACATCAAAGTCACATCAAAGTTCACAGTTCTCCCTGTCTAGGTTACTGCAAAACTTCATAATACTGCCTTTCGGTTGATTAGCTTTCCGCGAACCTTGCTTTTGGGGAACCTGGCAATGTTGTGCGTCAGGCCTCCACCAAAACAATAAGACCAAAGCCAAATACTACGCACAAACCCAGATAATTGTAAACATCCAGGGCACCCCCAACCGGAAGCGAGGATATCAGGAATGGAGGTTTTATGATTTTTCCGGCGGAAACTGGGCGGTTCAATACAAATTTGAAACGTAACGAAATCATGATGCCAACAACAAACCTGCCTTTACACTTGGGAATAAATAATGAAGTTGGTGACGGTTCCAACCGAAAGCAGCAAGGGATCGGACCCCTGCCGGCGTCATCTTCTTCACACCGAAAATTGGCGACTGAAGCAAATAAATCAAATTTTCTAGATGTATTATTTGTCAAAAAAGATAAGGAAACCCAACTCAGGAATGATAGCTTATTGAAACTAAATTCAAAACAAATCTGAGGTGTGAAAAGTCATTGTATATAATTGAGTACAGTATGGCTAATCTAAGGTATTCATAGTAGATTGAGCTCTGTCGCTACCAGTCAATGTATGCGAGCCTTGGGGAACCCCAGATGTAACATTGACTGGTAGCGACTGTTTCCCTTCAAATCGTACTATTTGTTGGCGGCCTGTAAAATACGATTCAATCCACTTAAGGAGTCTCATCTCAATTCCCAATTTTTCAAGCTTGGAAATCATCATAGGAATATCAAGTCTACCGAATGATTTGCTAAAGTCTGTGTAAAGCGTCTCAACATGACTACCTTTGTCCATTTTTTTTTTTCCTTGTCGGGTATATTTTATTACTGCGACCATTTTTTTGATCTATTGTAATATATTCCCCTTGCTATGTCATTATGGCGTATCGCTATTGGAAGTGATCGTCATTGTTTGACTAACAGCTTCTCCCCAACACGGCTCAGCTTTTCGAATGAAATGCACCACCGAATTGGGATTTGTTCTACCAAGCTCAAGTGGTTCTATAAGCCCCTTGGTGAAGAACTTTTGTCTTGTTCGAAAAATTGCCGGACAACGGCATAACAGATGCTCCGAATCTTCTTTTTCTATGTCGCAGAAGCGACATAGATCATTCTGAAGTTTCCCTATAAGCTTCAAATGATATCGACTCGGACAATGACCTGTAATGAGACCCGTATAAGTGCTTAGGTCTCTTTTAGGCAATTCTAAAATGTTGCGAGTCATGGAAACATTTGAAGTGATAAAACGTTCCGATTGCCTGGCATTAGTTGCGTTCCTAAAATTGGTTTCTATTTTCATAGATATACCTATGCCTTCATCTCCACACGACGAGAAAAAGTTTAAAAGCTGCAAAAAGGTTCTGGTCCTGTAAACCGACTTGATGATCCGAGTCTCGCCAGCATATCGGCTTTTTCGTTACCATCTATTCCACAGTGTCCTGGAACCCAATATAGATTAACTTGGTTCCGACAAGACAATTTTTGGAGGGACTGAATGCATTCCCAAACTTGTTTTGAAGTGCATTTTGCCGACTTCAGAGCATTCAAAGCTGCTTGGCTGTCGGACATTATGCATATATTTGAGTGTCTGTAGTTCCTACGCAAACATATTACAGAACACTCTAGAATTGCGTGAACTTCCGCTTGGAATACGGATGGCCAACTTCCCATGGGAATCGATATGTCTATCCCAGGGCCAGTAACTCCTGCTCCCACATGGTTGTTCAATTTTGAACCGTCAGTATAAAACGTAATTGATCCTGAACGAAGTGTTGGTCCTCCATTCAACCATGTATTGCGCCCAGGATCAATTACTTTGAATAGTCTATTGAAATTGTATTTTTTCTCCATCCAGTCCTCATTGTTTATTACTAGGGAGTTTATACTGAAGCTTTTTAGAATGCTAAGATGACCCTTAAGGTCACCTCCTAAGAGGTTTTCGGATCTTCTGATCCTCAAGGCAATCTTTTCAGCTTCTAATTGTACAATTTGATGCAGAGGAAGCATTTACAGTAAAGCATTTAGTGCACTCGATGGTGTACTGCTCATTGCACCTGTAATTGAGATAGTCGCTAACCTTTGTCCATAGCATTCAATGAGTTATTTACAAATTCTAAAAGATTGGTACACGGTGTAAAAAATGGATTATTATCGAAGTTTCATGTACCTCTGACTTTTTTTCACAGAAAGTTAGGCAAGGTCTTTAGAAATGAGGAACGGGGTGTTTTAGAATATTTCATCGGCGATTTTTTGATGATTTTAATTATGTTCTTCTCTAATATACCGTACAAAAATTCAATTGATAACCCAACAACGGATCAATCATTATAATTAATTCTCAAAATTGAAAATGTACACATTTGTAGATTTTTTTAAATAGAAAACCTATCTTAAAATAGATCTAAATATTTGAAAAATATCAATTTCTGTAATTCAACCCTTCCTGAACTATGTTTTTATTACTTTTTTTGCGTTATTTTTAAAATTTTTAAGCAATTATCATTTTTATCCAGCCCAAATATGCTTCTCTATACCTAGAATGTTGTATTCACATTTCTTTCTTCTGAACATCCTTCTATTGCTAATTGATTCAAAAAGTTTAGGAATACATGAGATAATGGTCACTCCACGATAATTTCTAATATCAGATTTTTTCGTTTGCCAACTTTTTCAAAAACATTGGTGGAATTCCATCTGGTCCGGATCCTTTTGAGACATCCAAGTTCTGTAGAGCTGCCAAAATCTCAGTTACATTAATTTGGTTAACACCAACACTGTTTAAATGATCAGGAAAATGTGAAAAATATTCATAATCACGATCATTTTCAGAATAATCGGTATTTGTCTCTTGAAAAAAGGTTGCAAAAAAAGTACAAATTTCATCAACATTATCTCCTTATTGTTTATAATAAGTTAATTTCGATGGAAAATTGCTGGATTTCAACTTGATTTTGGCATAGTTAAAAAAAAGTTTTTTGGACATGATTTGAATCAATTTTTGGTATTAACATTATACTCCATAAGAGCAGAAGGCATGGCTAAACTAAGTTGATCGCAAATATTCAAATAGTTTTCTAAATTTTCTTGACTCGTGTATTGTTTATAAATTCTGTGAGCCTTTTACTTTCGGTTTTTCAAATTTCTCATTATGGCAGCAATTAACTTCGCTTTGGGTACAATTTCAAATCAGCCCGTAGACCATTATTTCATCTTCTCGGATAGTCTTAGTTCTATCGAGGCACTCCGGTCGATGAAACCTGTTAAGCACGCATCTTACTTTCTTACAAACATAAGAGAGCAGATGCGTGTTTTGGTCGAAAGATCATTCAAGATTACCTTCGTTTGAGTCCCTTCTCACTGCTCAATCTACGGTAATGAGAAGGCAGACTCGCTGGCAAAGGTGGGCGCACAGGAGGGTGAGGTTTATGATAGACAATACTCGAGCAACGAGTTTTTCCCATTAGTCCGTCAGAGTACTCTTCAAAGTTGGCAAAGAAATTGGACACACAACGAACTGTGGTGGTGATGGCTATTTTCCATAGTTCCAAAAGTTTCTGGGCGAGCGTGGTTCAGAGGTGAGGACTTAAGGCGAGGCTTCATTCGCGTGATGTCGAGACTTATGTCCAATCACTATTCACTAAACGCACATTTGTACAGAATAAACCTTGTCGATAGCAACTTATGTAGGCGCGGTGCCGGTTATGATGACTTTGATCACGTAGTTTGGTTCTGCTCGGAAAATGACGCCTCCAGAGAGCGACTATTGGATACCCTTGTGGCCCGAGGTAAACAACCCTTCAGGGAAGTTCGAGGAGTTTTGGGAGATCGTGATGTTGTCTATATGCAGGCCATTTATGGTTTTCTTTGTTCTTCTGACATCAAAATCTAATATTTTGTTATTTTTTTTCTCTTTCTTCAAAGTTTTTTTTAAGTCTCTGCCTTTCTGTTCCGTAGAGCTCCGTAGCTCTGGCCATCCGGAAGATGCTCTCAGTCGAACCATTCCTCGAGCACGACGACACGCCACATCGTCCCTGACGCCAAATGCCCGGATGAGAAGCTGAAATCTCCTGATCCCAAATCCTAAGCCCCGTCCATCCTTAAACATTGTAAACTAACCTCGAGTCACCACGAGTACGCTGGCTTCTATCCCTCTCTTACTAACTGTACAATAAAATGATATTGATTGTATATATCACAAAGAACCATGGCTCCGTAAAGTGTTATACACGCCTGAGCCTACCAAACAAACGAAATTGGAAAAAAAATTCATTTGGTTGTTAAACCATGCCAGGTTTTTGGAGCTATAATTGCGACGTTTCCTCACGAGTGGTACTTTATTCCGAAGAATGTCCAATAAAATTGCATAAAAGTCTGCTACAGCACATTCAATGTCTGCTTGATTTTGTAAAATTTGTTGCCAATTATCTCCATTCAATTTTTGTTTTACGTTGTCAAAATTTACATTTTTATGATCGAGAATATTTTGGAAATCATAGCCGTAAAGGTCATTGTTTCGATGCACAAATACAGAATATTCAACTGCTGTGTGGAATGCTTAATTTTTCCATAAAGGCGATAGAGACTCATTTACACAGAAATTATCGAGAGTGTTTGTGAGTAAAAAGTCCAATTTTGTCGATTTTTCACATGATTAATTTGGCTCAGACCTAATCATGCAGTTTTTTCAAAAATAAATTGTCAAGTCTCATTTTCACCGACAACTGGTAGCAAAATACTTTCAATCTCAGAATCTGGAATGAAGTCTGCATTACGCTGGTTGAAATCGCCGTAAATGTGAACTTTGAATTCAGGAGGAAAATGAGACATAATTTCATCAGCATTGTTGAAGGACTTTTCATATGATGATTTACAAGCTTGCTCTGGAGGAAAGTACACTGTTGCAAAAATGTGAGTTTCACCATCAAGATGCGTTTTTACCAGGTATCTGGCACCCCCAATCCTACCCACTACGTTTGACAATAGCCAACATCTTTGAGTTTCCCATTGTTCTATTGAAATTGGGTTTCCCACTGACAATTCTATTTTGTAATCAAACCATTATTCCGAACTGATTTTTTCCAATTGGACGTAAATATTTCTCACCATTTTTTCAAGAACTTGTGCGAAAGTATGAATGCGAGGTGTGGTTGAACAAGAATATTGATGCCTTTAATAAATTTTCCATATTTCGATCGGCACCAAGCGCTCTACTTCGCCAAAAAATCACGATATTTGAAACATATTTTCAATAGGGGATTTTCGATGACGTCTTCGTGTTAAATTAATCGATGATTTTGATGCTGGCATCACAAACATGGCCGCTTCGCAGACCCCTGGTTTTTACCCACACATGCTCAAATTCATTAAATTTGGTTGAATCAATGAGCTCCGAATTAAGTTTTGAGGAGATTGCGATGAGAACACCTTTGCCAGACGTTCTTTTCGCTAAGACGAAATCTCGGTCATCTCTAAAAACATTATAATTTCTACCAAAAGCTTCTTAGCTTTTAACGCTTTCTGACCAACTTGTTTCAGTTCCTGAAATAATAGAGAAACAGGAACTCAATTTTTTTATGTATTTCGTTCATTTTAAAAGCACTTTTCATTCGATTGAAGTTCTGACAGTATACAAGTACTTCAGTTGCCTGTGCGTTTGATGAAGTTTTTGGTAGTTCGTCAATAACATTACAATTTTCTACGACGAGTGCGTTAAGTTGACCGGAAGTACTATTTGTTGGTCGCATTCTACAGCTTCCGACTGCGTCAATTCCTTTAAAAATCCGTCTGTTAACAGGAGCACGAAGTACAGTGATTTTGTGAATGAGCTCCTTGGCGCTGGTCCAAATGTCCAATTGGGACATGATGAGCTGTCTTGTCTAGGGTTCAGTGCTTCTCTTCGTTGAAAATTTATGCCGCGGTTTTCAACTGGTCCCGAAACATGGCTTTTGCTGCTGAAAGTAGATCCTTATCCGGGGGGAGAAATCCAGTACGATTGTGATTAGCTCGGTTTGTGTTGTAGACAATTACGTTGTTACACGATGGGGCGTTATGGTTGACTTTCGTGTTGCTATTATTTCTGCATTTATTTCGGTTC
This sequence comes from Armigeres subalbatus, assembly GCF_024139115.2. Lineage (NCBI taxonomy): Eukaryota > Metazoa > Arthropoda > Insecta > Diptera > Culicidae > Armigeres > Armigeres subalbatus. The sequence goes on along the minus strand of NC_085141.1, from coordinate 217,438,542 downwards.
ATATAGCCATTCCGATCATTGTGGTTCTTGAGATTATGGTTGTGCTTATTGTTGTTTCCATTGAAATTGTTGTTTCTGCTTTTATAGACCATTTTATTGCTTATGTATTTGTTGTTGTGTCTTTTGTTGGTGAAGTTATTGTTGCTGGTATTTTTGTTTTTTGTTGTTGTTATTGTTTGTATAGTTGCTATTCTTATTTCTATTCTTACGCCACATCGCTTTTTGCTCTTGTGCTCGTTTGAGTTCTACGTATTCAGACTCAGAGCACAGCACTTTGTTTGGCCTCATCACTCGCCAACCCGTTGTGTCGTTTTCGCCTTCCAGTAATATTTAGCTGGTTGAGAACGGATGCTAACTTGTGACCCGAGCAGCACAAGTTGGACAAAAATGGTTGTGGCAACTTAATTGTGTCTAAATCTAGTCACATATGAGTTGTAGTAACCTATATGAAATATGTGTGCTGCTAGGTGATTAGCATCCATATGGGACTCATTATGCTTAATTGTCTCTTGCTGCTGGCTCAAATCACCTATGCTGTGCTATATTGAACCTTGGAAATAAAAATCATCCCGAAACAGCTGGTCAGTCGTCGATTAACCGCGACCCCCATGACCACAGGTCTATGATTCGCCGCTATTGACGCCGTCGATCTGCTGCAACCTCCGCCCGATGATCACCTCATATGCTTATGACTCACCGCTGCCGACGGAGCGTCGTGTCCACTCTTCGTGAATGCTCGAAGGAAGATGACACGCACCCGAAACACGGCCCGACTCTTAAGAGTCTTACATCAAACTGATGTCTGTGTTTGGGATACATAACCGGGATCGGTTGGTTCTGAATTTTTTACAGGGTTTGATAAGAATTGAAATTTTGTTGAAAACTGTTAGAACTTTTCCAAGACGGTTATATAAAAATCTCCAAAATCTAAAAGGCGCTATTAACGTTTAAAATCTTACAAAATACAATTTTTGTTTTGTTATTTACCTATATCATAAGTCAACTGACAATTATCGCCATGGCTATGATCAAAGAATATGTTCAATCAACTGTGACGGAACATCTGGGCAATCAATTCCCTCATTCCATCAAATATAATCCTTCCCGATAGAATCACAAATTTTTCACACATTTTCGAACACCACACCGTATTGAGAACATCGTCGCAGTAAGACCCAGATTACAAACGCTAATTTACCGCATTCGATTTCCCATCGGTTTCGGACTCATTCAGCAACCGACATGCAAGGGGATCTTAAAACACACAATCCTTTCTATTTTTTTCCATTCGCTGCGGCAGAGAAGGTGCATTATATTCTAACCGATTCCTTAATCCTGTGTATTCCGAGGAAAGCTTTTGCACTCTCTTTGCTTTCCACTAATGGAAAGCAGGCTACCAGGCGGAGAATAAACGCAATTCGAGTGCACCACCCCCGACGACCGACTTCTGCCTGGTCGATCACTGAGACTGAGACAATTTGCGACGCCTGAACAGAGCAGAACGCCCGCTCCGGCACTGTACCACGCCACGGTCGGATAGCTCGGCAGCTGCAGCTATGTCACTATGGATAAAACTGCACTTGGATGTTACAGGAAATGCTTTTCCGACGTACCGAAGTCAGAACGCGGGTTGAATGGGGTGCTGCTGGGGGAGCAACCAAAGTGGATTATCAAGAAGCAAATAATGTGAAGAAACTGAGCTTCCGTAGTTTTCCGAGCGCAGAACAGTCGGCCATGCACGAAATATGTGAACGTTTTCATCCAGCTGTGTGCACCCTTCCTTAGTTATCATGATCTATCCATCCATCTATCTAACCAGGTTTAGAGTATCGCTTTCCTAGTGTCTTCCGACGGAAATGGGTATGCAGTACGCTCAGTGGGAGATCCGGAACAGCGAGATGGCTCAGCGAAGAAAAATCTTTCCTTCCATCATCCGCTTTTATCAGCAATTGATATTGGTATTTTTCAAGAAAACACTGTGATCTGTCTTTATATATTTTGGATAACTTAATAGTTTCATATTCTCCATTTTGGCATTAGACACTATGTAGCTCTAATGCAAGTGATTAACTTCTTAGCTTCATAAGATCGAAGTGTTATGCTGAATACAAGGTGAGCAGGTGCACTGCACTAAGGGGATTTAGGCGAACATTAATCGAAAAATCGACTATCACCAATCATATTTTTACTATTTGTTCCAAATCAGATACACAAGATGAGAAAACCCCAAAATTAAGCTTTAGGTTTCAAACCAGACATTCGGATGGTATCATTATGTTTGGCTTGGCCCGACGATTAGAAAATGCCGTCATTTTTAGGGTTTTAGTCCCGGGAATACCGACCAATTTTCGGTACCGAAATACCGGTACTGGCTTAATGAAAGTACCGGTATTTTCGGTACTAAGGAAAAAGTTTTGGTTAAAACTTCCGATGGTTAAAACCACATTATTTGAATGCAGCAGCTAGTAAGAAAGATATTATTTTTTTACTAAAATTTCAAACACCTGACAATAGAGGTAATAAGCTATAGAGGACGACTGTCGCTGCGGTTCCCATGCTATCGTCCCCAAACATGTTGGCTACCTATCTGTCAAAACGTACTCATTATTCCTTCGTTGACATTTAGTGCCCTATCCTTGCCAGCAAAAGATGTTTCGCCAGTGACGACAGCTACAATCAATTAGGACAAACGTCAGTCGTCCGATGACGTACCTCAAGACAATCAAACCGCAACGACATCGTCACATCCAAAAAAAATCGTCACACTTCATCAGTATTTTCCAAATCGTCCCCGCTTGAGGCAAAAGTGTTCCTGTAAGTTCGATTACTGCACCAGGATTCGTAAAGATTGTAAGACAAGAGTTAACTTACAACGACAACGAAAAGCTGAAAGGAAAATACTTGCCAATGCTTTATGATTCACTAGCAACAGTTCGCCCTACTTCTGTAGACTCAGAAAGAGCTTTCTCTGTTTCTGGAAGCTTCGCTACTAAAATACGATCCCGTATGTCTGACGAAACATTGAATATGCTGTGCGTTTTGAAAGCATATTTCAAGGATAAGGACAAGCCCCAAGACAAGTGTTGAATACATACAAAGCAATGAATAAAGTTTGAATCGTTACCATTAAATCCTGACTTTTTATTGATTTTAATGATTTTCGGACAAAAACCGTCCAGTACCGGTATTTTTCCGGTACTCCCGGTACTGAGGGGTTTAGTACCGTAGTACCGGAACTCGCCAAGAAGGGTCGGTACTAAAAACCCTAGTCATTTTATGGTGGCGTTAAAATCCTTATCAAAATTTAGAAAACCCAAGCGCTTTTCTCCATGTAGATCAACTTCTCTGATCACGACGACGTTGTTCTACAACAGTACACAGTAAAAAATAAAAAGTAATATCACATCAGATTAGATGCACATCATCGCCGTCGCAGATCCGATGTGTTATTACATCAGTATTAAGTGACAAAAAAGTGACGTACTTTATATTTTACCTTCCGAATAGTGAGATGTAATAAATTTACTACGTAATATTTGCGATGTAATAGACGAGGCGACGTAAAACCCGGCCGGCAGATGCCTCCTTTTCGGGGCGGGATTAAGAGGATCGGGATTTTTCATTTGAATTCTTTTGTATTAAAAAACATTTTGTAGCCATTTTGAATTCATTTTTATTTTCCATATATCTTTTTCTTTGATTGACATTTTTGAATAGCTCTAGAACACTTATGTTTAATAATTTCTTATGGATAATGGACTTTAAGATTTTAACAATTTTTTAATTTCAAATATTTGGATTTTTAATTTTGTCAAAAAAGTTTTTATGCGAAATTTTTGATTTTTAGTAGACTTAAGCCTCGACTTGAGCAAAAACGCGCCACGGCATCGCTGCCGCATGGTGTGGCTAAAAATGTGTACGCCGCATAATATTTTCATACCACGCCCATGGCTTTGATTGGCTTTGCTCCAGGAATTCCCAGGAATTCCCTCGGAAGATCATCTGGGAGTTCATCCGGAAGTTCCTCCAGGAATTCCTTCTGAAATTCCTCCAGAAGTTGCTCCAGTAATTGCTCTGGGAGTGCCTCTAAGACATCTTCCAGAAGTACCTCCAGGAATTACCAGTTACCTCCGTTAGTTTCTCCAGGAATTCCTTACCAATTCCTCCGGAAGTTCCTCCAGGAATTCCTCCGGAAGTTCCTCCAGGAATTCCTCCCGAAGTTACTCCTGATATTTCTTCGGAAGTTGTTTCAGGTATTCCCCCGGAAGATCCTCCAGGGATTCCTTCGGAAGATCCTCCAGGACTTCCTCCGAAAGTTCCTCCAGGATTTTTTTCGGCAGATTCTCCAGGGATTTCTGCGGAAGTTCCTCCATTGATTCCTTCGAAAATTCCTCCGAAAAATTTCTACAATAATTTTTCCTGAAGTACCTCCTGGACTTTTTTTTTGTGTTTTGATTAGGAAGACTTTCAGCCCTAGGCTGACACGTCTCCGAGTAACTTCTGGAAACCTTCTTCCTCCAGAAGTTCCTCCAGGAACTCCTCCGGAAGCTCCTCCAGGAATTCCTCCGGAAGTTCTTCCAGGAATTCCTCCGGAAGTTCCTCCAGGAATTCCTCCGGAAGTTCCTCCAGGAATTCCTTCGGAAGTTCCTCCAGGAATTCCTCCGGAAGTTCCTCCAGGAATTCCTCCGGAAGTTCCTCCAGGAATTCCTCCGGAAGTTCCTCCAGGAATTCCTCCGGAAGTTCCTCCAGGAATTCCTCCGGAAGTTCCTCCAGGAATTCCTCCGGAAGTTCCTCCAGGAATTCCTCCGGAAGTTCCTCCAGGAATTCCTCCGGAAGTTCCTCCAGGAATTCCTCCGGAAGTTCCTCCAGGAATTCCTCCGGAAGTTCCTCCAGGAATTCCTCCGGAAGTTCCTCCAGGAATTCCTCCGGAAGTTCCTCCAGGAATTCCTCCGGAAGTTCCTCCAGGAATTCCTCCGGAAGTTCCTCCAGGAATTCCTCCGGAAGTTCCTCCAGGAATTCCTCCGGAAGTTCCTCCAGGAATTCCTCCGGAAGTTCCTCCAGGAATTCCTCCGGAAGTTCCTCCAGGAATTCCTCCGGAAGTTCCTCCAGGAATTCCTCCGGAAGTTCCTCCAGGAATTCCTCCGGAAGTTCCTCCAGGAATTCCTCCGGAAGTTCCTCCGGAAGTTCCTCCAGGAATTCCTCCGGAAGTTCCTCCAGGAATTCCTCCGGAAGTTCCTCCAGAAATTCCTCCGGAAGTTCCTCCAGAAATTCCTCCGGAAGTTCCTCCAGGAATTCCTCCGGAAGTTCCTCCAAGAATTCCTCCGAAAGTTCCTCCAGGAATTCCTCCAGAATTTGCTCCAGTAATTGCTCTGGAACTGCCTCTAAAACATCCTCCAGAAGTACCCCCAGGAATTACTCTGTTAGTTTCTCCAGGAATTCCTTACCAGTAATTGCTCCTTAAGTTTCTCTAGAACATCCTTCGGAAGAACCTCCAGGAATTCCCCCGGGATATCCACCTGGAATTCTTCCGGGAGTTTCACCGGAAGTCCCTTCACGAACTCCTCCTGGAAGTTCCTCCTGATATTGCTTCGGAAGTTGCTTCAGGTATTACCCCGGAAGATCCTCCCGGAATTCCTTCGGAAGATCTTCCAGGACTTCCTCCGGAAGTTCCTCCAGGATTTTTTTCGGCAGATTCTCCAGGGATTTCTGCGAAAGATGCTGAATTGACTCCTTCGAAAATTCCTCCGAAAAATAGATAGTTTTTCCTGAAGTACCTCCTGGATTTTTTTTGATGTCTTGATTAAGAAGACTTTCAGCTCTAGGCTGGCTCGTCTACGAGTACCTTCTGAAAATCTTACGAAAATTCCACCAAGAATTATTACTAAAGATCCTGCAGGAATTCCTTCGGAAGTTCGTCCAAGAATTCCTCCGAAAAATCGTCCAAGTATTCCTCCGGGCGTTCCTCCAAGAATTCTTCCGGAAGTTTCTCTAGGATTTCCTCCATAAGTTTCTCCTACAGGATCTTGCGGAGGAATTCTAGAGGAACTGGCGAAGGAATTACTAGAGGAACTTCTGTGGGAATTCCTAGAGGAACTTCCGGGGGAACTCCTAGAGGAACTTCCAGGGGAATTCCTAGAGGAACTTCCAGGGGAATTCCTAGAGGAACTTCCAGGGGAATTCCTAGAGGAACTTCCGAGGGAATTCCTAGAGGAACTTCCGGAGGAATTCCTAGAGGAACTTCCGGAGGAATTCCTAGGGGAACTTCCGGAGGAATTCCTAAAGGAACTTCCGAAGGAATTCCTAAAGGAACTTCCGAAGGAATTGCTGAAGGAACTTCCGAAGGAATACCTAAAGGAACTTCCGAAGGAATTCCTAAAGGAACTTCCGAAGGAATTCCTAATGGAACTTCCGAAGGAATTCCTAAAGGAACTTCCGAAGGAATTCCTAAAGGAACTTCCGAAGGAATTCCTAAAGGAACTTCCGAAGGAATTCCTAAAGGAACTTCCGAAGGAATTCCTAAAGGAACTTCCGAAGGAATTCCTAAAGCAACTTCCGAAGGAATTCCTAAAGGAACTTCCGAAGGAATTTCTAAAGGAACTTCCGAAGGAATTGCTAAAGGAACTTCCGAAGGAATTGCTAAAGGAACTTCCGAAGGAATTGCCAAAAGAACTTCCGGAGGCATTCCTAAAGGAACTTCTGGAGGAATTCCAGAAGGAAATCCAGAAGGAATTTCTGGAGGAATTCCAGAAGGAACTTCTGAGGGAATTCCAGAAGTAACTTCTGAGGAAATTCCAGAAGGAACTTCTGGAGGAATTCCTGGAGGAACTTCCGGAGCAATTCCAAGAGGAACTTCCGGAGGAATTCCCAGAGAAACTTTTGGAGAAATTCCTAGAGAAGCTTCCAGAGGAATTCCTTGAGGAACTTCTAGAGGAATTGCTTAAGGAACTTTCGGAGGAATTCCTTGAGGAACTTCCGGAGGAATTCCTGGAGGAACTTCCAGAGGAATTCCTGGAGGAACTTCCGAAGGAATTCCTAGAGGAACTTTCGGAGGAATTTCTAGAGGAACTTCCGGAGGAATTCCTTGAGGAACTTCTAGAGGAATTGCTTAAGGAACTTTCGGAGGAATTCCTTGAGGAACTTCCGGAGGAATTCCATGAAGAATTTCTGGAGGAATTCCTAAAGGAGCTTCTGGAGGAATTCCTAGAGGAACTTGCGGAGGAATTTCTAGAGGAACTTCAGGAAGAATTTCTAGAGGAACTTCCGGAGGAATTCCTTGAGGAACTTCCGGAGGAATACCTAGAGGAACTTACGGAGGAATTCCATGGAGAACTTCCGGAGGAATTCCTAGAGGAGCTTCCGGAGGAATTTCTGAAGGAACTTTCAGAGGAATTCCTAGAGGAACTCCCGGAGGAATTGCTAGAGGAACCTCCGGAGTATTCTTGGAGGAACTTACGGAGGAATATCTGGAGGAACATTCATAGGAATTCCTGGAGTAGCTTCTGGAGGAACTTCCGAAAACAATTCTTGAGGAATGTAATTCGGCTGAATTTGTCGGAAACGATATTGAATGCTTCTCAATTGTAAGTTGTTATACAATTTGTCTGAATTTGTTTTCTCGACAGGAAAACCCTTCTGGATGATAATTAATAGTTTACAATACAGCTTGATAAAACTTAACCGACCAGTGAGAGTGTTATTTTAAATAATGGTTGAAATCCATGGCCCTTTTTAAACAGCCTCTTCATAGCTTCTATTTTTCGGTGGCGATGTCATTTTTATAGGGCGGCGACGTTTTAGCACAGTTTTTGATATAATAAATTAAAAATTAAAAATTGGAAATTGAAAATTGAAAATTTAAAATTTAAAACTAAAAATTATAAACTTGGTTTCCATACCACTAACCAAGCCGTCCACAACCAGGGAGTTAGGCAAGAAGATTCACGCTTCGATTGTGTGCTGTTCAATAGATGGTCTTCCTTTCTCCCTTTCACCCTCTCTTGTTCTCAGTTTTTGATTTTTAAATTCAAATCCTCTCAACACTTATTATATGTTTTTTTTACCAATGAACAGCCCTACTCACACAATGATTCTTATAATGAATGAAACAGCCCTGGCCTTCTCCAAGAATTTTTTTTTTTGATTTTGTGCCCACTCCGATAACAATTTATTATCACTTTTAGCATACCTTTCCGGAAGGTTCGGTCAAGCAACGATCTTCACGATAATTGTTTGTCGGATCATCTCCTGATTCGTCATCCAAAAACACTTGTTTTGCCCGAACATCAGATCAGTTTCCAAGAGTATTTTCACTGTAATAAAACCAACCATTGTGAAATCCGGCAGGTTGTTAAAAACGGTCATAGTTCAGAACTCACCTTTGAAGCCGAAAATCCATTCCATTTTCTACCGTCACCTTTGGTGCCGGTGACTAATTTGTAAACAAATCAGCGAAGCACAATCGTGCTCTTTCCCCGCTGATGGCCATTAATTCTGCTCCAACGTTACCCGAATCAATTGCTCCAACACAATAATTTTATAAGCCACTAACCACTTGATTTGTCACTATATTTCTTCACGCAGGTACACATTGTTTTCTTAATGAGAACTTGGTTTATAGCTGCGACTTCACCTGCGGCCATCTTCTTGCTGCAGCAAACGAAAATTATCTGCCCAGCTGTCAGTTGAGGATGTTATTTTAGATGCTATTTCGCATTGTCGCTCGGCAAAATTACATCAAATCATACGCATTGAACTACTTTTAGAGGTAGCATTACAAATGATTTTCAACCTGCATGATGTGCATCATTTCGAATGTAGTCAAATGCGCAGTTGGACAGGTAATCGTATGTCAATTTCACGGAATGAATAAAATGTTTGGTTTGATTAGATATTACAATGAGCAATGCAATAAGACATACATTAGATGTGAAAATACATGAAATCTATTATTACATAGAATTTTCGGATACGTTTTCAGTAGTTACGTGGCAGCATATTAATATTTTTTTTGCTGTGTATGGAACGCAACATCACACGTCAAATCGTGCTCAACGGCGAGCGATGGCTGCTGGAAAACATAAAGTTGTGGCTGTGTTTAACATCTTAGATTGTTCGATTTAGGTGTATGTTGAAGCGCAAAATAGCTCATCCTAGTAAGAAAACACTGAAGTTTAAAAAGCGTATTCTAGCTTCTAGCGTCCTTTTGAAGACGTCTTTTATAAAAATGAAGTACACATCTAATACAATTGTTTGAACAGACGTAAAAAATGACTTAACTCGTAGATATTTACGATTGTTCAACCATTGGAAATGAAAATTTTAAAGAAATGCTTTACATTTTAGCATTTTGCCTTGTTTCGCACCCAAATTTCCGTGTGAAATGAAGTTTTGCTATTAATAGGTAGGTGATTCAGTCATTAAATAAAATCAATTAGGTAGCGTGTGTCGGAAAATAATTTATTCTTTAATCATTTAATAAAACCGGGTTGGGGACAAAAGCTCGAAAGACAAAAGCCTGAAGGGACAAAAGATCGAAAGACAAACGGTCGAAGGGACAAATGGTCGAAAAGGACAAAAGGTCGAAAAAGACAATAAACTGAAGAGGGAATAAATCACTATCAAAACGCGCCTTTTTAGTAAACATGCAGACAAATAACAATCATAAACTGAAATTTCAGGTCATTTTAGGCTGGGATGCAAAATATGTTCTTAGTAATCGCTGGAAATCGAGATATTGACCATCAAAAATGACCATTTTCTTGGTAAAACCTACGGTGGTGCTATAATTATGTCTATGGGTATATAGCCGAATATGTCATTTGGTGGGAGCTTGGTCACCGTGAAACTTTATATTTTCGGGTTTGATGATTTTCATTGGTGATGAAGAACTCACAATTTCCGTTTTTAATAATTGCCAGCCATATTGAAAAACCTACACTTACCACCAGTGTACGTTTTTCAGTAACCGATGATGGCTGAATGGAGTAAGCCGAAACGTTTTGACGTAAACTACGTCTAAGGGGAAGACTCAGATACAGGGTGTAAAACCAAAATTTCCAAATTCGAGACCGTCACGAAATTAGGATAGATTTCAAACGCTAATAGCGTCTTTTTCTTTCGATGGATTTTCGACATTTGCTTATCAATCGATTCAGAAACTCTCCAGCAATTTGCCAATTCTATTGATACTATTGATTATCAACGTTAAACTATTGAAAATGTTATTTCTTCCCAAACCGGGTGAAAAATTCAATTCCGTTCATAAATCCCCAACACGGACATCAGATTGCAGTAAGGTACGGGCCTTTTGATCCACTGCTTCGTTTTCCCTGTGTATAAAAAGCCCCGTGTTTCGCGTGCGCGCGTCATTTTCATTCTGGATGTCACGGCGAGCGGACCAGGGCGTCCAGAAGCGGTCACAGTGACAACGGCTGTCTCAGCGGTGGTGGTGCGGATGAAATTTTTTCGGTCGGTGGTGGTGGCGGTTGTGGAAGCAGCCGTGTCCCATCTTCGGCGGATCTGGCAATCGACGGCGTTCGTTGAGCCAAATCATCGGATGGCGGTCGCGCAGCCCAGTGTCTGCTGTTATAATAAGGCACATAAGTGGCAATTAATCGGTTCTTTTCAGGACCATCATTATATTTGGGAGGAAGGTTAAGTTGAAATAAAGTGCAACCGTTAGGAACTGGAAAATTCTTCGGTGAAATTTTCTAGCGTAATTCGGAGTTATATGATTGATGGAGAATGTTGATATTAGACGAACTTTCTTCATAGCACAAAGCATAATTGTTTGGCATCGGTAGCGGAATCAAAGCATTAGGGCCGGTCCGAGCATAGGCTGTCATCGGAAGATTGCTACAGCAATTTATTCACTAATGTGGCGTTTGCAACGATTTGGATGTTGTCGGCACAACATTAAATTTTCCCGCGAGACTCTAATTTTGTATTTTTCCTGTTGATGATTGAAAAAGAAATCGGTTTCGAGATGAACTTTATTCAAAGCGAAACGCTAACGTCGATAGTTGAATCCCAAGCAAGTATCGGAAGGAGACCATGCAAACAACTGATTCGCATTATGACTGAAGAAAATTGTATGGCGGCAGTATTGATGTTTGCTACAGATTTTTTTGACGTAAACTACCTCTAAGGGGAAGACTCAGATAAAGGGGTTTAAAACGGAAATTTCCAAATTCGAGACTGTCACAACAATTAGGATAGATTTCAAACGCTAATAGCGTCTTTATCTTCGATGGATTTTCGACATTTGCTTATCAATCGATTCGGAAACCCTTCAGCAATTTGCTAATTCTATTGATACTATTGATTATCATTATTGCCTTTTTTTTCTACAACAAATATGATTTTGAAAAAGTATCACCGGCGCGTGCTTACTCGCAATCTACATGCTGATACATTTACAGTTACATCAAACAACTGAAAACCGAAATACGCCACTCCAAAATTACGAGGTGACAATGTTAGAAAGAGACAAAAGATAGGAAAAATAACACGGTGTGTAGTCCCTCCCCAAGTCACCTTAGATCCATTAATTACGTAACGCAAAAAATGGGCATTTTCAACCCCCCCTCCCCCTATATCACACTTTTTGTACGAAGCATCTAAAAAATATGTATGGGTCGTCACACTTCGCCCACCCCCCCCTCCTCCTCTAAGCGTTACGTAATTTGTAGACGCATCCATGAGCCACTTTCATTGATGGTAGCCGATCGTTAGTACTTCAGACAAGAAAATTTAATTTGAGCGCTGATGTTGATGACGACGGCCGCACGACCCACACCATCGGTGGGAATAAGATTTCCGGTAGGAGCTCCGCCGATGCCGATGGTGGGACCACAATCTGCTTTTCGCGACATCTCGAACGAAATGGCTCGCGCGCGCGGAAGAGCTGCTTTCTTGTAATCAATCAAGTTAAACCTGTAGCCACGCCCCTATGGCGAGCGTTACGGTTACACAATATTTGCACTCATACCGGACAACAAAGAGGCGGGACTAATGAACCATCTTTATTGATTATAAGAAAACTGCTTTCCCCCGCGCGTGAGGCATTTCATTTGAAATGTCGCGGAGAGCGGTCCCAGCATCGGCGGAGTTGCTGAGCGAATTGTATTCCAGCCCGTGGTGTGAATCGTTGCATAATTTGGAATTTATCGGTTCTTTTCAGGGCCACCATTCTATACAAAAGAAGAGGCAAGGCGAATATTATTCAAAGAGCAAATTAACCATTTGGCGACGCCATAATGTTGCCGTCCGTAGCAGAATCACGAGTGCGCCCCAGGGGGAGATGCTAGAAATATGAATTTGTATTATTAACAATCAATCGAAAGATTACAATTTTTTGGAAGCGAAGGTTAAGCCAAGACAGCAAAATGTTGCCATCGGTAGTAGAATCACGAGCGCGTCAAACGGAGAAGCTGCAAAAATGTATTCGCATGGATGACTATCTACTAAAATTATAAGTCTTTCTCTGAATCGTGCTCTCGTGATTCTACTACCGACGGAAAACAATCTTTTATCACCAAGCAATTAAGTTTTACTTTGATCAAAGTTCATCTCGCCTCGAGTTGTGACTTAAGAGCTACTTTCATTGATGGCAGCCAATCGTTAGTAGGGGAAATTACGGCTTTGGCAGGTTTTGTTATATCGTTGTCAGGGAGTTTTCTATAACTAATTATGCTCAAATTTGGCCTAAACATTCTTTGCATATCAAAGAATATTGTGGCCAAATTTCATAAAACTTGGTCAACAAAAACCCCCCTGACAATAATAGAACAAAACCTGCCAAAGCCGTCATTCCCCCTACTTCAGACAAGAAAATTTAATCTGAGCGCTGCTAATGTTGATGACGATGGCCGCGCGACCCACATCATCGGCGGAAATAAAATTTCTGGCAGGAGCTCCGCCGATGCCGAAGGTGGTACCACGGTCTGCTCTCCGCGACATCTCGAACGAAATGGCTCGCGCGCGCGAAAGAGCTGCTTTCTTGTAATCAATAAAGTTGAACCTGTAGCCACGCCCCTTTGGGGGGTGTGTGACAGTTTCACAATATTTGCAGCCATACCGGACAACAAAGAGGCGGGACTAATGGGCCATCTTTATTGATTATAAGAAAACTGCTTTCCCCCGCGCGCGAGGCATTTCATTTGAAATGTCGCGGAGAGCGGTCCCAGCATCGGCGGAGTTGCTGAGCGAATTAATCGGTTCTTCTCAGGACCACCATTCTATACAAAGGAAGAGGCGAGGCGAATATTATTCAAAGAGCAAATTAACCACTTGGCGACGCCATAATGTTGCCGTCCGTAGCAGAATCACGAGTGTGCCCCCGGGGGGAGATTCTATATAATATGAATTCGTATGAATGGCATCAGTGGCAGCCAAGTGATTTGAAAGCCGAATGATCGATCATCGATCAGATCAAACGGTCCTTTTAAGGGCAATAAATTTTACATGAGAGAAAGGGGGTTGGACTGAGAGTAAATTCGTTTGAAAAATCAAAATCATCGATGGGACGCAACGATGACGTCTGTACTTTTGTAGGAAATCATCCAGTTGTTATTGTCAGCAGCAAGTAAAATTCGAGCAATCATTTGGTTGCTGTTATTTGTAATTATATACAAAAAGCGAAACACATCCGAAAATTCAATCATAAAGATGGCATCTAAAGGATCTCAATCTTAAAAACTGCATCTCAAAAGCACAAAATACAATCGCATGGCGATGCAGAAGTTTGATGTCGGAAGTGCAGTCACAAGCGTGCGTCGGAGGGAGTAACTGGAGTAAATATATTCATATGAATGGTAAATTGGTAATGTGATCTCTCTGTGATTGGTAATGTGATACTCTGATACAGGGTGTAAGATGAATATTTCAAAATTGGGGACCGTCACGTAGTCATGTAAGATTTTAAACGATGATCTTTATCTTTTGATGAATTTTTGAAATTTATATATCAAACGCATCGGAAACTCTCCACCAATTTGCAAATGTTATTGAAACTTTTGATTATCAACGTTAAACTGGTGGAAATTTCAGTTCTTTCTAAACCCAGTAAAAAATTCAGACCCAATAAATAATCCTGCATCCCCAACACGGACATCAGGTTGATAAAAGTTACGGTCCTTTTCGCCCATCGCTCCATTTCTCTATGCATAAAATACTCGTGTCTCATACGCGCGCGTCATTTTCGTTCGAGAATTCTCAGAGAGCGGACACGATGCTTCATTTGTAGCCCTGAGTCAGCATTGGAGGCGATTGTCGGGCGGAGACAAAGGCATCCCACAGCGATAGGCGGCAGTCAACGATGGTGGAGCGACGGTCTGGACGGCAGCCTCACTGGAGTGAAATTTTTGCCCGGTTGCGGTCCAAGCGACAACGGCTGCCGCGTTGATGTTGGTCGCGTCGTCAATGGTGGAGCTGCGGTAATTGCTGATAGTGAATGGAATAATTAAAAGTAAATCAATTCTTTTGATTACCATCATTACCTTGGAAAAATGGTGTTAAGCTGAGAGGATTTTCCAAAGTGCAACAACTAGTGACCAGCACACTCTTGGCGTTCAGTAAATTTCTCTAGCAAGATTCTGAATTTGGTTATGTTCTGTCAGTGATTTCCAATGCGTACCATTGAGAAAAATAACAATATAAAATTGGTCAATTGGAGACAAACTTCGATTAGTTACGCAGAACTTCAGTTAGGAATTTTAAATGCATGGATGATATCAGTAGCAGTCAACTAATTTTTTTATTTTTGCTGTTGGGGATTGGAATCGCCTATTATCGAAGGTTAATCGGTTCTTTTTAGAAACAAAATTTTATACAAGAGAATATTTATCCGAAGCTAATTTTATTCAAAGTGCAAATGGCGATGGCGACAGTTCAATCAAAACAATGCCGTCAGTAGCGAAATCGCGAGTGCGCTTTGTTCACCGAGGTGCGCCTTCAGCGATTTGACGGCAATTATCCTTGATTACTGACATTTTAATGGTTAAATACAGTAAAGATTGCAATTTAACCTGACAAATTATTATTTGCAATAGAAATTTAGTTAAGCTCATTTAGAAGATTTTTCGAAAAATAAGAAAAAACAACAATGAAATTGATTTTTTTCAAGTGAAAGCCCTAACAAATTAAACAAACAAAACTAAACTTCTCATATTATATGAAATTCGAGAATTTAACAATTTTGACTTAATTACATAAATATATCAGTTACTTTCAAAATGTAAATTTTTAATTGTCGTATTCAACAACAACGTGTCTGAAATTTGATTATGCATATGTACAACATGTGATAGATTTAGTTCGCATGACAGGTGCTTTCCCTACTAAGCTACGAAGGTAATTAAGGTAATTAATTTCCACACCAGGTGGCTTAATACCCGGCATATAGGCAATTAACTTTGAATGTACTGATCTCGAGTGGCGATCTCTCTTCGCTTGTGTGGTCGGGTTGGGATCTGACGACC
Organism: Armigeres subalbatus; assembly: GCF_024139115.2. Lineage (NCBI taxonomy): Eukaryota > Metazoa > Arthropoda > Insecta > Diptera > Culicidae > Armigeres > Armigeres subalbatus. The sequence goes on along the minus strand of NC_085141.1, from coordinate 217,423,063 downwards.
AAACTGGCACAACCTCACATAACCCTACTTCATTGAGCGCCGTTGCTGATGAAGCAAGTGTGTAGGAGCCGGACAATACTAAATACTCATCCTACTTGGTTGACATGTGTACAAAAATACATTTGAGAGAGTTAGTTCTGAAAATGTATTGCGAGAGATCGGCTGGTACCTAGTGCTGGGAATTTGGTTTCATCAGTACCCGTTAAGCTGCGGTGGACGACGGAGGTCCTTCGTAGCTTAGTAGGGAAAGCACCTGTCATGCGAACTGGGGTCGTGGGATCAAACCCCACCGAAGGAGCGGTTACCCTCCAATACCTTTTCCGAACTAAATCTATCACATGTTGTACATATGCATAATCAAGTTTCAGGCATAGTAATTAATTTCCACACCGGGTGGCTTAATACCCGGCATATAGGCAATTAACTTTGAATGTACAAATTTTATGTTTTGAATATTGCTCGAAACCAGTGTTGTCTCAAAAGTAATCAAAAGAACAATTTTGTAATATCCATGAATAATGAGACTTGCTAGGTTCTTCATTTCACCAAACGGTTTTACGTAGTTTACGTCAGGCGGTCGTGTCTTGTACACAACCCTTATGATTTTTTGTTTGGAAACTAGTCCTTAACTCCTTTTGATGTGGACTGTATTTAAGTGGTTGGTGGTGATTCCCGGTAGTTGAGGTGGACTTGGGAGGCCTTATTATTTCTTTGGGTGTTTCGTTGTCTTTTCTCTGGTATTCTCTTCAAGGTAACTTTAACAATCACACAACTTATTTATAGTCCATTGCACATTACATTTGCTACTCAAACTACACTTTATTGCACGACATTACATTTATCCTTACTAACTAAACATATATTCTGAGTCAAGTTTCCATAACATTTGGTTTCAGACGTATCTAACCTAATACTAATATGGATGACTTCGTGTCGTGATAGCTGCAATCGCCTTCGTCCTTCTTACGAAATAATGAACATTTATTTCATTGCTCCGAGGGGTGCATCGATGATCCATAGACATTATTAAAAACGGAAATTGTGTATTTTCCATCACCAGGGTTTGCAGAAATCGCTCTCGATAGATAACGAACAACGATAAAAGAGAGGCAAAAACCTCTTCGAATTAGGGGAAGTGGGGGTAGCACGCCCATAGGGGTTAAAACGCGCCACCCCTGAATAAGGTTAAATATCCCCATTTTGATTATTTTCAATAGTCTATACGATAAAGCAATGAAAAATATTGCCATTGGATACATATATTTCATGATTTTCTCTAGTTATACATGAAAAACTCGAAAAAACGATTTTTGCGTGTTTTGATGCAATTCTAGCTCGGTGGAATTTAGTCTTTCTGTCGCTGTTATACATTGATAAATTAATAATTGAGCCATGAGCCATGCTGCTTAGGGGAACTGGGGGTAGGACGCCCACGTTAAGGAAAATGCCATTTTTATCAATGAAAACCACCATTTCAGCCAGTTTTCATCAGCGCATACTGAAGAACAGCATATCTGCGACTGACTACCGATAACAGTTAATTGCCCATTTTATTGCACAGAAATTTGATTTTTAAAAAGCACCCGAAAAAAAATGATTTTGAAACCATGCGGGGTGAGATGCGCCAGTGGATGGGATAAAACGCGCATGTGCTTATCGTACTGATTTTCATTTTAATTGCCTACATTAAGGCAATTAACCGAATGTTTCAGCAGTTTCGGTCATACGAAATGAGCATGGGCGTAATGCCCCACACCGACCTCAGAAGTTTGAAGGCCCATAAAATCGTTTTAAAACCATTTTTGACGACGATTTCGTGTGGAACATAAAGAGTGTATACAGACATGATAAGTGAGAGATTTTCTCATTCTCCTTTGGATTCAAACTCTGTCCATCGCCGATAAAAATCAACAAACCAGAAAATATAGAATAGGTCATTTGGTCGAAAATGCCAGTTGACTGAATATGCCATTTGGCCGAACAGGTTATTTGGCCGAACAGGTAGGTTATTTTTACGAATAGGTCATTTGGCCGAACAGGCCCTTGGCCGAATTTGTCATTTGGCCGAATAGGTCATTTCCCCCAATAAGTCGTAAGGCCGAAATGGTTATTTGGCCGAATATGTTATGTGAAAAGAGAGGAAAAATGCGTCTTCTTTCTCACTTTTCACAGTGCTAAGTGAGAAATGAGGAGTGAGAAAAGAGACATCTCACTTCACATTCCTCATTTCTCTCTTCTTACTGTGAAAAGTAACCTGTACGAAGCGAGAAGTGAGACGTCTCACTACTTACTTCTCACTTTTCATTTCTCACTTCTCACTGTGATAAATGAGAAGTGCGAAGTGAGTAGTGGAACGTCTCACTTCTCAGTTCTCACTTTTCACAGTGGGAAGTGAGAAGTGAGAAGTGAGACAGATGAGCTATGTTAATACACGCTGCAATTTTAATACACGTATGTTGGTGGCTATGCTACAAAATCTTCAGTTTCAAATTTTCATTTCGAATGAACTCGATGTATGAAAAAGTGTTCATTTTTAGTAAACAGCGCTCTACCGTCATTGTGTTCATTCGAAGCATTGGACCATTATTGGGGTGGTGGTAATGTTCGATGATTTTTCATCATGGCGTCGTGAGCAGTGTTGTAAAATGTCATTTGCATTCGTTTGTATAATTTTCCCAGAACTTGTTTCAGAAGGTAGCTATCAATTCATGTTGTATGACGAACTTATAGCGGTTAAATGGGCCTACAACTTTGTCTAACGAGACTTTGCTGTAAATATGTAATCTGGGGCGTGGGAGGCAAAATGTCATTCAAATGACATTATGTCAAATGACACGTGACATTTTGGAGAGTTTTCACTGTCCAGCCTTTGATGTTATACTTAGAGCAATGTACCCTTGGACAAAAATATAACCCTACTCAAGCGTTATGAGTACATTCAAAATTATGGAAGAAATTTTGCTTCTAAAGAAAGTTATGAGCAAATTAGTCAAATGACATGCAGATGACATTTTACAAGCCTGGTCGTGAGCAGCAAATATGGAATATTTACCAGTCTTCACGAAAACATGAACCGCGTTTAAACAAGTGCAGTTTTCCCGTGTGCAAGTTCGCACTCAAACATGCATACTAGATCCAAACCGAGTTCATCATAAACCGAACCAAAATCGCACCCAGTTTGAACACGAGTATGCGCCCAAGTTCAAACACAAGGGTTTGAACATGGAAGTTTAAACATCAGTTTACACACAGTATGCTCTGCCGTAATCTGGAAAAGTAACGTAACAGCCATTTTACAACATGCATGGTTTCTATTTTTCTGTTAATAAACTCGATGAGTAGTACTCGTTAACACCATTTTTGGAAAATGGCGTATACGTCACTTTTTCAGATTACGGCAGTGCTGTTCATATCTGTTCATGTTGGTCAAATGGCTTCTCTTCTGCTGGGTGCTGGCCTTGTGTTAACTCGTTTGGCGCTCTTTTAGGACACTAGTGTTTGAATCCTTCTCTTTGGATTTTTTTAGAAATGGCACATGAATGGTTTCAGTTTTATAAATAGCACTTTCCAGCCCTTGTCGGGTGGTGGAATACCTGAATAAGATTCATAACCGCCTACCCACAGTTTGCGCTTGGTCCGGTATCTCAATATCGCAACATTTTTTTTATTTAACATTTTGCATAAAATCTTTAGATACTATTCTTAATGTTCATAACAACTGAATATTACGTACATTTTCCCGGTAAGACAACCGGCAGTCTCCAATGTAATGATCATTTAAAGTATCTTTGCGTTTATGTTCTAAACGAGGAAAAATATATAAGTCTCTGTTTGTCTGTCTAAAATGTAGACCCTTTATTATTTTATATCCGATCGTTACATGCAAGCATGCCTTTTTTTGTTACATACGATGGGATTTGCATATCGTGAATAAAATATAGATGTTGATTCCAAAAAGTTCAAAGACACACTTTTAGTGGGGGAGGGTGAGGAACTTTTTGTCAATCAACAATTCAATTTGATAAAAATTCAAAAAGATAGTAGTGGGTCTGTTCATACTGTATTCTATATTGCTATGTATAAATAATACGCCGATGACATTATACGACAAAGAAAATTCACAAACGATGGAGCTCCAGGTCAGAAATGAGCCCACAAATCCTTAAACATAAAAGTCCTATAAACTACATGGCTCTCATAAAAGATAAAATCTCAAATTATTACAATCTAAAAAATTACGAAACTGAAATTAAAGCCCCGTTGATCCTTCTTCTTCTTCTTATTGGCATTACATCCCCACACTGGGACAGAGCCGGCTCACAGCTTAGTGTTCGTTAAGCACTTCCACAGTTATTAACTGCGAGGTTTCTAAGCCAGGTTACCATTTTTGCATTCGTATATCATGAGGCTAACACGATGATACAGCATGGTCTTGCTTTGCAGCCGCGCGTCTTACCGCACGGCTAAGGAGGGCCGTTGATCCTTAGGTTCTTCAAAAAGGTTGAGACCCCTCTTTCACTGGAATAAAAAAATCTCTATGCAATCCAGAACTTTGCTTCAGATTCTCGGTATGTTTATCAAGTACCACCTCGAAGTAAGTAGAATAAATTACCCCCTTATAAACGTGTCAGAAAATCCTATCCCAAAATTTTAGAAATATGAACTAATCAGTTTTTTGGTGGTTGCAGAATCCCGAAGTCCTAAGAAAAATGCGTCGCAGCACGCGTGAAAAAATAAAAATGACAGTTGTGCGTTGCTTCTGTATCGAATGGTGTGCCCTTGAAAACGCGAGTACTTTGAAAATTGGATTCCGTTAGGAGTGACCTTAAGACTGATATTTACTATGAGGTGATAGCGCAGGAAGTGTGAGTCGAATGCTAGTGCCTCGTAGACTGCGCCAGTGCCCGCCATTTGCAATGACCGAGAGAGGAATTTGCTGACAGACAATACTATGGCGGCAGCCAGGTGAAAGGAGCACTTCGAAGATTTGTTGAACGTTTGAAATGAAGGTGTATTAAGGAGCAGGATGGACATAGTCGGCGACGGTCAAGCTGTGGAACCACAAACGCTGGACGAGATAAAGAAGGCTCTAAACGAGCTGAAAACCCGTAAAGCTGCTGGGAAGGACGAGATCACGGACGAACGGAAGTGTTCAGTTGCATCAATCAATCCACCACATTATCCAGAAAATATGGGAGGATGCTAGATGGCTGGATGGCCTCATATGCCCAATCTATAAGAAAGGGCACAGACAAGAGTGAGCCAATTACAGAGGGATCACCCTTCTGAACTCGGCGTTCAAAATCCTGTTTAACAGACTGAGACCGCTTGGGAAGTCCTTCGTCGGCGAATACCAGGCAGATTTTTGTGAGGGCCGATCAACGACAGATCAGATGTTTAGTCGGCGGATGATCCTTGATAAATTCCGGAAGTACAACTTGCAGAATCATCATCTGTTCATTGATTTCAAAGCAGCGTACGTTTCATTGAAAAGAAATGAGCTGAGGCAGATAATGCCTGAACATGGTTTTCCGGCGAAACTGATTATACTGATACTTGCAACTCTGGATGGCTCGAAATCAAGTTTTCGGATTGCAGCGAAGTATCAGCCTCATTTGTGACCTTAGATGGATTGAAGCAGGGTGATGCTCTTTCGAATTTATTATTCAACATTGCACTTGAGGGCGCTATTTGGAACAGGGGGACTTCGAGATTAGGCTTAACCATTAACTCTACCAAGACAAAGTACATGGTGACAAGTAGAGATAGAGGAAGACCTAGTGGTGTTGGTGCTGAGGTAGTGATTGATGGGGATGTGTTTGAAGTTGTTGAAAAAATGTTTACCTTGGAACGCTTGTGACATATGACAATGACGTTTCTCGTGAAGTGAAAAGACGTATTGCTGATGCGAATAGGGCCTTTTACATAACCAGCTTAGGTCCCGCAACATGCAGACGGAAACGAAATTTGCTCTATACAAAACTCTGAATATTCCAGTGGCCCTTTATGGATGTGAAGCATGGACGTTAAAAGAGGCGGGCCGCCCCAATTCCGGGGGCACCTGTTCTGATGATGCGTTTCAACTTGTCTTACACAGCTGTGCGAAAAAAATATGGTCCCCAACATAAAATGAGCGAGAACAAAGCGTTTTATCAAACCCCATCGGAGGGGGCCCCCTCCCCCGGTAACGTTTTGATTTTATATTGGTTTTAAGGCACACTTGTAGAGTGGAAAATGGTCTTCAAGAGCGTTATAAAACTAAAAATGTTACTTGGGTCCGAATCAGTTTTATTCCAACTTGTATACAAGTGCCATAGTTTTGTTTTCATGGCTTGTTGTGATTCGAAGTGGTTTTTGCCTCTCTTTTATCATTGTTCGTTATCTATTGAGAGCGATTTCTGCAAACCCTGTTCAAGACCGACGATTATGGAGCTCTACAATAGGCCAGGCATAGGAGTATCGACGTTGTAGCCAACCAGGTATTCCGGTGGGTACTATGGGGTGCCACGTCGGATCGTCGGTGCTATGCGCAGCAATGTCTAGAGCAGACTACAAGAAATCAGTACTTTTATTAATTTCATATCAGTTGTTTGTAGTTTGTTCCGTTAATATAATTTTAATATTCCGTTTGTAATGTAGCAATGCCTCTTTTATTCATACGAACATGTTCCCCAAGTGCCATTTACTCAAAATGCAGTAACCCTAAACTTACTACTTTTTGTTCATACGACCCAATGTTTGGGCCCTTCAGAGGCATGTATAACATCCGAGAAATGCCGCCCGTAGATCAGCACGTAGTCTATCTATGGACAAGTGTTGCCAGATATGTTGAAATTCTCACATGCGAAATATGTACTGCTGATTGCCATCCCTCTAGCAACAGCATAAGTAACAAGTCGCAGTCCATTATTCTTGGTAGCGGAATGCACGCTGTCCGTACCAATGACAGGGCGAAAGAAGCTTTCTCTCCCGATCTGCGCGTTTGCATCACTGATGACAATATTTACATCGTGTGCTAGCCACTTTCCGTAGGCCTTTTCAAGGGTCTCATATAACGCATGCTGCTCGTTTGTTGGGCATATATTCTGTTCAGGCTGTAGTTGAAGAATTGGTCCGGATGATAACGCGCTTCATCTGCTTCCCGATCACCATGAAGCCACCTCCACGTTCTGCCCTCTAGCCTTCGCTATAGCAGATGTGAATGACAGCTCACCTTAACCTTTTACAGCTCACGAGCCAATATTGGTTCATTAAAAGTTCTCGAATTTAAATATCCAATTTTTCAATCGTTGTCCTATATTCGCTGCCGGCTCTATTGTCATTGAACTTACACGTTTGCTCTTCTTTTGTCTTTCTTGGGAACATCATAACATTAAAAGTTATGGAAAACAACAGCTATGTAGAAAAAAACAATAGGGAAAAAACTTTGAATAATTGTATTTAAATACAAATTTCCGAGATTAGTGATGCCTTTGACATTTTTCAAAGAAGCAAAAGTCGACTTTTCTCGGAAAGACATTAGGCAGTAGATAGACTTGAACTTTAAGTAACTGTAACTGTATTGACTTAACACTCAAGTACGTTCGATCTACCTTATTTCATAAAACTAATGTTAACACAAATCATAATTTAATGTGACTGGAGTGCTTATGACAGTTCAATGTTATGGTTACAATTCAATGACCATGTAACTGCCTGAAAACTGATAACACATTTAGTTTCAAGATGACTGAAAAATGACCCGAATGCAATCAACCATGACTTGGAATGTTTCAAGCAACCTAAATCCACCCATTATGTAACCCTTCATTCATTTGTTTATATTTAAGAGTTGTTACATGTGCTACTTGGGTAGGCTACCTTACCAGGGTGCGCTACCTACATCGCGTTGAAGGGGCTGCCTTCTCTATGCTAACACGATGCGGCACAGTGTGCAAAGTTTCGCTTAGAGTCCCTTTCTGGCACTCGGACGATGATTAGCCGCCCTCAACATGGAGAACAGACGCTCGATCAAATTTGGTCCTCCGCTCCACAAACCACCTCCCTCACTTCTCTATCAGCATACGACCATAGTTTTCTTTTAGGTAACCACGGCCTACACTACGGGAAGATAGGGATAGGAGTTCCTGAATAAGAAGATAAGGACTCCAAAATAGGGTCTATGTTATTCCTTTAGGCCACTATACCGAGAGTTGTTTGGCCGACTATATCATGTGGCTGAACAGACCATTAGGCCGAAAGTCAATTGGCGAACTAACGTCGCACTTCTCACTTTCCACAGTAAGCAATAAGGAGTGAGAAGTCAAACTGTCAAACGGATTCGAATGGTTTACACTGAACTTAATTCCTCGATGTTTCTAATTTATGGTTACAACTATGTAGTCACGCCTAATGCCATATCCAACAAATTATACATTCGTGGTTGTTACGTGGCACGATTTCTACATAATCCCATTAAATCTGCAACAAAAACGTTAAGCTCCTTTTATGGGGCATTGCATCACCCAGCTCTGCAATAAACATGTTTTCTCAAATGACTTGCCAACATACTCAATGCCGACAGAGTCAATACATTTTCAGTTAAAAACCACTTCGAAGCACATTTCAGCATACGCAATAGATTTAAGTGAAGTGGATTTTACAGGACTCTCTCCCTCGCCATTCAATAGCATCTAAAATACAGCACGTCCAACAGCCGTTCCGGAAGGATTCGTACATTCTTCAGCTCGGTTCCATTACTTCCAGGTCCCAAAAGCACGAGTATGGTGGTCATAAAAGATTTTATTGCTTTATTAAAAAGTAAACAAATTCATGTGACATTTAACTCTGCTGCCTTCTGCTTACTGCCCTACCGATGCTGGCTGGGCGATTCTGACGGAGTAAACATTTTTGCAAGCTTCCCCAACACTGACTGACTGGTTTGCTTGCTTGCTTACTTTCTCGCTTGCGGTTGTGCGGGCACTGCTGCTTCGTGCCACTTCCTTGACGCTGCTGCTGCGCTGTTTCGCCGGTTCCGTCGTTATTGCCGCTAGCTGTGGCTTCTGGTCATGACACCAGAGCACAAAAGAAAGCAAAAAAAGTGGGATGTAGCGTAGGAAAAATACACCACATTATGCTGCCATTAAATTATGCATTAACCATCAGAGTGTGCAGTTTGGATGGCCGTGCTTCGGGGGGAAAAGTTTTAAAGATGCAGTCGTAAACGGCATTGTTCTTCCGGCTGGGGTCGTCTTTTATTGAATCCTTGCTCATTTAAAATTTAAAATCACTGTTACCTGAAAATATTGTCATGGCGAAATAAAATTTCGATAACTTTAAAAATTCAGAGCATTAGATTTTGGAAATCAATATTACCAACTGCAGGCTAAAGATGAATGCGAAATCGTTTTAAAAACTCACTCCTTGGTACGCATAAAGTTTGATCTGCTCTATAAATTTTCGGTAAAATATGAGTCAACGAATATTTAGGGTCACTGAGATAGATGTCTTAGCCAAGCGGTAAGATGCGCAGCTATAAAGCAGGACCATGCTGAGGGTGGCTGGGTTCGATTTCCGGTGTCGGTCTAGGTGATTTTCGGATTGGATATTGTCTCCAGGATTACATATCCCTACATAGCATCATCTTTCGCTTGAGATGCTGCTCAGTAATGAATACTACAGCTTTCGTTAGTATGTCTTCGTCACACGTGTGAGCACGATACTCGATGAACCAATCCATAATTTTTAGGTTTCCCTTTTCATCCGTGCTTCTGCCAATCTCTGAGTTACCAGTAAGATTGGAAGTATTTGGGATTCTCTTTATGAGTATAAACCTAGAGGCACTGCGTTAGCCTTTCAGAACTTCTGTAGCGCGAGCACGTGCGCTTTGTATTTTGTACTTGACAGCGCTGGCGTAAGTGCGACGACTTAATGGAGTTCATATCTCTAGATTTACATGATTTAGAAATTTGGTGTGGTCAAAACCGTGAAAACGTGATGAAAGCTAGATTAGTCTTGAATTCAACCAATGTGCAGCACTATGGTATATAAAATATCAGTCAGAATAAATATCTCGAAGATCGTCTTCTATAAAGTTGGTTGGTGGTCAAAACCATATTTTTTTGTTATTCGAACGTTAGTAGGAAATAATTTGTAATGGTAATCACCCAGATAAGGAAACTGTGAGATTTTTAAGATTACGAAATTTACAAAGTTGTTCGTGTGATAAGAAACGGTGAAAATTTGGCATCCTACCTAATAAATATTTCTTGTAGTGTATCAGACTATAAAAAAAATGAAAAGGACATGTGACACAGAAGCTAATCTACCATTTTTTTCGTGTGTGCTTCAAAAGAACATAGGTAAAAAACTGCTTCTCGCTACTGTTTGTCGCTTGCTTTTGGAGTTAGTTACGTGTACCTAAAAGCGCTATGTAGTTTTGAAATAGCATTCCATCTCAATTCAATTTAATGCCACCAAGCGGTTTAGGTTCAAACTAATCTTCCTAGAAATTGTTTTGATATAATAAACAACTTTGCAGAAGATGACTTATTTCTAAATCTCACAGACACAGACTTCTAAATCTCCAAGCTAACAACTATTTCTTGGAAATTGCGAAAATTTCTCCAAAAAAAAACATTTGGAGATTCTTTTAACATTTCTTTAGACATTCTTTCGGAAATACCTATGGAGAATCCGTCAGAAATTATTTTGAAACTCAAAATTTGCGGCGGAATATTTTTGTTTTTCAGAATGCTTTACTGCCGTTCTACGCGTAACTGTGCCATGTTATCTTTGTAAAAAAATATCAAACTAGCATCAATTTGTCCCACCAATTTCAGAATCGATTGGATCTAAAAGAAATTTGCCAATATTTTGGAGTGTAATGACTATTTATTTTAAAGGTTTCCAGTCTCCATTATCATCAAACGACTACTTCATTTTTTCAGTGGGATAAAACGACTCGAATTTGGATTTTTTCATTAAATGAGAGATGATAAAATTATACGTAAAAGGGCAGTTTAGGCGTTTATATTAAAATGTCAAAATTAACATTCATTTTGATAGGTCACGTGCACCCACTTAGCTTCACTAGTGCTTATACAATAGCGCTGCCAAATTATTGAATTTCATACTACTTACTACTACTCACCTTCATTATAATGGTTCTTACAACCAGAACAATTTTGCAGAAGATTGCGAAATAAGAGGCCTGTTTGTGATGGAAATTTTCAACTTTCGATCTGGATTTTCAACTCCATTGGTTTGGTGCAGGTTGCCTCAATAAATTGTCGATACGGCAAAAAAAATGGAGCGAAAATCATTTTGTTGGCTACAGGTTAAGTTAATACACGTTGGTTTGGTACCGATATTTGACTTCGTTTGAACATGATAATTGGTCATTGAGTATATACATCCCGAAAAATAGCAAAACTCCAGGATAAACTTTAAATTTTGGCCTCTTTCAGAGAATTTCCGTAGAAAATGATGCACACAAAACTGCAAATATGATTGGAATCACCAGAACACATATTCGTAAAATGTTGTATGTTTCATATCTAACAAACTAACTAATTAACTGCCTACTGCTACCTCTTTAGGTTCCCCGAGGACAAATTTCGTAAATACGTAGGCCAATAGCATTGTTGGTCTTTCTAAAGGATTTCTTATTTTAGTCGCTATTATCTCAATTTTGTTGATTGATGTTCAATGGTTTTTCGGTGAAAATCAGCGATTAAAGCTAATGAAAATCAATCTATAAGTTTCTCGTAGTGCGGTGATGCAATCTCATAAAAAACTATTATCTCAATATGCAAAACGCACATGGAAACTACAACGAGCAGCAATGTCGAACCGGGATGTCGGGATGCATCGTTCATCGTTCTGCTTCGATTGCTTTCGCCAAATATGAGTGAATGCGAGTTACTTGATGCGATTTTCAGTAAACCTGATTGTCTCGACTACCCTGAGCATAAAAGCATCATCGTGTTAGCCTCATGATATACGAATGCAAAAATGGTAACTTGGCTTAGAAAACTTGAGGTTAATAACTAGGGAAGCGAAGGAATGAACACTAAGAAGCAAACCGGCAATGTCCCAGTGGGGGATGTAATGCCAATAAGAACAAGAAGCAGAAGACAGATTGATGCGAAAGATTTTCACCATTGACAGATAGGTGCGAAACATTGTCAGCAGGGAAGATTGTAGCGCTGGCACTTGAATAGAAGGCCATCGTGCCAAGAATTGCAAATTATCTCCTCGACATCACATATTAAGAGATTATGATGACAAACTTGCTCCGTCTGAAGATTTTGGTATAAATTGTAACTGTATTAACTGAAAACGTCTGGCTGTTGAAACCGTTTTCATTTGGCTCAGTGGTAGTTCGGATATTGAGCAGTGGTAAGTGATCGGATGTAAGATTTGGCTGCCCTTGTAGTTTATGTACAACAGGTTAAGTGTGATACGAGCTCCAACTCAAATTAGACAAGTTGGATAATCTGACCTAACGGTGGTGTATTAACTTTTCCAGGTCTTTGCTCCATATATCCTTTGGAAGAGCAGCCGATATTAAAGTTCATCGCCATATCGAAAACTTAGCTGCCGTCTCCATCATCTACCGCTTGGTTTCTGCAGGCTAACGACAACCTACAGAGCCTTCGCTAAGATAACCCTCAATCCTTCCGCCGCTACTTTTTATACTGTAAGTATGATGCTCCTTTGACCATCCAATTATTCCACTGCGGTATCAAATATCAAAGTTTCATGCATCTACAGGACATTTGGGACCAAAAACAATTTTTTTTTCGAGGGGCTGCAGGGACTATGTCCAAGGGCTTTAAGCGATTGATTGTTTATTCTCGCGAAGAATAAACAATTGAACAAATTAAGGAAATGGTAATACTACTGTGTAGAAGTTGCATAGGTCACATCACTTTCCATGGTGAATCCAGATCTATGTTACTGATTACCCCACCCAACGAACACTACTTCCTTCACGTGATAATTGTGGAGATGCAGAGGTATTCTCGGTCTCTAGTAGCAACAATTGGGTTGTTTAGGGATATATATGTTTTTACATATTCTGAATCTGCCTAGAAAACTTAGCCTAACCCCAATTTTTCAGAATTTTTGAAGACCCGGAACTATTTTTAATTTGCATTTTAAATTTATATGGGACTAAAAATTAGTTCTTATGCTGCATGGGCCAATTGTCATTCTATGAATGCTAGTATCATTCTATCGATTGAAATGGCTTGTTGTCTGTACAGCAGACAAATGTAAATAGAAGCTTTACAAACAAAATGAAAATATGTTGTAGATCAGAAAAGCGTGCTCTTTATGTTAAACTATAAAAAATCCCATATTTTTCTCTGCTAAACAACCCAATTAGCACACACTAACATTCCCTCCCTTTCCCAACTGACTGTAAGGACTTGGCCGGCGCCGTTATTGATCAACATTTGCGAGCTGCTGAAACGTGCACTTCGAGAATAGTTGGTAAATCCCAACCACTATTCACTTGGATCGTAGTGCAATTTACACCAGTTCTGATCAATCACGGAGTAGCAACCATTGATATGTACAGTCAGTGTAGCCCATAGTATCAAAGCATGTTTGTTTTTACAGCCGATAATTGCTACAACGACTCAAATTGATAGCGTATAGCTTTGCGTCTAAGTGTAGTAGCGCTCGGCTCTCTCCCGCACACTAAAAGGACAATATGTGACGGGTCGCCGTCAGGTTCCTACCGGTAGGCAGTTAACATTTTTGCATATTTATAAATATTCTATCTATCTCAAAAGAAAAAAAAATGCAACATCTTCCAAGCATATCGAAGGCAGCCTACAGGGATTCTGAAGGCAATCCACCAGGGATTCCGACAGGAATGTTCTAGGGATTCCAATGAGAACCTTATGAATATACTCCACCCTTCTAGGAATTTCGACTTCAAGGAATATTCCAGAAATTTGAACGGGAATGTTCCAGTGAATCCGACGAAAATGTTTCAGGGATTCTATTGAGAATCTTCTAGAGATTCCGAATGGAATCCTCCAGGAATACCGACGAGAGTATCCCAAGAATACCGACAGGAATGTTCCAGGAGCTCCAACGGGAATGTTACAGAGATTCCGTCAGAAATCCTCAAGGAATTCCAACTTGAATGTCCAGGGATTTCGTAGGCAATGTTCCAGGGATGTAGAAGCAAACCGTCCAAGGATTCCGGAGCAAATCGTCGAGGGACTCCGAATCAATCCTCCAAAAATTCCGTAAAGAATTCTCCAGCGATTCCGAAGGGAATCTTCCAGGCATGTTTAAGCAAATCGTTGAAGTATTCTGAAGTATATCATCAAAGGATACCGAGACGAAACGTCGAGAGACTCCGGATAAAATATTCCAGAACAAGGAATTCCAAAGCAATTCTCCGAACGATTTCGAAATAAATCTTCGAATGACTCCGGAGAAATTTCGAAGCAAATTAACGAGAGATTCTGAAGCAAATCTTCCATGCATTATGAAGGGTATCCCCCAAAGATTCCCAAGGGTATTCCTTAAAGATACTAAAAGGAATTCAATGTGAAAACTTCTGTTTTTCCGGTTGGAATACTTCGATGATTCTGAAATGAATTCTTTAGAGATTCCAATGAGAATACTTTTCGGATGCTGTGGATCTGTTGAAATTATCATGCTGCTAGGCACGCGGAAGTCTGCTGGAAAACTGTCACTCAAGTATGTGATGGTTAGCCACATTTCTTTGGCTGCTGGCATAGTTTCACATTTGCTTTGATTGATATTTTGGTGGCTCTCCGTTGTTATCAAGTTTACTTGTATGATTTCAATTCATTTAGACATTGTCTTTTCATAATAAACAACAAATGCAATTTCACTGCTACACAGGAATCTTTCTCAGAAATGAAATAAAAGCTCATTTGTCTTCCACTCATTTCATTATGATAGGCTGAATATGGGAGATAACTCTTTTGTCTTCAAACTTTTTCAGTAATTTATTATGCTATATGTTGAAAATTTATATCACTGCTAACTAAATTTTCAAATCCTAGGAGAGCAATTTGGTTCTAGGGAAGGCTATGCCCTCTATTTGGTTTGGTTATTTGCCAAGTGTCGTTTGGCTGAATTGATCATTTTGCCAAAAAATCCGTTAAGCTGAATAGGTTATTTGGTATAAAATGTCGTTTGGTTGAAATGTTTGTTTTGCAGAAAAGGGATTTTCGGGCCCAATGACTCTTTCTGCCAAATAAACTAAGGTAAACAAATGTGTCGGTCAAATTACCAATTTGGCCAAATGAGCCTTTCGGATGTTTGTTGCTCTCCGTTAAATGTTATTTACGATCAAACCATTTTTCACTTAGGGTAAAACGACCTATTATGGAGGGGTTAAGCACCGTGTCAAAACAAAATTCATTACAAAAATTCTTCAAAATTTACCCGTTGGTCGATTTCCACATTTTAGTAGTTGAATAGGATGCTCGTTAACTATAGCTTCGTAAATATTACGTCAATTGTGCTGAACTTATGCTGTTTTGTTTTTATCACAATAAAATCAAACTACCGCAACAATAGGACGCAGTTGCCTATCGTTGCGATATTTGTTGAATTTTTTTTTTTTTTTTTTTTAATCTTTATTTCTGTGTTTTTTTAATCTACAGATTAAGTTCAACACCAAAAGAAAGGGGGCTGGAAGAGACCCCTTTGCGGGCCAACCTTGGGTCCCGCCCATAGCGGTGCAGCAAGACTAAATTATGGAGAGGGTCGGCCGGAGGGGCCGCCCTGCGTGCCAACCAAGGGCATCGCCATTTGACTTAGAACTAAACACTTGACTAAAATCTAAACACTTTAAAATGGGAAGATATTTGTTGAAGGTCAGTCCTATTGTTGCGGTATTGCATGTATTTCTTATGGAGAGCGATACCGCAACAATAGGACCTTAGCACTACCGCAATAATAGGCTCAAAGGATTCAAATTTTTAACGAAAAATGTTGATTTTTCATCATTTTGAACGGAATTTTGTCAAACAAAAGCTGTTCTAGTTGTTAATCCGAAGAGTTTTAGCGTACCCACAATTGTTTTTAATGGTATTATATCCAGAATGGACTATTTTAACACTACCGCAACATTAGGGCATACCACAACGATAGGACGTTTTACCCTAATACAGTTTCGGACAAGCGTTTATTTGGCCGCAAATTTCGGTTTGTCAAAAAGTTGTTTGGCCAAAATGGTCGTTTGTCAGAAAGTCCATTTGGCCGAGAATGTAATTTGGCCAAACAGGTAGATATTTTTGACCATACTACCCGCTCAGTGATCATCATTTGGTCGTTGGACCAAATGACATTTTCGATCAAATGGCCTTTCTGTCAAACAACAATTTTTGGCCTTACAACCTATTCGGCCAAAAGACCATTTCAACTAAACGACGTGTTTGAGAAAAGTGCTATTTCGGCCAAATTCTCAGCCGTACGTTGCTTTGGCCAAATGAAATTTTTGACCAATCTGTTTTCCGTTGTATAACCGTTTTGCCCAAACCTTCATTTCGGCCAAATACAATTTGGCTTGATCATTTTCAACTTAACGTATTATTCGGCCAAATGGCTTTCTGATTTTCGGCTAATGAGCTTTCCTCTTTATTAAGAATTTTCCATTGAATTTCCAAAGAATTTCATATGCACAATACAAAGAATTCCCCCTAGAAATCCTAGGAAAATTTCCTACAATTTGCTGTTAAAATCCAATTTTTATGTTGACGTCCACATTTTGAACAATATGCCGCGGAAAATTTTAAGAATTTTCTGTGTAAATTTTGAAGAATACGCAGAAACTTTCCGTGAATTTTCCAAACATTTTTCTGTGGATACTTGAAAACAATTTTCCATAGAAATTCCAAAGTGCTTCCTTGGAAATTCCAAAAAGTTCACAAAACTTCATATATGAAGTACTTGCCAAAAATAATTTTCAAATGAATATTTTGGAGAAGCGCAGCTAATTTTTGGAAGAATTTCATCAGATTTTTTTGTCGAAATTCAAAAGATTCTTCCTATGAAGTCTTGAAAACATCCTGAAAAAATGCAGGAAAAGGTCTTCAAGAAACAAACGTAAAAAATCTTCACGCCGATTCACGCCGCTGCCGCCGCCGGCTAAAATGGCACTCGGCGTGACGCCGAAAACGCCGCCGCCGCCGACACTCATGCTTTCATCACTGAAAACGCTAGCGAATCTTTCTGCTAATAGGCGGCAAACTTCCTGAGTAGTTAAGGCGATTTCACCATTCAAATTCATTGTCGATGGAATTCAGGATTCCTTGCGCTGTTCGTTGAAGCTATTCCAGAAGGATTTTGTTTTAGATTTGAATGTTTGCTCAAGATCTCGTTGGTACCGTGCACAGCTCTACCGACAAACTCGTTAATATTCGTGATACGCCACACATAATGGTTTCTAAGAGGTAGCGTATTAAACCATGTTTTGAGACAATTCTGAAAGTTGCTCTCTTAGTGGTTTTCATTTTTCGTATTTCGATCGAGAACCATGGAGGGTGCGATCCTACGTGTCGGTCAATTACATACGCCAAGATGTGCGAGAGAGTTAGAGCGGAGCTTTCAACGTTGTTGAAATTCGAAGATCAGAACGGTTAACCAGTCAATGCAAGTGAGCACGTTCGCGATACTGCAGTGCTCTGCTTTCAAAAAGTTGTAGGAAACGGAAAAGGGATGAGCGCTGCTAACAAGTACTTGAAAGTTAAAGTTTTCGAAAGTGGCTATCAGCGGGTGGTGATGAGGAACATGTTTTACAAGAGGACAAGGTGCCACCGAAATGAAGGGTGTTTTATCTTGGATGGAAACGAAGTGCAGGTCCAACGTGCGAAGGTTCTCGTTCACAACGTTATTAATTTCGGTTAGCCTCGCTACGCTGTAGCCATCAAGGAGTCCAGCGACCCCAGTATTATATTGCGAGGGTTCAGGGTTTGAAATCCACTATGCGAAGGTATCCACCGAATGCCAGGCAGGTTGAAGTCGCCCAAGATGCAAATATCGTCAATCTGAGATGCAGTCTCCAATATAGTGGAGACGGACTGACAGTGAGTGTCAATTGGTAATTATCTCCAACTAGATCCGAGGCGATGTACGGCGCGCACAAAAACAATTTACGGTCGCCTAATTTTAGGGATATCCAGATTTCTTCTAGACAGGCCCAAGTTTCGTTTTCAAAAGTCATCGCTTTCTGACCGGAGTAAACGACCACCGCAACTCCACCACCGGTGGAATTCTGGCTGTTTACCGGATTTCTATCGCAGCGGAAAACCTCATAATCAGATCCGCTCGTGAGCTTAACCACGTCTCTGTCAGGACGATAACATCGTAGCAAGAATCTGAGACAGCCAAGTGATAATCATTCCTCCGACGTTTTGGTAGTAGATGGTAAAAGAGTGACAAAACCGGTCCACCGCATGGTGTTCCCAAGGCGATTGCCGGGTTTCAGTGGTGCCGCCGAAGAGCGGCCAATATTGAACAGTGCATATCCAAACAACAAAATTGTCATTATATTGGAATATTTGACTCGTATAAGACAGAATCTGGTCACATTTAAGTTGCTGCAAACAAATTAATCTAAAGTGTACTACTAGTGTGTTTCTTCCGATACCGAGAACTTAGTTTGTCTGCAAGAAGCTCTTCCGGGAAAGTACGAAGCCGCATATTTTCACCTGAAAATGTTCATCGAGAAACTGTGGAAGAGGTTCGGGAATCCGGAGATTCTGTCAACAAGACGAAGCCCCCAACACTGAGAGCCTAGAGTCAGTGATAGAGTTTGGAAGTGCAGTTGTTGATTTCACTCAGCATCTCAAAGCTGCGAGATTGACTTTCATGCTTCGGATGTCTGCTTCAATCTCCTGCAATGATTGAACTTCAAAAATGACGCAGGCGGCTCATGCCGAGATGTTGATGGTTGGTTGGGCGTCGGAACTTGAAGCAGTTGTTCGAAGAGCTAGAACCAACGTTTCAGTTGATCAGTTGGGTCGGTAAGTGATTGACCTTTCACGTCTTTCACCGGAATCTTCGGATACATCCTTGCTCCACTCAGGTGTCGTGAGATTTCGACGAGGTGACGAATATCGCCAGTTGTTGCAGCTTCCGCCCCTTCGTCAGCCAGGAAGTCTACCCACGCTCGCACTTCCCGTCTACAGCAACGTTCAATTTCCTTCTTTAGAGCCGAATACCGTTGACGAGACTCGTACTTGTTTTTTTTCCTTGTTAAAGTGATTTTTCTTGATGGAATCAGAGTTCATCACTGATAAGGAAGGAGAGGAAGCCAGAGGAGCTTCTCTTCGAGCCAAACCTAGGGATCTCGTCTCGTACTTGGTTGCTCTGGTTCTTGGCTGCTTTATCGCGGTCTTTGTTTCTTTACGCTCCATCTTTCGCCAGGTTGCATCACTGCATCAATAATTAACTCCTTCCGCTGAGTGTGCAGCTCAGGTTGTTCTCGCTTGTTTCGATAACGGTACAATATCTTCACAGTTGGATCTTCTAGTCGACCTGAGTTAAGCCACCAGCCAAGTCTCTCCACACGTCGCTGAATCTGATCAATAGACTGGCCCAGGAAACAAAAAGTTGTGTAATTCCACGGGGCACCCCCCAGGATTGTGTCTTTGGGTGAGAAAATCAATCTCTAAAAATTTCAGCTCAATCGCTTGTTGCATAAGCTGGCGCATTTGATTTTAAGTTTGTATGGGGATTTCAGCCAAAATGTATAGGAAAATACACCTCCGTCACTCATTTGATCTGGAAATTGGTTCTGATTGCTCGATTGACCTCAGAATTGCAAAAACGACAGTTGGTATTCTACAGAACAATTTCACAGAACATTCTGATTTATTAGGAGCTGATTTGAGTATTTTTGGATTTTTTGATCGAATCGCATCAGCCGAAACCTATATAAAAGTTCATTTAATCATTATGCTATGTTCTGTGAAATTGTTCTGTAGCATACCAACTGCTGTTTTTGCAATTCTGAGGTCAATCGAGCAATCAGAACCAATTTCCAGATTGAATTAGTGACGGAGGTGTATTTTCCTATACATTTTGGCTGAAATCCCCATACAAACTTCAAATCAAATGCACCAGCTTATGCAACAAGCGATTGAGCTGAAATTTTCAGAGATTGATTTTCTCACCCAAAGACACAATTCTGAGGTGTGCCCCGTGGAATTCGACAACATTTTTTTCTCCCCATACTAATCTGGGCCAGTCTACTGATCAATGATGATGCAGTTGTGGTCGATTTGTCCATCGCGAGAGACCCACGTGACTTTGTAGATCTTTATATGATTTTTCGGGACTTCATCCAAGACGGCATTCTGTTTGCTGTCGGAATTCTCCTTGTTCTGTAACTCGGCAACATCGGTCGGCGCATAACATTGGATTGTCGGGAGGTTCTTAACCCGTGTTCTAAATCTCCGGCATACGAACAACGTGACCAGCCCACCGTAGTCTGTCGTGTTGAATAACGCTCAAACACTCCGAAAGCTCTCCAATCAGCCTCCTTTAACGTCCATGTTTCATGACCGTATAAAGCCAGCAGAAGAATCAGAGTAGTATACAGCGCGAGTTTTGTTTTCGTTTGCAGACTACGGGACTTAAGCTGGTTACGAAGTCCGTAATAAACCGTATTTGCAGCTGCAATACGCCTTTTCACCTCGCGGGTAGCATCATTATCGCACGTCACTAATGTTCCAATATACACAAATTCTTCTACCACTTCAAATTTTTCACCATCCAGCACCATTTCGATACCACCACCAGTAATGAACCCACGTTGATTGCCTGCGACCATGTACTTCGTTTTGCTGGTATTGATCGTGAGTCCAATCCTCGCTGTCTCCTTCTTAAAAAGCACAAAAGCCTCTTCCACGGCACGGCGATCAATTCCAATAATATCGATATCGTCCTCAAATCCCAGGAGCATATGCGATCTTGTGATAATGGTACCGCTTCTTTGCACAGCAGCTCTCCTAATCGCTCCCTCGAGCGCTATATTGAACAGTAGATTCGAGAGTGCATCACCCTGCTTCAATCCATCAAAGGTAACAAATGACGTCGATATTTAATCCGCAACCCTTACACTTGCTTTCGATCCGTCCAACGTTATACGAATCAGCCATGTCAGTTTCACCGGAAAACCATGTTCAAGCATAATTTGCCATAATTCATTCCGTTTCACTGAATCGTACGCCTTCTTGAAATCAATAAACAGATGATGGGTCTGCAAGTTGTACTCCCGGAATTTATCGAGGATTTGTCTCAGGGTAAACATTTGATCCGTCATTGATCGGCCCTTACGAAAACCTGCCTGGTATTCGCCGACGAAGGACTCTTCAAGCGGTCTCAATCTGTTGAACAGAATACGGGACATAATTTTGTACGCCGGATTAAGGAGGGTTATTCCTCGGTAATTGGCGCACTCCAGTCTGTGCCCTTTCTTAAAGAGAGCGCAAATGAGGCCGTCCAACCAGCTAGCAGGCATTTTCTCGTCTTCCCATATTTTCGACATAATATGGTGCAGAACTTCATAAAGCTGCTCACTGCCATGTTTGAGAAGTTCAGCCGGGAGCTGGTCCATCCCCGCAGCTTTATTGTTTTTCAGCTCTTTAGCAGCTTTTTTAACCTCATCTAGTGTAGGCGACTCTGTAAGCACATATAAAAAAATAGGCATTGTGTGGCCCCAAATGGCCGGAGCGAATTGTTATGACAGCAGCTCTCCGTGAGTGCGTGTGCACGCTACGGAGGTCTGACCAGAAGAGGACGAGTCATGGCTTGCTGCGCCCTGATCGACACGCTGAGGTGTTAATGGATAATCACACGCTGATGGTAATATACTCAAACCCCACATTTTCCTTCTTCTTTCATTAAATGTTTTCATTCATGTTCCCAAACTGTGGGCCCCGACTCCCAGGAAGGTCGGTTGGGGAGGTTGCGAAAGACGAATCTTGATTCATTATTTTGTCCCTATTTTGTCCCACAAATCTATCACAGCCATTAGATTTGGATCTATGTAGTGAATGGAGAACAATAAATTTTGAAATTTTGACAAATACAATGAAATCCAAACAAATCAAATCGAATTCTAATAAAAATCCAAGCCACATTCAATCCAATTCCAATCAACATCCAATCCTAATCCAATCTAAATCCGTTCCAAATTCAAATCCAATCAAATGCAATTCTAATCCAAATCAAAATCAAATCCAATTCAAATCCAGTCCAAATCCGATCCATATCCAATTCAAATCCATTCCAATCAAATCCAAATCCAACCAAAATCTAATCCAAATCCTATCTAAATCCAATCCAAATCAATTCCACATTCAATCCAAATCCGTTCCACATCCATTCCAAATCCATCGCAATCAAAATCTAATCCAAACCCGATCCAAATTCAATCTAAATCCGTTTCAAATACAAATCCAATCAAATGAAATTCTAATCCAAATCTAAATCAAATCCAATCCAAATCTAACCAAAATCTAATCCAAATCCAATCCATATCCAATTCAAATCCATTCCAATCAAATCTAACCAAAATCTAATCCAAATCCGTTCGAATTCCAAATCATTTCCAATCCATTCAAAGTAATATAATGATGTGATATGAAGCAATTCATAATGGCTTGTTCAATCTAATGCGAATCCATTTTTTATACAAATTCTAAAAGCCAATGTGGGAGGGTCGCAAGCAATATGCGATTCTGCTAGGTGGGTCGCATGTACAAGTAGTTAGGGAACATCTGGCCTAGGATATGATATTTATCTAAAATTTTGCAGAAATATCATACTTAAATGGGATAGCATAAGTATATACCTAAATTTTAGACTTATGTCAACCAGTACTATTAGCCAATAACTCCAAACTTATGACGTTGTGAATGCTGGCATCGTTTTTTGAATTTCATGAATGTTGGATATCTCATCCAACGGGTAATTCCGCTACGACTAAGTCAGTAAATTCCAAAATAAACTTCAAGATAATCTATTAAGCCTTCCAAACAACTTTGTAGCATACGATAGATCTCCATATCTCTCAGATTTCGATAGAACAAGCCTTACTGGTAGTCTCATGTAAAGTCGCTAAGTTATACATTTCAAACTAAATTTATTTTAACCAAAATAAATGCTTCCATGACCACCCTTGGGATTTTCTAGATTGTAAATTTTTTTCTCGGTAGTCTCCCAGACACGCCTTGTGGTACTGCAAACCACAAACCAGCGGTCTCCCATGCTTTGTGATTTTTCAAACCACAATCCATTTTCCAGCGGTCTTCCAGACGCGCTTTATGATTTTCTAAAACACAATCCATTTTCCAGCGATCTTCCAGACGCGCTTTGTGATTTTGCAAACCACAATCCATTTTCCAGCGATCTTCCAGACACGCTTTGTGATTTTTCCAAACCACAATCCGTTTTCCAGCGGTCTTCCAGACGCGCTTTGTGATTTTCCAAATCACAATCTATTTTCCAGCGGTCTTCCAGACGCGCTTTGCGATTTTCCAAACATCAATCCATTTTCCAGCGGTCTTCCAGACGCGCTTTGTGATTTTCCAAACATCAATCCATTTTCCAGCGGTCTTCCAGACGCGCTTTGTGATTTTCCAAACCACAATCCAATTTCCAGCGGTCTTTCAGACGCGCTTTGTGATTTTCCAAACCACAATCCATTTTCCAGCGGTCTTCCAGACGCGCTTTGTGATTTTCCAAACCACAATCCATTTACCAGCGGTCTTCCAGACGCGCTTTGTGATTTTCCAAACCACAATCCATTTTCCAGCGGTCTTCCAGACGCGCTTTAGGATTTTCCAAACCACAATCCATTTTGCAGCGTTCTTCCAGACGCGCTTTAGCAATACAAACCCATTGCCTTGTGTTTTTTAATTATCAGATATTTTAACACATTAGCCCATTACCAATTGAATTCAACTCACCTTTTGAAATCAGTGTCAGGATCCAACAAATAACCTGGCAGGATGGCCAAAAATGGCCCCAAATGGCCGGAGCGAATTGTTATGACAGTAGCTCTCCGTGGGTTCGTGTGCACGCCACGGAGGTCTGACCAGAAGAGGACGAGTCATGGCTTGCTGCGCACTGATCGACACGCTGATGGTAATATACTCAAACCCCACAGGCATTTTACAGGATCTAAAAAGCTGAGTAAATTTGTCAGACTCTAGGCAATGGAGAAATCTTCGAAATCTGAAGCATTCGAGTAACCTTGAGGGTCCAAAGAATAAGGGAATATTAAGAATTTGTATACCTTACGGAAACAAAAATATGAAAAGATACTCCGAAAAGTTTTGGTAATGACAATGATCTGAATCTAAAGGACTTGAGTCAGCTCCAGAATCTTAAAAATGTGTAAAATCTGGAGCATCTTTAAATCAGCATAGATCTTGAATTCCGAAAAATCAAGAAACGCCTGAAACATCTGGAGCTTGAAAAAGACAATTTCATTGTATGCAACTGAACGGCCACATAGTAGATAATAAAATATTTTTATCTCAAAAATATTATGGAAATCTATAGATTTTAGGGTTTTAGGGTTGTTTTTATGAAATCAAATGATTAGCTGGGTGTGGCAGATTTAGGAGAAAAATCTGTTTTAAAACGATTTGATACGCTTTCAATTTATGTAATGCATAAGGTGTCCCAGATTGACCTAAAGAAAATCTATACCTATTTTAAACTTGTTGTAAATCTTATACCTATTTTAAATTTGTTTTACAATGTGTTAAAATGTTTTCGTGTATCTGCCTACATATCTTTCCAAAGTTGCTATCAAGACTACAAGCTTCATTTTTGTGTTAAACCAGTTGAATTTTTTGGTGAAACTGACCCAAAACTGTGTAGAGCCAGACGATAGCATTGTAATTTGAATAAAACAGGTCCACCGTAACTAGGAAACGGTACATTACATTGTAAATCTCTCCCCAACAGCTACCACCGTTGAAATGCTGTTGATGTTGCCTGTGGTTTCTACACATTCAGTTCATCCGGATGAAACATTATGATTTCAAAGCTCGAGCTTTACTCTTGCATAGCGGTCAACCAAATTCTGTTTCATTTTTCGTCGGGGAAAGTGGCATCCGCTGTCGCTTTTTATGGAAAGTGTGGATTAAGACAGTAAAAATTGTTTTTCTTGCTGCGGAATATCTGACATTATTCGTAGAGGAAAATGTTTATGGGTTCGATTAAGATTGAAACCAAGCATTGAGGAGAAAGGAAGTGAAACTCCCTTATCTCTTAAATAAATAAAATCAATAACCATGTTTGTGCTTTTGAGCAGTTTATATCATTTTCGTAAGAATTTTTAGATTTTTTTGTACAGTGCATTGGCAGATTAAGCTGCATGTCTTTTTGTATGACGTAATAAAACCAAAAGCATCTAAATTCGAGTTCCCAACAGAATGGTTAGATATCCCGTAGGAAAGAATTTCGCTGTGTTGGGATTTATGCTATTCAACGGGGTTTTCCTCATAAGGTATGGTACTCATTGACTCTTTTTTTTGTGCATTATGAATTAGGATTTTTTCCGGCAAGCAGTTCAAGGGAAGATAATCCAATATGCAGAACGCAGACATTATTTAAATTAGAAGCTAAGTTGCATATTATGAAAAAGCTCTTGTGGTGCGATTTAACATGGGGTACAGTTTAAGGACGAACGCTTCGGAATCCAATATTTTTTCACCTCGCGTTTTCAAGGGCACCACTATCAAGCAACGAGCAGACGTTATCTTTTAATTCTATGCTTGCTGCGACGCAGCAAAGTCAAAATAAAAAGATGACAGTTATTTGTTGCTTCTTTGTTGAGATTGGTGCCTCTGAAAATTCGAGGCAAAATTTATTTGGATTCTTGACAGTTTCACCTCAAAACTCTTAAAATTCAACATAAAACGAGAAGTTGATTTGATTGAACCATTATTGTATTAGGTACTATCCGCAATCAAATGTTTCTATAAAAGTTCCATAGCCATATTGCCTCGCCTACTAAGACCATTTTCCACAGTCATGCCTGGCTTGGTTTCCTTCCACCATCGCACCATCGCAAAATCCTCGCGCGGATATTCATCCACCTTCCCATAGTTTCGTTCATTGATTGCAAACTTTATGGTTTGACACAAGCTTCTTATTTTGACTTCCTGCGACTTTGGCATAGAAATTTGAGGTTTATGGAATCTAAATCCTGGAGATTTGCCGAAAGTAGATTATTTTCATCTTCTTCAGAAATCAATATTCTATCTGTCTATCTTAGTCGTATGAAATACAAATGCATAAATTGTAATTTGGCATGGAAATGAAACTGTGGAAGAGCTAAATAAATAGCAGTAACGACGTTGTGAAACATGCCGAGTTACTTCCAAATCGAATGAATCAATTTCTCTTTACAAAAACAACAATTATTGTGAGAAAAAAGTGTACACATGTAATCAAGAGAACCAAATGTTTAATGCTGCAAACTGTACCGCATTTATATACCTCACGTGTACAGTCTCAGTAAACCATTTTCACACTAGGTAACGTGGATTATTCCGTTTACTTTTTATTCACTTCACTCCAGGCGATTCGTTGATCGGATTTTTATTGCTATGGAAAATAAAACTGTCTAACCGGAAAAATTGGTTCCCCATCGCCGCCAAGCTAAATCCCATTTTCCGAGTGGGGTGCTTATTTATGACGCTATTATGGCAACATAATTTTCCTAAATAGTTTTATTGGTCCTTGGGTCAGAAAGTGGCTTCCTGGCAGCGTTTCCATATGTTGTAGGAATCTTGCTCTCAGGAACAGGCACAGTCATATGAAGATATGACATAAATAAATAAAACCAATTCGGTTATAAAACCTGGGGTGGCTTACATTTTAACAGTAGCGCAAATTATTAGCTATAAATGGTGATTTTCATGTTTGAGTAATTGAGAGAATACAGAACATACTCATACATATGAAAGTTCTTATGTTGAAAAGAGCTGGACGCCACGTAAAACAAAATTGAGAGACTAACGGCCAGTTGCCATAAGAATCAAGCTTGCAAGAAGCATAATTATAAGATAAGCTGAAGAAAAATTGTACGAATGGGATACTTATTGCATTGCACTATGGTCCAGGATACAGATTCATGTTTTTTCAAATAAATTAATATAACTCGACAACGGAAAAAGATACAAACGATATTCTTATAGCAAAACACGCGTTATGAAAAGCCCCAAAAGTCTTCAGAAGATGACATTCATGACATGACTTTTGATCGGAAAAAGATATTGTGCATATTTACCCATCAAAAGTTGCATTTTTTTGAGCATGAGCATGAGCATGAGATGACCGTACAATTCGTAGTTGCTACTCCGTGATTGACCTGAACTAGCGAAATTGCACAGGGAACCAACAGATGGGACTTGGGATTAGAACTCCATCCTCAATGTGCACGTTCCGAAAGCTCAACTTTTAATGGGTCAATAACGGCGCCGGCCACGTCCTTACGATCATCTAGGGAAGGGAAGGAATGTTAGTGTAACAACCGTTGTTTTAGAGACCGACGAATCGTCTGCATCTCTACGGTTGTTACGGGAAGGAGTATTGTAAGTAGGGAAAGGAAGTGTCACTACTTAGATCAGGATTCACCTTGGTAAGTGATGTAATCCAAGTATCTAGCATGTTAATGTTGATCAAAAGTTGCATTTTTTGAGCTCTAAAAGTCACCTGAAGACGACTTTTTCTAGAAATCTAAAACAAAAAATTAGATCAAAAATACTGTTTTTTGAGGTACACCTAATCCAATTAGGTAAAATTGCTCTAAATCAGCCAACTTAAGAGCTACAGAAAAAGTTTTTTAGCAAAATTGATTGGAATAAGCTACGCTACAACTTTGTAGAACATAACATGTCAATACTCCAAGAAATAAAAAAAATATTTCCTAATTTTTTTATATGATGGGCCACCCTATTTTTTGGTAAAACCATAATGATGGCCTTACTATTTCGAACAATTTTGTAGAACAACAGTTTTTTCTAAAAAATATAGTTTTGGCGTAAAATTCATCTTTCCGCGTAAATCTGTATCCTGGACCATAGTGCATTGAAATATATTGACGAAAAAAATGTCTTCCGGTTGGGAACGGGCTATTCAATAATGGGGTACTATACCTATCGGATCTTCCACCGTGTAATTTAAACGGAATCCAAAATAACGCTAGCATGGAATCTACTACAGCAGCGGTTCTCAACCCCATTCGAGCTTTTGCATTCATTGAGGTACCCCTTATTTTTTTGGCCATAACACCAAGCGCTATAGAAAATTGCCAATTTTTCAGCCCAAGTTGTAATTTAGCAAATTTAATTGATTACAAAGCTTATTTGATATCCATCAACCCCATAACTGTGGAAACCCTACATCAAATGTACGTTTAATTTACTAGGAAATGATCTCCGTTTTCCTTGTATGAACAAAATATCACACATCAGTCAAAAGGTCGCTTGTTGTGGTTTTTTATAATCGTTATTATGGTGTTTTTTTTTAATTGTAGGATTAAGTTCACTTGGTGCGATTTGTTAGAGCCGATGATATGAAAAACGGGCCTGAAAGCTAAAGGGATATAAGGCTCTACAAAAAGTTGTCTAAAAATTTCATTATTCCATCAAACTTTCCAAATCAAATTCAAAGCAAACATCGTGCTTCCTACTTAGAGGACTTTTGGAGGCTTCCGAGTCTCTTGAAAGGAGGCTTCCGAGCCTCTTGAAAGGAGGCTTCCAAGCCTCTTGAAAGGAGGCTTCCGAGCCTCTTGAAAGGAGGCTTCCGAGCCTCTTGAAAGGAGGCTTCCGAGCCTCTTGAAAGGAGGCTTCCGAGCCTCTTGAAAGGAGGCTTCCGAGCCTCTTGAAAGGAGGCTTCGAGCCTCTTGAAGGAGGCTTCCAGGCCTCTTGAAAGGAGGCTTCTGAGCCTCTTGAAGGAGGCTTCCAGGCCTCTTGAAAGGAGGCTTCCAGGCCTCTTGAAAGGAGGCTTCCTGAGCCTCTTGAAGGAGGCTTCCAGGCCTCTTGAAGGAGGCTGAGCCTCTTGAAAGGAGGCTTCCAGGCCTCTTGAAAGGAGGCTTCCAGGCCTCTTGAAAGGAGGCTTCTGAGCCTCTTGAAAGGAGGCTTCCAGGCCTCTTGAAGGAGGCTTGAGGCCTCTTGAAAGGAGGCTTCTGAGGCCTCTTGAAGGAGGCTTCTGAGGCCTCTTGAAGGAGGCTTGAGCCTCTTGAAGGGAGGCTGAGCCTCTTGAAGGAGGCTTCCAGGCCTCTTGAAGGAGGCTTGAGGCCTCTTGAAAGGAGGCTTGGGCCTCTTGAAGGAGGCTTCTGAGGCCTCTTGAAAGGAGGCTTGAGCCTCTTGAAGGAGGCTTGAGGCCTCTTGAAAGGAGGCTTCCGGGCCTCTTGAAGGAGGCTTCCAGGCCTCTTGAAAGGAGGCTTGAGCCTCTTGAAAGGAGGCTTGAGGCCTCTTGAAGGAGGCTTGAGCCTCTTGAAAGGGAGGCTTCTGAGGCCTCTTGAAGGAGGCTTCCAGGCCTCTTGAAGGAGGCATCCAGGCCTCTTGAAGGAGGCATCCAGGCCTCTTGAAAGGAGGCATCCAGGCCTCTTGAAAGGAGGCATCAGGCCTCTTGAAGGAGGCATCTGAGCCTCTTGAAAGGAGGCATCCAGGCCTCTTGAAGGAGGCATCCAGGCCTCTTGAAAGGAGGCATCCGAGCCTCTTGAAAGGAGGCATCAGGCCTCTTGAAGGAGGCATCCAGGCCTCTTGAAGGAGGCATCCGGGCCTCTTGAAAGGAGGCATCAGGCCTCTTGAAAGGAGGCATCAGGCCTCTTGAAGGAGGCTTCCAGGCCTCTTGAAGGAGGCTTGAGGCCTCTTGAAAGGAGGCTTCCAGGCCTCTTGAAAGGAGGCTTCTGAGCCTCTTGAAGGAGGCTTCCAGGCCTCTTGAAGGAGGCTTCCAGGCCTCTTGAAAGGAGGCTTCCAGGCCTCTTGAAAGGAGGCTTTGAGGCCTCTTGAAGGAGGCTTGAGGCCTCTTGAAGGAGGCTTCTGAGCCTCTTGAAAGGAGGCTTGAGGCCTCTTGAAGGAGGCTTGAGCCTCTTGAAAGGAGGCTTCCAGGCCTCTTGAAGGAGGCTGGGGCCTCTTGAAAGGAGGCTTGAGGCCTCTTGAAAGGAGGCTTCTGAGGCCTCTTGAAGGAGGCTTGAGGCCTCTTGAAAGGAGGCTTGAGGCCTCTTGAAGGAGGCTTCTGGGCCTCTTGAAGGAGGCTTCTGAGCCTCTTGAAAGGGAGGCTGAGCCTCTTGAAGGAGGCTCTGAGGCCTCTTGAAAGGAGGCTGAGGCCTCTTGAAAGGAGGCATCTGAGCCTCTTGAAGGAGGCATCAGGCCTCTTGAAGGAGGCATCCAGGCCTCTTGAAAGGAGGCATCCAGGCCTCTTGAAAGGAGGCATCCAGGCCTCTTGAAGGAGGCATCCAGGCCTCTTGAAAGGAGGCATCCAGGCCTCTTGAAAGGAGGCATCCAGGCCTCTTGAAGGAGGCATCAGAGCCTCTTGAAAGGAGGCATCTGAGGCCTCTTGAAGGAGGCATCCAGGCCTCTTGAAAGGAGGCATCTGAGGCCTCTTGAAAGGAGGCATCTGAGCCTCTTGAAAGGAGGCATCTGAGCCTCTTGAAAGGAGGCATCTGAGCCTCTTGAAGGAGGCATCAGGCCTCTTGAAGGAGGCATCCAGGCCTCTTGAAGGAGGCTTCAGGCCTCTTGAAGGAGGCTTCCAGGCCTCTTGAAGGAGGCTTGAGGCCTCTTGAAGGAGGCTTCCGGGCCTCTTGAAAGGAGGCTTCTGAGCCTCTTGAAAGGAGGCTTCCAGGCCTCTTGAAAGGAGGCTTCCGAGGCCCTCTTGAAGGAGGCTTGAGCCTCTTGAAGGAGGCTTCCAGGCCTCTTGAAAGGAGGCTCTGGGCCTCTTGAAGGAGGCTTGAGGCCTCTTGAAGGAGGCTCTGAGCCTCTTGAAGGAGGCTTCCAGGAGCCTCTTGAAAGGGAGGCTTCCAGAGCCTCTTGAAGGAGGCTTCCAGGCCTCTTGAAGGAGGCTTCCGGGCCTCTTGAAGGGAGGCTTCTGAGGCCTCTTGAAAGGAGGCTTCCAGGCCTCTTGAAGGAGGCTTCTGAGCCTCTTGAAAGGAGGCTTCCGAGCCCTCTTGAAAGGAGGCCTGAGCCTCTTGAAAGGAGGCTTGGGGCCTCTTGAAGGAGGCTTCCGGGCCTCTTGAAAGGAGGCTTCCTGAGCCTCTTGAAAGGAGGCTTGAGGCCTCTTGAAGGAGGCTCTGAGCCTCTTGAAAGGAGGCTGGGGCCTCTTGAAAGGAGGCTTCCGATCCTCTTGAAGGAGGCTGAGCCTCTTGAAAGGAGGCTTGAGCCTCTTGAAAGGAGGCTTCAGGCCTCTTGAAAGGAGGCTTGAGGCCTCTTGAAAGGAGGCTTGAGGCCTCTTGAAAGGAGGCTTCGAGGCCTCTTGAAAGGAGGCTTCCAGGCCTCTTGAAAGGAGGCTTCCAGGCCTCTTGAAGGAGGCATCCAGGCCTCTTGAGAGGAGGCATCCAGGCATCTTGAAAGGAGGCATCTGAGCCTCTTGAAAGGAGGGCATCTGAGCCTCTTGAAAGGAGGCATCCAGGCCTCTTGAAGGAGGCATCCAGGCCTCTTGAAGGAGGCATCCGAGCCTCTTGAAAGGAGGCATCCAAGCCTCTTGAAAGGAGGCATCCGAGCCTTTTGAAAGGAGGCATCCGAGCCTCTTGAAAGGAGGCATCCGAGCCTCTTGAAAGGAGGCATCCGAGCCTCTTGAAAGGAGGCATCCGAGCCTCTTGAAAGGAGGCATCCGAGCCTCTTGAAAGGAGGCATCCATCAAACTTTCCAAATCAAATTAAAAGCAAACATCGTGCTTCCTACTTAGAGGACTTTTGGAGGCTTCCGAGCCTCTTGAAAGGAGGCTTCCGAGCCTCTTGAAAGGAGGCTTCCGAGCCTCTTGAAAGGAGGCATCCGAGCCTCTTGAGAGGAGGCATCCGAGCATCTTGAAAGGAGGCATCCGAGCCTCTTGAAAGGAGGCATCCGAGCCTCTTGAAAGGAGGCATCCGAGCCTCTTGAAAGGAGGCATCCAGGCCTCTTGAAAGGAGGCATCCAGGCCTCTTGAAGGAGGCATCTGAGGCCTCTTGAAAGGAGGCATCTGAGCCTCTTGAAGGAGGCATCCAGGCCTCTTGAAAGGAGGCATCTGAGGCCTCTTGAAAGGAGGCATCCAGGCCTCTTGAAAGGAGACATCTGAGCCTCTTGAAGGAGGCATCTGAGCCTCTTGAAAGGAGGCATCCAGGCCTCTTGAAAGGAGGCATCAGAGCCTCTTGAAGGAGGCATCAGAGCCTCTTGAAGGAGGCATCTGAGGCCTCTTGAAAGGAAGGCATCTGAGCCTCTTGAAAGGAGGCATCCAGGCCTCTTGAAGGAGGCATCCAGGCCTCTTGAAAGGAGGCATCTGAGCCTCTTGAAAGGAGGCATCTGAGGCCTCTTGAAAGGAGGCATCTGAGGCCCTCTTGAAAGGAGGCATCCAGGCCTCTTGAAAGGAGGCTTCTGAGCCTCTTGAAGGAGGCTTCTGAGCCTCTTGAAGGAGGCTTCTGAGGCCTCTTGAAGGAGGCTTCCGGGCCTCTTGAAAGGAGGCTTCGAGCCTCTTGAAAGGAGGCTTGAGGCCTCTTGAAGGAGGCTTGAGGCCTCTTGAAGGAGGCTTCCGGGCCTCTTGAAAGGAGGCTGGGGCCTCTTGAAAGGAGGCTTCTGAGCCTCTTGAAAGGAGGCTTCTGAGCCTCTTGAAAGGAGGCTTCTGAGGCCTCTTGAAAGGAGGCTTCCAGGCCTCTTGAAGGAGGCTTCTGAGCCTCTTGAAAGGAGGCCTGAGCCTCTTGAAAGGAGGCTTCCGAGGCCTCTTGAAAGGAGGCTGAGCCTCTTGAAGGAGGCTTTGAGGCCTCTTGAAGGAGGCTTCCAGGCCTCTTGAAGGAGGCTTCAGGCCTCTTGAAGGAGGCTTGAGCCTCTTGAAGGAGGCTTCTGAGCCTCTTGAAAGGAGGCTTCGAGCCTCTTGAAAGGAGGGCTGAGGCCTCTTGAAAGGAGGCTTCCAGGCCTCTTGAAGGAGGCTTGAGCCTCTTGAAGGAGGCTTCCGGGCCTCTTGAAAGGAGGCTCTGAGCCTCTTGAAAGGAGGCTTCTGAGGCCTCTTGAAAGGAGGCTGGGCCTCTTGAAGGAGGCTGGGCCTCTTGAAAGGAGGCTTCCAGGCCTCTTGAAAGGAGGCTTGAGCCTCTTGAAAGGAGGCTTGAGCCTCTTGAAAGGAGGCTTCCAGGCCTCTTGAAAGGAGGCTGGGCCTCTTGAAAGGAGGCTCTGAGCCTCTTGAAAGGAGGCTTCCAGGCCTCTTGAAGGAGGCTTCTGAGCCTCTTGAAGGAGGCTTGAGCCTCTTGAAAGGAGGCTTCCAGGCCTCTTGAAGGAGGCTGAGCCTCTTGAAGGAGGCTTGAGCCTCTTGAAGGAGGCTTCCAGGCCTCTTGAAAGGAGGCTTCTGAGCCTCTTGAAAGGAGGCTTCCAGGCCTCTTGAAAGGAGGCTTCCGGGCCTCTTGAAGGAGGCTTGAGGCCTCTTGAAGGAGCTGGGCCTCTTGAGGCCTCTTGAAAGGAGGCTAGGCCTCTTGAAAGGAGGCTTCCGAGCCTCTTGAAAGGAGGCTTCCAGGCCTCTTGAAAGGAGGCTTCTGAGCCTCTTGAAAGGAGGCTTCTGAGCCTCTTGAAAGGAGGCTTCCAGGCCTCTTGAAAGGAGGCATCCGAGGCCTCTTGAGAGGAGGCATCCAGGCCTCTTGAAAGGAGGCATCCAGGCCTCTTGAAGGAGGCATCCAGGCCTCTTGAAAGGAGGCATCTGAGCCTCTTGAAAGGAGGCATCTGAGCCTCTTGAAAGGAGGCATCTGAGCCTCTTGAAAGGAGGCATCCAGGCCTCTTGAAAGGAGGCATCTGAGCCTCTTGAAGGAGGCATCCAGGCCTCTTGAAAGGAGGCATCTGGCCTCTTGAAGGAGGCATCCAGGCCTCTTGAAAGGAGGCATCCAGGCCTCTTGAAAGGAGGCATCTGAGCCTCTTGAAGGAGGCATCTGAGGCCTCTTGAAAGGAGGCATCAGAGCCTCTTGAAAGGAGGCATCCAGGCCTCTTGAAAGGAGGCATCTGAGGCCTCTTGAAAGGAGGCATCTGAGCCTCTTGAAGGAGGCATCTGAGGCCTCTTGAAAGGAGGCATCAGAGCCTCTTGAAAGGAGGCATCTGAGCCTCTTGAAAGGAGGCATCTGAGCCTCTTGAAGGAGGCATCCAGGCCTCTTGAAAGGAGGCTTCTGAGCCTCTTGAAAGGAGGCTTCCAGGCCTCTTGAAAGGAGGCTTCTGAGCCTCTTGAAGGAGGCTGGAGCCTCTTGAAAGGAGGCTTCTGAGCCTCTTGAAAGGAGGCTTCCAGGCCTCTTGAAAGGAGGCTTCTGAGCCTCTTGAAAGGAGGCTCTGAGCCTCTTGAAAGGAGGCTTCCGGGCCTCTTGAAGGAGGCTTCCAGGCCTCTTGAAAGGAGGCTCTGAGCCTCTTGAAGGAGGCTGGAGCCTCTTGAAGGAGGCTTCTGAGCCTCTTGAAAGGAGGCTTCTGAGCCTCTTGAAAGGAGGCTTCTGAGCCTCTTGAAAGGAGGCTGGGAGCCTCTTGAAAGGAGGCTTCTGAGGCCTCTTGAAAGGAGGCTTCCAGGCCTCTTGAAAGGAGGCTTCTGAGCCTCTTGAAAGGAGGCTTCTGAGCCTCTTGAAAGGAGGCTTGAGCCTCTTGAAAGGAGGCTTGAGAGCCTCTTGAAAGGAGGCTTCCAGGCCTCTTGAAAGGAGGCTTCTGAGCCTCTTGAAAGGAGGCTTGAGCCTCTTGAAGGAGGCTTGAGCCTCTTGAAAGGAGGCTTGAGCCTCTTGAAGGAGGCTTCCAGGCCTCTTGAAAGGAGGCTCTGAGGCCTCTTGAAAGGAGGCTTCTGAGCCTCTTGAAGGAGGCTTCCTGAGGCCTCTTGAAAGGAGGCTTGAGGCCTCTTGAAGGAGGCTTCCAGGCCTCTTGAAAGGAGGCTGGAGCCTCTTGAAAGGAGGCTTGAGGCCTCTTGAAGGAGGCTCTGGGCCTCTTGAAAGGAGGCATCCGAGCCTCTTGAAAGGAGGCTTCCAGGCCTCTTGAAAGGAGGCTTCCAGGCCTCTTGAAAGGAGGCTTCCAGGCCTCTTGAAAGGAGGCTTCCAGGCCTCTTGAAAGGAGGCTTCTGAGGCCTCTTGAAAGGAGGCTGAGCCTCTTGAAAGGAGGCTTGAGCCTCTTGAAAGGAGGCTTCTGAGCCTCTTGAAAGGAGGCCTGAGCCTCTTGAAAGGAGGCTTCCAGGCCTCTTGAAAGGAGGCTTCCGAGCCTCTTGAAAGGAGGCTTCCGAGCCTCTTGAAAGGAGGCTTCCGAGCCTCTTGAAAGGAGGCTTCCGAGCCTCTTGAAAGGAGGCTTCCGAGCCTCTTGAAAGGAGGCTTCGTAATCTTTTGAAAGGAGACTTCGTAGTCTTTTGAAAGGAGACTTATCCGAAGTACCCCCTGGGTCAGCGATGGTACCCCCCGGGGTACATGTACTCCAGGTTGAAAACCACCGTATCTTCAATACCAAAAATTTGTAACTCCATTGTCGCGTCAGTTCCAAGGGTCCGAATATATTTACCAATCAGAAATGAAATAGTCCGAGCTAAGATCGATAGACTCTGTCTAAAGGATGAGTCGTTTGGCCGAAACTCATTCGGCAAAATGCCATTAGCCCGAAAAACCATCAGGCCATCTGGCCTAAATTCATTTGACTGAACGGGTCATACGACCAAATAGGTAGTTTGTCCGAAAAGGTAATTTGTCCTAATAGGTCAGTTGTTCGAACAAGTCATTCGGTCAAATATGTGTTTTGGTCAAATTGGTCCTTTGACGTTTCACTTCATTCCACTTTTCACTGTGAGAATTGAGAATTGCGAAATGAGTAGTGAGACGTTTTACTTCTCCTTTTTCATTACTCACTTTTCACAGTGAAACCACTCACAGTAAAACCAAAAGTGTTTCAATTTGCATGAGGAGAATTTTGTTAAGTTTGAAGTTCAATTCAAAAGATGACAATTTGGAAGAATCTTCGTTGGAAATAAAGAAATTCAGATAAAAGTACAGAAGAATTTCCGTTTCCAGTTCAGAAGAATTCGGAAAAAAAAACTTTCAAATAATCATTAGCAGCAGCAGTAATCGTTTAATGATTTTTTAGTTCAGTTTAGATTCAAGCAAGGAGGCTTCCGAGCCTCTTGAAAGGAGGCTTCCGAGCCTCTTGAAAGGAGGCTTCCGAGCCTCTTGAAAGGAGGCTTCCGAGCCTCTTGAAAGGAGGCATCCGAGCCTCTTGAGAGGAGGCATCCGAGCATCTTGAAAGGAGGCATCCGAGCCTCGTGAAAGGAGGCATCCGAGCCTCTTGAAAGGAGGCATCCGAGGCCTCTTGAAAGGAGGCATCTGAGCCTCTTGAAAGGGAGGCATCTGAGCCTCTTGAAAGGAGGCATCCGAGCCTCTTGAAAGGCGGCATCCGAGCCTCTTGAAAGGAGGCATCCGAGCCTCTTGAAAGGAGGCATCTGAGCCTTTTGAAAGGAGGCATCTGAGTTTTTGAAAGGAGGCATCTGAGCCTCTTGAAAGGAGGCATCCAGGCCTCTTGAAAGGAGGCATCTGAGCCTCTTGAAAGGAGGCATCTGAGCCTCTTGAAAGGAGGCATCTGAGGCCTCTTGAAAGGAGGCATCTGAGCCTCTTGAAAGGAGGCATCTGAGGCCTCTTGAAAGGAGGCATCTGAGCCTCTTGAAAGGAGGCATCTGAGGCCTCTTGAAGGAGGCATCTGAGCCTCTTGAAAGGAGGCATCTGAGCCTCTTGAAAGGGAGGCATCAGGCCTCTTGAAAGGAGGCATCCAGGCCTCTTGAAAGGAGG
The DNA here is from genome assembly GCF_024139115.2 of Armigeres subalbatus. Taxonomy (NCBI): domain Eukaryota; kingdom Metazoa; phylum Arthropoda; class Insecta; order Diptera; family Culicidae; genus Armigeres; species Armigeres subalbatus. The sequence continues at coordinate 217,386,102 of NC_085141.1, read as the reverse complement.
CATCTGAGGCCCTCTTGAAAGGAGGCATCTGAGGCCTCTTGAAAGGAGGCTTGAGGCCTCTTGAAGGGAGGCTGAGCCTCTTGAAAGGAGGCTTCTGAGCCTCTTGAAGGAGGCTTCTGAGCCTCTTGAAAGGAGGCTTCCAGGCCTCTTGAAAGGAGGCTCTGAGCCTCTTGAAAGGAGGCTTCTGAGCCTCTTGAAAGGAGGCTTGAGCCTCTTGAAGGAGGCTGAGCCTCTTGAAAGGAGGCCTGAGCCTCTTGAAAGGAGGCTTCTGAGCCTCTTGAAAGGAGGCTTCTGGAGCCTCTTGAAAGGAGGCTCTGAGCCTCTTGAAAGGAGGCTTCCAGGCCTCTTGAAAGGAGGCTGAGCCTCTTGAAGGAGGCTTCCAGGCCTCTTGAAAGGAGGCTTCCAGGCCTCTTGAAGGAGGCTTCTGAGCCTCTTGAAGGAGGCTGGGCCTCTTGAAAGGAGGCTTCTGAGCCTCTTGAAAGGAGGCTTCTGAGGCCTCTTGAAAGGGAGGCTGAGCCTCTTGAAAGGAGGCTTCTGAGCCTCTTGAAAGGAGGCTTCGAGCCTCTTGAAAGGAGGCTTCTGAGCCTCTTGAAAGGAGGCTGGGCCTCTTGAAAGGAGGCTCTGAGCCTCTTGAAAGGAGGCTTCTGAGCCTCTTGAAGGAGGCTGGAGCCTCTTGAAAGGAGGCCTGAGCCTCTTGAAAGGAGGCTTCTGAGCCTCTTGAAAGGAGGCTTCTGAGCCTCTTGAAAGGAGGCTTCTGAGCTCTTGAAAGGAGGCTTCTGAGCCTCTTGAAAGGAGGCTTCTGAGCCTCTTGAAGGAGGCCTGAGCCTCTTGAAAGGAGGCTTGAGCCTCTTGAAAGGAGGCATCTGAGGCCTCTTGAAAGGAGGCTTCCAGGCCTCTTGAAAGGAGGCTGAGGCCTCTTGAAGGAGGCTTCTGAGGCCTCTTGAAAGGAGGCTCTGAGCCTCTTGAAAGGAGGCTTCTGAGCCTCTTGAAAGGAGGCTTGAGCCTCTTGAAAGGAGGCCTGAGCCTCTTGAAAGGAGGCTTCTGAGCCTCTTGAAGGAGGCTTCCTGAGCCTCTTGAAAGGAGGCTTCCTGAGCCTCTTGAAAGGAGGCTGAGCCTCTTGAAAGGAGGCTTCCAGGCCTCTTGAAAGGAGGCTTCTGAGCCTCTTGAAAGGAGGCTTCCTGAGCCTCTTGAAGGAGGCTTCCTGAACCTCTTGAAAGGAGGCTTCTGAGCCTCTTGAAAGGAGGCTTCCGAGCCTCTTGAAAGGAGGCTTCCGAGCCTCTTGAAAGGAGGCTTCCGAGCCTCTTGAAAGGAGGCTTCCGAGCCTCTTGAAAGGAGGCTTCGTAATCTTTTGAAAGGAGATTTCTCAGTCTTTTGAAAGGAGACTTATCCGAAGTACCCCCTGGGTCAGCGAAGGTACCCCCCGGGGTACATGTACTTCAGGTTGAGAACCGCTGGATCGTCAATACCAAAAATTTTTAACCCCATTTTCGCGTCAGTTCCAAGGGTCCGAATATATTTACCAATCAGAAATGAAATAGTCCGAACTTAGATCGACAGACTTTGTCTAGAGGATAAGTCGTTTGGCCGAAACTCATTCGGCCAAATGCCACTAGGCCGAACAAACCATTAGGCCATCTGGCCTAAAGTCATTTGACTGAACGGTAGTTGACCAAATAGGTAGTTTGGCCGAAAAGATAATTTGGCCTAATAGGTCAGTTGGCCGAACAAGTCATTCGGTCAAATATGTGTTTTGATCAAATTGGTCCTTTGACGTTTCACTTCATTCCACTTTTCACTGTTAGAATTGAGAATTGCGGAATGAGTAGTGAGACGTTTTACTTCTCCTTTTTCACTACGCACTTTCCACAGTGTAACCACTCACAGTAAAACCAAAAGTGTTTCAATTTGCATGAGGAGAATTTTGTTAAGCTTGAAGTTACATTCAAAAGATGACAATTAAGAAGAATCTTCGTTGGAAATAAAGAAATTCAGAGTTCAGTACAGAAGAATTTTCGTTTCCAGTTCAGAAGAAATAGAAAAAAAAAACTTTCAAATAATCATTTGCAGCAGCAGTAATCGTTTAGTGATTTTTTTAGTTCAGTTTAGATTCAAGCAACGCTATACCATCCAGCGTCGTATGTTCATTGCAGAACACACTTTTTTACACCACAATCATTCCAAACCGACTCTTCCATGATGACAATTTTAGGATTGGCGCCCTAAATAACATCTTCTTCTTCTTCTTCTACTTATTGGCATTACATCCCCACTCTGGAACAGAGCCGCCTCGGAGCTTAGTGTTCATTAAGCACTTCCACAGTTATTAACTGCGAGGTTTCGAAGCCAAGCTACCATTTTTGCATTCGTATATCATGAGGATAACACGATAATACTTTAATGCCCATGGAAGTCGAGACAATTTCCAATCCGAAAATTGCTTAGACCGGCACCGGGAATCGAACTCAGCCACCCTCAGCATGATCTTGCTTTGTAGCCGCGCGTCTTACCGCACGGCTAAGGATGGCCCGTTCTATATCTACCAAATTTGACGTAGACGTTAATCTGAACTTAAGGGCAAATAAACCGTACTCATATTCAATTACTGCGAGAATTTTTTCGCAAGTTTTTAATAATCAGTTCGGGTTAGGGACAAAAGGCCGAAAGACAAAAGGTCGGAGGGACAAAAGGTCGGAAGGCGAAAGGTCGAAAAGGACAAAAGGTCCATCTTCCTTCTTCTTTCTTCTTTCTTTCATCTTCCGTTTTCCATCTTCCATCTTTCTTCCTTTTTCTTTCTTCCATCTTCCTTCTTCCAGTATCCTTCTTTCTTCTCCCTTCTTGCTTCTTTATTTCTTCTTCTTTATTCTTTCTTCCATCTTCTTTTTTCTTCTTCCTTCTTTATTCTTCCATTTTAACTGCTTCCTTCTTCTTTCCTCTTTTTTCCCTTATCTTCTTCCCTTTTCCTTCTTCTTGCTTCCTTCTTCCTTTTGCCTTCTTCCCTTTTCAAACTTCTTTCTCCATCTTCCTTTTTCCTTCTTCGTTCTTCCATCTTCCTTTTTCCTTCTTCGTTCTTCCTCTTCCTTCTTCCTTCTTCCCAAGCAGCACACTTGTTATAAACGAGTTGCTATCACTAATGTTCGACCAAATCCAGTCATATATGAGTTGTTGCAACCAAATCGGTCTAAATTGTACTACTCGGGTTCCTTCTTACTTCTTCCTTCTGTCTTCTTCTTTCTTCCTTTTTTTCCTTCTTGTTTCTTATTCCTTCTTCCTTCTTCCTTCTTCCTTCTTCCTTCTTCCTTCTTCCTTCTTCCTTAGTCCTTCTTCCACCTTATGCTTTTTTCAACTTGTTGGCCCTTTCGACTTTTTGTCCCGTTCAACTTTTTGTCCCTTTCGAACTTTTGTCTTCTTTGATTTGTCCCTTTCGATCTTCAGTCCCTTTCAACCTTCTTTCCATTTCGTCGTCTTGTATTTGCGACCATTTGTCCTTTCGATCTTTTGACTTTCAACCATTTGTTATAGATTCAATCAGTTCAACTTGTATTCGACTAAATTGCTCTCGGCCAAATGATGCTCGAACAGAGTAAATTTGCCCAAATTGCCACCATCATATTTTCTTTAATTATCATATGATACTTTTTGGGGATGTGATATATTTACGAAATCATTTTCAGAAAAGATGTGATCGTAAATTTTGATGGTGATTTCTTTGGGCAATGTACCAAAACACAAATGATAATGTGAAAAAGTACATCAAGTGATTATTCCTTATCTCGAAGCCATTTTCTGCACTATGGGAAGTAAATGATGTTAATCTACAGGGTAATTGAATGAGCTAAGGACCCAAAGTGGGATGTGTTTGAAATACTTTATTTTTTTCTTATATTATTCACGATATAAAGAAAATGAACATCAACGAAAAATAAGATTTTTATATAAGTGGGTTCAACAACTGTTGATTGTAGCCATCGACTGTTAATCGAGTCGTGTTTGTTCTTCAACTAAATTATTTATTGACTAAGTATTCAAAATGGTTTTTCATTAGACGCAATTCGAGAGCTTGCCCTATTTAGGACATGCATAGACAGAGAAGCTCCCTTGTAGATCCACATTAAGCCCTCAGCCCTTACAACGTGTCATAAATAGTGAAGATTGTGTTACAGGATTAAACACATCCCAAATGTCCTCCCGCCCGGACCAACCACAACCAGGCGTGTTAGCAGCCAACCTAAAGCACAGCTCGTAAGATAATCTCTATGATAATGTCCCTTCGGTGAACAATAACGATGTACCACCCTTCGCAAGAAAGGGGCCTTCGTCAACAACATAGTCGACAAATACGGTACACTGTTGTCAAGCCCGAGTTCGAGAAAGGACCACAATATCAATGAAAGCTCGATGCTAACTTTGACTTCAGAAATAACAAACTATCTGAAGTAAGTGCTCATTTTGCTCTGTTTCAACTGTTTTTATTAAAATGCAACACTTCTTAACGTTTGACTTTATAGTTCTTTTTTTCATATTCAGTAATCCATTTGTTGTTACTAATTTATGTATTATTGTTTGGTTTGTTTTTAATGCTTGTTGAGCTCTTTCCATTTGTCACTGGTTTGATGCTTGGCTTTTTTCAAGCTTTTTGGACTACGACTATTTTGTTAATTATCAATTGGTTTGATCTGTTAATATTTTTTGTTCCGTTATTAAATTGTAGATATAACTAAGCTTGCGCAAGTTTCAACTTTGGTATGTTCGCCCACTCGGGATCGACATTAAACGTCACTACGCTGAACATACACGAAATGTATCAATTTCGCTAGAATCTTTGTTCTCGTTATCCCTCATCGTTTATCCAGACCGAACGAATCAAAATGACAACACTGTCGATGTTCTTCGGCATCGAACACATCATGGCAGAGCGACCGACATCTCGAAATGATCCACTGGAGTGTGGCTTTTCTTGCCTGGTCTTTGTTCTGATTTGTTCAAAGTTTGTGGCTTTCTTTCGATTGTGTCGACCTGAGAAAATGGGATGCCACCAGGGAAAACATATAACGAAGTGAGAATCTGCTTCGAAAATAGGGAATTATGTGATATTGATAAAGGATAACAATCTATGCTTCGCACTAATGGTATTGTTTTAATGAAGGTTCATTTTTGCTTTCTCCGAGCTCAGACAAAGAATAAATTAAGTTGAGCATTTCGCTGCTTCTCTTGGTTTCTGTTGCGAGTCCAACGAACCGTGCTTCTTCACTTTCTCACAAATGAAAATTGTAAGTTATTTAATAAAGCTTATCAGCATTGTGAAGTATGTATAAATAGATTTCATAATCTGAAACAAGTCACCATAAACTGATATCATTTCTTCAACAAAAAAATAACTTTTACCGAAACGAATGTTTCCATGTTCAACGGTGCGAGCCCAGCTACTGTCATTTCTACGAAATTCTGACTTTTATGCAACATCAAAGCGAAACATTTTTGCTCTGGTATTTTCAGTAGGTGCCAATATGCTCCGTATATTGATTCCGTTATTTCTTCGTTCTGAAACAAAAATGCATAATCAGCTAAATATAATTTATATCTTGATTAAAGAGATTTTAAAGGCATCGATTTAATAGACAGTGCAAGTAATAAGACGCAGTCAATTTTTACCCTAAGCAAATTTTCCAAATATTTTTAAAGGAATCTCTACAGGAATCTGGCAAGAAAATTTCTTTGCAAAGGTCTAACATAAATACCTTCACATACAGAACTGTTCCAAGCATACAGAACTCGAGCAGTTGTGATGTCAGTACAAGCATTAGCATAAAGGCAGGAATGTATTTCACTATGTACACAAGAAAAAAAGTAACACTGATGCCTATTGTAGCCGAAACAACTTGAATGAAGCATGTGGTAAAATATCTCTCATCCAAATCCGATTCATATCTGGAACAAATGAAAATTGATTGATCATACCACCGATAATGGATCTTCCATAAATTATTACTCGATGATAGTCAAATGTTGAACACATATCTCTCGCACTTTCGCTCTTATGTTTTGTTGATCTTGAGATTTGCTCGTCAGCATCACATTCATTTCACTTATCTCGTTTTTGAAAACATCAACAAACCCAGCGAGGCTGCACACGAAGAGAAGAATGACCGAATCCGCGGCAGCCAGTCCGAACACCGAAAGCACTATCATGCTAATATGGTAACACAACGTTGCGAGGTACCCGTTGAAGGAGTCCGCGTTGATCCACGGAATTCGAAATGATAGCACAAGCTCTCTTCTTTGATAATAACAAAAGCTAAAAAGTGGGTAAATGAAATAAGAACATCCTCCCACGCAGTAAAGAATGAAAATTCCCTTTGAAAGCAGATGTATTCGTTTCATCAGCAGTAATAACTGGGTATTGTTTGGAGGATGATTCTGATACTTAACATGAAGATTCCTTATGCGACCATACATCAGAATGAAAAAATGGCGATGAATGTAGGCATTATAAAATTTGTTTCCACCCTAGAAAGAAAGAAAAAACATACAAAGCTCAGCAGATTATCAAAACCTTCGAATCACATGCAGCACCTGCAAACACACAGAAAATATAATCATTATTTCCATTATCTTGTACCAATTTGGATAGAAGAACCAACAGCTGTAAAACACATTTACTGTCGCAGTGAAAATTATAAACAATGTTCCAAAAGTGCGATAGTTCATTTTGTAGTTTTCCACCATCATGTCCACACCGCAAACATCTGCCAACCAGCGGACGTAGACGAGGTTGTGGTCGTACAATTCGTACGATTTGTTAAAATTTTGCATCCTGTGGTAGCTTCCGAAGCTGTTGGAGGTTTGCACTGAGTTGGCGGAATGAATATTGAATAAATACAGGTGCTGCACATACATAATATGGCGATACTAAAATATTCATGAAAAACGTAATAATTACCTCTAACAGTAATTATGACACACTACACTCACTCCCGGTCATAAGTTTGGGGTCACCCTCTAGAAAATATGAAAAAAAATTTTGCACATGTTTCTATAGTCTTTTGTCCGATTTGCGATCTTCAGGGCTCATTCTTCAAATTGAAATATTCGAAATAGCGTATTATTCTTGGGATGTATGCCGAAACTTTGCCTAAATTCAACCTAATTTTATGTTAAAAGAGCCGCAAGTGTGGGAACATACTCTATTGATACCCTTTTTGAAAATACGGCAAAAAAACTGTTTTTTTATAATTGGGCCGATATACATATTGAATTTATTTTATGACAGCTCTTGGAAGGTACGAGGGGGGGGGGGGGTAAAAACAGTCTAAAGTGGAATTATTATATGTATTATATGCAAAATTTGAAATTTTAATAAAAATTGATAGCAATGAATGTTTAGAGAAAGTAAAGATTTTGAACATTTGTAACATATTTATCTAGGCCCGAGCTGTAAAACGTAGACATCGGTTGATGAATACTTGCAAATATATGTGATCTCTGCTAATACGCACCAAGTCTCACTGGCGTATAACATCACACATTCCACGTTAGAGTTGAGTATTCGAGGTTTGGTGCATTGCATGGACCGATTGGATCTCCATGTTCTCCATGTGGGAGTGTTCGACCAGGTACCTAATTCAGTTCACTCTACATGGTAGAGCGCTGTTGCGTTGGTAGAGCAGTATCATCATCTGGGCCGAGGTCGTTCCATTGCTTTATGGTGGTTGGCTGCTAGAGCGGCCCATGATTTCGTAGATTACGGTGGGCAACAGCAACAGATATAGAGATTCCATTGAGAAGGACTATGGTCTTGTCTAGACGTCCCTTGCTTCTAGGGACGCCCCACAGTTTTTCGTGATTCAGACGATTGGAGACTTTCCGTGGTCAATCAGTACCAAATAAAGAGTTTCTTGAAATCCATTGACCTGCTCCAGGATAATGCAAAGCATGCAAGTATCATTCTCACATGATAATCCGGGGCGGAATCCTGCTTACTGCCTTCGGTGAACTGTTAACCTTTCCCTATATCCAAAGTTTTAAAAATTTAAAAACTTGATCTAAATAGTCGAGCCAACGTTTCAGCTGATCAATTGAATCGGTGAGTGACTGACATGTCGAGCCTTTCTCTGGCATCCACGGATTTGTCCTTGCTTCAATCAAGCGTCATAAAATATCGTAGAGGAGGTGATAATCGCCGGTTTTTGCGGCTTTCCTCTCATCGTTAGCCGCAGAGTACACCCGCACTCGCTTCTCCCGTCCGAAGCCAGCAGCGTTTGACTAGCTTCTCTAGAGCCGCTAAGTTGGAGACAGTTGTGCATATCCTGCGTCTCGAATGACTCGAGAATTGTCGTTTTCGACACGTCTCACGTGAAACGACCGTGTAATTCAAATTGGAGGTATCGACAATTGTCACTACATACGAGACGCAGAATTAACATAAGTGCCTTCCTGAGTCCGTAATATAAACAGCACCGACATTGCGTTTGACTATAATCTTCTATTTGGCGAGATCCGATAACACATTGCTCGGATTCAGCGGCGAGATGAGAACCTCGGGCGACGAATCAGCATAAACCGACTAGAAGATCCAGCTGTGGAGAAATCGTTATTTGAAGAACTGTGAACTCGGGTAGAGGATGTTCTGCAAGGTGGCAGCATAGAAGAGAAGTGGGCGGTAATGAATGCTTTAATCAAAACTGGCACACTCAGCGAAAAGAATGGATTACGGAAGATTGAGGAGCGTAGAGAAGCAAAGACTGAGGAACGGGAAGAATCAGTAGGAGTAGAGTACGAGTCCCATCAACCGATGTATCTCTGTAATGGCTAATAATCACGAGATGCAATATTAGTACTGCGACGCTCTGACCGTATGCTTCTTTGTGGAGGGTTTCCCCATCAACGACTGCAGGACCAGGTGGTCGAGTGTCTACGGAAACAGCCCCTCAAACTTTGCAGTAGCCGGACAATCGGGGCAATAGGCAAAGATAACGTAGATCATGCCTAAAATTTATAATTCGAACGGCCTTACAGCTGGATATCGTGTTCCGAGCAACATAGAAGCCATCAAATACCAATAACAATAGATATTCGAGAACGTGGATGGGCTTGCGACTCGCAGTCCAAGCAACGCAGTCAGATCGTCACTAAGTTAGAAACCCTTGCGTCAGCAGTTCTGTTCAAATCCAAGTCGTGATCGTGATCAAGTTAGATCGAATCTCCGTTAGTCCAGTCAAGTTCAATGCAGTCCATTAGTAGGAGAATAAATTTGTTTCAATCAATAATAGTGTCGTTATTAGTGTGAAGAACCTATCAGAAAATTTTGACATATTACTGGACAATTATCTTCCAAAAAGAAGGTTCAAACCCGACAATCAGTCACTCACAAACGCTGATATGTGCGTCAACAGCTCCCTTGCAATATGTGGCCGACCTATTTCCATCCATAGGCTGACCTACATACCGTATTTAACGAGACAGTCCCGTTTTTAGACCTTATTGTGCTGTCCCGTCGTAATCTAGGAAATCCTCAATTTGTCCCGTTTTTTCATCAATCCTTCCAAAGAGCTTCAAAATGGCATTAAAATTTGGCCAATTTCATTAGTCAACGGAACCGGTAACTTGGTAGGGAAGTATATCCTGAGAATCAGGTCACCCTTCATCTTCAATTGAATAAAATGAAGCGCAGAGGCAGACATTATAATTTCCAGATTAAATTCTTTTTCGATTTTTTTACTTCTTTACATCTTACATCTTATATTTTTTTCAAATCTGCTTTCTTCTTCTTCTTTATTAGCATTACATCCCCCACTGGGACATTGTTGCCTCGCAGCAGTGTTCATTAAGCACTTCCACAGTAATTAAGAATCATTCAGTTTTAAGCCGAGTGAAGATTTGGTCGGATCTCGGTTCTCAGGTACTTTAAGGCTAGTTTACAGATCAGGAGCTTCCATATGTGGATCCCTTTTAGGAAGCACATGAGAACATAATTAATGGACAAGCTTGCCGAAGATGTGATGCTACTTTTAGCATAATTTAAATCAATTTCGATCAAAAAGGACTGTGAATTGATTAGATTTGATATTTATGCACATGCGCCAACCATATTCATGAAAATAATTAAAATTATTTCTTATTAATGTTTCTTTCTTGTCAAGATTCTTGTTATTCTTATCCGCAGATTTGTCCTCACTTTTATTCATGGAAAAGGGTTTTGGCACGGGAAATCAATAATCCCACCCTATTACTCTTTTCGTATTTGTCTTCTGATATTTTTTTTTTTATTTTTTTATCTTTATAATGCCCAAACTTGCATTAAAGGCTGGTTTACATTTCGGAAAACGTGTCACGGGATTTGGTACTCCATGCATTTTTAAAGGGCGGAATTTAGGGTATTTGGGTTGGGAAAACGAAACTCCCCCTCCTCCCTTGAAAAATGCATGAGGGACCAACTCCCGTGACACGTTTTCCGAACTGGAAACCAGAAAGGATACTTTGACTATTTTTTGTTATCTTCAATTGTTGAGGATTGGAAAAGTTTTTGATATTGGTCAGTAATAAAATCCTTAGACCTTAATGCATGTTTAAGAGTGAGTTAAAATAAATTTTCAAAATACCAATTTTTCTTTTACAGAAAAATGCGTAATTTTTTGTTCCGTCATGTTTTTTGTCCGCGCCCCTTTGAAGAGTGAAATATTTGCTGGTCAGTAATTTTCCCCAACTGACTTAATGCGTAGAATGTTAGTTAAGGTACTTAGAAGAAAGTTATGGTGGTGAAAAATTTACTCTAAAATTTATACGGAAAATGAAAATTAGGCCCATATATTTTGAAATTTCCACAGCTCTTGAATTGGGTTGTTTATCAAAGAAAAATATGAGGAATTTAATAGATTGACATAAAGAGCACACTTTGCTGGTCTCCAACATATTTGTATTTTGTTTGGAAACCTTTTGTTTACAATTTTATACAGCAAACAATAAGCCATTCCAATCGATAGAATGACACTAACATTCATAGAATGACAGTTGGCCCATGCAGTTGGGGTTAGGTTAAGCTTTTTATGCAATTTTTCAGAATTTTTGGAGCCCCGGAACTATTTTTAATTTGCATTTTAAATTTGTATGGGACTAAAAATTTGTTCTTATACTGCATAAACTTTGCAGCCTCCCGCGGAATGGTAGTCCGAAGCACTTTCTTCCCCCGTAAGAATATCCACAAGGCCACATGGAAATCACCTAATCAAGTAACGGAAAACCAAATCGACCACGTTCTAATCGACGGTAAATTCTTCTCCGACATCACGAACGTACGCACTTACCGCAGTGCGAATATTGAATCCGACCACTACCTCGTCGCAGTATGTCTGCGCTCAAAACTCTCGACGGTGATCAACACGCGTCGGAGTCGCCCGCCGCGGCTTAACATTGGGCGGCTACAAGACGGTAGACTAGCCCAAGACTACGCGCAGCAGCTGGAAGTGGCACTCCCAACGGAAGAGCAGCTAGGCGCAGCATCTCTTGAAGATGGCTGGAGAGATATTCGATCCGCCATTGGAAGCACCGCAACCGCTGCACTAGGCACGGTGGCTCCGGATCAGAGAAACGACTGGTATGACGGCGAATGTGAGCAGTTAGTTGAGGAGAAGAATGCAGCATGGGCGAGATTGCTGCAACACCGCACGAGGGCGAACGATGCACGATACAAACGGGCGCGGAACAGACAAAACTCGATTTTCCGGAGGAAAAAGCGCCAGCAGGAAGATCGAGACCGTGAAGAGACGGAGGAACTGTACCGCGCTAATAACGCACGAAAGTTCTATGAGAAGTTGAACCGTTCACGTAAGGGCCACGTGCCACAGCCCGATATGTGTAAGGATATAAACGGGAACCTTCTTACGAACGAGCGTGAGGTGATGGTGGTGAGGTGAGGTGGCGGCAGCACTACGAAGAGCACCTGAATGGCGATATGGCAGACAACGGTGGCGGTATGGTAATGAACCTAGAAGCACGCGCGCAGGACATGCGACTTCCGGCTCCGAATCTCCTGGAAATCCAGGAGGAGATCAGCCGGCTGAAAAACAACAAAGCCTCTGGAGTTGACCAACTACCAGGAGAGCTGTTTAAACACGGTGGTGAAGCACTGGCTAGAGCGCTGCACTGGGTGATTACCAAAGTTTGGGAGGATGAGGTTCTGCCGCAGGAGTGGATGGAAGGTGTCGTGTGTCCCATCTACAAAAAGGGCGATAAGCTGGATTGTAGCAACTACCGCGCAATCACATTGCTGAACGCCGCCTACAAGGTACTCTCCCAAATTTTATGCCGTCGACTAACACCAATTGCAAGAGAGTTCGTGGGGCAGTACCAGGCGGGATTTATGGGTGAACGCTCTACCACAGACCAGGTGTTCGCCATACGTCAGGTATTGCAGAAATGCCGCGAATACAACGTGCCCACACATCATCTATTTATCGACTTCAAAGCCTCATATGATACAATCGATCGGGACCAGCTATGGCAGCTAATGCACGAAAACGGATTTCCGGATAAACTGATACGGTTGATCAAGGCGACGATGGATCGGGTGATGTGCGTAGTTCGAGTTTCAGGGGCATTCTCGAGTCCCTTCGAAACCCGTAGAGGGTTACGGCAAGGTGATGGTCTTTCGTGTCTGCTATTCAACATCGCTTTGGAGGGAGTAATACGAAGGGCAGGGATTGACACGAGTGGTACGATTTTCACGAAGTCCGTCCAGTTATTTGGTTTCGCCGACGACATTGATATCATGGCACGTAACTTTGAGAGGATGGAGGAAGCCTACATCAGACTGAAAAGCGAAGCTAAACGGATTGGACTAGTCATCAACACGTCGAAGACGAAGTACATGATAGGAAGAGGCTCAAGAGAGGTCAATGTGAGCCACTCACCACGAGTTTGTATCGGTGGTGACGAAATCGAGGTGGTTGAAGAATTCGTGTACTTGGGCTCACTGGTGACCGCCGATAACGATACCAGCAGAGAAATTCGGAGACGCATAGGCTGGAAATCGTACGTACTTTGGACTCCGCAAGACGCTCCGATCGAATAGAGTTCGCCGCCGTACCAAACTAGATAGTCTACAAAACGCTTATAAGACCGGTAGTTCTCTACGGACACGAGACCTGGACGATGCTCGTGGAGGACCAACGCGTACTGGGAGTTTTCGAAAGGAAAGTGTTGCGTACCATCTATGGTGGGTTGCAGATGGCGGACGGTACGTGGAGGAGGCGAATGAACCACGAGTTGCATCAGCTGTTGGGAGAACCATCCATCGTTCACACCGCGAAAATCGGAAGACTGCGGTGGGCCGGGCACGTAGCCAGAATGTCGGACAGTAATCCGGTGAAAATGGTTCTCGAAAACGATCCGACGGGAACAAGAAGGCGAGGTGCACAGCGGGCAAGGTGGATCGATCAGGTGGAGGACGACTTGCGGACCCTCCGCAGACTGCGTGGTTGGCGAAGTGCAGCCATGAACCGAGCTGAATGGAGAAGTCTTTTATGTGCAGCACAGGCCACTCCGGCCTTAGTCTGATGATAAATAAATATTATACTGCATAGGCCAACTGTCATTCTATCGATTGAAATGGTTCATTGTTTGTAATATAAAAATGTAAATAAAAGGTTTACAAACAAAATAAAAATATGTTAAAGATCAGAAAAGAATGCACTTTATGTTAAACTGTAAAAAAAACCTTATAATTTTCTACGCTAAACAACCCAATTTTGTGGTTTTTTACATGTCCCGTTTTGCAAGTGCGTTTGTCCCGTTTTCCACCGAAATGATCTGGTCAGCCTATCGCAAGGGCTGGGACGGACTCTTAACACTGACCTATCTGCTTGCCAGTTTTATAGACTTCATAATTTCACACTTCATAATAACACACATTATAGTAGCTAGAAACAATAAGTGCGAAACAATTCACAAGAATACATATGCACATTCGACCACAAATATTGGAATATTATGACGGCAATTGTTATGAGACTGCTACCAATCTGCTACAGTAGGACTTCTCTATTCCGTCATTGACAAAGCTTGAACAGGAGCTTAGACGGAATCTGTAAGCAAGAGTCCCCTTAATATTCGTGACCTGATAGGATATAGAATATTCATGCCGATAGAGATATATGCTCGTATTTTCATTTAAAATACTCTTGGTACACATTTATGGTATGATTGATATATTTCGTACCAACAGTGATGCATAATTCTTTGGTAAATGCCCTCGAGAATCGGGAGCAAGTCGACGCCATCTATATTGACTTCACCAAAGCGTTTGATCGAGTGCCGCATTTATTGACTGTTGATAAATTGGACAGAATGGGCCTACCCACCTGGCTGACTCGTTGGATATATGCCTACCCGAGTAGACGAAAATAGCTCAATAATATTAAATGTTGATAAAATAGCAAAATGAGATATTGACATGATTGATATAAAAGATAAAAGATCAGACGACAATATCAATATTTTGCACTAACATATCATAAGGAGATCAAGTCATGCTATTTGTAAGAAGTGATCAATATCATGTGCCATTAGTTTGTTCTTGTCCATAGCATATCTTGATATTTAAATGATATTTCGGTGCAATTGTTTGATATTGTTGCCTGTTCTTTTATCTCTTATATCAATCAAATTCATATCATGATTTGTTATTGTGTTCATGGCTTCTGCCCGGGTACCTAATTGAGCGTAAAGCGTACGTGCGCATTAACGGAACCTGCTCGGATTCCTTCGCTATCTTTTTTTTTTTTTTTTTTGTCTTTATTAAAGAGACTTTCAGCCCGAGGCTGGCTCGTCTCCGAACAACCTTCGCTATCTCTTCCGGCGTTCCACAAGGAAGTCATCTTGGTCCACTCATATTTGTGCTTTTTGTAAATGATCTTTGCACCACAATTAAATCCCCGAAAGCGATGTTCGCTGATGACTTGAAATTCTTTCGAGTTGTGTCATCACTGGTAGAATGCTGTGCTCTCCAAGCTGTCGTCGACGCATTGGTAAACTGGTGTACGCTAAATGGAATGGAAACGTTAAAAAATGTAATGTGATATCGTTCAGTAGATCGAGAAGTCCGTCTGTCTTCGATTATAATATGTCTGCCGCCAGTATCACAAGAGTCAGCACCGTCAAGGATCTTGGCGTACAGCTAGATTCTAGGCTCAACTTCAATTTGCACATAATTACAATAACCGCCAAGGCGTATGCGATGCTTGGATTTATAAAACGAAACGCTCAGGAGTTTGAAGACATATACTGCTTGAAATCTCTCTACTGTGCCCTGGTCCGCAGTACACTGGAATACGCTGTCCTCGAGTGGGCTCTATATCATGTGGTGCAGAGTAATCGGATCGAGCGAATTCAACGAAATTTCATTCGATTTGCGCTTCGTCGACTCCCGTGGAATGACCCCGTCCGCCTTCCACAATATGAGCATCGCTGTGGATTAATTCATCTGTCATCTCTGGCTAGCAGGAGAATCCTTCTTCAACGGTTGTTCGTGTTCGATATCCTGTCTCATAACATTGACTGTCCGACGCTGCTGAGTAATGTCAACATCAACGTTCCAGCGACATCAACCCGCCATACAGATTTCCTACGTCTTCTAGCACACCGCACCGTTTTTGGACAAAATTACCCGTTTGATATTTGTTGTCGACGTTTTAATGAAGTGTATGTTTATTTTTATTATAATATGACCAAGTGTGTGCTTAAAAGTAGTATAATTAGTTAGTAGTATCTGTCTGTACGATTAGTTCGAAGACAAGTAATAAATAAATAAATAAATAAATAAATAAATAAATAAATAAATAAATAAATAAATAAATAAATAAATAAATAAATAAATAAATAAATAAATAAATAAATAAATAATAATAATTATTATTTATTTAATTCATCTGACAGCAGTCTACATGAATGTCTTAGATAACTAATTTAGTCTTCCGGACCTTTCTACCCTACTAATGAACAATCTACAATTTTCCCCAAAATCGAAGAGATCGTCTACTAAAGAGAAAATTCGAACACACGATGTAAGCGGTTCGTGGAATCCGTAATGTTCAAATTAAAAAAAAATCCATCTAATTTTTGTTTCGCCTCCTCGATATTTTTGGAAAGTTGTGGGGAGGGGGTGACATTAAATAAATTTATTATTTGTATCGGCCTTACCGAAGCATGTATAAAAAGTCTGAGTTCACTTTTTGGAATTGGGGTATCTGTTCCCATATTAATAACAACCCGTATATTAATCCCAACCGTCGATAAACCAAATAAAAAATCAATTTATTTACAATTTCTCAC